>NW_027363502.1:0-732942 GCF_046119375.1 Phyllobates terribilis
ACAATATAAATGCCCCGTGGAAGAGACGTGGAGGTCACAGTAGTAGTGTTGAGCGAATATGCTCGACACTGCTCGGTACTCGCCCGAGCAACACACCCCTCGGGATGTTCGGCGAGCACCGAGCATTTCCAGGTTACTCGGGCGGGAGCTTGGGTCTCCGCCCTGCATGTTTGGCACCTTTACAGAGCCAATGATCATGCAGGGATTGCCAGCCAGTCACTGTAATGCCGCAGCCATGTTGGTTGCGGGCATTACATTGATTGGCTGGCTGCACAGCGTCACCTCGAGTATTTAAAACCGGGCTCCGCCATCTTGGACACAGTCGCTCTGGATTAGCCAGTGTAGGGAAAGCACTGCTGAGCTAGGGAGAGATTTATACTGCGAAATAGTTAGTTTAGGGTCTGTAAAGGCTGCCAAATCAAACAAACAGTCCTTCTCAGGACTAATATCCATCCCAAATGTCAGGCAGGCAGGCAGGCAGGCTGTATAGGAGACGCAAAGGTTAAAGCAGAAAACATTGCATTACAGTCCTGTGTGCTCCTGTTGCTGAAATTTCTGGACTCAGCTCCAGTTCCTAGCGGCCAGGAAAAATCCTTTTTTTCTCATCTAAATCCTCTTTTTTTTTTCCCTCCTTCACACCGTACAAATACCCGTCTTATTAACCTTTTAGTGTCCCCCTCCTTCAAAATAAAAAAAAAAAAGTGTGTCTGTGACAGTTCAGACACAAATATATCTGTTTAAAATAGTCTGGTGTAGGACAGAGAAACAAAAGTGTGGTTTTGCAGGTCCATGGTTCAAACCTCTATATTATCCACTTTTGGGCCATTTTTACCTAAAAAAAACAGTTTGAGTGTGTCGCTCACTGTTCAGCCGCAAATATATATATTGAAAAAAGTCTGGTATATGCCAGTAAATTATAACTTTGGTTGTGCTGTTCCACGGTAAAAAAATCTCTGTATTATCCTGCTTTTGCCATTTGTAGCCGTAAAGAAAAACAGTAATAGTGTCTCCTGATTGTTCAGACACCAATATATCTGTTTAAAAGAGTCTGGTATACACCAGTAAATTATAACTGTGGTTTTCACGTTCCACGTTAAAAAATCTCTATTATCCAGCTTTTGGTATTTTTTCCATAAAGAAAAAAAGTAATAGTATCTCCTCATTGTTCAGACACCAATATATCTGTTTAAAAGAGTCTGATATACAAAAGTAAATTATAACTGTGGTTTTGCCATTCCACGTTAAAAAATCTCTATTATTCAGCTTTTGGTATTTTTTCCTTAAAGAAAAACAGTAATAGTGTCTCCCTGATTGTTCAGACACAAATATATCTGTTTAAAATAGTCTGGTGTAGGCCCGAGAAATAGAAGTGTGATTTTGCAGTTCCACGGTTCAAACCTGTGTATTATCCACTTTTGGGCCATTTGTACCTAAAAAAAAACAGTTTGAGTATGTCGCTCATTGTTAAGCCGCAAATATATATATTGAAAAAAGTCTGGTATACACCAGTAATTTATAACTGTGGTTGTGCTATTCCATGCTAAAAAATCTCTATGATTGTGCTTTTGGCATTTTTTGCCGTAAAAAAAAACAGTAATAGTGTCTCCCTAATTGTTCAGACACAAATATATCTGTTTTAAATAGTCTTGTGTAGGACAGAGTAAGAGAAGTGTGGTTTTGCAGTTCTTCGGTTCAAACCTCTGTATTATCCACTTTTGGGCCATTTGAACCTAAAAAAAATCAGTTTGAGTGTGTTGCTCACTGTGCAGCCTTTTTTTTAAAAAAAAAGTTTGGTATACACCAGTAAATTATAACTGTGGTTTTGCTATTCCACAGTAAAAAATCTCTATTATCCTGCTTTTGCTGTATTTTGCCATAAAGAAAAACAGTAATAGTGTCTCCTGATTTTTCAGACACAAATATATGTGTTGAAAATAGTCTGGTGTAGGCCCGAGAAGTAGAACTGTGGTTTTGCCGTTCCACGGGTCAAATCTCTGTATTATCCTGCTTTTGGCATTTTTTGCTGTAAAGAAAATCAGTAATAGAGTCTCCTGATTGTTCAGACACCAATATATCTGTTTAAAAGAGTCTGGTATACACCAGTAAATGATAACTGTGGTTGTGCTGTTCCACGGTAAAAAATCTCTATCATCCTGCTTTTGGCATTTTTTTGGGGTAAAAAAAAACTGTAATAGTGTCTCCCTGATTGTTCAGACACAAATATATCTGTTTAAATTAGTCTGGTGTAGGCCAGAGAAACAGAAGTGTGGTTTTGCAGTTCCAAAATTAAAACCTCTGTATTATCCACTTTTGGGCCATTTGTACCTAAAAAAAAAACAGTTTGAGTGTGTCGCTCAATGTTCAGCCACAAATATACAGTACAGAACAAAAGTTTGGACACACCTTCTCATTTAAAGATTTTTCTGTATTTTCATGACTATGAAAATTGTACATTCACACTGAAGGCATCAAAACTATGAGTTAACACATGTGGAATTATATACTTAAGAAAAAAGTGTGAAACAATTGAAAATATGTCTTATATTCTAGGTTCTTCAAAGTAGCCACCTTTTGCTTTGATGACTGCTTTGCACACTCTTGGCATTCTCTTGATGAGCTTCAAGAGTTAGTCACCGGAAATGGTCTTCACTTCACAGGTGTGCCCTGTCAGGTTTAATAAGTGGGATTTCTTGCCTTATAAATGGGGTTGGGACCATCAGTTGTGTTGTGTAGACGTCAGGTGGACACACAGCTGATAGTCCTACTGAATAGACTGTTAGAATTTGTATTATGGCAAGAAAAAAGCAGCTAAGTAAAGAAAAACGAGTGGCCATCATTACTTTAAGAAATTAAGTCAGTCAGTCCGAAAAATTGGGAAAACTTTGAAAGTGTCCCCAAGTGCAGTTGCAAAAACCATCAAGCGCTACAAAGAAACTGGCTCACATGGCGACCGCCCCAGGAAAGGAAGACCAAGAGTCACCTCTGCTTCTGAGTATAAGTTTATCCGAGTCACCAGCCTCAGAAATGGCAGGTTAACAGCAGCTCAGATTAGAGACCAGGTCAATGCCACACAGAGTTCTAGCAGCAGACACATCTCTACAACAACTGTTAAGAGGAGACTTTGTGCAGCAGGCCTTCATGGTAAAATAGCTGCTAGGAAACCACTGCTAAGGACACTCAACAAGCAGAAGAGATTTGTTTGGGCTAAAGAACACAAGGAATGGACATTAGACCAGTGGAAATCTGTGCTTTGGTCTGATGAGTCCAAATTTGAGATCTTTGGTTCCAACCACCGTGTCTTTGTGCGATGCAGAAAAGGTGAACGGATGGACTCTACATGCCTGGTTCCCACCGTAAAGCATGGAGGAGGAGGTGTGATGGTGTGATGGTGTGATGGTGTGGGGGTGCTTTGCTGGTGACACTGTTGGGGATTTATTCAAAATTGAAGTCATACTGAACCAGCATGGCTACCACAGCATCTTGCAGCGGTATGCTATTCCATCCGGTTTGCGTTTAGTTGGATCATCATTTATTTTTCATCAGGACAATGACCCCAAACACACCTTCAAGCTGTGTAAGAGCTATTTGACCAAGAAGGAGAGTGATGGGGTGCTACGCCACATGACCTGGCCTCCACAGTCACCAGACCTGAACCCAATCGAGATGGTTTGGGGTGAGCTGGACCGCAGAATGAAGGTAAAAGGGCCAACAAGTGCTAAGCATCTCTGGGAACTCCTTCCAGATTGTTGGAAGACCATTTCCAGTGACTACCTCTTGAAGCTCATCAAGAGAATGCCAAGAGTGTGCAAAGCAGTCATCAAAGCAAAAGGTGGCTACTTTGAAGAACCTAGAATATAAGACATATTTTCAATTGTTTCACAATTTTTTGTTAAGTATATAATTCCACATGTGCTAATTCATAGTTTTGATGCCTTCAGTGTGAATGTACAATTTTCATAGACATGAAAATACAGAAAAATCTTTAAATGAGAAGCTGTGTCCAAACTTTTGGTCTGTACTGTATATGTTTAAAAAAGTCTGGTATGCACCAGTAAATTATAACTGTGGTTCTGCTGTTCCACCGTAAAAATCTCTGTATTATCCAGCTTTTGGTATTTTTTCCGTAAAGAAAAACAGTAATAGTGTCTCCTGATTGTTCAGACACCAATATATCTGTTTAAAAGAATCTGATATACACCAGTAAATTATAACTGTGGTTTTGCCGTCCCACGGTAAAAAATCTTTATTATCCAGCTTTTGGTATTTTTTCCGTAAAGAAAAACAGTAATAGTTTCTCCTGATTGTTCAGACACCAATATATCTGTTTAAAATAGTCTGGTGTAGGCCCGAGAAATAGAAGTGTGGTTTTACAGTTCCACGGTTCAAACCTCTGTATTATCCTCTTTTGGGTTATTTGTACCTAAAAAAAAAACCAGTTTGAGTGTGTCGCTCACTGTTAAGCCGCAAATATATATATTGAAAAAAGTTTGTTATACACCAGTAAATTATTACTGTGGTTGTGCTGTTCCACGGTAAAAAATCTCTATTATCCTGCTTTTGGCATTTTTTGCCGTAAAAAAAAACTGTAATAGTGTCTCCCTGATTGTTGAGACAAAAATATATCTGTTTAAAATAGTCTGGTGTAGGCCAGAGAAATAGAAGTGTGGTTTTGCAGTTCTACGGTTCAAACCTCTGTGTTATCCACTTTTGGGCCATTTTTACCTTAAAAAAAAGCAGTTTGAGTGTCTTGCTCACTGTTCAGCCGCAAATATATATATTTAAAAAAGTCTGGTATACACTAGTAAATTTTAACGGTGGCTTTGCTGTTCCAGAGTAAAAAATCTCTGTATTATCCTGCTTTTGCCATTTTTAGCCGTAAAGAAAAACAGTAATAGTGTCTCCTGATTGTTCAGACACCAATATATCTGTTTAAAAGAATCTGATATACACCAGTAAATGATAACTGTGGTTTTGCCGTCCCACGGTAAAAAATCTTTATTATCCAGCTTTTGGTATTTTTTCCGTAAAGAAAAACAGTAATAGTGTCTCCTGATTGTTCAGACACAAATATATCTGTTTAAAATAGTCTGATGTAGGCCCGAGAAATAGAAGTGTGGTTTCGCAGTTCCACGGGTCAAATCTCTATATTATCCTGCTTTTGCCATATTTTGCCATAAAGAAAAACAGTAATAGTGTCTCCTGATTGTTCAGACACAAATATATCTGTTTAAAATAGTCTGGTGTAGGCCAGAGATACAGAAGTGTGGTTTTACAGTTCCATGGTCCAAACCTCTGTATTATCCACTTTTGGGCCATTTCTACCTAAAAAAAACCAGTTTGAGTGTGTCCCTCACTGTTCAGCCGCAAATATATATATTTAAAAAAGTCTGGTATACACCAGTAAATTATAACTGTGGTTTTGCCGTTCCACGGTAAAAGATCTCTATTATCCAGCTTTTGTTATTTTTTCCATAAAGACAAAAAGTAATAGTATCTCCTGATTGTTCAGACACCAATATATCTGTTTAAAAGAGTCTGATATACACCAGGAAATTATAACTGTGGTTTTGCTGTTCCACAGTAAAAAATCTTACTATTATCCTGCTTTTGCCATCTTTTGCCGTAAAGAAAAACAGTAATAGTGTCTCCTGATTGTTCAGACACAAATATATCTGTTGAAAATAGTCTGGTGTAGGCCCGAGAAATAGAACTGTGGTTTTGCCGTTCCACGGGTCAAATCTCTGTATTATCCTGCTTTTGGCATTGTTTGCCGTAAAGAAAAACAGTAATAGTGTCTCCTGATTGTTCAGACACAAATATATCTGTTTAAAATAGTCTGGTATACAACAGTAAATGATAACTGTGGTTTTGCCATTCCACGTTTAAAAATCTCTATTACCCAGCTTTTGGTATTTTTTCCTTAAAGAAAAACAGCAATAGTGTCTCCCTGATTGTTCAGCCACAAATATATCTGTTTAAAATAGTCTGGTGTAGGCCAGAGAAACAGAAGTGTGGTTTTGCAGTTCCACGGTTCAAACCTCTGTATTATCCTCTTTTGGGTTATTTGTACCTAAAAAAAAAAACAGTTTGAGTGTGTCGCTCACAGTTCAGCCGCAAATATATATATTGAAAAAAGTTTGTTATACACCAGTAAATTATAACTGTGGTTGTGCTGTTCCACTGTAAAAATTCTCTATTATCCTGCTTTTGGCATTTTTTGCCGTAAAAAAAACTGTAATAGTGTCTCCCTGATTGTTCAGACACAAATATATCTGTTTAAAATAGTCTGGTGTAGGCCAGAGAAACAGAAGTGTGGTTTTGCAGTTCCACGGTTCAAACCTCTGTATTATCCAATTTTGGGCCATTTTTACCTTAAAAAAAGCAGTTTGAGTGTCTCGCTCACTGTTCAGTCGCAAATATATATATTTAAAAAAGTCTTGTATACACCAGTAAATTTTAACTGTGGTTTTGCTGTTCCAGAGTAAAAAATCTCTGTATTATCCTGCTTTTGCCATTTTTAGCCGTAAAGAAAAACAGTAATAGTGTCTCCTGCTTGTTCAGACACCAATATACAGTTATATGAAAAAGTTTGGGCACCCCTATTAATCTTAAGCTTAGTATTTTATAAAATTTGGTGTTTTTGCAACAGCTATTTCAGTTTGATATATGTAATAACTGTTGCACACAGTAATGTTTCTGCCTTGAAATGAGGTTTATTGTACTAACAGAAAATGTGCAATCTGCATTCAAACAAAATTTGACAGGTGCATAAGTATGGGCACCCTTATCATTTTCTTGTTTTAAATACTCCTACCTATTTTTTACTGACTTACTAAAGCACTCTTTTTGTTTTTGTAACCTCATTGAGCTTTGAACTTCATTGCCAGGTGTATGCAATCATGAGAAAAGCTACTTAAAGTGGCCACTTGCAAGTTGTTCTCCTGTTTGAATCTCCTCTGAAGAGTGGCATCATGGGCTCCTCAAAACAACTGTCAAATGATCTGAAAACAAAGATTATTCAACATAGTTGTTCAGGGGAAGGATACAAAAAGCTGTCTCAGAGATTTAACCTGTCAGTTTCCACTGTGAGGAACATAGTAAGGAAATGGAAGAACACAGGGACAGTTCTTGCTAAGGCCAGAAGTGGCAGGCCAAGAAAAACATCAGAAAGGCAGAGAAGTAGAATGGTGAGATCAGTCAAGGACAATCCTCAGACCACCTCCAGAGAGCTGCAGCATCAACTTGCTGCAGATGGTGTCACTGTGCATCGGTCAACTATACAACGCACTTTGCACAAGGAGAAGCTGTATGGGAGAGTGATGCGAAAGAAGCCGTTTCTGCAAGCACGCCACAAACAGAGTCGGCTGAGGTATGCAAAAGCACATTTGGAGAAGCCAATTTCTTTTTGGAAGAAGGTCCTGTGGACTGATGAAACCAAGATTGAGTTGTTTGGTCATACAAAAAGGCGTTATGCATGGCGGCAAAAAAACACAGCATTCCAAGAAAAACACTTGCTACCCACAGTAAAATTTGGTGGAGGTTCCATCATGCTTTGGGGCTGTGTGGCCAATGCCGGCACCGGGAATCTTGTTAAAGTTGAGGGGCGCATGGATTCCACTCAGTATCAGCAGATTCTTGACAATAATGTTCAAGAATCAGTGATTAAGTTGATGTTAAGCAGGGGATGGATCTTTCAGCAAGACAATGATCCAAAACACCGCTCCAAATCTACTCAGGCATTCATGCAGAGGAGCGATTACAATGTTATGGAATGGCCATCCCAGTCCCCAGACCTGAATATCATTGAACATCTGTGGGATCATTTGAAGAGGGCTGTCCATGCTCGGCGACCATCAAACTTAACTGAACTGGAATTGTTTTGTAAAGAGGAATGGTCAAACATACCTTCATCCAGGATCTAGGAACTCATTAAAAGCTACAGGAAGCGACTAGAGGCTGTTATTTTTGCAAAAGGAGGATCTACTAAATATTAATGTCACTTTTCTGGTGAGGTGCCCATACTTATGCACCTGTCAAATTTTGTTTGAATGCAGATTGCACATTTTCTGTTAGTACAATAAACCTCATTTCAAGGCAGAAACATTACTGTGCCCAACAGTTATTACATATATCAAACTGAAATAGCTGTTGCAAAAACACCAATTTTTATAAAACATTAAGCTTAAGATTAATAGGGGTGCCCAAACTTTTTCATATAACTGTATCTGTTTAAAAGAGTCTGGTATACACCAGTAAATTATAACTATGGCTTTGCTGTTTCATGGTAAAAAATCTCTATTATCCAGCTTTTGGTATTTTTTCCATAAAGAAAAACATTAATAGTGTCTCCTGATTGTTCTGACACCAATATATCTGTTTAAAAGATTCTGGTATACACCAGTAAATTTTAACTGTGGTTTTGCCGTCCCACGGTAAAAAATCTTTATTATCCAGCTTTTGGTATTTTTTCCGTAAAGAAAAACAGTAATAGGGTCTCCCTGATTGTTCAGACACAAATATTTCTGTTTAAAATAGTCTGGTGTAGGCCAGAGAAACAGAAGTGTGGTTTTGCAGTTCCACTATTCAAACCTCTGTTATCCTGCTTTTGCCATTTTTTGTCGTAAAGAAAAGCAGTAATAGTGTCTCCTGATTGTTCAGACACACATATATCTGTTTAAATTAGTCTTGTGTAGGACAGAGAAAGAGAAGTGTGGTTTTACAGTTCCACGGGCCAAACCTCTGTATTATCCACTTTTGGGCAATTTATACCTAAAAAAAAAACAGTTTGAGTGTGTCGCTCACTGTTCAGCCGCAAATATATATATTGAAAAAAGTCTGGTATACACCAGTAAATTATAACTATGGTTGTGCTGTTCCACGGTAAAAAATCTCTATTATCCTGCTTTTGGCATTTTTTACCGTAAAAAAAGAACTGGAAAAGTGTCTCCTGATTGTTCAGACACAAATATATCTGTTTAAAATAGTCTGGTGTAGGCCAGAGAAACAGAAGTGTGGTTTTGCAGTTCCATGGTTCAAACCACTGTATTATCCACTTTTGGGCCATTTATACCTAAAAAAAAAACTGTTTCAGTGTGTCGCTTACTGTTCAGCCGCAAATATATATCTTAAAAAAAGTCTGGTATACACCAGTAAATTATAACTGTGGTTTTGCAGTTCCACAGTAAAAAATCTTAGTATTATCCTGCTTTTGCCATTTTTTTCCGTAAAGAAAAACAGTAATAATGTCTCCTGATTGTTCAGACACAAATATATCTGTTGAAAATAGTCTGGTGTAGGCCCGAGAAATAGAACTGTGGTTTTGCTGTTCCACGGGTCAAATCTCTGTATTATCCTGCTTTTGCCATTCGTAGCCATAAAGAAAAACAGTAATAGTGTCTCCTGATTGTTCAGACACCAATATATCTGTTTAAAAGAATCTGATATACACCAGTAAATTATAACTGTGGTTTTGCCGTCCCATGGTAAAAAATCTTTACTATCCAGCTTTTGGCATTTTTTCTGTAAAGAAAAACAGTAATAGTGTCTCCCTGATTGTTCAGACACAAATATTTCTGTTTAAAATAGTCTGGTGTAGGCCAGAGAAAGAGAAGTGTTGTTTTGGAGTTCCACTGTTCAAACCTCTGTTATCCTGCTTTTGCCATTTTTTGTCATAAGGAAAAGCAGTAATAGTGCCTCCTGATTGTTCAGACACAAATATATCTGTTTAAAATAGTCTGGTGTAGGCCAGAGAAACAGAAGTGTGGTTTTGCAGTTCCACGGGCCAAACCTCTGAATTATCCACTTTTGGGCCATTTGTACCTAAAAAAAAACAGTTTGAGTGTGTTGCTCACTGTTCAGCCGCAAATATATATGTTTAAAAAAGTCTGGTATACACCAGTAAATTATAACTGTGGTTTTGTTGTTCCACCGTAAAAAATCTCTGTATTATCTTGCTTTTACCATTTTTAGCCGTAAAGAAAAACAGTAATAGTGTCTCCTGCTTGTTCAGACACCAATATATCTGTTTAAAAGAGTCTGGTATACACCAGTAAATTATAACTGTGGTTTTGCCGTCCCACGGTAAAAAATCTTTATTATCCAGCTTTTGGTATTTTTTCCGTAAAGAAAAACAGTAATAGGGTCTCCTGATTGTTCAGACACAAAGATATCTGTTTAAAATAGTCTGGTGTAGGCCAGAGAAATAGAAGTGTGGTTTAGCAGTTCCACGGGTCAAATCTCTGTATTATCCTGCTTTTGCCATATTTTGCCATAAAGAAAAACAGTAATAGTGTCTCCTGATTGTTCAGACACAAATATATCTGTTTAAAATAGTCTTGTATAGGACAGAGAAAGAGAAGTGGGGTTTTGCAGTTCCACGGTAAAAAATCTTTACTATCCAGCTTTTGGTATTTTTTCCGTAAAGAAAAACAGTAATAGTGTCTCCCTGATTGTTCAGACACAAATATTTCTGTTTAAAATAGTCTGGTGTAGGCCAGAGAAACAGAAGTGTGGTTTTGCAGTTCCACTGTTCAAACCTCTGTTATCCTGCTTTTGCCATTTTTTGTCGTAAAGAAAAACTGTAATAGTGTCTCCTGATTGTTCAGACACCAATATATCTGTTTAAAGAGTCTGGTATACACCAGTAAATTATAACTGTGGTTTTGCCGTTCCACGGTAAAAAATCTCTATTATCCAGCTTTTGTTATTTTTTCCGTAAAGGAAAAAAACTAATAGTATCTCCTGATTGTTCAGACACTAATTCATCTGTTTAAAAGAGTCTGATATACACCAGTAAATTATAACTGTGGTTTTGCCGTCCCACGGTAAAAAATCTTTACTATCCAGCTTTTGGTATTTTTTCCGTAAAGAAAAACAGTAGTAGTGTCTCACTGATTGTTCAGACACAAATATATCTGTTTAAAATAGTCTGGTGTAGGCCAGAGAAATAGAAGTGTGGTTTAGCAGTTCCACGGGTCAAATCTCTGTTTTATCCTGCTTTTGCCATATTTTGCCATAAAGAAAAACAGTAATAGTGTCTCCTGATTGTTCAGACACAAATATATCTGTTTAAAATAGTCTTGTGTAGGATAGAGAAAGAGAAGTGTGGTTTTGCAGATCCACGGTAAAAAATCTTTACTATCCAGCTTTTGGTATTTTTTCCATACAAAAAACAGTAATAGTGTCTCCCTGATTGTTCAGACACAAATATTTCTATTTAAAGTAGTCTGGTGTAGGCCAGAGAAACAGAAGTGGGGTTTTGCAGTTCCACTGTTCAAACCTCTTTTATCCTGCTTTTGCCATTTTTTGTCATAAAGAAAAACAGTAATAGTGTCTCCTGATTATTCAGACACACATATATCTGTTTAAAATAGTCTTGTGTAGGACAGAGTAAGAGATGTGTGGTTTTGCAGTTCCACGGTTCAAACCTCTGTATTATCCACTTTTGAGCCATTTATACCTAAAAAAAAAAAGTTTGAGTGTCTCGCTCACTGTTCATCCGCAAATATATATATTGAAAAAAGTCTGGTATACACCAGTAAATTATAACTGTGGTTGTGCTGTTCCACGGTAAAAAATCTCTGTATTATCCTGCTTTTGCCGTTTGTAGCCATAAAGAAAAACAGTAATAGTGTCTCCTGATTGTTCAGACACCAATATAGCTGTTTAAAAGAATCTGATATACACCAGTAAATTATAACTGTGGTTTTGCCGTCCCATGGTAAAAAATCTTTACTATCCAGCTTTTGGCATTTTTTCTGAAAAGAAAAACAGTAATAGTGTCTCCCTGATTGTTCAGACACAAATATTTCTGTTTAAAATAGTCTGGTGTAGGCCAGAGAAAGAGAAGTGTTGTTTTGGAGTTCCACTGTTCAAACCTCTGTTATCCTGCTTTTGCCATTTTTTGTCATAAAGAAAAGCAGTAATAGTGCCTCCTGATTGTTCAGACACAAATATATCTGTTTAAAATAGTCTGGTGTAGGCCAGAGAAACAGAAGTGTGGTTTTGCAGTTCCACGGTTCAAATCTCTGTATTATCCACTTTTGGGCCATTTGTACCTAAAAAAAAACAGTTTGAGTGTGTTGCTCACTGTTCAGCCGCAAATATATATGTTTAAAAAAGTCTGGTATACACCAATAAATTAAAGCTGTGGTTTTGTTGTTCCACCGTAAAAAATCTCTGTATTATCTTGCTTTTGCCATTTTTAGCCGTAAAGAAAAACAGTAAAAGTGTCTCCTCATTGTTCAGACACCAATATATCTGGTTGAAAGAGTCTGGTATACACCAGTAAATTATAACTGTGGTTTTGCCATCCCACAGTAAAAAATCTCTATTATCCAGCTTTTGGTATTTTTTGCGTAAAGAAAAACAGTAATAGTGTCTCCTGATTGTTCAGACACCAATATATCTGTTTAAAAGAGTCTGGTGTACACTAGTAATTTATAACTGTGGTTTTCCCATCCCAAGGTAAAAAATCTTTACTATCCAGCTTTTGGTATTTTTTCCGTAAAGAAAAACAGTAATAGTGTCTACCTGATTGTTCAGACACAAATATTTCTGTTTAAAATAGTCTGGTGTAGGCCAGAGAAACAGAAGTGTGGTTTTGCAGTTCCACTATTCAAACCTCTGTTATCCTGCTTTTGCCATTTTTTGTCGTAAAGAAAAGCAGTAGTAGTGTCTCCTGATTGTTCAGACACACATATATCTGTTTAAAATAGTCTTGTGTAGGACAGAGAAAGAGAAGTGTGGTTTTACAGTTCCACGGGCCAAACCTCTGTATTATCCACTTTTGGGCAATTTATACCTAAAAAAAAAACAGTTTGAGTGTGTCGCTCACTGTTCAGCCGCAAATATATATATTGAAAAAAGTCTGGTATACACCAGTAAATTATAACTGTGGTTGTGCTGTTCCACGGTAAAAAATCTCTATTATCCTGCTTTTGGCATTTTTTGCCGTAAAAAAAGAACTGGAATAGTGTCTCCTGATTGTTCAGACACAAATATATCTGTTTAAAATAGTCTGGTGTAGGTCAGAGAAACAGAAGTGTGGTTTTGCAGTTCCACGGTTCAAACCTCTGTATTATCCACTTTTGGGCCATTTGTACCTAAAAAAACCCAGTTTGAGTGTGTTGCTCACTGTTCAGCGGCAAATATATATGTTTAAAAAAGTCTGGTACACCAGTAAATTATAACTGTGGTTTTGTTATTCCACCGTAAAAAATCTCTGTATTATCTTGCTTTTGCCATTTTTAGCCGTAAAGAAAAACAGTAAAAGTGTCTCCTCATTGTTCAGACACCAATATATCTGCTTGAAAGAGTCTGGTATACACCAGTAAATTATAACTGTGGTTTTGCCATCCCACAGTAAAAAATCTCTATTATCCAGCTTTTGGTATTTTTTCCGTAAAGAAAAACAGTAATAGTGTCTCCTGATTGTTCAGACACCAATATATCTGTTTAAAAGAGTCTGGTATACACTAGTAATTTATAGCTGTGGTTTTGCCGTTCCACTGTAAAAAATCTCTATTATCCTGGTTTTGTCATTTTTTGCCGTAAAAAAAAACTGTAATAGTGTGTCCCTGATTGTTGAGACACAAATATATCTGTTGAAATAGTCTGGTGTATGATCGAGAAATAGAACTGTGGTTTTGCAGTTCCACTGGTCAAATTTCTGTATTATCCTGCTTTTGGTATTTTTTGCAGTAAAGAAAAACAGTAATAGTGTCTCCTGATTGTTCATACAATATATCTGTTTAAAAGAGTCTGGTATACACCAGTAAATTATAACTGTGGTTTTGCTGTCCCACCTTAAAAAATCTCTATTATCCAGCTTTTGGTATTTTTTCCGTAAAGAAAAACAGTAATAGTCTCTCCCTGATTGTTCAGACACAAATATATCTGTTTAAATGAGTCTTGTGTAGGCCAGAGAAACAGAAGTGCGATTTTGCAATTCCACGTTTCAAACCTCTGTATTATCCACTTTTGGGCCATTTGTACCTAAAAAACAGTGTGAGTGTGTCGCTCACTGTTCAGCCGCAAATATATACATTTAAAAAGGTCTGGTATACACCAGTAAATTATAACTGTGGTTTTTGCTGTCCACAGTAAAAAATCTCTGTATTATCCTAATTTTGCCATATTTTCCTGTAGAGAAAAACAGTAGTAATGTCTCCTGATTGTTCATATACAAATATATCTGTTGAAAATAGTCTGGTGTAGGCCCGAGAAATAGAAGTGTGGTTTTGCAGTTCCACAGGTCAAATCTCTGTATTATCCTGCTTTTGGCATTTTTGCCGTAAAGAATAACAGTAATAGTGTCTCCTGATTGTTCAGACACCAATATATCTGTTTAAAAGAGTCTGGTATACACCAGTAAATTATAACTGTGGTTTTGCCGTTCCACGGTAAAAAATCTCTATTATCCTGCTTTTGATATTTTTTCCATGAAGAAAAACAGTAATAGTGTCTCCTGATTGTTCAGACACCAATATATCTCTTGAAAATAGTCTGGTGTAGGCCCGAGAAATAGAAGTGTGGTTTTGCAGTTCCAGGGGTCAAATCTCAGTATTATCCTGCTTTTGCCATTTTTTGCCATAAATAAAAACAGTAATAGTGTCTCCTGATTGTTCAGACACAAATATATCTGTTTAAAATAGTCTTGTATAGGACAGAGAAAGAGAAGTGGGGTTTTGCAGTTCCACGGTAAAAAATCTTTACTATCCAGCTTTTGGTATTTTTTCCGTAAAGAAAAACAGTAATAGTGTCTCCCTGATTGTTCAGACACAAATATTTCTGTTTAAAATAGTCTGGTGTAGGCCAGAGAAACAGAAGTGTGGTTTTGCAGTTCCACTGTTCAAACCTCTGTTATCCTGCTTTTGCTATTTTTTGTCGTAAAGAAAAACTGTAATAGTGTCTCCTGATTGTTCAGACACCAATATATCTGTTTAAAGAGTCTGGTATACACCAGTAAATTATAACTGTGGTTTTGCCGTTCCACGGTAAAAAATCTCTATTATCCAGCTTTTGTTATTTTTTCCGTAAAGGAAAAAAACTAATAGTATCTCCTGATTGTTCAGACATTAATACATCTGTTTAAAAGAGTCTGATATACACCAGTAAATTATAACTGTGGTTTTGCCGTCCCACGGTAAAAAATCTTTACTATCCAGCTTTTGGTATTTTTTCCGTAAAGAAAAACAGTAGTAGTGTCTCACTGATTGTTCAGACACAAATATATCTGTTTAAAATAGTCTGGTGTAGGCCAGAGAAATAGAAGTGTGGTTTAGCAGTTCCACGGGTCAAATCTCTGTTTTATCCTGCTTTTGCCATATTTTGCCATAAAGAAAAACAGTAATAGTGTCTCCTGATTGTTCAGACACAAATATATCTGTTTAAAATAGTCTTGTGTAGGATAGAGAAAGAGAAGTGTGGTTTTGCAGATCCACGGTAAAAAATCTTTACTATCCAGCTTTTGGTATTTTTTCCATACAAAAAACAGTAATAGTGTCTCCCTGATTGTTCAGACACAAATATTTCTATTTAAAGTAGTCTGGTGTAGGCCAGAGAAACAGAAGTGGGGTTTTGCAGTTCCACTGTTCAAACCTCTTTTATCCTGCTTTTGCCATTTTTTGTCATAAAGAAAAACAGTAATAGTGTCTCCTGATTATTCAGACACACATATATCTGTTTAAAATAGTCTTGTGTAGGACAGAGTAAGAGATGTGTGGTTTTGCAGTTCCACGGTTCAAACCTCTGTATTATCCACTTTTGAGCCATTTATACCTAAAAAAAAAAAGTTTGAGTGTCTCGCTCACTGTTCATCCGCAAATATATATATTGAAAAAAGTCTGGTATACACCAGTAAATTATAACTGTGGTTGTGCTTTTCCACGGTAAAAAATCTCTGTATTATCCTGCTTTTGCCGTTTGTAGCCATAAAGAAAAACAGTAATAGTGTCTCCTGATTGTTCAGACACCAATATATCTGTTTAAAAGAGTCTGGTATACACCAGTAAATTATAACTGTGGTTTTGCCATCCCAATGTAAAAAATCTTTACTATCCAGCTTTTGGTATTTTTTCCGTAAAGAAAAAAAGTAATAGTATCTCCTGATTGTTCAGACACCAATATATCTGTTTAAAATAGTCTGATATACACCAGTAAATTATAACTGTGGTTTTGCCATCCCAAGGTAAAAAATCTTTACTATCCAGCTTTTGGTATTTTTTCCGTAAAGAAAAACAGTAATAGTGTCTCCCTGATTGTTCAGACACAAATATTTCTGTTTAAAATAGTCTGGTGTAGGCCAGAGAAACAGAAGTGTGGTTTTGCAGTTCCACTATTCAAACCTCTGTTATCCTGCTTGGCCATTTTTTGTCGTAAAGAAAAGCAGTAATAGTGTCTCCTGATTGTTCAGACACACATATATCTGTTTAAATTAGTCTTGTGTAGGACAGAGAAAGAGAAGTGTGGTTTTACAGTTCCACGGGCCAAACCTCTGTATTTTCCACTTTTGGGCAATTTATACCTAAAAAAAAAGAGTTTGAGTGTGTCGCTCACTGTTCAGCCGCAAATATATATATTGAAAAAAGTCTGGTATACACCAGTAAATTATAACTATGGTTGTGCTGTTCCACGGTAAAAAATCTCTATTATCCTGCTTTTGGCATTTTTTGCCGTAAAAAAAGAACTGGAATAGTGTCTCCTGATTGTTCAGACACAAATATATCTGTTTAAAATAGTCTGGTGTAGGCCAGAGAAACAGAAGTGTGGTTTTGCAGTTCCATGGTTCAAACCTCTGTATTATCCACTTTTGGGCCATTTATACCTAAAAAAAACCCAGTTTGAGTGTGTCGCTCACTGTTCAGCCGCAAATATATATCTTAAAAAAAGTCTGCTATACACCAGTAAATTATAACTGTGGTTTTGCAGTTCCACAGTAAAAAATCTTAGTATTATCCTGCTTTTGCCATATTTTTCCGTAAAGAAAAACAGTAATAATGTCTCCTGATTGTTCAGACACAAATATATCTGTTGAAAATAGTCTGGTGTAGGCCCGAGAAATAGAACTGTGGTTTTGCTGTTCCACGGGTCAAATCTCTGTATTATCCTGCTTTTGCCATTCGTAGCCATAAAGAAAAACAGTAATAGTGTCTCCTGATTGTTCAGACACCAATATATCTGTTTAAAAGAATCTGATATACACCAGTAAATTATAACTGTGGTTTTGCCGTCCCATGGTAAAAAATCTTTACTATCCAGCTTTTGGCATTTTTTCTGTAAAGAAAAACAGTAATAGTGTCTCCCTGATTGTTCAGACACAAATATTTCTGTTTAAAATAGTCTGGTGTAGGCCAGAGAAAGAGAAGTGTTGTTTTGGAGTTCCACTGTTCAAACCTCTGTTATACTGCTTTTGCCATTTTTTGTCATAAAGAAAAGCAGTAATAGTGCCTCCTGATTGTTCAGACACAAATATATCTGTTTAAAATAGTCTGGTGTAGGCCAGAGAAACAGAAGTGTGGTTTTGCAGTTCCACGGTTCAAATCTCTGTATTATCCACTTTTGGGCCATTTGTACCTAAAAAAAAAACAGTTTGAGTGTGTTGCTCACTGTTCAGCCGCAAATATATATGTTTAAAAAAGTCTAGTATACACCAATAAATTATAACTGTGGTTTTGTTGTTCCACCGTAAAAAATCTCTGTATTATCTTGCTTTTGCCATTTTTAGCCGTAAAGAAAAACAGTAAAAGTGTCTCCTCATTGTTCAGACACCAATATATCTGGTTGAAAGAGTCTGGTATACACCAGTAAATTATAACTGTGGTTTTGCCATCCCACAGTAAAAAATCTCTATTATCCAGCTTTTGGTATTTTTTGCGTAAAGAAAAACAGTAATAGTGTCTCCTGATTGTTCAGACACCAATATATCTGTTTAAAAGAGTCTGGTATACACTAGTAATTTATAACTGTGGTTTTCCCATCCCAAGGTAAAAAATCTTTACTATCCAGCTTTTGGTATTTTTTCCGTAAAGAAAAACAGTAATAGTGTCTACCTGATTGTTCAGACACAAATATTTCTGTTTAAAATAGTCTGGTGTAGGCCAGAGAAACAGAAGTGTGGTTTTGCAGTTCCACTATTCAAACCTCTGTTATCCTGCTTTTGCCATTTTTTGTCGTAAAGAAAAGCAGTAATAGTGTCTCCTGATTGTTCAGACACACATATATCTGTTTAAAATAGTCTTGTGTAGGACAGAGAAAGAGAAGTGTGGTTTTACAGTTCCACGGGCCAAACCTCTGTATTATCCACTTTTGGGCAATTTATACCTAAAAAAAAAACAGTTTGAGTGTGTCGCTCACTGTTCAGCCGCAAATATATATATTGAAAAAAGTCTGGTATACACCAGTAAATTATAACTGTGGTTGTGCTGTTCCACGGTAAAAAATCTCTATTATCCTGCTTTTGGCATTTTTTGCCGTAAAAAAAGAACTGGAATAGTGTCTCCTGATTGTTCAGACACAAATATATCTGTTTAAAATAGTCTGGTGTAGGTCAGAGAAACAGAAGTGTGGTTTTGCAGTTCCACGGTTCAAACCTCTGTATTATCCACTTTTGGGCCATTTGTACCTAAAAAAACCCAGTTTGAGTGTGTTGCTCACTGTTCAGCGGCAAATGTATATGTTTAAAAAAGTCTGGTACACCAGTAAATTATAACTGTGGTTTTGTTGTCCCACCGTAAAAAATCTCTGTATTATCTTGCTTTTGCCATTTTTAGCCGTAAAGAAAAACAGTAAAAGTGTCTCCTCATTGTTCAGACACCAATATATCTGCTTGAAAGAGTCTGGTATACACCAGTAAATTATAACTGTGGTTTTGCCATCCCACAGTAAAAAATCTCTATTATCCAGCTTTTGGTATTTTTTCCGTAAAGAAAAACAGTAATAGTGTCTCCTGATTGTTCAGACACCAATATATCTGTTTAAAAGAGTCTGGTATACACTAGTAATTTATAGCTGTGGTTTTGCCGTTCCACTGTAAAAAATCTCTATTATCCTGGTTTTGTCATTTTTTGCCGTAAAAAAAAACTGTAATAGTGTGTCCCTGATTGTTGAGACACAAATATATCTGTTGAAATAGTCTGGTGTATGATCGAGAAATAGAACTGTGGTTTTGCAGTTCCACTGGTCAAATTTCTGTATTATCCTGCTTTTGGTATTTTTTGCAGTAAAGAAAAACAGTAATAGTGTCTCCTGATTGTTCATACAATATATCTGTTTAAAAGAGTCTGGTATACACCAGTAAATTATAACTGTGGTTTTGCTGTCCCACCTTAAAAAATCTCTATTATCCAGCTTTTGGTATTTTTTCCGTAAAGAAAAACAGTAATAGTCTCTCCCTGATTGTTCAGACACAAATATATCTGTTTAAATGAGTCTTGTGTAGGCCAGAGAAACAGAAGTGCGATTTTGCAATTCCACGTTTCAAACCTCTGTATTATCCACTTTTGGGCCATTTGTACCTAAAAAACAGTGTGAGTGTGTCGCTCACTGTTCAGCCGCAAATATATACATTTAAAAAGGTCTGGTATACACCAGTAAATTATAACTGTGGTTTTTGCTGTCCACAGTAAAAAATCTCTGTATTATCCTAATTTTGCCATATTTTCCTGTAGAGAAAAACAGTAGTAATGTCTCCTGATTGTTCATATACAAATATATCTGTTGAAAATAGTCTGGTGTAGGCCCGAGAAATAGAAGTGTGGTTTTGCAGTTCCACGGGTCAAATCTCTGTATTATCCTGCTTTTGGCATTTTTGCCGTAAAGAATAACAGTAATAGTGTCTCCTGATTGTTCAGACACCAATATATCTGTTTAAAAGAGTCTGGTATACACCAGTAAATTATAACTGTGGTTTTGCCGTTCCACGGTAAAAAATCTCTATTATCCTGCTTTTGATATTTTTTCCATGAAGAAAAACAGTAATAGTGTCTCCTGATTGTTCAGACACCAATATATCTCTTGAAAATAGTCTGGTGTAGGCCCGAGAAATAGAAGTGTGGTTTTGCAGTTCCAGGGGTCAAATCTCAGTATTATCCTGCTTTTGCCATTTTTTGCCATAAATAAAAACAGTAATAGTGTCTCCTGATTGTTCAGACACAAATATATCTGTTGAAAATAGTCTGGTGTAGGCCCGAGATATAGAAGTGTGGTTTTGCAGTTCCACGAGTCAAATCTCTGTATTATCCTGCTTTTGGTATTTTTTGCCGTAAAGAAAAACAGTAATAGTGTCTGCTGATTGTTCAGACACTAATATATCTGTTTAAAAGAGTCTGGTATACACCAGTACATTATAACTGTGGTTTTGCCTTCCCACGGTAAAACTCTCTATTATCCAGCTTTTGATATTTTTTCCATAAAGAAAAACAGTAATAGTGTCTCCTGATTGTTCAGACACCACGATATCTGTTGAAAATAGTCTGGTGTAGGCCCGAGAAATAGAAGTGTGGTTTTGCAGTTCCACGGGTCAAATCTCAGTATTATCCTGCTTTTGCCATTTTTTGCCATAAAGAAAATCAGTAATAGTGTCTCCCTTATTGTTCAGACACAAATATATGTATTGAAAATAGTCTGGTGTAGGCCCAAGAAATAGAAGTGTGGTTTTGCAGTACCACGGGTCAAATCTCTCTATTGTGCTGCTTTTGCCATTTTTTGCTGTAAAGAAAAGTCGTAATAGTGTCTCCTGATTGTTCAGACACAAATATATCTGTTGAAAATAGTCTGGTGCAGGCCAGAGATATAGAAGTGTGGTTTTGCAGTTCCACCAGTCAAATCTCTGTATTATCCTGCTTTTGGTATTTTTTGCCGTAAAGAAAAACAGTAATAGTGTCTACTGATTGTTCAGACACTAATATATCTGTTTAAAAGAGTCTGGTATACAACAGTACATTATAACTGTGGTTTTGCCTTCCCACGGTAAAACTCTCTATTATCCAGCTTTTGATATTTTTTCCATAAAGAAAAACAGTAATGGTGTCTCCTGATTGTTCAGACACCAATATATCTCTTTAAAATAATCTGGTGTAGGCCCGAGAAATAGAAGTGTGGTTTTGCAGTTCCACGGGTCAAATCTCAGTATTTTCCTGCTTTTGCCATTTTTTGCCTTAAAGAAAATCAGTAATAGTGTCTCCCTGATTGTTCAGACACAAATATATCTGTTGAAAAAAGTCTGGTGCAGGCCCGAGAAATAGAACTGTGGTTTTGCAGTTCCATGGGTCAAATCTCTGTATTATTCTGCTTTTGGCATTTTTTGACATAAAGAAATACAGTAATAGTGTCACCTGATTGTTCAGACACCAATATATCTGTTTAAAAGAGTCTGGTATACACCAGTAAATTATAAATGTGGTTTTGCCGTCCACAGTAAAAAATCTCTATTATCTAGCTTTAGGTATTTTTTCCGTAAAGAAAAACAGTAATAGTGTCTCCTGATTGTTCAGACACCAATATATCTGTTTAAAAGAGTCTGGTATACACCAGTAAATTTTAACTGTGGTTTTGCCATTCCACTGTAAAAAATCTCTATTATCCTGCTTTTGTCATTTTTTGCCGTAAAAATAAAACTGTAATAGTGTGTCCCTGATTGTTCAGACACAAATATATCTGTTCAAAATTGCCTATTGTATGCCCGAGAAATAGAAGTGTTGTTCTGCAGTACCACGGGTCAAATCTCTGTATTATCCTGCTTTTGCCATTTTTTGCCATAAAGAAAAACAGTAATAGTGTGTCCTGATTGTTCAGATACAAATATATCTGTTGAAAATAGTCTTTTGTAGGCCCGAGATATAGAAGTGTGGTTTTGCAGTTCCATGAGTCAAATCTCTGTATTATCCTGCTTTTGGTATTTTTTGCCATAAAGAAAATCAGTAATAGTGTCTGCTGATTGTTCAGACACTAATATATCTGTTTAAAAGAGTCTGGTATACACCAGTACATTATAACTGTTGTTTTGCCTTCCCACGGTAAAACTCTCTATTATCCAGCTTTTGATATTTTTTCCATAAAGAAAAACAGTAATAGTGTCTCCTGATTGTTCAGACACCAATATATCTGTCGAAAATAGTCTGGTGTAGGCCCGAGAAATAGAACTGTGGTTTTGCAGTTCCACAGTAAAAAATCTCTATTATCCTGCTTTTGTCATTTTTTGCCGTAAAAAAAAACTGTAATAGTGTCTCCCTTATTGTTCAGACACAAATATATCTGTTGAAAATAGTCTGGTGTAGGCCCATGAAATAAAAGTGTGGTTCTGCAGTACCACGGGTCAAATCTCTGTATTATCCTGCTTTTGCCATTTTTTGCCATAAAGAAAAACAGTAATAGTTTCTCCTGATTGTTCAGACAGAAATAAATCTGTTGAACATAGTCTGTTGTAGGCCCGAGAAATAGAAGTGTGGTTTTGCAGTTCCACGGGTCAAATCTCTGTATTATCCTGCTTTTGGCATTTTTTGCCGTAAAGAAAAACAGTAATAGTGTCTCCTGATTGTTCAGACACCAATATATCTGTTTAAAAGAGTCTGGTATACACCAGTACATTATAACTGTGGTTCTGCCTTCCACGGTAAAAAATCTCTATTATCCTGCTTTTGTCATTTTTTGCTGTAAAAAAAACCTTTAATCGTGTCTCCCTGATTGTTCAGACACAAATATATCTGTTGAAAATAGTCTGGTGTAGGCCAGAGAAATAGAAGTGTTGTTTTGCAGTTGCAGTTCCACGGGTCAAATCTCTGTATTGTCCTGCTTTTGCCATTTTTTGCCGTAAATGAAAACAGTAATAGTGTCTCCTGATTGTTCAGACACAAATATATCTGTTGAAATTAGTCTGGTGTAGGCCCGAGATATAGAAGTGTGATTTTGCAGTTCCACGAGTCAAATCTCTGTATTATCCTGCTTTTGGTATTTTTTGCCGTAAAGTAAAACAGTAATAGTGTCTGCTGATTGTTCAGACACTAATATATCTGTTTAAAAGAGTCTGGTATACACCAGTACATTATAACTGTGGTTTTGCCTTCCCACGGTAAAACTCTCTATTGTCCAGCTTTTGATATTTTTTCCATAAAGAAAAACAGTAATAGTGTCTCCTGATTGTTCAGACACCAAAATATCTGTTTAAAAGAGTCTGGTATACACCAGTAAATTAAAATTGTGGTTTTGCCATGCCACTGTAAAAAATCTCTATTATCCTGCTTTTGTCATTTTTTGCCGTAAAAAAAACTGTAATAGTGTCTCCCTGATTGTTCAGACACAAATATATCTGTTGAAAATAGTCTGGTGTAGGTCCAAGAAATAGAAGTGTGGTTTTGTAGTTCCACGGCTCAAATTTCTGTATTGTTCTGCTTTTGCCATTTTTTGCCGTAAAGAAAAACCATAATAGTGTCTCCTGATTGTTCAGACACAAATATATCTGTTGAAAATAGTCTGGTGTAGGCCCGAGATATAGAAGTGTGGTTTTGCAGTTCCACGAGTCAAATCTCTGTATTATCCTGCTTTTGGTATTTTTTGCCGTAAAGAAAAACAGTAATAGTGTCTGCTGATTG
Source organism: Phyllobates terribilis (assembly GCF_046119375.1). Taxonomy (NCBI): domain Eukaryota; kingdom Metazoa; phylum Chordata; class Amphibia; order Anura; family Dendrobatidae; genus Phyllobates; species Phyllobates terribilis. The sequence continues at coordinate 23,586 of NW_027363502.1, forward strand.
TTCAGACACTAATATATCTGTTTAAAAGAGTCTGGTATACACCAGTACATTATAACTGTGGTTTTGCCTTCCCACGGTAAAACTCTCTATTATCCAGCTTTTGATATTTTTTCCATAAAGAAAAACAGTAATAGTGTCTCCTGATTGTTCAGACACCACGATATCTGTTGAAAATAGTCTGGTGTAGGCCCGAGAAATAGAAGTGTGGTTTTGCAGTTCCACGGGTCAAATCTCAGTATTATCCTGCTTTTACCATTTTTTGCCATAAAGAAAATCAGTAATAGTGTCTCCCTTATTGTTCAAACACAAATATATGTATTGAAAATAGTCTGGTGTAGGCCCAAGAAATAGAAGTGTGGTTTTGCAGTTCCACGGGTCAAATCTCTGTATTGTGCTGCTTTTGCCATTTTTTGCTGTACAGAAAAGCCGTAATAGTGTCTCCTGATTGTTCAGACACAAATATATCTGTTGAAAATAGTCTGGTGCAGGCTAGAGATATAGAAGTGTGGTTTTGCAGTTCCACCAGTCAAATCTCTGTATTATCCTGCTTTTGGCATTTTTTGCCGTAAAGAAAAACAGTAATAGTGTCTCCTGATTGTTCAGACACCAATATATCTGTTTGAAAGAGTATGGTATACACTAGTAAATTAAAACTGTAGTTTTGCCGTTCCACATTAAAAAATCTCTATTATCCAGCTTTTAGTATTTTTTCCATAAAGAAAAACAGTAATATTGTCTCCTGATTGTTCAGACACCAATATATCTGTTTAAAAGAGTCTGGTATACACCAGTAAATTATAACTGTGGTTTTGCCGTTCCACATTAAAAAATCTCTATTATCCAGCTTTTGGTATTTTTTCCGTAAAGAAAAACAGTAATAGTGTCTCCTGATTGTTCAGACACCAATATATCTGTTTAAAAGAGTCTGGTATACACCAGTAAATTATAACTGTGGTTTTGCCGTTCCACATTAAAAAATCTCTATTATCCAGCTTTTGGTATTTTTTCCGTAAAGAAAAACAGTAATAGTGGCTCCTGATTGTTCAGACACAAATATATCTGTTTAAATTAGTCTGGTGAAGGCCAGATAAATAGAAGTGTGGTTTGGCAGTTCCACAGTTCAATCCTCTGTATTATCCACCTTTGGGCCATTTTTGCCTTAAAAAAAACAGTTTGAGTGTGTCGCTCTCACTGTTCAGCCGCAAATACATCTATTTAAAATTGTCTGTTATACCCCAGTAAACAATAACTGTGGTTTTGCCATTCCACGGTAAAAAATCTGTATTATTCAGCTTTTGGTATTTTTTTTTATAAAGAAAAACAGTAATAGTTTCTCCCTGATTGTTTAGATTGTTTAAATTAGTCGGGTGTAGGCCAGAGAAATAGAACTGTGGTTTTCCTCTTCCACGGATCTAATCTACTTTTTATTACCCTTTTTCCATTGATATTGCGAGTGTAAGATATTTTATTTCCTTTACAATGGGCAAGGCGCATGGTAAGGGACGTGGAACCGGACGTTCTGGTGATTGTGAGTGCAGAGGACGGGGCCGTGGCCAAGGTGAAAATGTGCCACAACCAACAGCCACATCTTCTCACTCCCACTTCTTGACCGATTTACCAGGGAAGCACAGAACAACACCAGTATTGTGAACTGATCAGTGTGAACAGGTTATTAATTGGATAGCAGATAATACTTCCAGTTATCTGGGCACCACCACCTCCGGTCTGTCTTCCACACGGTCAAATCTTAGTAGCCTTGAGTTTCCACCGCATACTCCTCCTCACCCTGATGCTCCTTCCTCCCACCATGCCGAGTGTCGTCAGACAGCAACTGATCCCACACTTGGACACTCTGAAGAGCTGTTCACTGGTCCATTTCCAGATTTGTGCCCCTCGCCTGCTCCGCTTGAAGTGGTGGAAGAGGAGATCCCATGTAGCGATGCCCAAATATTTGAACTGCCACAGCCACAGGAAGTCGACGCTGGCAATTTGTCACAAGAGGGGGATAATGGTGAGACACCATTGCCAGGAAGTGAGGAGGAGGATCATGGTGTGCAAGTGGAAGAGGAGGAGGTGGTGGATGATCTAGTAACTGACCCAACGTGGCAGGAGGACATGCAGAGCGAGGCCAGTGGCACACAGGGTGAGGGAGGCAGAGTACCCCAACAGGCAGGAAGAAGCAGTGTGATGGCCGCACACAGAAGGCAGGCAACAGTTCCCCGTAACACCAACACGAGGGACGTTGCAAGTACAACCTGTAGGTCTTCCGGAGTCTGGAAGTTTTTTAAAGACTCTGCTGATAACCCCCAAGAGGCCATTTGTACCACCTGCCATGCCAGAATCAGCAGGGGTGACAAAACTACCAGCCTGACCACCACCAGCATGATCAGGCACATGGCAGCAAAGCACCCGACTTTGTGGGGTGAACCCCAGGTTCCAAGACCAGTGTCAGCAGGTGTCACCACTGCTTCTACAGGTGTTGTGCATGCAATAGAACCCCCTGTTGTGTGTGCAAGGCAATCCCCTGTCCATACTGCATGCAAAGATGCCCCCTCCTCTCAGTCTTCACTTGTTATGGCAGTTTCTAAAGAAACAGCATCAACGTCCACGTCCACGTCCCACCGCAGCATTCAATTGTCCATATCCCAGACCTTTGAACGAAAGCGGAAATTCGCAGCTAACGCCCCACAGGCCACAGTCCTAAATTCGCATATTTCACGACTGCTTCCGTTGGAAATGCTGCCTTTTAGGCTGGTGGAGACGGAATCCTTCCGCAACCTTATAGCGGTGGCCGGCCCTCGGTACTCGGTCCCCAGCCGACACTATTTTGCCCGGTGTGCCATCCCCGCACTACACAAGCACGTGTCCCAAAACATCTGTCGTGCCCTCAATAATGCAGTTACTGGGAGAGTCCACCTGACAACGGACACGTGGACAAGTGCTTGTGGCCTGGGACGGTACATCTCCCTGACGGCACACTGGGTAAACATAGTGGAAACTGGGACCCAGTCGGACCTTGGGACGGAACACATCCGCCCCACACTGAGGATTGCTGGCCCAATGTCAGTCAGAGTTGCCCCCACAGTGTACAGCTCTTGCGCATCATCCTCCTCCTCCTCCTCATGTTCAGCCTCCTTCTCAGATATCACCACATCAGTTACAAGCTGGAATCACTGCAGTACTGCCTCCGCCAAGCGGCAACAGGGTGTGCTGTAACTCATAAGTAGAGATGAGCGTTGTTCGACTAGAACTGTTCGCCAATCTCAAATTCGAGCTGTTTTGGGCGGTGTTCGAGTTGTTCGACGAACCCGAACGATTTGCAAAAAATTCGGCTGTTCGAGGTTATGTTCGATAACTGTTCGTGCACCAAAAGCGTGTCCTGCATGTCTGGCGCTATTTAGAGCACCAATCATGCAGGGATTGTCTGCCACTCACTGTAATGCCACAGCCATGGTGGTTGTGGCATTACAGTGATTGCCCAAATCGATGGGAACAGTGCCAACAGTGAAACATGAAAAGCCGGCAATTCATCAGCGGCATACACCGATACCCGACAATTTAGAACCGAAAGAATAGAGCTTCACACATAGATTAGATAGATAGAAACATATCAGTCACACATATAAGAAGCACAGTGACAGTGTTGCTTACTGTACTTGTCATTTAGTGTAAAGGATTTATCAAAAAAAATAATAGTGTTTTCATGCACCGTCTCTTTAAAAAAGCCAGCCGGCAATTCAGCAGCGGTACCCGACAATTTATAACAGACAGAATAGAGCTTCACACATAGATTAGATAGATAGAAACATGTCAGTCACACATATAAGAAGCACAGTGACAGTGTTGCTTACTGTACTTGTCATTTAGTGTAAAGGATTTATCAAAAAAAATAATAGTGTTTTCATGCACCGTCTCTTTAAAAAAGCCGGCCGGCAATTCAGCAGCGGTACCTGACAATTTATAACAGACAGAATAGAGCTTCACACATAGATTAGATAGATAGAAACATGTCAGTCACATATATATGAAGTACAGTGACAGTGTTGATTACTGTACTTGTCATTTAGTGTAAAGGATTTATTAAAAAAAATAATAGTGTTTTCATGCACTGTCTCTTTAAAAAAGCCGGCCGGCAATTCAGCATCGGTACCCGACAATTTAGAATAGAAGGAATAGAGAATCACACATAGATTAGATAGATAGAAACATGTCAGTCACATATATATGAAGTACAGTGACAGTGTTGATTACTGTACTTGTCATTTAGTGTTAAAATAAAGGATTTATTTAAAAAAAAATTGGCGTGGGGTTCCCTGTAATTTTAGTCTCTAGCGGAGGTTAAGCAGACGGCTGGGGCAGATGTTTGAAGCCTGGGAAGGGGGTAATACCCATGGAGCTTCCCAGGCTACTAATATCAGCCCCCAGCGGAATACCTAGCCTTTACTAGCTATTAAAATGGGGGACCCCCCAAAAAAATGACGTGGGGTCCACCCTATTTTAATAGCTAGCAAAGGCTAGGCAGACAGCTGGGGGCTGATATTAATAGCCCAGGAAGGGTTCCATGAATATTGGCCCCCTCCCAGGCTAGAAACACCAGCCGTCAGCCGCCCCAGAAATGGCGCATCCTTAGAATGCGCCAATTCTGGCACTTAGCCTCGCTCTTCCCACTGCCCTGTAGCGGTGGCAGTGGGGTAATAGGGCTGGGGTTGATGTCAGCTTATAATGCCAGCTGACATCAAGCCCAGGTTAGTAATGGAGAGGTGTCTATAAGACACCCCCATTACTAACCCCATAGTCAAAGTTAAAAGAAAACACAAACACCCAGAATAAAGTCCTTTAATTGAAATAAAGACACATTCCTTTATTGTTCTAAATTAAACCATACTTACCATCACGCCCATTCCAGCTGAAGCCAACGATCTCCTGCAATAAAAGAAAAATAATAAAGCAACCTCATCCTTACCTTTCCATGGTTCCCACGACAGCTTCAGCTCTGCTACATCGAGATAACAGGCTGGACCGCAGCAGAACGCTGCCATCCAGCCTGTCATCCCGCAGACACTGAGAAGCGCAGGCATGCTTGCGCTCCTCAGTGTCTGGCTGTGACGGCATAAAGATGAGACGAGTTCATGTCCAATGAACTCGGCGCACCTCATGCACGTCACTGACAGCGTGGGAGAATTCTCACGCTGTAGCGCTGAGTGCAGGAGAATTTGTCAGTGTCAGTGACGTGCATGAGGTGAGCTGAGTTCATTGGACATGAGCTCACCTCATGCACGTCACTGACAGCGTGGGAAAATTCTCCTGCACTCAGCGCTACAGCGTGAGAATTCTCCCACGCTGTCAGTGACGTGCATGAGGTGCGCCGAGTTCATTGGACATGAACTCGTCTCATCTTTATGCCGTCACAGCCAGACACTGAGGAGCGCAAGCATGCCTGCGCTTCTCAGTGTCCGCGGGATGACAGGCTGGATGGCAGCTTTCTGCTGCGGTCCAGCCTGTCATCTCGATGTAGCAGAGCTGAAGCTGTCGTGGGAACCATGGAAAGGTAAGGATGAGGTTGCTTAATTATTTTACTTTTATTGCAGAAGACATTGGCTTCAGCTGGAATGGGCGTGATGGTAAGTATGGTTTAATTTAGAACAATAAAGAATTGTGTGTTTATTTCAATTAAAGGACTTTATTCTGGGTGTTGTGTTTTTCTAAATACTTTACTAGAAATTCATGGTGGTCATGTCTAATATTGGCGTGACCCCATGAATTTCGGGCTTAGGGCCAGCTGATAATGCCAAGCTGGCCTTAACCCCTTTATTACCCAGTGAGCCACCGCACCAGGGCCCTGGATGAGTTGGGTACAGCGCCAGAAGATGGCGCTTCTATGAACGCGCCATTTTCTGGGGCGGCTGCGGACTGCAATTTGCAGCGGGTGGGGCCCAGAAAGCTCCCTGCGCTGCGGATTCCAGCTCCCAGCTGCCTAGTTGTACCTGGCTGGGCACAAAAATAGGGCGAAGCCCCACGCATTTTTTTTTTAAATTATTTCATGAAATTCATGGAATAATTAAGAAAAAAAGGGCTTCCCTATATTGTTGTGTCCAACCAGGTACAAATAGGCTGCTGGTGGTTGGGGGCAGCTTCCCAGGCTACTAATATCAGCCCCCAGCGGAATACCTAGCCTTTACTAGCTATTAAAATGGGGACCCCCCAAAAAAATGACGTGGGGTCCCCCCTATTTTAATAGCTAGCAAAGGCTAGGCAGACAGCTGGGGGCTGATATTAATAGCCCAGGAAGGGTTCCATGAATATTGGCCCCCTCCCAGGCTAGAAACACCAGCCGTCAGCCGCCCCAGAAATGACGCATCCTTAGGATGCGCCAATTCTGGCACTTAGCCTCGCTCTTCCCACTGCCCTGTAGCGGTGGCAGTGGGGTAATAGGGTTGGGGTTGATGTCAGCTTATAATGCCAGCTGACATAAAGCCCAGGTTAGTAATGGAGAGGCGTCTATAAGACACCCCCATTACTAACCCCATAGTGAAAGTTAAAAAAACCCCACAAACACCCAGAATAAAGTCCTTTAATTGAAATAAAGACACATTCCTTTATTGTTCTAAATTAAACCCTACTTACCATCACACCCATTCCAGCTGAAGCCAACGATCTCCTGCAATAAAAGAAAAATAATAAAGCAACATCATCCTTACCTTTCCATGGTTCCCACGACAGCTTCAGCTCTGCTACATCGAGATAACAGGCTGGACCGCAGCAGAAAGCTGCCATCAAGCCTGTCATCCCGCAGACACTGAGAAGCGCAGGCATGCTTGCGCTCTGCAGTGTCTGGCTGTGACGGCATCCAGATGAGCCGAGGTCATGTCCAATGAACTCGGCGCCCCTCATGCAAGTCACTGACAGCGTGGGAAAATTCTCCTGCACTCAGCACTTCAGCGTGAGAATTCTCCCACGCTGTCAGTGACGTACATGAGGTCAGCTGAGTTCATTGGACATGAATGAGCTCACCTCATGCACGTCACTGACAGCGTGGGAGAATTCTCACGCTGTAGCGCTGAGTGCAGGAGAATTCTCCCACGCTGTCAGTGACGTGCATGAGGTGCGCCGAGTTCATTGGACATGAACTTGTCTCATCTTTATGACGTCACAGCGAGACACTGAGGAGCGCAAGCATGCGTACTCTTCTCAGTGTCTGCGGGATGACAGGCTGGATGGCAGCTTTCTGCTGCGGTCCAGCCTGTCATCTCGATGTAGCAGAGCTGAAGCTGTCGTGGGAACCATGGAAAGGTAAGGATGATGTTGCTTTATTATTTTTCTTTTATTGCAGGAGATCGTTGGCTTCAGCTGGAATGGGCGTGATGGTAAGTATGGTTTAATTTAGAACAATAAAGAATTGTGTCTTTATTTCAATTAAAGGACTTTATTCTGGGTGTTGTGTTTTTTTAAATTCTTTACTAGAAATTCATGGTGGTCATGTCTAATATTGGCGTGACCCCATGAATTTCAGGCTTAGGGCCAGCTGATAATGCCAAGCTGGCCTTAACCCCTTTATTACCCAGTGAGCCACCGCACCAGGGCCCTGGATGAGTTGGGTACAGCGCCAGAAGATGGCGCTTCTATGAACGCGCCATTTTCTGGGGCGGCTGCGGACTGCAATTTGCAGCGGGTGGGGCCCAGAAAGCTTGGGCCTCCCTGCGCTGCGGATTCCAGCTCCCAGCTGCCTAGTTGTACCTGGCTGGGCACAAAAATAGGGCGAAGCCCCACGCATTTTTTTTTTTAATTATTTCATGAAATTCATGGAATAATTAAGAAAAAAAGGGCTTCCCTATATTGTTGTGTCCAACCAGGTACAAATAGGCAGCTGGTGGTTGGGGGCAGCCCGTCCCTGCCTGCTGTACCTGGCTGGACACAAATATAGTGCGAAGCCCCACGTCAATTTTTTTTTAATTATTTCATGAAATAATTTTTTTAAAAAAGGGCTTCCCTATATTGTTGTGTCTGGCCAGGTACAAATAGGCAGCTGGTGGTTGGGGGCAGCCCGTTCCTGCCTGCTGTACCTGACTGGACACAAATATAGGGCGAAGCCCCACGTCAATTTTTTTTAAATTATTTCAGGAAATTCATGAAATAATGAAAAAAAAATTGATGTGGGGCTTCGCCTTATATTTGTGTCCAGCCAGGTACAGCAGGCAGGGACGGGCTGCTCCCAACCACCAGCTGCCTATTTGTACCTAGCCGGACACAACAATATAGGGAAGCCCTTTTTTTCTTAATTATTCCATGAATTTCATGAATTAAAAAAAAAAATACGTGGAGCTTCGCCCTATTTTTGTGTCCAGCCAGGTACAACTAGGCAGCTGGGGGCTGGAATCTGCAGCGCAGGGAGGCCCAAGCTTTCTGGGCCCCACCCGCTGCAAATTGCAGTCCGCAGCCGCCCCGGAAAATGGCGCGTTCATAGAAGCGCCATCTTCTGGCGCTGTACCCAACTCATCCAGGGCCCTGGTGCGGTGGCTCACTGGGTAATAAAGGGGTTAAGGCCAGCTTGGCATTATCAGCTGGCCCTAAGCCCGAAATTCATGGGGTCACGCCAATATTAGACATGACCACCATGAATTTCTAGTAAAGTATTTAAAAAAAACACAACACCCAGAAAAAAGTCCTTTAATTGAAATAAACACACAATTCTTTATTGTTCTAAATTAAACCATACTTACCATCACGCCCATTCCAGCTGAAGCCAATGATCTCCTGCAATAAAAGTAAAATAATAAAGCAACATCATCCTTACCTTTCCATGGCTCCCACGACAGCTTCAGCTCTGCTACATCGAGATGACAGGCTGGACCGCAGCAGAACGCTGCCATCCAGCCTGTCATCCCGCAGACACTGAGAAGCGCAGGCTTGCTTGCGCTACTCAGTGTCTGGCTGTGACGGCATCCAGATGAGCCGAGGTCATGTCCAATGAACTCGGCGCACTTCATGCACGTCACTGACAGCGTGGGAAAATTCTCACGCTGAAGCGCTGAGTGCAGGAGAATTTTCCCACGCTGTCAGTGACGTACATGAGGTGAGCCGAGTTCATTGTCGGCTCATCTGGATGCCGTCACAGTCAGACACTGAGGAGCGCAAGCATGCCTGCGCTTCTCAGTGTCTGCGGGATGACAGGCTGGATGGCAGCGTTCTGCAGGTCCAGCCTGTCATCTCGATGTAGCAGAGCTGAAGCTGTCCTGGGAACCATGGAAAGGTAAGGATGAGGTTGCTTTATTATTTTTCTTTTATTGCAGGAGATCGTTGGCTTCAGCTGGAATGGGCGTGATGGTAAGTATGGTTTAATTTAGAACAATAAAGAATTGTGTCTTTATTTCAATTAAAGGACTTTATTCTGGGTGTTTGTGTTTTTTTTTTAACTTTGACTATGGGGTTAGTAATGGGGGTGTCTTATAGACGCCTCTCCATTACTAACCTGGGCTTGATGTCAGCTGGCATTATAAGCTGACATCAACCCCAACCCTATTACCCCCTGTCACCGCACCAGGGCAGCGTGGAAGAGCGAGGCTAAGTTCCAGAATTGGCGCATCCTATGGATGCGCCATTTCTGGGGCGGCTGACGGCTGGTGTTTCTAGCCTGGGAGGGGGCCAATATTCATGGCACCCTTCCTGAGCTATTAATATCAGCCCCCAGCTGTCTGCCTAGCCTTTGCTAGCTATTAAATTAGGGGGGACCCCACGTCATTTTTTTTGGGGGGGTCCTCCATTTTAATAGCCAGTAAAGGCTAGGTATTCAGCTGGGGGCTGATATTAGTAGCCTGGGAAGCTCTGTGGGTATTACCCCCTTCCCAGGCTTCAAACATCTGCCCCAGCTGTCTGCTTAACCTCCGCTAGAGACTAAAATTATGGGGAACCCCACGCCAATTTTTTTTAATAATAAATCCTTTATTTTAATACTAAATGACAAGTACAGTAACCAACACTATCACTGTATATTATATATGTGACTGACATGTTTCTATCTATCTAATCTATGTGTGAAGCTCTATTCTGTCTGTTATAAATTGTCGGGTGCAGATGCTGAATTGCCGGCCGGCTTTTTTAAAGAGACGGTGCATGAAAACACTATTATGTTTTTTGATAAATCCTTTACACTAAATGACAATTACAGTAAGCAACACTGTCACTGTACTTCATATATATGTGGCTGACATGTTTCTATCTATCTAATCTATGTGTGATTCTCTATTCCTTCTATTCTAAATTGTCGGGTACAGATGCTGAATTGCCGGCCGGCTTTTTTAAAGAGACGGTGCATGAAAACACTATTATTTTTTTTAATAAATCCTTTGCAGTAAATGACAAGTACAGTAAGCAACACTGTCACTGTACTTATTATATATGTCACTGACATGTTTCTATCTATCTAATCTATGTGTGAAGCTCTATCTTTCTGTTCTAAATTGTCGGGTACCGCTGCTGAATTGCCGGCCGGCTTTTTTAAAGAGACGGTGCATGAAAACACTATTATATTTTTTAATAAATCCTTTACACTAAATGACAAGTACAGTAAGCAACACTGTCACTGTACTTCATATATATGTGACTGACATGTTTCTATCTATCTAATCTATGTGTGATGCTCTATTCCTTCATGTCTAAATTGTCGGGTACCGGTGTATGTCGCTGCTGAATTGCCGGCCGGCTTTTTTAAAGAAAGTGTCTTCTGAGCAGTTTGTGAGCTTTTGGACACCTTTGAAGGTGTTTTCTATGTGTTCCTATGTGTTTTTGCTTGCCTGCCATTGGTTTTAACGGTGTTCTAAGGTGTTCGACGAACAGTTCGACGAACAGTTCCTCGAACATCCTGGTGTTCGACGAACCGAACCGAACCCGAACACTAAGGGGGTGGCTCAACACTACTCATAAGCTTAAGTGAGAAACCTCACACTGCTTGTGAGTTGTGGACATCTGTGAACGAGCAGGCAGATCTGTGGCTGAGACTGCTGAACCTACATCCAGGCATGGTCGTGTGTGACAATGGCCATAACCTGGTGGCGGCTCTGAGGCGAGGCAAGATCACACAAGTACCATGCCTGGCTCATGTGCTTAACCTCGTGGTTCAGCGGTTTCTTAAATCATTCCCCGAGTTGCCAGATCTGCTAGTCAAAGTAAGCCGCCTGTCAGCTCATTTTCGCAAGTTAGCTACAGCCTCCCCCGCCCTTGCTGTGTTGCAGCAGTGTTTGCAGCTTCCGTCACACCGACTGGTGTATGTTGTCCCCACACATTGGACCTCTCCTCCTCCACATGTTGCAAAGGATTTGTGAGCAGTTGTGGAGTACCAGCTGCAACAAGGCCGTCGATAATCAGGTCAGACTCCACACATAAGACTCAGGAGTGGACCTGGATGTCTGACATATGTACCATCTTGACAAACTTTGAGGAGTCCACCAAGATGGTGAGTGGCAATGATGCCATCATTAGTGTCAGCATTTCACTTGTCTGTCTTTTGCAATGCTCTCTGCAGAGAATTAAAGAGGAGGCATTGAAGCCAGAGTATGATGAGATGGATCAAGAAGCCGTAGCGGTCGTTTACACACAGCCCAGCCTCATCTCATCCCAACGTGCATTGGGGGACAATGAGGGAGAAGAGGAGGATGAGGAGGAGGAAGAACAGGAGCTTGTATTATGCGCTGTAGACGGTAGTATCTGTACAACTGTCATACCGTCGGCTCAGCGTGGGTGGCCTGAGGACAGGGAGGAGGAGGAGGAGGGGGAGGAGGAGAGCATGGTCAGTCGTCATCTTGGTGAGGACACGTAAGTCTTGCCCATTACCAGTCTAGCACGCATGGCTGACTTTATGTTACGCTGCCTTAACTGTGACCCTTGCGTTGTCAAAATGTTGGGTGACAGTCATTACTGGTTGGTGACACTTTTAGACCCCCGCTACAAGGAGAACTTTCACTCTCTTATTCCTGAGGTGGAGAGGCCTACAAAAATGGGGCAGTACCAGAAGGCCCTTGCTGCAGAACTGTTAAAAAAAATTCCCATCTGAACACGCTAGCAGCAGAGGTCACAGTTCGTTGCCCAACCAAGGCGTACGTGCGAGAGAGATGAAACTCCAATCCAGCAGAGGCAGGGGAACACTGTCAACGTTCTGGGACAGTTTTCTCAGATCCTCCCTTCGGACAGACCCTGAGGCGCGGGGTACTCTCACAAGGAGTGGAAAGTTTCAAAAGATGGTGAGGGAGTACCTTGCCGACCGTCCAGCGTCCTCCGTGATTCCTCTGTGCCTTTTAATTATTGGGTATCCAAGCTGGACACTTGGAGTGTACTCGCTCTGTACGCCTTGGAGGTCATGGCCTGCCCTGCCGCTAGCATGTTATCAGAGCATGTTTTTAGTGCTGCTGGGAAATTATAACTGATAAGCGCACTCGCTTGTCAACTGACAATGCTGACAAGCTGACCCTTATAAAAATGAACAAGGGCTGGATTAGGCCAGACTTCTCATCACCACCAAATGACAGCAGAGTAACAAAGTCAAATCTACTGTGTTATTTCGGGAGGTGTATTCACATGCACCGCTTCACACCCACACATGGGTATACGCTTCTTCATTTCGGCAGTTTTATGTTCTTCTCCTTATCCTCAGCCTATACCACTATACCACCAGGGTGACCATGGTCTGTGTTGCCATTATTGAAAGTTCTTCCATCCTTATTTTTGTCAGCTTTTGCTTTTAAGGCATAAGCAAAGACTGTGGGAGACCCATTCCCCAATAATGGAAATAATATTTTTAAGATGCTGTACTGTAGGGCTCTTGTTAGCTCCACCACTCTTCCAAGGGGCATTAAAACCATCTTGCTAAGCTACTGTGACCTCCACATCTCTTCCATGGGGCATTAATATTGTCTTCTTACTCCACTGTAACCTCCACCACATTTGCAAAGGGCATTAAAACCGTCTTGTTAAGTTACTGTGACCTCCACGTCTCTTCCAAGGGGCATTAAAACTGTCTTGTTAAACCACTCTGAACTCAACAGCTCTCCCAAGGGGCATTAAAACCGCCTTGCTAAACTACTGTGACATCCACGTATCTTCCACGGGGCATTGATATTGTTTTTTTATTCCACTGCGACCTTCACCACTCTTCCAAGGGGCGTTAAAACCGTTTTGTTAAGCTACTGTGACCTCCACGTCTCTTCCATGGTGCATTGATATTGTCTTTTTATTCCACTGTATCCTCCACCACTTTTCCAAAGGGCATTAAAACCGTCTTGTTAAGCTACTGTGACCTCCACGTCTCTTCCAAGGGACATTAAAACTGTCTTGTTAAACCACTCTGAACTCCACAGCTCTTCCAATGGGCATTAAAACCGTCTTGTTAAGCTACTGTGACCTCCACGTATCTTCCACGGGGCATTGATATTGTCTTTTTATTCCACTGCGACCTCCACTACTCTTCCAAGGGGCATTGATATTGTCTTTTTATTCCACTGCGACCTCCACCACTCTTCCAAGGGGCATTAAAACCATTTTGCTTAGCTACTGGGATCTGCACGTCTTCTACAAGGGGCATTAAAACCGTCTTGTTTAACCACTCTAAACTCCACAGCTCTTCCAAGGGGCATTAAAACTGTCTTGTTAAGCTACGTCTTGTTTAACCACTCTGAACTCCACAGCTCTTCCAAGGGGCATTAAAACTGTCTTGTTAAGCTACTTTGACCTCAACATCTCTTCCACGGGGCATTGCTATTGTCTTTTTATTCCACTGCGACCTCCACCACTCTTCCAAGGGGAGTTAAAACAGTCTTGTTAAGCTACTGTGACCTCCACGGGGCATTGATATTGTCTTTTTATTCCACTGCGACCTCCACCACTCTACCAAAAGGCATTGATATTGTCTTTTTATTCCACTGCGTACTCCACCACTCTTCCAAGGGGCATTAAAACCATCTTGTTAAGCTACTGTGACCTCTATGTCTCTTACATTGGGCATTGATATTGTCTTTTTATTCCACTGTAACAACCACCACTTTTCCAAGAGGCATTATACCCTCTTGTTAAACTACTGTGACCTCCACGTCTCTTCCAAGGGGCATTAAAACAGTCTTCTTAAACCACTCTGAACTCCACAGCTTTTCCAAGGGGCATTAAAACGGTCTTGTTAAACTACTGTGACCTCCATGTCTCTTCCACGGGGCATTGATATTGTCTTTTTATTTCACTGAGACCTCCACCACGCTTCCAAGGGGAGTTAAAACCGTTTTGTTAAGCTACTGAGACCTCCACGTCTCTTCCACGGGGCATTGATATTGTCTTTTTATTCCACTGCGACCTCCACCACTGTTCCAAGGGGCATTAAAATCATTTTGTTTAGCTACTGGGATCTCCACGTCTTCTCCAAGGGGCATTAAAACCGTCTTGTTAAACCACTCTGAACTCCACAGCTCTTCCGAGGGGCATTAAACCGTCTTGTTAAGCTACTGTGACCTCAAGGTCTCTTCCCCGGGGCATTACTATTGTCTTTTTATTCCACTGCGACCTCCACCACTCTTCCAAGGGGCGTTAAAACCGTAGTGTTAAGCTACTGTGACCTACAAGGGGAATTGATATTGTCTTTTTATTCCACTGCGACCTGCACCACTCTTCCAAAAGGCATTGATATTATCTTTTTATTCCACTGTAACCTCCACCACTCTTCCAGGGGGCATTGATATTGTCTTTTTATTCCACAGCGTCCTCCACCACTCTTCCAATGGGCATTAAAACCGTCTTGTTTAGCTAATGGGATCTCCACGTCTTCTCCATGGGGCATTAAACCTGTCTTGTTAAACCACTCTGAACTCCACAGCTCTTCCAAGGGGCATTAAAACCGTCTTGTTAAGTACTGTGATATCCACGTCTCTTGCATGTGGCATTGATATTGTCTTTTTATTCCACTGCGACCTCCACCACTCTTCCAAGGGGCAATAAAACCATCTTGTTAAGCTACTGTGACCTCCACATCTCTTCCACGGGGCATTGATATTGTCTTTTTATTCCACTGCGACCTCCACCACTCTTCCAAGGGGCATTAAAACCTTCTTGTTAAGCTACTGTGACCTCCACGTCTCTTCCACGGGGCATTGATATCGTCTTTTTATTCCACTGCGACCTTCAAGACCCTTCCAAGGGGCATTGATATTGTCTTTTTATTCCTCTGCTAACTCCTCCACTCTTCCAAGGGGCGTTAAAAACGTTTTGTTTAGCTACTGGGATCTCCACGTCTCTTCCACGGGGCATTGATATCGTCTTTTTATTCCACTGCGACCTCCAAGACCCTTCCAAAGGGCATTGATATTATATTTTTATTCCACTGTGACCTCCACCACTCTTCCAAGGGGCATTGGTATTGTCTTTTTATTCCACTGCGAACTCCACCACTCTTCCAAGGGGCATTTAAACCGTTTTGCTTAGCTACTGGGATCTCCACGTCTTCTCAAAGTGGCATTAAAACCGTCTTGTTAAACCACTCTGAACTCCATAGCTCTTCCAAGGGGCATTAAAACCGTCTTCTTAAGCTACTGTGACCTCAACGTCTCTTCCATGGGGCATTGCTATTGTCTTTTTATTCACTGCGACCTCCACCACTCTGACAAGGGGCGTTAAAACCGTCTTGTTAAACTAATGTGACCTACACGGGGCATTGATATTGTCTTTTTATTCCACTGCGACCTCCACCACTCTTCCAAAAGGCATTGATATTGACTTTTTATTCCTCTGCGAACTCCACCACTCTTCCAAGGAGCATTAAAACCGTATTGTTAAGCTACTTTGATCTCCACGTCTCTTCCACGGGGCATTAATATTGTAATTTTATTCCACTGTAACCTCCACCACTCTTCCAGGGGGCATTGATATTGTCTTTTAATTCCACTGCGAACTCCACCACTCTTCCAAGGGAAATTAAAACCATCTTGTTTGGCTACTGGAAACACCACATCTTCTCCAAGGGGCATTAAAACTGTCTTGTTAAACCACTCTGAACTCCACAGCTCTTCCAAGGAGCATTAAAACCATCTTGTTAAGCTACTGTGATCTCCACGTCTCTTCCACGTTACATTGATATTGTCTTTTTATTCCACTGTAACCTCCACCACTCTTCCAAGGAGCATTAAAACCATCTTGTTAAAATACTTTGACCTCCACGTCTGTTCCACGGGCAATTGATATTGTTTTTTTATTCCACTGCGACCTCCACCATTCTTCCAAGAGGCATTAAAACCTTCTTGTTAAGCTACTGTGACCTCCACGTCTCTTCCACGGGGCATTGATACTGTCTTTTTTTTCCACTGTGACCTACACCACTTTTCCAAGGGGCGTTAAAACCGTCTTGTTAAGCTACTGTGACCTCCACATCTTTTCCACGGGGCATTGATATTGTCTTTTTATTCCACTGCGACCTCCACCACTCTTCCAAGGGGCATAGATATTGTCTTTTTATTCCACTGCAACCTCCATCACTCTTTCAAGGGGCATTCATATTGTCTTTTTATTCCACTGCAACCTCCACCACTCTTCCAAGGGGCATTAAAACCGTTTTGTTTAGCTACTGGGATCTCCACGTCTTCTCCAAGGGGCATTGAAATCGTCATGTTAAGCTGCTGTGACCTCCACGGGGCATTGATATTGTCTTTTTAATCCACTGCGACTTCCATCACTCTTACAAAAGGCATTGATATTGTCTTTTTATTCTACTGCGAACTCCACCACACTTCCAAGGAGCATTAAATCCGTCTTGTTAAGCTACTGTGATCTCCACGCCTCTACCACAGGGCATTGATATTGTCTTTTTATTCCAATGTAACCTCCACCACTCTTCCAAGGGGCATTGATATTGTCTTTTTATTCCACTGCGACCTCCACCACTTTTCCAAGGGGCATTAAAGCCGTCTTGTTAAACCACTCTGAACTCCACAGCTCTTCCAAGGGGCATTAAAACCATCTTGTTAAACTACTGGGTTGAACTAGATGTACTTAGTCTTCCTTCAACCTTAAAAACTATGTATGTTACTGTGACCTCCATGTCTCTACCAAGGGGCATTAAAACCGTCTTGTTTAGCTTCTGGTATCTCCACGTCTACTCCAAGGGTCATTAAAACTGTCTTGTTAAACCACTCTGAACTCCACAGCTCTTCCAAGGGGCATTAAAACCGTCTTGTTAAGCTACTATGATTTCCACGTCTCTTCCACGGGGCATTGATATTGTCTTTCTATTCCACTGTAACCTCCACCACTCTTCCAAGGGGCATTAAAACCGTCTTGTTAAGCTACTGTGACCTCCACGTCTCTTCCACGGGGCATTGATATTGTCTTTTTATTCCACTGCGACCTCCACCACTCTTCCAAGGGGCATTGATATTGCCTTTTTATTCCACTGTGACCTCCACCACTTTTCCAAGGGACATTAAAACCGTCTTGTTAAGCTTCTGTGACCTCCACGTCTCTTCCAAGGGGCATTACAACCGTCTTGTTAAACCACTCTGAACTCCACAGCTCTTCCAAGGGGCATTAAAACCATCTTGTTAAACTACTGTGACCTCCACCTCTATATCAAGGGGCATTAAAAACGTCTAGTTAAACCGCTCTGACCTCCACAGATCTTCCAAGTGGCATTAATATCGTCTTGTAAAGCTACTGTGACCTCCGCGTCTCTTTCACAGGGCATTTATATTGTCTTTTTATTCCACTGCGACCGCCACTACTCTTCCAAGGGACATTAAAAGTGGCTTGTTAAGCTTCTCTGACTTCCTCGTCTCTTCCACGGGGTAATGATATTGTATTTTTATTCCACTGCGACCTCCACCACTCTTCCAAGGGGCATTGATATTGTCTTTTTATATTACTGCGACCTCCACCAATCTTCCAAGGGTCATTAAAACCGTCTTGTTAAGCTACTGTCACCTCCACGACTCTTCCACGGGGCAATGATATTGTCTTTTTATTCCACTGCAACCTCCATCACTCTTCCAAGGGGCATTCATATTGTCTTTTTATTCCACTGCAACCTCCAACACTCTTCCAAGGGGCATTGATTTTGTCTTTTTATTCCACTGCGACCTCCACCACTACTTCAAGGAGCATTAAAACCGTCTTGTTTAGCTACTGTGATTTCCACGTCTCTTCCAAGGGGAATTAAAACCGTCTTGTTAAACCACTCTTAACTCCACAGGTCTTCCAATGGTCATTAAAACCATCTTGTTAAGCTACTGTGACCTCCACGTCTCTTCCAAGGGGCAATTTTATTGTCTTTTTATTCCACTGAGACCTCCACCACTCTACCCAGGGGCATTAAAACCGTCTTGTTAAGCTACTGTGGCCTACACGGGGCATTGATATTGTCTTTTTATTCCACTGCGACCTCCACTACTCTTCCAAAAGGCATTGATATTGTCTTTTTATTCCTCTGCGAACTCCACCACTCTTCCAAGGAGCATTAAAACCGTATTATTAATCTACTTTGATCTCCACGTCTCTTCCACGGGGCATTGATATTGTATTTTTATTCCACTGTAACCTCCACCACTCTTGCAAGGGGCATTGATATTGTCTTTTTATTCCATTGTGACCTCCACCACTCTTCCAAGGGAAATTAAAACCATCTTGTTTAGCTACTGGGAACACCACGTCTTCTCCAAGGGGCATTAACACTGTCTTGTTAAACCACTCTGAACTCCACAGCTCTTCCAAGGGGCATTAAAACCATCTTGTTAAGATACTGTGACCTCCACGTCTGTTCCATGGGCAATTGATATTGTTTGTTTATTCCACTGCGAACTCCACCATTCTTCCAAGGGGCAATAAAACCGTCTTGTTAAGCTACTGTGACCTCTACATCTCTTCCACGGGGCATTGATATTGTCTTTTTCTTCCACTGCGACCTCCACCACTCTTCCAAGGGGCATTAAAACCTTCTTGATAAGCTACTGTGACCTCCACGTCTCTTGCACGGGGCATAGATATTGTCTTTTTATTCCACTGCGACCTGCACTACTCTTCCAAGGGGCATTAACATTGTCTTTTTATACCACTGCGACCACGATCATACTTACAAGGGGCATTAAAACCATCTTGTTAAGCTACTGTGACCTCCACATCTCTTCCACGGGGCACTGATGTTGTCTTTTTATTTCACCACTCTTCCAAGGGGCATTAAAACCATCTTGTTAAGCTACTGTGATCTCCACGTCTTTTCCACGTGACCTTGATATTGTCTTTTTATTCCACTGTAACCTCCACCACTCTTCCAAGGGGCATTAAAATCATCTTGTTAACCTACTGTGACCTCCACGTCTGTTCCTCGTGCCATTGATATTGTTTTTTATTCCACTGTGAACTCCACCATTCTTCCAAGGGGCAATAAAACCATCTTGTTAAGCTACTGTGACCTCCACATCTCTTCCACGGGGCATTGATATTGCGTTTTTCTTCCACTGCGACCTCCACCACTCTTCCAAGGGGCATTAAAACCTTCTTGTTATGCTACTTTGACCTCCACGTCTCTTCCACGGGGAATTAATATTGTCTTTTTATTCCACTGCGAACTCCACCACTCTTCCAAGGGGCATTGACATTGTATTTTTATACCACTGCGACCACGATCATACTTACAAGGGGCATTAAAACCGTCTTGTTAAGCTACTGTGACCTCCACATCTCTTCCACGGGGCATTGATATTGTCTTTTTATTCCACTGTAACCTCCACCACTCTTCCAAGGGGCATTAAATCAGCTTTGTTAAGCTACTGTGACCTCCACGTCTCTTCCAAGGGGCATTAAAACTGTCTTTTTAAACCAGTCTGAACTCCACAGCTCTTCTAATGGGCATTAAAACCATCTATTTAAGCTACTGTGACCTCCACGTCTCTTCCACGTGGCATTGATATTATCTTTTTATTCCACTGTGACCTACACCACTTTTCCAAGGGGCGTTAAAGCCGTCTTGTTAAGCTACTGAGACTTCCAAGTCTTTTCCATGGCCCATTGATATTGTCTTTTTATTTCACTGCGACCTCCACCACTCTTCCAAGGGGCATTGATATTGTCTTTTTATTCCACTGCAACCTCCATCTCTCTTCCAAGGGGTATTCATAATGTCTTTTTATTACACTGCGACCTCCACCACTCTTCCAAGGGGCATTAAAACTGTTTTGTTTAGCTACTGGGATCTCCACATCTTCTCCAAGGTGCATTGAAACCGTCATGTTAAGCTACTGTGACCTCCACGGGGCATTGATATTGTCTTTTTAATCCACTGCGACCTACACCACTCTTAGAAAAGGCATTGATATTGTCTTTTTATTCCACTGCGAACTCCACCACACTTCCAAGCATCATTAAAACCGTCTTGTTAAGCTACTGTGATCTCCACGCCTCTTCCACGGGGCATTGATATTGACTTTTTATTCCACTGTAACCTCCACCACTCTTCCAAGGGGCATTGATATTGTCATTTTATTCCACTGCGACCTCCACCACTCTTCCAAGGGGCATTGATATTGTCTTTTTATACCACTGCAACCTCCACAACTCTTAGAAGGGGCAATAAAACCATCTTGTTAAGCTACTGTGACCTCCAAGTCTCTTCCACAGGGCATTGATATTGTCTTTTTATTCCACTACGACCTCCACCACTCTTCCAAGGGGCATTAAAACGTTCTAATTAAGCTACTGTGATTTCCACGTCTCCTTCACGGGGCATTGATATTGTCTTTTTATTCCACTGTAACCTCCACCACTCTTCTAAGGGCATTAAACCCGTCTTGTTAAGCTACTGTGACCTCCACCTGTATATCAAGGGGCATTAAAACCGTCAAGATAAACCGCTCTGACCTTCATAGATCTTCCAATTGGCATTAAAATTGTCTTGTAAAGCTACTGTGACCTCCGCGTCTCTTACACGGGGCATTTATATTGTCTTTATATTCCACTGCGACTGCCACCACTCTTCCAAGGGACATTAAAACCGTCTTGTTAAGCTACTATGATCTCCACGTCTCTTCCACGGGGCATTGATATTGTCTTTCTATTCCACTGTAACCTCCACCACTCTTCCAAGGGGCATTAAAACCGTCTTGTTAAGCTACTGTGACCTCCACGTCTCTTCCACGGGGCATTGATATTGTCTTTTTATTCCTCTGCGACCTCCACCACTCTTCCAAGGGGCATTGATATTGTCTTTTTATACCACTGCGACCTCCACAACTCTTAGAAGAGGCATTAAAACTGTCTTGTTAAGCTACTCTGACCTCCTCGTCTCTTCCACGGGGTAGTGATAATGTCTTTTTATTCCACTGCGACCTCCACCACTCTTCCAAGGGGCATTGATATTGTCTTTTTATTCCACTGCGACCTCCACCACTCTTCCAAGTGTCATTAAAACCGTTTGTTAAGCTACTGTCACCTACACGTCTCTTCCATGGGGCAATGATATTGTCTTTTTATTCCACTTCAACCTACACCACTTTTCCAAGGTGCATTAAAACCATCTTGTTAAGCTACTGTGACCTCCATGTCTATTCCACGGTGCATTGATATTTATTCCACTGCAACCTCCACCACTCTTCCAAGGGGCATTGATTTTGTCTTTTTATTCCACTGCGACCTCCACCACTACTCCAAGGGGCATTAAAACCGTCTTGTTTAGCAACTGTGATTTCCACGTCTCTTCCAAGGGGCATTACAACCGTCTTGTTAAACCACTCTTAACTCCACAGGTCTTCCAATGGGCATTAAAACCGTCTTGTTAAGCTACTGTGACCTCCACGTCTTTTCCAAGGGGCATTGGTATTGTCTTTTTATTCCACTGTGACCTCCACCACTCTTCCAAGGGGCATTAAAACTGTCTAGTTGAGCTACTGTGACCTCCATGTCTCCTTCACGGGGCATTGATATTGTCTTTTTAATCCACTGTGACCTCCACCACTCTTCCAAGGGGCATTAAACCCGTCTTGTTAAGCAATTGTGACCTCCATCTCTCTACCAAGGGGCTTTAAAACCGTCTTGTTAAACCGCTCTGAACTCCACAGATCTTCCAAGGGGCCTTAAAATTGTCTTGTAAAGCTACTGTGACCTCTGCGTCTCTACCACGGGGCATTTATATTGTCTTTTTATTCCACTGCAACCGCCACCACTCTTCCAAGGGGCATTAAAAGGGTATTGAAAAGCTACTGTGACCTCCACGTCTTTTCCACGGGGTAATGATATTGTATTTTCATTCCACTGCGACCTCCACCACTCTTCCAAGGGGCATTGATATTGTATTTTTATTCCACTGCGACCTCCACCATTCTTCCAAGGGGCATTAAAACCGTCTTGTTAAGCTACTGTAACCTGTTAGGAGGGCGGTTGCAGACAACTTTATTAAATGGAACGCAACCGACTCCGGGATCCGCGATGCAGCCAAGAGGACTGCTGCCGAACACTTTCCGGGTGGAAAGTAAAGTAACAAACTTAAAGATAACCCCTCCGTGTTAACTACACACCGGACAGGGTATAGCGGTATGCTCTATCTCCGTTTAATGCACGGAGGAGAGAGTGACCGGCAACGCACCTAACAAATATCTTAGCTCTTCGTGTTAACGCACACGGAAAGGTAAGACGGTACGCACAATCTCCAAGAACCGCAGGGAGACGTGCGTCTGTGGGAACAGCAGTATCCCTGTCTTTGATACAGGCGCTACGCTATGGGGATTGGCGCTAAAGCGGTTCACACAATCTCCAAGAACCGCAGGGAGACGTGTGACCGGACTATGAGCAGTAGCCCTGTCTTCGGTACAGGTGCTATGCTATAGGATACGGCGCTAGCGTGCGGGTGATTCCCGCCGGGTACTCGAGCACTCAGCCGGCGTGCCACCGGACTGAGCAAACCCGCTCTATTTAATTCACAGGCGGCCCGGGGTGTAAAGGCGAACCCCCTGGTTAGAGCCAGTCAGTGAAGCGAAGCTTCCTGCCTCTATGAAGCTAACCTGCCTCTATGGAGCTAAACCTGCCTAGCGGAAACTCCCGGTGGCCCTTAGGGAATGACATGGTGAGAGGGATCGACCGATGAGTGATTTGCATATCCAGGAGTGACCCATTGGCTCAGTAGAGATGACATGTCTCTGGGCAAATGTAGATGATAAAAAATTGCCCTCAGCACCAGAGTCCACCCACGCATTGGCAGCAACTGCAGATCTACCGAAGGACAAGATCACCTTATATGATAGCTTGGAGGAAGAGAACCGAGAATTTAATGTACCCCCACCAGTGGTGGTAAGCCCTACTCGTTTTACCAGCTGCTTGGAGCCCTTATTTACGGGGTGCTCTGAGAGAGGTGCAGAATGGGAACGAGAGGAACTAGACTTAGACCGGGGTACACCCGTAACCTTAGGCTCCGGGTCGGGTGTCTTGGGTTTGGGTCTAAAGACGCCTGGTGCCAACAGGTACTGGGGACTGCCAACCTCTAGCTCTAACCTGTGTTCTGCATGACGTAAGTCTATACGGTCAGCGAGAGATATTAACTCCTCCAGGGAGGTTGGAATCTCTCTGGTAGATTAAGCATCTTTAATATGCCCAGCCAGACCCTTCCAGAACACTGGGATAAGCGACCGCTCAGACCAATCCAGTTCAGCCGCCAAGGTTCTGAACTGGACGGCATAGTGACTGGCGGTGGCCGAACCCTGGACCAAAGCAAGGAGCTTAAGAGCCGTATCATGAATGACCTGAGGGCCCAGGAAAACAATTTTTAGGGTCTTAAGGAAGAGACCCGTATTTACTACCACTGGGTCATTACGCTCCCATAGAGGAGTAGCCCACTCCAGAGCCCTGTGAGACAGCAATGAGATGATATATCACACTTTGGCTCTTTCGGAGGGGAACCGTGTCTCCATCATCTCCAAGTGAACGGAGCATACATTTATAAAACCCCTACAGAGTTTACTATCCCCAGAAAATTTTTCCGGGAGAGCAAACCGGGGTAATGGGGCACTTGCAGTGGTGGCAGCCGAGTTTATCATGTTGGCTGCTAGAGAAGTCGCCTGGGTAGCTACTGCAGTGGTATCAGCAACCGGGACCGCCAGTTCCAGAGACCTGAGTCTGGTCTCCAGTTGCTGTATATAACGCTGCAGCTGCTGGTTGTCGGCCATGTTCGGCAAGACCCTGGCACTCAGATACTATTAGGGGGAGCTGTTGCAGACAACTTTATTAAATGGAACGCAACTGACCCCGGGGTCCGCGATGCAGCCAAGAGGACTGCTGCCGAGCACTTTCTGGGTGGAAAGTAAAGTAACCAACTTAAAGATAACCCCTCCGTGTTAACTACACACCGGACAGGGTATAGCGGCGACGCACCTAACAAATATCTTAGCCCTTCGTGTTAACGCACACGGAAGGGTAAGACGGTACGCACAATCTCCAAGAACCGCAGGGAGACGGCGCTAGCGTGCGGGTGATTCCCGCCGGGTACTCGAGCACTCAGCCGGCATGCCACCGGACTGAGCAGACCCGCTCTATTTAATTCACAGGCGGCTCGGGGTGTAAGGGCGAACCCCCTGGTTAGAGCCAGTCAGCGAAGCGAAGCTACCTGCCTCTTTGAAGCTAACCTGCCTCTATGGAGCTAAACCTGCCTAGCGGAAACTATGGCTCTTTGAGCCCGGAGTCAGCGTGCACACCACACACAGCTAGCTCAAATGATCTGAGCGCGCCGCCATGTTTGTGGGCGGGCCTTTTAAAGATTAAGCCCTGCCCCACTGTCGCACCATTGGTGACGACACACGTGACCAATCAGGCGGTGCCAGGTCACCGGGTCAGGTGGGTGCCAACCCACCAATCATGATCCGCCAGATCACGGACATGCTCAGTGCGGCAAATCCTGGACTTAGATTCCACAAGCCCTGTCTCCCTCTGCAACCCAGGGTTAACATTGCAAGGCACAACTACCTGGAACACAAACAGTGCTCGCGGGCCAGCTAGGCGTTGGGGCTGATGGTGATGCTGAGCAGCATCAGCCCCAGCTGGACTGAAATGGGAGACCAAAGAAGGTCCTGGACCCATTCCGAACCCAGCACCAGACTGACATCTAACAGTAACTGCCACAGGATATTGATATTGTCTTTTTATTCCATTGTAACTTCCACCACTCTTCCAATGGGTATTAAAACCATCTTGTTATGCTACTGTGACCTCCAGGTCTATTCCAAGGGGCATTAAAACCGTTTTGTTAAACCCCTCTGAACTCCCCAGCTCTTCCAAGGGGCATTAAAACCGTCTTGTTAAGCTACTGTGACCTCCACGTCTCTTCCATGGGGCATTGATATTGTCTTTTTATTCCACTGGGACCATCACCACTCTTACAAGGGTCATTAAAATCGTCTTGTTAATCTACTGTGACCTCCACGTCTCTTCCACGGGGCATTGATATTGTCTTTTTAGTCCACTGCGACCTCCATCACTCTTCCAAGGGGCTTTAAAACCGTCTTGTTAAACTACTGTGACCTCAACGTCTGTTCCACGGGGTATTGAAATTGTCTTTTTATTCCACTGCGACCTCCACCACTGTTCCAAGGGGAATTGAAATTGTCCTTTTATTCCACTGCGACCTCCACCACTTTTCCAAGGGGCATTAAAACCTTATTGTTGAGCTACTGTGACCTCCACATCTCTTCCACGGGGTATTTATATTGTCTTTTTATTCCACTGTAACCTCCACCACTTTTCCAAGGGGCAATAATAATACCGTCTGGTAAAGCTACAGTGTTGTCCACGTCTCTTCCAACTGGCATTAAAAGCGTCTTGCAAAACCTCTCTGAACTCCACAGCTTTTCCAAGTGGCATTAAAACCATCTTGTTAAGCTACTGTGACTACCACGTCTTTTCTACGGGGCATTGATATTGTCTTTTTATTCCACTGCGACCTCCACCACTCTTCCAAGGGGCAATAAAACTGTCTTGTTAACTACAGTTACCTTCACGTCTCCTCCACGGGGCATTGATATTGACTTTTTATTCCACTGCGACCTCCAGCACTCTTCCAAGGGGCATTGATATTGTCTATTTATTCTACTGTAACTTCCAGCACTCTACCAATGGGTATTAAAACCATCTTGCTATGCTACTGTGACCTCCACGTCTCTTGCAATGGGTACTAAAGCCGTCTTGTTAAACCATTCTGAACTCCATAGCTCTTCCAACGGGCATTAAAACCATCTTGTTAACCTACTGTGACCTCCACATCTCTTCCACGATGCATTGATGTTGTCTTTTTATTCCACTGCGACCTCCATCACTTTTCCAAGGGGCATAAAGTTCGTCTTGTTAAGCTACTGTGACCTCCATGTCTCCTCCACGGGGCATTGATGTAGCGTCGGCGTCCCTGCCTCCTGCTAGGCAGGGACGCCGTTCCCCTCACCTCTCCGCTCTGTGCCCAGCGTCTTCCTCCCACTCTGCTGGCAGCGCCCGCTGCTTCCCGGCTACTGCGCTTAGGGAGCGCGTGCGCTCCCCTCCTCTTAAAGGGGCCGCGCGCGCCGTCCTAAGGAGTCCCCGGCCAACGGCCGGAGGACCCCACCATATATAAGGCGCCTCCTCCAAAATGGAGGTGCCCGAGCAGTGTTGTTGCAAAGCCTGTCAACTCTGCTTCAGCCCTCAGGTCCCGTTACCAGATACCTGCCAGTTACCTGCCAGATTCCTGCTTGACACCTGCCTGATACCTGTCTATCTGCTTGCATTCCTGTGGTCTGACAGTCTGCCTATCAGCACCTGCCAGTCTGTCTATGGATCAGTCTGCCTGCTCACCTGGGAGCGCTCTCCTGCTACCTGCCTGCTAGCCTACCTGGAGGCTCTGCCGTCACTTGCCGTGACCACCTGCCAGCCAGCCGTGAGACTCTTACCCGCTCACCTGGGAGCGCTCACCTGCTGCCTGCCTGCTAGCCTACCTGGAGGCTATGCCGTCACTTGCCGTGACCACCTGCCAGCCAGCCGTGAGACTCTTACCCGCTTACCTGGAAGCGCTCACCTGCTACCCGCATGCTAGCCTACCTGGAGGCTTAGCCGTCACTTGATGTGACCACCTGCCTATCCAGAGACTCTTGCCCGCTCACCTGGGAGCGCTCACCTGCTACCTGCCTGCTAGCCTACCTGGAGGCTTTGCCGTCACTTGCTCTGACCACCTGCCTGTCCAGAGACTCTTGTCCGCTCACCTGGGAGCGCTCACCTGCTACCTGCCTGCTCGCCTTCCTGGAGGCTCTGCCGTCACTTGCCGTGACCCCCTGCCTGCCTAGAGACTCTTATCCTGCTGTCACTTGCCGTGACCACCCGCCTGCCTAGAGACTCTTATCCTGCTGTCACTTGCCGTGACCACCCGCCTGTCAAGAGACTGTTCTCGTCACTCTCCGTGACCTCCTGCCCTTCTACCCAGAGACTGTCCCTGTCACTTGACGTGACTGCCTGCCCACTTTCCCTGGGAGCCACCCGCTTCCTTACAAGACTTGCCCCTTTGTATAGTAGCTCAGAGGTTCCACCTCCCAGACCCGTTACAATTGATATTGTCTTTTTATTCCACTGCGACCTCCACCACTCTTCCAAGGGGCATTAAACCATCTTGTTAAGCTACTGTGACCTCCACGTCTGATCCAAAGGGTATTGAAATTGTCTTTTTATTCCACTGTGACCTCCACCACTCTTCCATTGGTCATTAAAAGCGTCTTGGTTAGACTACTGTGACCTTGACGTCTCTTCCACGGGGCATTGATATTGTCTTTTTAATCCACTGCGACCACCCCACTCTTCCAAGGTGCATTGATATTGTCTTTTTATTCCACTGCGACCTTCACCACTCTACCAAGGGGCATTAAAACTGTCTTGTTAAGCTACTGTGACCTCCACGTCTCTTCCACGGGGCATTGATATTGTCTTTTTATTAAACTGCGACCTCCACCACTCTTCCTAGGACAATAAAACCATCTTGTTAAGCTACTGTGAACTCCACTTTTCTTCCACGGTGCATTGATATTGTCTTTTTATTCCACTGTGATCTCCACCACATTTCGAAGAGGCATTAAAACCATCTTGATAAGCTACTGTGACCTCCACGTCTCTTCCATGGCGTATTAAAACCATCTTGTTAAGACTACTGTGACCTCCAAGTCTCTTCCACGGGGCATTGATATTGTCTTTTTAATCCACTCCGACCTCCACCACTCTTCCAAGGGGCATTGATATTTTCTCTTTATTCCACTACGACCTCCACCACTCTTCCAAGGGGTATAAAAACCATCTTGTTAATCTACGGTGCATTGATATTTTCTTTTAATTCCACTGTAAACTACTCCACTCTCCCAAGGGGCATTAAAACCATCTTGTTTAGCTACTGTCACCTCCATGTCTCTTCCAAAGGTTATAACAACCGTCTTGTTAAACCACTCTGAACTCCAAAGCTCTTACAAAGGGCATTAAAACTGTCTTGCCACTGGGCATTGTCTTTTTATTCCACTGCGACCTTCACCACCCTACCAAGAGGCATTAAAACCGTCTTGTTAAGTTACTCTCACCTCCACGTCTCTTCCACGGGGCATTGATATTGTCTTTTTATTCCACTGCGACCTCCACCACTTTTCCAAGGGATAATAAAACCATCTTGTTAAACTACTGTAACCATCACGTCTCTTCCATGGCACATTGATATTGTCTTTTCATTCCATTGCGACCTCCCCCACTCTTTGAAGGGGCATTAAAACTGTCTAGTTAAGCTACTGTGACCTCCACGTCTCTTCTACGGGCAATGATATTGTTTTTTTATTCCACTGCAACCTCCACCACTCTTCCAAGGGGCAATAATACCGTCCTGTTAAGCTACTGTGACCTCCATGTGTCTTTCACGGTGCAATGATATTGGTTTTTTTTTCCACTCCGACCTCCACCACTCTTCGAAGAGGCATTGAAACCGTCTTGTTAAGATACTGTGACCTCCATCTTTCTTCCACAGGGTATTCATATAGTCTTTTTATTCCACTGTAACCTCCACAGCTTTTCCAAGGCATATTAAATCCGTCTTGTTAAGCTACTGTGACCTCCACGTCTCATCCAAGGGGCATTAAAACCGTCTTGTTAAGCTGCTGTGACCTCCACATCTCTTCCTCGGGGCATTGATATAGTCTTTTTATTCCACTGCGACATCCACCACTCTTCCAAGGTGCATTGATATTGTCTTTTTATTACACTGCGACCTCCACCACTCTTCCAAGGGCATTAAAACCATCTTATTAAGCTACTGTGACCTCCACGTCTCTTCCATGGGGGAATTGATATTGTCTTTTTATTCCACTGTATCGTCCACCACTCTTCCAAGGGGAATTAAAACCGTCTTGTTAAGCTACTGTGACCTCAACATCTCTTTCATGGGGCATAAATGCCATCTCGTTAAACCACTCTGTACTCCACCACTCTTCCAACGGGCAATAAAACCATCTTGTTAATCTACTGTGACCTCCACATCTCTTTCATGGGGCATTGATATTGTCTTTTTATTCCACTGCGACCCACACCACTCTACCAAGGGGCATTAAAACGGTATTGTTAAGCCACTGTTACCTTCACGTCTCTTCCACAGTGCATTAATATTGTCTTTTTATTCCTCTGCGACTTCCACCACTCTTCGTAGGGGCATTAAAGCCGTCTTGTTAAGCTACTGTGACCTCCACGTCTCTTCCACGGGGCATTCATATAGTCTGTTTATTCCACTGTAACCTCCACCACTTTTCCAAGGGGCATTAAATCCATCTTGCTAAGCTACTGTGACCTCCATGTTTCATCCAAGAGGCATTAAAACCTCCTTGTTAAACCACTCTGAACTCCACAGCTCTTCCAAGGGACATTAAAACCGTTTTGTTAAGCTACTGTGACATCCACGTCTCTTCCATGTGGCATTCAAATAGTCTGTTTATTCCACTGTAACCTCCACCACTTTTCCAAGGGGCATTAAATCCATCTTGTTAAGCTACTGTGACCTCCACGTCTCATCCAACAGACATTAAAACCGTCTTGTTAAACCACTCTGAACTCCACAGCTCTTCCAAGGGGCATTAAAACCGTCTTGCTAAGCTACTGTGACCTCCACGTCTCTTCCACGGGGCATTGATATAGTGTTTTTATTCCACTGCGACCTCCACCACTCTTCCAAGGGACATTAAAACCATCTTTTTAAGCTCCTGTGACCTCCACGTCTCTAACATTGGTCACTGATATTGTCTTTTTATTCTGCAGCGACCTCCACCACTCTTCCAAGAGTTAATAATCTGTCTTTTTAAGCTACTGTGACCTTCACGTCTCTTCCACGGGGCATTGATATTGTCTTTTTATTCCACTGCGACCTCCACCACTCTTCCAAGGGGCATTAAAGCTATCTTGTTAAGCTACTGTGACCTCCACGTCTCTTCCAAGGGGCATTAAAACCGTCTTGTTAAGCTACACTGACGTCCACGTCTATTCCACGGGGCATCGATATTGTCTTTTTATTCCACTGCGACCTCCACCACTCTTCCAAGGGGCAATAAAACCTTCTTGTTAAGCTACTGTGACCTCCACGTCTCTTCCACGGGGCATTGATATTGTCTCATTATTCCACTGTGAACTTTCAGAGTCTTCCAAGGGGCAATAAAACCATCTTGTTAAGCTACTGTAACCTCCACATCTCTTCTAAGGGGCATTAAAACCATCTTGTTAAACCACTCAGAACTTCACAGCTCTTCCTTGGGGCATTAAAACCATCTTATAAAGCTACTGTGACCTCCACGTCTCTTCCAAGGAACATTGATATTTCCTTTTTATTCCACTGCGACCTCTAGCACTCTTCCAAGGAGCATTAAAAACTTGTTAAGCTACTGTGACCTCCATGTCTCTTCCACGTGGTGTTGATATTGTGTCTTTATTTCACTGCAACCTCCACCACTTTTCCAAGGGGCATTGATGTTGTCTTTTTATTCCACTGCATCCTCCACCACTCTTCCAAGGGGCATAAAAACCATCTTGTTAATTTACTGTGATCTCCACATCTCTTCCACGGGGCATTGATATTTTCATTTTTTTCCACTGCAACCTCCACCACTCTTCAAAGAGGCATTAAGCCGTCTTTTTAAGCTACTATGACCTCCACGACTCTTCCACGGGGCATTGATATTGTCTTTTTATTCCACTGAGACCTTCACCACTCTTTCAATGGGCATTGATATTGAATTTTTATTGTACTGCGACCTCCACCACTCTTCCAAGGGGCATTCAAACCATATTTTTAAGCTACTGTGACCTCCTCGTCTCTTCCAAGGGGAAATGATATTGTCTTTTTACTCCACTGCTATCTCCACCAATCTTCCAACGGGCATTAAAACTGTCTTGTTAAGCTACTGTGACTTCAACCTCTCTTCCACGGGTCACTGATATTGTCTTTTTATTCTACTTTAACCTCCACCACTCTTCCAAGGGCCATTAAAACCGTCTTGTTAATCTACTGTGACCTGCACATCTCTTCCAAGGGGCATTAAAACAGTCTTGTTAAACCACTCTGAACTCTACAGCTCTTGCAAGGGGCATTAAAACAGTCTTATAAAGCTACTGTGACCTCCACGTCTCTTCCACGGGGCATTGATATTGCCTTTTTATTCCACTCCGACCTCCAGCACTCTTTCAAGGGGCATTAAAACCATCTTGTTAAGCTACTGTGACCTCCACATCTCTTCAACGGGGTATTGATATTGTGTTTTAATTTCACTTCGACCTCTACCACGCTTCCAAGGGGCATTGAAATTATCTTTTTATTAAAATGAGACCTCCACCACTCTACCAAGGGTCATTAAAACCGTCTTGTTCAGACTACTGTGACCTCAACGTCTGTTCCACGGGGCATTGATATTGACTTTTTCATCCACTGTGACCTTCCCCACTCTTCCAAGGGGCATTGATATTGTTTTTTTATTCTGCAGCGACTTCCACCACTCTTCCAAGGGTTAATAAACCGTCTTTTTAAGCTACTGTGACCTTCACGTCTCTTCCATGGGGCATTGATATTGTCTTTTATTCCACTGCGACCTCCACCACTCTTCCAAGGGGCATTGATATTGTCTTTTTATTCCACTGCGACCTCCAACACTCTTCCAAGGGGCATTAAAAATATCTTGTTAAGCTACTGTGACCTCCACATCTCTTCCAAGGGGCATAAAAACCATCTTGTTAAACCACTCTGAATTCCACAGCTCTTCCAAGGGGCATTAATACCATCTTGCTAAGCTACACTGACGTCCACATCTCTTCTACGGGGCATCGATATTGTCTTTTTATTCCACTGCGACCTCCACCACTCTTCCAAGGGGCCATAAAACCTTCTTGTTAAGCCACTGTGACCTCCACGTCTCTTACACGGGGCATTGATATTGGCTTTTTATTATACTGCGACCTCCAAGACTTTTTCAAGGGGCAATAAAACCGTCCTGTTAAGCTACTGTAACCTCCAAGTCTCTTCCACGGGGCAGTGATATTGTCTTTAAATTCTACTGCGACCTCCACCACTCTTCCATGGGGCATTAAAACCATCTTGTTAAGCTACTGTTACTTCCACGTCTCTTCCACGGGGCATTGATATTGTCTCATTATTCCACTGTGACCTTCCAGAGTCTTCCAAGGGGCAATAAAACCATCTTGTTAAGCTACTGTAACCTCCACATCTCTTCTAAGGGGCATTAAAACCATCTTGTTAAACCACTCAGAACTTCACAGCTCTTCCATGGGGCATTAAATCCGTCTTATAAAGCTACTGTGACCCCCACGTCTCTTCCACGGGGCATTGATATTACCTTTTTATTCCACTGCGACCTCCAGCACTCTTGCAATGAGCATTAAAACCGTCTTGATAAGCTACTGTGACCTCCACGTCTCTTCCACGTGGTATTGATATTGTGTCTTTATTTCACTGCAACCTCCACCACTTTTCCAAGGGGCATTAATATTGTCTTTTTATTCCACTGCGACCTCCACCACTCTTCCAAGGGGCATAAAAACCATCTTGTTAATCTACTGTGATCTCCACATCTCTTCCACGGGGCATTGATATTTTCTTTTTTTTCCACTGCAACCTCCACCACTCTTCGAAGTGGCATTAAACCGTCTTTTTAAGCTACTATGACCTCCTCGTCTCTTCCACGGGGCATTGTTATTGTCCTTTTATTCCACTGCGACCTCCATCACTCTTCCAAGGGGCAATGATATTGTCTTTTTATTCCACTGCGACCTCCACCACTCTTCCAAGGGGCATAAAAACCATCTTGTTAATCTACTGTGATCTCCACATCTCTTCCACGGGGCATTGATATTTTCTTTTTTTTTCACTGCAACCTCCACCACTCTTCGAAGAGGCATTAAACTGTCTTTTTAAGCTACTATGACCTCCACGACTCTTCCACGGGGCAATGATATAGTCTTTTTATTGCACTGCGACCTTCACCACTCTTTCAATAGGCATTGATACTGAATTTTTATTGTACTGCGACCTCCACCACTCTTCCAAGGGGCATTAAAACCATATTTTTAAGCTACTGTGACCTCCTCGTCTCTTCCACGGGACATTGATATTGTCTTTTTTTTCAACTGCGACCTCCACCACTCTTCCAAGGGGCAGTGATATTGTCTTTTTACTCCACTGCTATATCCACCACTCTTCCAATGGGCATTAAAACTGTCTTGTTAAGCTATTGTGCCTTCAACGTCTCTTCCACGGGTCATTGATATTGTCTTTTTATTGCACTGAAACCTCCACCACTCTTACAAGTGGCATTAAAACCGTCTTTTTAATCTACTGTGACCTCCACATCTCTTCCAAGGGGCATTAAAACAGTCTTGTTAAACCACTCTGAACTCTACAGCTCTTGCAAGGGGCATTAAAACCATCTCATAAAGCTACTGTGACCTCCACGTCTCTTCCCCGGGCATTGACATTGCCTTTTTATTTCACTACGACCTCCACCACTCTTTCAAGGGGCATTAAAACCGTCTTGTTAAGCTACTGTGACCTCCACATCTCTTCCACGGGGTATTGATATTGTGTTTTTATTTCACTGCGACCTCCACCACTCTTCCAAGGGGCATTGAAATGATCAATTTATTAAAATGAGACCACCACTCTACCAAGCGTCAATAAAACCGTCTTGTTAAGACTACTTTGACCTCCACGTCTGTTCTACGGGGCATTGATATTGTCTTTTTCATCCACTGCGACCTCCACCACTCTTCCAAGGGGCATTAAAACTTTCTTGTTAATCTACTGTGACCTCCACGTCTCTTCCAAGGGGCATTGATATTGTCTTATTATTCCACTGTGACCTTCCCGAGTCTTCCAATGGGCAATTTAACCATCTTGTTAAGCTACTGTAAACTCCACATCTCTTCTAAGGGGCATTAAAACCATCTTGTTAAAGCACTCAGAACTTCACAGCTCTTCCATGGGGCATTAAAACCGTCTTGTTAAGCTACTGTGACCTCCACGTCTCTTCCAAGGAACATTGATATTGCCTTTTTATTCCACTGCGACCTCCAGCACTCTTCCAATGAGCATTAAAACCATCTTGTTAAGCTACTGTGACCTCCACGTCTCTTCCACGTGGTGTTGATATTGTGTGTTTATTTCACTACAACCTCCACCACTTTTCCAAGGGGCATTGATATTGTCTTTTTATTCCACTGCGACCTCCACCACTCTTCCAAGGGGCATAAAAAACATCTTGTTAATCTACTGTGATCTCCACATCTCTTCCACCGGGCATTGATATTTTCTTTTTTTTCCACTGCAACCTCCAACACTCTTCGAAGTGGCATTAAACCGTCTTTTTAAGCTAATATGACCTCCACGACTCTTCCACGCTGCATTGATATTGTCTTTTTATTCCACTGTAACCTCCACCACTCTTCCAAGGGGCATTAAATCCTTCTCGTTAATCTACTGTGACCTCCACATCTCTTCCAAGGGGCATTAAAACCGTCTTGTAAAAACTACTCTGAACTCTACAGCTCTTTCAAGCTGCATTACAACCGTCTTGTTAAGCTACTGTGACCTCCAAATCTCTTCCACGGGGTATTGATATTGTGTTTTTATTTCACTGCGACCTCCAACACTCTTCCAAGGAGCATTGAAGTTATCTTTTTATTAAAATGAGACCTCCACCACTCTACCAAGGGTCATTAAAACCGTCTTGTTAAGACTACTGTGACCTCCACGTCTGTTACACGGGGCATTGATATTGTCTTTTTATTCCACTGCGACCTCCACCACTCTTCCAAGGGGCAATAAAACCTTCTTGTTAAGCTACTGTTACCTCCACGTCTCTTCCACGGGGCATTAATATTGTCTTTTTATTCTACTGCGACCTCTAAGACTTTTCCAAGGGGCAATAAAAGCGTCCTTTTAAGCAACTATAACCTCCACGTCTCTTCCACGGGGCAGTGATATTGTCATTAAATTCTACTGTGACCTCCGCCACTCTTCCAAGGGGCAATAAAATCATCTTGTTAAGCTTCTGTAACCTCCACATCTCTTCTAAGGGGCATTAAAACCATCTTGTTAAACCACTCAGAATTTCACAGCTCTTCCATGGGGCATAAAAACCGTCTTATAAAGCTACTGTGACCTCCACGTCTCTTCCACAGGGCATTTATATTGCCTTTTTATTCCACTGCGACCTCCAGCACTTTTCCAAGGAGCATTAAAACCGTCTTGTTAAGCTACTGTGACCTCCACGTCTCTTCCACGTGTTGTTGATATTGTGTCTTTATTTCACTGCAACCTCCACCACTTTTCCAAGAGGCATTGATATTGTCTTTTTATTCCACTGCGACCTCCACCACTCTTCCAAGCGGCATAAAAACCATCTTGTTAATCTACTGTGATCTCCACATCTCTTCCACGGGGCATTGATATTCTCTTTTTTTACCACTGCAACCTCCACCACTCTTCGAAGAGGCATTAAACCGTCTTTTTAAGCTACTATAACCTCCACGACTCTTCCACGGGGCATTGATATAGTCTTTTTATTCCACTGCGACCTTCACCACTCTTTCAATGGGCATTGATATTGAATTTTTATTGTACTGCGACCTCCACCACTCTTCCAAGGGGCATTAAAACCATATTTTTAAGCTACTGTGACCTCCTCGTCTCTTCCACGGGACATTGATATTGTCTTTTTTTTCCACTGCGACCTCCACCACTCTTCCAAGGGGCAATGATATTGTCTTTTTACTCCACTGCTATATCCACCACTCTTCCAATGGGCATTAAAACTGTCTTGTTAAGCTACTGTGCCTTCAAAGTCTTTTCCACGGGTCATTGATATTGTCTTTTTATTCCACTGTAACCTCCACCACTCTTCCAAGTGGCATTAA
Source organism: Phyllobates terribilis (assembly GCF_046119375.1). NCBI lineage: Eukaryota > Metazoa > Chordata > Amphibia > Anura > Dendrobatidae > Phyllobates > Phyllobates terribilis. Next base: position 60,006 of record NW_027363502.1, read on the forward strand.
AACCGTCTTGTTATTCTACTGTGACCTCCACATCTCTTCCAAGGGGCATTAAAACCGTCTTGTTAAGCCACTCTGAACTCTTCAGCTCTTGCAAGGGGCATTAAAACAGTCTTATAAAGCTACTATGACCTCCACGTCTCTACCACGGGGCATTGACATTGCCTTTTTATTCCACTGCGACCTCCACCACTCTTTAAAGGGGCATTAAAACCGTCTTGTTAAGCTACTGTGACCTCCACATCTCTTCCACGGGGTATTGATATTGTGTTTTTATTTCACTGCGACCTCCACCACTTTTCCAAGGGGCATTGAAATTATCTTTTTATTAAAATAAGACCTCCACCACTCTACGAAGCGTCATTAAAACCGTCTTGTTAAGACTACTGTGACCTCCACGTCTGTTCCATGGGGCATTGATATTGTCTTTTTTATCCACTGCGACCTCCCCCACTCTTCCAAGGGGCATTGATGTTGTCTTTTTATTCTGCAGCGACCTCCACCACTTTTCCAAGGGTTAATAAACCGTCTTTTTAAGCTACTGTGACCTTCACGTCTCATTCACGGGGCATTGATATTGTCTTTTTATTCCACTGTCACCTCCACCACTCTTCCAAGGGGCATTGATATTGTATTTTTATTCCACTGCGACCTCCACCACTCTTCCAAGGGGCATTAAAACTTTCTTGTTAATCTACTGTGACCTCCACGTCTCTTCCAAGGGCATTGATATTGGCTTTTTATTCTACAGCGACCTCCAAGACTTTTTCAAGGGGCAAAAAAAACGTCCTGTTAAGCTACTGTAACCTCCACGTCTCTTCCACAGGGCAGTGATATTGTCTTAAAATTCTACTGCGACCTCCACCACTCTTTCATGGGGCATTAAAACCATCTTGTTAAGCTACTGTGACCTCCACTTCTCTTCCAAGGGGTACTGATATTGTTTTTTTATTCCACTGCGACCTCCACCACTCTTCCAAGGGGCATAAAAACCGTTTTGTTAATCTACTGTGATCTCAACGTCTCTTCCACGGGGCATTTATATTTTCTTTTTATTCCACTGTAACCTCCACCACTCTTCCAACGGGCATTAAACCCTCTTGTTAAGCTGCTGTGACCTCCACGTCTCTTCCACGGGGCATTCATATTGTCTTTTTATTCCACTATTACCTCCAACACTCTTCCAAGGGGCATTAAAACCATCTTGTTAAGCTACTGTGACCTCAACGTCTCTTTCAAGGGGCATAAAAACCATCTCGTTAAACCACTCTGTACTCCACCCTTCGTCCAAGGGGTATTAAAACCTTCTTGTTAAGCTACTGTGACTTCCACATCTCTTCCACGGGGCATTGATATTGACTTTTTATTCCACTGTAAACTCCACAACTTTTCTAAGGGGCATTAAAACCGTCTTGATAATCTGCTGTGACATCCACGTCTCTTCAAAGGGGCATTAAAACCATCTTGTTAAACCACTCAGAACTTCACAGCTCTTCCTTGGGGCATTAAAACCGTCTTATAAAGCTACTGTGACCTCCACGTCTCTTCCAAGGAACATTGATATTGCCTTTTTATTCCACTGCGACCTCTAGCACTCTTCCAAGGAGCATTAAAACCTTCTTGTTAAGCTACTGTGACCTCCACGTCTCTTCCACGTGGTATTGATATTGTGTCTTTATTTCACTGCAACCTCCACCACTTTTCCAAGGGGCATTGATAATGTCTTTTTATTCCACTGCGACCTCCACCACTCTTCCAAGGGGCATAAAAACCATCTTGTTAATCTACTGTGATCTCCACATCTCTTCCACGGGGCATTGATATTTTCTTTTTTTTCCACTGCAACCTCCAACACTCTTCAAAGTGGCATTAAACCGTCTTTTTAAGCTAATATGACCTCCACGACTCTTCCACGGGGCATTGATATTGTCTTTTTATTCCACTGCGACCTTCTCCACTATTTCAATGGGCATTGATATTGAATTTTTATTGTACTGCGACCTCCACCACTCTTCCAAGGGGCAATAAAACCATATTTTTAAGCTACTGTGACCTCCTCGTCTCTTCCACGGGGCATTGATATTGTCTTTTTATTCCACTGCGACCTCCACCACTCTTCCAAGGGGAAATTATATTGTCTTTTTATTCCACTGCGACCTCCACCACTCTTCCAAGGGGCATAAAAACCATCTTGTTAATCTACTGTGATCTCCACATCTCTTCCACGGGGCATTGATATTTTCTTTTTTTTTCACTGCAACCTCCACCACTCTTCGAAGAGGCATTAAACTGTCTTTTTAAGCTACTATGACCTCCACGACTCTTCCACGGGGCAATGATATAGTCTTTTTATTGCACTGCGACCTTCACCACTCTTTCAATAGGCATTGATACTGAATTTTTATTGTACTGCGACCTCCACCACTCTTCCAAGGGGCATTAAAACCATATTTTTAAGCTACTGTGACCTCCTCGTCTCTTCCACGGGACATTGATATTGTCTTTTTTTTCAACTGCGACCTCCACCACTCTTCCAAGGGGCAATGATATTGTCTTTTTACTCCACTGCTATATCCACCACTCTTCCAATGGGCATTAAAACTGTCTTGTTAAGCTACTGTGCCTTCAACGTCTCTACCACGGGTCATTGATATTGTCTTTTTATTGCACTGTAACCTCCACCAGTCTTACAAGTGGCATTAAAACCGTCTTTTTAATCTACTGTGACCTCCACATCTCTTCCAAGAGGCATTAAAACTGTCTTGCTTAACCACTCTGAACTCTACAGCTCTTGCAAGAGGCATTAAAACCATCTCATAAAGCTACTGTGACCTCCACGTCTCTTCCACGGGGCATTGAAATTGCCTTTTTATTCCACTGCGACCTCCACCACTCTTTCAAGGGGCATTAAAACCGTCTTGTTAAGCTACTGTGACCTCCACATCTCTTCCACGGGGTATTGATATTGTGTTTTTATTTCACTGCGACCTCCACCACTCTTCCAAGGGGCATTGAAATGATCAATTTATTAAAATGAGACCACCACTCTACCAAGCGTCAATAAAACCGTCTTGTTAAGACTACTGTGACCTCCACGTCTGTTCTACGGGGCATTGATATTGTCTTTTTCATCCACTGCGACCTCCCCCACTCTTCCAAGGGGCATTGATATTGTCTTTTTATTCCACTGCGACCTCCACCACTCTTCCAAGGGGCATTAAAACTTTCTTGTTAATCTACTGTGACCTCCACGTCTCTTCCAAGGGGCATTGATATTGTCTCATTATTCCACTGTGACCTTCCCGAGTCTTCCAATGGACAATAAAACCATCTTTTTAAGCTACTGTAAACTCCACATCTCTTCTAAGGGGCATTAAAACCATCTTGTTAAAGCACTCAGAACTTCACAGCTCTTCCATGGGGCATTAAAACCGTCTTATAAAGCTACTGTGACCTCCACGTCTCTTCCATGGGGCATTGATATTGCCTTTTTATTCCACTGCGACCTCCAGCACTCTTCTAATGAGCATTAAAACCGTCTTGTTAAGCTACTGTGACCTCCACGTCTCTTCCACGTGGTGTTGATATTGTGTGTTTATTTCACTACAACCTCCACCACTTTTCCAAGGGGCATTGATATTGTCTTTTTATTCCACTGCGACCTCCACCACTCTTCCAAGGGGCATAAAACACATCTTCTTAATCTACTGTGATCTCCACATCTCTTCCACGGGGCATTGATATTTTCTTTTTTTTCCACTAAAACCTCCACCACTCTTCAAAGTGGCATTAAACCGTCTTTTTGAGCCACTATGACCTCCACGACTCTTCCACGGGGCATTGATATTGTCTTTTTATTCCACTGCGACCTTCTCCACTGTTTCAATGGGCATTGATATTGAATTTTTATTGTACTGCGACCTCCACCACTCTTCCAAGGGGCATTAAAGCCATATTTTTAAGCAACTGTGACCTCCTCGTCTCTTCCACGGGGCATTGATATTGTCTTTTTATTCCACTGCGACCTCCACCACTCTTCCAAGGGGCAATGATATTGTCTTTTTACTCCACTGCCTTCTCCACCACTCTTCCAACGGGCATTAAAACTGTCTTGTTAAGCTACTGTTACTTCAACATCTCTTCCAAGGTGCATTAAAATCGTCTTGTAAAAAATACTCTGAAATCTACAGCTCTTGCAACGGGCATTAAAACTGTTTTATAAAGCTACTGTGACCTCCACGTCTCTTCCACGGGGCATTGATATTGACTTTTTTTTCCATTGTAACCTCCACCACTCTTCCAAGGGGCATTAAAACCGTCTTGTTAATCTACTGTGACCTCCACATCTCTTCCAAGGGGCATTAAAACCGTCTTGTAAAAACTACTCTGAACTCTACAGCTCTTTCAAGCTGCATTAAAACCGTCTTGTTAAGCTACTGTGACCTCCAAATCTCTTCCACGGGGTATTGATATTGTGTTTTTATTTCACTGCGACCTCCAACACTCTTCCAAGGAGCATTGAAGTTATCTTTTTATTAAAATGAGACCTCCACCACTCTACCAAGGGTCATTAAAACCGTCTTGTTAAGACTACTGTGACCTCCACGTCTGTTACACGGGGCACTGATACTGTCTTTTTATTCCACTGCGACCTCCACCACTCTTCCAAGGGGCAATAAAACCTTCTTGTTAAGCTACTGTTACCTCCACGTCTCTTCCACGGGGCATTGATATTGTCTTTTTATTCTACTGCGACCTCTAAGACTTTTCCAAGGGGCAATAAAACCGTCCTTTTAAGCAACTATAACCTCCACGTCTCTTCCACGGAGCAGTGATATTGTCATTAAATTCTACTGTGACCTCCACCACTCTTCCATGGGGCATTAAAACCATCTTGTTAAGCTACTGTGACCTCCACGTCTCTTCCAAGGGGCATTGATATTGTCTCATTATTCCACTGTGACCTTCCAGAGTCTTCCAAGGGGCAATAAAAACATCTTGTTAAGCTTCTGTAACCTCCACATCTCTTCTAAGGGGCATTAAAACCATCTTGTTAAACCACTCAGAACTTCACAGCTCTTCCATGGGGAATAAAAACCGTCTTATAAAGCTACTGTGACCTCCACGTCTCTTCCACGGGGCTTTTATATTACCTTTTTATTCCACTGCGACCTCCAGCACTCTTCCAAGGAGCATTAAAACCGTCTTGTTAAGATACTGTGACCTCCACGTCTCTTCCACGTGGTGGTGATATTGTGTCTTTATTTCACTGCAACCTCCACCACTTTTCCAAGGGGCATTGATATTGTCTTTTTATTCCACTGCGACCTCCACCACTCTTCCAAGCGGCATAAAAACCATCTTGTTAATCTACTATGATCTCCACATCTCTTCCACGGGGCATTGATATTTTCTTTTTTTTCCACTGCAACCTCCACCACTCTTCGAAGAGGCATTAAGCCGTCTTTTTAAGCTACTATGACCTCCATGACTCTTCCACGGCGCATTGATATAGTCTTTTTATTCCACTGCGACCTTCACCACTCTTTCAATGGGCATTGATATTGAATTTTTATTGTACTGCGACCTCCACCACTCTTCCAAGGGGCATTAAAACCATGTTTTTAAGCTACTGTGACCTGCTCGTCTCTTCCACGGGACATTGATATTGTCTTTTTTTTCCACTGCGACCTCCACCACTCTTCCAAGGGGCAATGATATTGTCTTTTTAGTCCACTGCTATATCCACCACTCTTCCAATGGGCATTAAAACTGTCTTGTTAAGCTACTGTGCCTTCAAAGTCTCTTCCACGGGTCATTGATATTGTCTTTTTATTCCACTGTAACCTCCACCACTCTTCCAAGTGGCATTAAAACCGTCTTGTTAATCTACTGTGACCTCCACATCTCTTCCAAGGGGCATTAAAACCGTCTTGTTAAACCACTCTGAACTCTACAGCTCTTGCAAGGGGCATTAAAACCGTCTTATAAACCTACTGTGACCTCCACGTCTCTACCACGGGGCATTGACATTGCCTTTTTATTCCACTGCGACCTCCACCACTCTTTAAAGGGGCATTGAAATTATCTTTTTATTAAAATGAGACCTCCACCACTCTACCAAGCGTCATTAAAACTGTCTTGTTAAGACTACTGTGACCTCCACGTCTGTTCCATGGGGCATTGATATTGTCTTTTTTATCCACTGCGACCTCCCCCACTCTTCCAAGGGGCATTGATATTGTCTTTTTATTCTGCAGCGACCTCCACCACTTTTCCAAGGGTTAATAAACCGTCTTTTTAAGCTACTGTTACCTTCACGTCTCTTTCACGGGGCATTGATATTGTCTTTTTATTCCAATGTCACCTTTACCACTCTTCCAAGGGGCATTGATATTGTCTTTTTATTCCACTGCGACCTCCACCACTCTTCCAAGGGGCATTAAAACTTTCTTGTTAATCTATTGTGACCTCCACGTCTCTTCCAAGGGGCATTGGTATTGGCTTTTTATTCAACAGCGACCTCCAAGACTTTTTCAAGGGGCAAAAAATCCGTCCTGTTAAGCTACTGTAACCTCCACGTCTCTTCCACTGGGCAGTGATATTGTCTTTAAATTCTACTGCGACCTCCACCACTCTTCCATGGGGCATTAAAACCATTTTGTTAAGCTACTGTGACCTCCACTTCTCTTCCACGGGGTATTGATATTGTTTTTTTATTCCACTGCGACCTCCACCACTCTTCCAAAGGGCATAAAAACCGTTTTGTTAATCTACTGTGATCTCAACGTCTCTTCCACGGGGCATTTATATTTTCTTTTTATTCCACTGTAACCTCCACCACTCTTCCAACGGGCATTAAACCGTCTTGTTAAGCTGCTGTGACCTCCACGTCTCTTCCACGGGGCATTGATATTGTCTTTTTATTCCACTATTACCTCCATCACTCTTCCAAGGGACATTAAAACCATCTTGTTAAGCTACTGTGACCTCAACGTCTCTTTCAAGGGGCATAAAAACCATCTCGTTAAACCACTCTGTACTCCACCGTTCGTCCAAGGGGTATTAAAACCTTCTTGTTAAGCTACTGTGACTTCCACATCTCTTCCACGGGGCATTGATATTGTCTTTTTATACCACTGCGACCTCCACCACTCTTCCATGGGGCATTAAAACCTTCTTGTTAAGCTACTGTGACCTCCATGTCTCTTCCACCGGGCATTGATATTGTCTTTTTATTCCACTGTAAACTCCACAACTTTTCTAAGGGGCATTAAAACCATCTTGATAATCTACTGTGACATCCACGTCTCTTCAAAGGGGCATTAAAACCATCTTGTTAAACCACTCTGAACTCCACAGCTCTTCCAATGGGCATTAAAACCGTCCTATAAATCTACTGTAACCTCCACGTCTCTTCCACGGGGCATTGATATTGTCTTTTTATTCCACTGCAACCTCCACCACTCTTCCAAGGGGCATAAAAACCATCTTGTTAATCTACAGTGATTTCCACGTCTCTTCCACGGGGCATTGATATTTTCTTTTTATTCCACTGTAACCTCCACAACTCTTCCAAGGGGCATTAAAACCCTCTTGTTAAACCACTCTGTTCACCACCACTCTTCCAAGTGGCAATAAAACCGTCTTGTTAAGCTACTGTGACCTCCACGTCTCTTCCACGGTGCATTGATATTGTCTTTTTATTCCACTGCGACTTCCACCACTCTACGAATGGGCATGAAAACCGTCTAGTTAAGCTACTGTGAACTCCACGTCTCTTCCACGGGGCATTCATATAGTCTTTTTAATCCACTGTGACCTCCACCACTATTCCAAGGGGCTTTGAAATTGTCTTTTTATTCCACTGCAACCTCCACAACTCTTCCAAGGGGAAATAAAAGTGTCTTGTTAATCTACGGTGATCTCCACGTCTCTTCCACGGGGCATTGATATTTTCTTTTTATTCCACTGTTACCTCCACCACTTTCCCAAGTGGCATTAAATCCATCTACGTAAGCTACTGTGACCTTCACGTCTTTTCCAAGGAGAAATAAAGCCATCTTGTTAAGCTACTGTGACCTCCACGTCTCTTCCAAGGGGCATTAAAACCATATTTTTAAACCACTCTGAACTCCACAGCTTTTCCAAGGGGCATTAAAACCGTCCTGTTAAGCTACAATGACCTCCACGTCTCTTCCACGGTCCATTGATATTGTCTTTTTATTCCACTGCGACCTCCACCACTCTTACAAGGGGAATTAAAATCATCTTGTTAAGCTACTGTAACCTCCAAGACTCTACCTCGGGGCATTGATAATGTCTTTTTATTCCACTGAGACCTCCACCACTCTTCCAAGGGGCATGAAACCCGTCTTGTTAAGCTACTGTGACCTCCACGTCTCTTCCACGGGGCATTGATAGTGTTTTTTTATTTCAGTGCGACCTCCACCACTCTTCCAAGGGACATTAAAACAGTCTTGTTAAGCTACAATGACCTCCACGTCTCTTCCAAGGGGCATTAAAACAGTGTTTTTAAACCAAACTGAACTCCATCACTCTTCCAAGGGGCATTAAAACCATATCTTTAAGCTCATGTGACCTCCATGTCACTTCCATTGGTCATTGATATTGTCTTTTTACTCCACTGCGACCTCCACCACTCTTCCAATTGGCAGTGATATTGTCTTTTTTTTCCACTGCTATCTCCACCCCTCTTTCAAGGGGCATTAAAACTGTATTGTTAAGCTACTGTGACTTCAACATCTCTTCCACGGGGCATTGATATTGTCTTTTTATTCCACTGTAACCTCCAACACTCTTCCAAGGGGCATTAAAACCGTCTTGTTAATCTACTGTGACCTCCACATCTCTTCCAAGGGGCATTAAAACCGTCTTGTTAAACCACTCTGAAATCTACAGCTCTTGCAAGAGGCAATAAAACCGTCTTATAAAGCTATTGTGACGTACACATCTCTTCCACGGGGCATTGATATTTTCTTTTAATTCCACTGCGACCTCCACCACTCTTTCAAGAGGCATTCAAACCGTCTTGTTAAGCTACTGTGACCAACACATCTCTTCCACGGGGTATTGATATTGTGTTTTTCTTTCACTGCGACCTCCGCCACTCTTCAAACGGGCATTGAAATTGTCTTTTTATTAAAATGAGAACTCCACCACTCTACCAAGGGTCATTAAAACCATCTTGTTAAGATTACTGTGACCTCCACATCTGTTCCACGGGGCAATGATATTGTCTTTTTAATCCACTGCGACCTCCCCCACTCTTCCAAGGGGCATTGATATTGTCTTTTTATTCCACTCCGACCTCTACCACTCTTCCAAGGGGCATGAAAACCATCTTGTTAAGCTACTGTGACCTCCACGTCTCTTCCAAGGGCATTGATATTGGCTTTTTATTCTACAGCGACCTCCAAGACTTTTTCAAGGGGCAAAAAAAACGTCCTGTTAAGCTACTGTAACCTCCACGTCTCTTCCACAGGGCAGTGATATTGTCTTAAAATTCTACTGCGACCTCCACCACTCTTTCATGGGGCATTAAAACCATCTTGTTAAGCTACTGTGACCTCCACTTCTCTTCCAAGGGGTACTGATATTGTTTTTTTATTCCACTGCGACCTCCACCACTCTTCCAAGGGGCATAAAAACCGTTTTGTTAATCTACTGTGATCTCAACGTCTCTTCCACGGGGCATTTATATTTTCTTTTTATTCCACTGTAACCTCCACCACTCTTCCAACGGGCATTAAACCCTCTTGTTAAGCTGCTGTGACCTCCACGTCTCTTCCACGGGGCATTCATATTGTCTTTTTATTCCACTATTACCTCCAACACTCTTCCAAGGGGCATTAAAACCATCTTGTTAAGCTACTGTGACCTCAACGTCTCTTTCAAGGGGCATAAAAACCATCTCGTTAAACCACTCTGTACTCCACCCTTCGTCCAAGGGGTATTAAAACCTTCTTGTTAAGCTACTGTGACTTCCACATCTCTTCCACGGGGCATTGATATTGTCTTTTTATTCCACTGTAAACTCCACAACTTTTCTAAGGGGCATTAAAACCGTCTTGATAATCTGCTGTGACATCCACGTCTCTTCAAAGGGGCATTAAAACCATCTTGTTAAACCACTCAGAACTTCACAGCTCTTCCTTGGGGCATTAAAACCGTCTTATAAAGCTACTGTGACCTCCACGTCTCTTCCAAGGAACATTGATATTGCCTTTTTATTCCACTGCGACCTCTAGCACTCTTCCAAGGAGCATTAAAACCTTCTTGTTAAGCTACTGTGACCTCCACGTCTCTTCCACGTGGTATTGATATTGTGTCTTTATTTCACTGCAACCTCCACCACTTTTCCAAGGGGCATTGATAATGTCTTTTTATTCCACTGCGACCTCCACCACTCTTCCAAGGGGCATAAAAACCATCTTGTTAATCTACTGTGATCTCCACATCTCTTCCACGGGGCATTGATATTTTCTTTTTTTTCCACTGCAACCTCCAACACTCTTCAAAGTGGCATTAAACCGTCTTTTTAAGCTAATATGACCTCCACGACTCTTCCACGGGGCATTGATATTGTCTTTTTATTCCACTGCGACCTTCTCCACTATTTCAATGGGCATTGATATTGAATTTTTATTGTACTGCGACCTCCACCACTCTTCCAAGGGGCAATAAAACCATATTTTTAAGCTACTGTGACCTCCTCGTCTCTTCCACGGGGCATTGATATTGTCTTTTTATTCCACTGCGACCTCCACCACTCTTCCAAGGGGAAATTATATTGTCTTTTTATTCCACTGCGACCTCCACCACTCTTCCAAGGGGCATAAAAACCATCTTGTTAATCTACTGTGATCTCCACATCTCTTCCACGGGGCATTGATATTTTCTTTTTTTTTCACTGCAACCTCCACCACTCTTCGAAGAGGCATTAAACTGTCTTTTTAAGCTACTATGACCTCCACGACTCTTCCACGGGGCAATGATATAGTCTTTTTATTGCACTGCGACCTTCACCACTCTTTCAATAGGCATTGATACTGAATTTTTATTGTACTGCGACCTCCACCACTCTTCCAAGGGGCATTAAAACCATATTTTTAAGCTACTGTGACCTCCTCGTCTCTTCCACGGGACATTGATATTGTCTTTTTTTTCAACTGCGACCTCCACCACTCTTCCAAGGGGCAATGATATTGTCTTTTTACTCCACTGCTATATCCACCACTCTTCCAATGGGCATTAAAACTGTCTTGTTAAGCTACTGTGCCTTCAACGTCTCTACCACGGGTCATTGATATTGTCTTTTTATTGCACTGTAACCTCCACCAGTCTTACAAGTGGCATTAAAACCGTCTTTTTAAACTACTGTGACCTCCACATCTCTTCCAAGAGGCATTAAAACTGTCTTGCTAAACCACTCTGAACTCTACAGCTCTTGCAAGAGGCATTAAAATCATCTCATAAAGCTACTGTGACCTCCACGTCTCTTCCACGGGGCATTGAAATTGCCTTTTTATTCCACTGCGACCTCCACCACTCTTTCAAGGGGCATTAAAACCGTCTTGTTAAGCTACTGTGACCTCCACATCTCTTCCACGGGGTATTGATATTGTGTTTTTATTTCACTGCGACCTCCACCACTCTTCCAAGGGGCATTGAAATGATCAATTTATTAAAATGAGACCACCACTCTACCAAGCGTCAATAAAACCGTCTTGTTAAGACTACTGTGACCTCCACGTCTGTTCTACGGGGCATTGATATTGTCTTTTTCATCCACTGCGACCTCCCCCACTCTTCCAAGGGGCATTGATATTGTCTTTTTATTCCACTGCGACCTCCACCACTCTTCCAAGGGGCATTAAAACTTTCTTGTTAATCTACTGTGACCTCCACGTCTCTTCCAAGGGGCATTGATATTGTCTCATTATTCCACTGTGACCTTCCCGAGTCTTCCAATGGACAATAAAACCATCTTTTTAAGCTACTGTAAACTCCACATCTCTTCTAAGGGGCATTAAAACCATCTTGTTAAAGCACTCAGAACTTCACAGCTCTTCCATTGGGCATTAAAACCGTCTTATAAAGCTACTGTGACCTCCACGTCTCTTCCATGGGGCATTGATATTGCCTTTTTATTCCACTGCGACCTCCAGCACTCTTCTAATGAGCATTAAAACCGTCTTGTTAAGCTACTGTGACCTCCACGTCTCTTCCACGTGGTGTTGATATTGTGTGTTTATTTCACTACAACCTCCACCACTTTTCCAAGGGGCATTGATATTGTCTTTTTATTCCACTGCGACCTCCACCACTCTTCCAAGGGGCATAAAACACATCTTCTTAATCTACTGTGATCTCCACATCTCTTCCACGGGGCATTGATATTTTCTTTTTTTTCCACTAAAACCTCCACCACTCTTCAAAGTGGCATTAAACCGTCTTTTTGAGCCACTATGACCTCCACGACTCTTCCACGGGGCATTGATATTGTCTTTTTATTCCACTGCGACCTTCTCCACTGTTTCAATGGGCATTGATATTGAATTTTTATTGTACTGCGACCTCCACCACTCTTCCAAGGGGCATTAAAGCCATATTTTTAAGCAACTGTGACCTCCTCGTCTCTTCCACGGGGCATTGATATTGTCTTTTTATTCCACTGCGACCTCCACCACTCTTCCAAGGGGCAATGATATTGTCTTTTTACTCCACTGCCTTCTCCACCACTCTTCCAACGGGCATTAAAACTGTCTTGTTAAGCTACTGTGACTTCAACATCTCTTCCAAGGTGCATTAAAATCGTCTTGTAAAAAATACTCTGAAATCTACAGCTCTTGCAACGGGCATTAAAACTGTTTTATAAAGCTACTGTGACCTCCACGTCTCTTCCACGGGGCATTGATATTGACTTTTTTTTCCATTGTAACCTCCACCACTCTTCCAAGGGGCATTAAAACCGTCTTGTTAATCTACTGTGACCTCCACATCTCTTCCAAGGGGCATTAAAACCGTCTTGTAAAAACTACTCTGAACTCTACAGCTCTTTCAAGCTGCATTAAAACCGTCTTGTTAAGCTACTGTGACCTCCAAATCTCTTCCACGGGGTATTGATATTGTGTTTTTATTTCACTGCGACCTCCAACACTCTTCCAAGGAGCATTGAAGTTATCTTTTTATTAAAATGAGACCTCCACCACTCTACCAAGGGTCATTAAAACCGTCTTGTTAAGACTACTGTGACCTCCACGTCTGTTACACGGGGCATTGATATTGCCTTTTTATTCTACAGCGACCTCCACCACTCTTCCAAGGGTTAATAAACCGTCTTTTTAAGCTACTGTGACCTTCACGTCTCTTTCACGGGGCACTGATACTGTCTTTTTATTCCACTGCGACCTCCACCACTCTTCCAAGGGGCAATAAAACCTTCTTGTTAAGCTACTGTTACCTCCACGTCTCTTCCACGGGGCATTGATATTGTCTTTTTATTCTACTGCGACCTCTAAGACTTTTCCAAGGGGCAATAAAACCGTCCTTTTAAGCAACTATAACCTCCACGTCTCTTCCACGGGGCAGTGATATTGTCATTAAATTCTACTGTGACCTCCACCACTCTTCCATGGGGCATTAAAACCATCTTGTTAAGCTACTGTGACCTCCACGTCTCTTCCAAGGGGCATTGATATTGTCTCATTATTCCACTGTGACCTTCCAGAGTCTTCCAAGGGGCAATAAAAACATCTTGTTAAGCTTCTGTAACCTCCACATCTCTTCTAAGGGGCATTAAAACCATCTTGTTAAACCACTCAGAACTTCACAGCTCTTCCATGGGGAATAAAAACCGTCTTATAAAGCTACTGTGACCTCCACGTCTCTTCCACGGGGCTTTTATATTACCTTTTTATTCCACTGCGACCTCCAGCACTCTTCCAAGGAGCATTAAAACCGTCTTGTTAAGATACTGTGACCTCCACGTCTCTTCCACGTGGTGGTGATATTGTGTCTTTATTTCACTGCAACCTCCACCACTTTTCCAAGGGGCATTGATATTGTCTTTTTATTCCACTGCGACCTCCACCACTCTTCCAAGCGGCATAAAAACCATCTTGTTAATCTACTGTGATCTCCACATCTCTTCCACGGGGCATTGATATTTTCTTTTTTTTCCACTGCAACCTCCACCACTCTTCGAAGAGGCATTAAGCCGTCTTTTTAAGCTACTATGACCTCCATGACTCTTCCACGGCGCATTGATATAGTCTTTTTATTCCACTGCGACCTTCACCACTCTTTCAATGGGCATTGATATTGAATTTTTATTGTACTGCGACCTCCACCACTCTTCCAAGGGGCATTAAAACCATGTTTTTAAGCTACTGTGACCTGCTCGTCTCTTCCACGGGACATTGATATTGTCTTTTTTTTCCACTGCGACCTCCACCACTCTTCCAAGGGGCAATGATATTGTCTTTTTAGTCCACTGCTATATCCACCACTCTTCCAATGGGCATTAAAACTGTCTTGTTAAGCTACTGTGCCTTCAAAGTCTCTTCCACGGGTCATTGATATTGTCTTTTTATTCCACTGTAACCTCCACCACTCTTCCAAGTGGCATTAAAACCGTCTTGTTAATCTACTGTGACCTCCACATCTCTTCCAAGGGGCATTAAAACCGTCTTGTTAAACCACTCTGAACTCTACAGCTCTTGCAAGGGGCATTAAAACCGTCTTATAAACCTACTGTGACCTCCACGTCTCTACCACGGGGCATTGACATTGCCTTTTTATTCCACTGCGACCTCCACCACTCTTTAAAGGGGCATTGAAATTATCTTTTTATTAAAATGAGACCTCCACCACTCTACCAAGCGTCATTAAAACTGTCTTGTTAAGACTACTGTGACCTCCACGTCTGTTCCATGGGGCATTGATATTGTCTTTTTTATCCACTGCGACCTCCCCCACTCTTCCAAGGGGCATTGATATTGTCTTTTTATTCTGCAGCGACCTCCACCACTTTTCCAAGGGTTAATAAACCGTCTTTTTAAGCTACTGTGACCTTCACGTCTCTTTCACGGGGCATTGATATTGTCTTTTTATTCCACTGTCACCTTTACCACTCTTCCAAGGGGCATTGATATTGTCTTTTTATTCCACTGCGACCTCCACCACTCTTCCAAGGGGCATTAAAACTTTCTTGTTAATCTATTGTGACCTCCACGTCTCTTCCAAGGGGCATTGGTATTGGCTTTTTATTCAACAGCGACCTCCAAGACTTTTTCAAGGGGCAAAAAATCCGTCCTGTTAAGCTACTGTAACCTCCACGTCTCTTCCACTGGGCAGTGATATTGTCTTTAAATTCTACTGCGACCTCCACCACTCTTCCATGGGGCATTAAAACCATTTTGTTTAGCTACTGTGACCTCCACTTCTCTTCCACGGGGTATTGATATTGTTTTTTTATTCCACTGCGACCTCCACCACTCTTCCAAGGAGCATAAAAACCGTTTTGTTAATCTACTGTGATCTCAACGTCTCTTCCACGGGGCATTTATATTTTCTTTTTATTCCACTGTAACCTCCACCACTCTTCCAACGGGCATTAAACCGTCTTGTTAAGCTGCTGTGACCTCCACGTCTCTTCCACGGGGCATTGATATTGTCTTTTTATTCCACTATTACCTCCATCACTCTTCCAAGGGACATTAAAACCATCTTGTTAAGCTACTGTGACCTCAACGTCTCTTTCAAGGGGCATAAAAACCATCTCGTTAAACCACTCTGTACTCCACCGTTCGTCCAAGGGGTATTAAAACCTTCTTGTTAAGCTACTGTGACTTCCACATCTCTTCCACGGGGCATTGATATTGTCTTTTTATACCACTGCGACCTCCACCACTCTTCCATGGGGCATTAAAACCTTCTTGTTAAGCTACTGTGACCTCCATGTCTCTTCCACCGGGCATTGATATTGTCTTTTTATTCCACTGTAAACTCCACAACTTTTCTAAGGGGCATTAAAACCATCTTGATAATCTACTGTGACATCCACGTCTCTTCAAAGGGGCATTAAAACCATCTTGTTAAACCACTCTGAACTCCACAGCTCTTCCAATGGGCATTAAAACCGTCCTATAAATCTACTGTAACCTCCACGTCTCTTCCACGGGGCATTGATATTGTCTTTTTATTCCACTGCAACCTCCACCACTCTTCCAAGGGGCATAAAAACCATCTTGTTAATCTACAGTGATTTCCACGTCTCTTCCACGGGGCATTGATATTTTCTTTTTATTCCACTGTAACCTCCACAACTCTTCCAAGGGGCATTAAAACCCTCTTGTTAAACCACTCTGTTCACCACCACTCTTCCAAGTGGCAATAAAACCGTCTTGTTAAGCTACTGTGACCTCCACGTCTCTTCCACGGTGCATTGATATTGTCTTTTTATTCCACTGCGACTTCCACCACTCTACGAATGGGCATGAAAACCGTCTAGTTAAGCTACTGTGAACTCCACGTCTCTTCCACGGGGCATTCATATAGTCTTTTTAATCCACTGTGACCTCCACCACTATTCCAAGGGGCTTTGAAATTGTCTTTTTATTCCACTGCAACCTCCACAACTCTTCCAAGGGGAAATAAAAGTGTCTTGTTAATCTACGGTGATCTCCACGTCTCTTCCACGGGGCATTGATATTTTCTTTTTATTCCACTGTTACCTCCACCACTTTCCCAAGTGGCATTAAATCCATCTACGTAAGCTACTGTGACCTTCACGTCTTTTCCAAGGAGAAATAAAGCCATCTTGTTAAGCTACTGTGACCTCCACGTCTCTTCCAAGGGGCATTAAAACCATATTTTTAAACCACTCTGAACTCCACAGCTTTTCCAAGGGGCATTAAAACCGTCCTGTTAAGCTACAATGACCTCCACGTCTCTTCCACGGTCCATTGATATTGTCTTTTTATTCCACTGCGACCTCCACCACTCTTACAAGGGGAATTAAAATCATCTTGTTAAGCTACTGTAACCTCCAAGACTCTACCTCGGGGCATTGATAATGTCTTTTTATTCCACTGCGACCTCCACCACTCTTCCAAGGGGCATGAAACCCGTCTTGTTAAGCTACTGTGACCTCCACGTCTCTTCCAAGGGGCATTAAAACAGTGTTGTTAAACCAAACTGAACTCCATCACTCTTCCAAGGGGCATTAAAACCATATCTTTAAGCTCATGTGACCTCCATGTCACTTCCATTGGTCATTGATATTGTCTTTTTACTCCACTGCGACCTCCACCACTCTTCCAATTGGCAGTGATATTGTCTTTTTTTTCCACCGCTATCTCCACCCCTCTTTCAAGGGGCATTAAAACTGTATTGTTAAGCTACTGTGACTTCAACATCTCTTCCACGGGGCATTGATATTGTCTTTTTATTCCACTGTAACCTCCAACACTCTTCCAAGGGGCATTAAAACCGTCTTGTTAATCTACTGTGACCTCCACATCTCTTCCAAGGGGCATTAAAACCGTCTTGTTAAACCACTCTGAAATCTACAGCTCTTGCAAGAGGCAATAAAACCGTCTTATAAAGCTATTGTGACGTACACATCTCTTCCACGGGGCATTGATATTTTCTTTTAATTCCACTGCGACCTCCACCACTCTTTCAAGAGGCATTAAAACCGTCTTGTTAAGCTACTGTGACCTACACATCTCTTCCACGGGGTATTGATATTGTGTTTTTCTTTCACTGCGACCTCCGCCACTCTTCAAACGGGCATTGAAATTGTCTTTTTATTAAAATGAGAACTCCACCACTCTACCAAGGGTCATTAAAACCATCTTGTTAAGACTACTGTGACCTCCACATCTGTTCCACGGGGCAATGATATTGTCTTTTTAATCCACTGCGACCTCCCCCACTCTTCCAAGGGGCATTGATATTGTCTTTTTATTCCACTCCGACCTCTACCACTCTTCCAAGGGGCATAAAAACCATCTTGTTTAGCTACTGTGACCTCCACGTCTCTTCCACCGGGCATTAATATTGTCTTTTTATTCCACTGTAAATTCCACCACTTTTCGAAGGGGCATTAAAACCGTCTTGTTAATCTACTGTGACCTCCACGTCTCTTCCAAGGGGCATTTAAACCATCTTGTTAAACCACTCTGAACTCCACAGCTCTTCCAAGGGGCATTAAAACCGTCTTATAAAGCTACTGTGACCTCCATGTCTCTTTCTCGGGGCCTTGATATTGCCTTTTTATTCCACTGCGACCTCCATCACTCTTCCTAGGGGCAATAAAACCGTCTTGTTAAGATCCTGTGACCTTAACATATCCTCCATTGGTCATTGATATTGTCTTTTTATTCCTCTACGACCTCCACCACTCTTCCAAGGGACATTAAAACTGTCTTGTTAAGCTTCTGTGACCTCCACGTCTCTTCCACGGGGCATTGATATTGTCTTTTTTTTCCACTGCGATCTACAACACTCTTACTTGGGGCATTGATATTGCCTTTTTATTCCACTGCGACCTCCACCACTATTCCAAGGGGCATTAAAACCATCTAATTAAGCTACTGTGACCTCCACGTCTCTTCCAAGGGGCATTAAAACCATCTTGTTAAGCTACTGTGACCTCCACGTCTCTTCCAAGGGGTATTAAAACCGTTTTGTTATATCACTCTGAACTCGACAGCTCTTCCAAGGGACATTAAATCCATCTTCTTAACCTACTGTAACCTCCACCACTTTTCCAAGGGGCATTAAAACAGTCCTGTTAAGCTACTTTGACCTCCACGTCTCTTCCATGGGGCATTAAAACCGTCTTGCTAAGACTTCTGTGATCTCCACGTCTCTTCCACAGGGCATTGATTTTGTCTTTTTAATACACTGCGACCTCCACCACTCTTCCAAGGGGCATTGATATTGTCTTTTTATTCCACTGTGACCTCCACATCTCTTCCAAGGGGAAATAAAACTGTCTTGTTAATATACTGTGATCTCCACGTCTCTTCCACGGGACATTGATATTTTCTTTTTATTCCACTGTAACCTCCACCACTCTTCCAAGGGGCATTAAAACCATTTTGTTAAGCTACTGTGACCTCTATGTCTTTAACAAGGGGCATTAAAACCGTTTTGTTAAACCACTCTGAACTCCAAAGCTCTTCCAAGGGGCATTAAAACCGTATTGTTAAGCTACTGTGACCTCCACATCTCTTCCACGGGGCATTGATATATTTTTTTATTCTACTGCGACCTTCACCACCCTACCAAGGGGCATTAAATCAGTCTTGTTAAGATACAGTGACCTCCACGTCTCTTCCATGGGGCATTGATATTGTCTTTTTAATCCATTGTAACCTCCACCACTCTTCCAAGGGGCATTAAAACCATCTCGTTAAACCACTCTGTACTCCACCATTCGTCCAAGGGGCAATAAAACCTTCTTGTTAAGCTACTGTGACCTCCACATCTCTTCCACGGGGCATTGATATTGCCTTTTTATTCCCTGCGACCTCCATGACTTTTCCAAGGGACAAAAAAAACGTTTTGTTAAGCTACTGTGACCTCCACGTTTCTTCAAAGGGGCATTAAAAGGGGCATTAAAACCATCTTCGTTAAGCTACTGTGACCTCTACGTCTCTTCCACGGTGCATTGATATTTTCTTTTTATTCCACTGAGACCTCCACCACTCTTCCAAGGGGCATAAAAACCATCTTGTTATTCTACAGTGATCTCCACGTCTCTTCCACTGTGCATTGATATTTTCTTTTTATTCCACTGTAGCCTCCACCACTCGTCCAAGGGGCATTAAAGCGTCTTGTTAAGCCACTGTGACCTCCACGTCTCTTCCACGGGGCATTGATATTGTCTTTTTATTCCACTGCGACCTCCACCACTCTTCCAATTGGCAATAAAACCTTCTTGTTAAGCTACTGTGACGTCCACATCTCTTGCACGGGGCATTCATATAGTCTTTTATTCCACTGTAACCTTCACCACTTTTCCAAAGGGCATTAAATCCGTCTTGTTAAGCTATTGTGACCTCCACGTCTCATCCAAGTGGCATTGAAACGGTCTTGTTAGACCACTCTGAACTCCACAGCTCTTCCAAAGGGCATTTAAACCGTCTTGTTAAGCTACTGTGACCTCCACATCTCTTCCACGGGGCATTGATATAGTGTTTTTATTCCACTGCGACCTAGACCACTCTTCCAAGGTGCATTAAAACCATCTTGCTTAACTACTATGACCTCCAGGTCTCTTCTTGTTCCATTTATATTGTCTTTTTATTCCACTGCGATCTCCACCACTCTTCCAAGGGGAATTAAAACCATCTTTTTAAGGTAATGTGACCCCAACGTCTCTTCCTCGGGACATTGATATTGTCTTTTTATTCCACTTCAACCTCCACCACTCTTACAAGGGGCGTTAAAACCGTCTTGTTAAGCTCCTGTGACCTCCACTTCTCTTCCATTCGTCATTGATATTGTCTTTTTATTCCACTGCAACCTCCACCACTCTTCCAAGGGGCATTAAAACCATCTTGTTAAGCTACTGTGACCTCCACGTCCCTTCCTCGGGGCATTGATATTGTCTTTTTATTCCACTGCGACCTCCACCACTCTTCCGAGGGGCATTAAAACTGTCTTGTTAAGCTTCTGTGACCTCCACGTCTCTTCCACGGGGCATTGATATTGCCTTTTTATTCCACTACGACCTCCACCACTCTTCCTAGTGTCATGAAGCTACTGTGACCTCCATGTCTCTTACAAGGGGCATTAAAACCATCTTGTTAAGCTACAGTGACCTCCACATCTCTTCCATGGGGCATTGATATTGTCTTTTTATTCCACTGCGACCTCCACCACTATTCCGAAGGGCCATAAAACTGTCTTGATAAGCTACTGTGACCATCACGTCTCTTGCACAGTGCATTGATATTGTCTTTTTATTACACTGCGACCTCCACCACTCTTCGAAGGGGCATTAAAACCATCTTGTTAAGCTACTGTGACCTCCACATCTCTTCCACAGGGCATTCATATAGTCCTTTTATTCCACTGTAACCTCCACCACTTTTCCAAGGGGTACTAAATCCGTCTTGTTAAGCTACTGTGACCTCCACGTCTCTTCCACGGTCCATTGAAATTAACTTTTTATTCCACTGCGACCTCCACCACTCTTCCAAGGGGAATTAAAACCATCTTGTTAAGCTTCTGTGACCTCCACGTCCCTTCCTTGGGGCATTGATACTGTCTTTTTATTCCACTGCCACCTCCACCACTCTTGCAAGTGCATTAAAACTCTCTTGTTAAGCTACTGTGACCTCCACGTTACTTCCATGGGGCATTAAAACAGTCTTGTTAAACCACTCTGAACTCCAGCACTTTTCTAATCATCATTAAAACCGTCTTTTTAAGCTCCACTTCTCTTCCAATGGTCATTGATATTGTCTTTTTATTCCACTGCAACCTCCACCACTCTTTCAAGGGGCATGATATTGTCTTTTTATTCCACTGCGACCTCCAGCACTCTTCCAAGGGGCATTAAAACTGTCTTGTTAAGCTATTGTGACCTCCAAGTCTCTTACATGGGGCATTGATTTTGTCTTTTTATTCCACTGTAACCTCCACCACTCTTCCAAGGGGCATTAAAACAATCTTGTTAAGCTACTGTGACCTCCACATCTCTTCCAAGGGGCATGTAGATTGTCTTTTAATTCCACTGCAACCTCCAACACCCTTCCAAGGGGCAATAAAACCATCTTGTTAAGCTACTGTGTCCTCCACGTCTCTTCCACGGGGCAGTGATATGGTATTTTTATTCCACTGCGACGTCCACCACTCTACCAAGGGGCATTGATATTGATTTTTATTTCACTGCGACCTCCACCACTCTTCCAAGGGGAATAAAAACCGTCTTGTAAATCTACTCTGATTTCCACATCTCTTCCACGGGGCAATGATATTTTCTATTTATTCCACAGTAACCTCCACCACTCTTCCAAGGGGCATTAAAACATCTTGTTAAGATACTGTGACCTCCACGTCTCTTCCACGGGGCATTGACATTGTCTTTTTATTCCACTGTAACCTCCACCACTCTTCCAAGGGGCATTAAAACCATCTTGTTAAGCTACTGTGACCTCCACATCTCTTCCATGGGGCATTGATATTGTCTTTTTATTCCACTGCGGCCTACACCACTCTTCCAAGGGCCAATAAAACTGTCTTGTTAAGCTACTGTGACCATCACGTCTTTTGCACTTTGCATTCTTATTATCTTATTATTACTCTGCGACCTCGACCATTCTTCGAAGGGGCATTAAAACCGTCTTGTTAAGCTACTGTGACCTCCACGTCTCTTACTCAGGGCATTCATATTGTCTTTTTATTCGACTGTAACCTCCACCACTTTTCGAAGGGGCATTGAATCCGTCTTGTTAAGCTACTGTGACCTCTACGTCTCATCCAAGGGGCATTAAAATCATCTTATTAAACCACTCTGAACTCCACAGCTCTTCCAAGGGGCATTAAAACCGTCTTGTTAAGCTACTGTGACCTCCACGTCTCTTCCACCGGGCATTGATATTGTCTTTTATTTCCACTGCAACCTCCACCACTATTCCAAGGGGCATTGATATTGTCTTTTTATTCCACTGCGACCTCCACCACTCTTCCAAGGGGCATTAAAACTGTCTTGATAAAACTACTGTGACCTCCATGTCACTTCCATGGGGCATTGATATTGTCTTTTTATTCCACTGCGACTTCCACTACTCTGCCACGGGGCATTAAAACCATCTTGTTAAGCTACTGTAACCTCCACGTCTCTTCTATGGGGCATTGATATTCTCTTTTTGTTCAACTGTTACCTCCACCACTCTTCCAATGGGCATTAAAACCATCTAGTTAAGCTACTGTGACCTCCACGTCTCTTCCAAGGGGCATTAAAACCGTCTTGTTAATCTACTGTGAATTCCACATTTCTTAAAAGGGGCATTAATACCGTCTTGTTAAACAACTCTGAACTCCACAGCTCTTCCAAGGTGCATTAAAACGTATTGTTAAGCTACACTAACCTTCACATCTCTTCCATAGAGCATGGATATTGTCTTTTTATTCCACTCTAACCTCCACCAATCTTCCAAGGGGCATTAAAACCGTCTTGTTAAGCTACTGTGACCTCCACGTCTCTTCCAAGGGGCATAAAAACCATCTTGTTAAACCACTCTGAACTCCACAGCTCTTCCAAGGGGCATAAAAACCATCTTGTTAAGCTACTGTGACCTCCACAACTCTTCCAAGGGGCATTAAAACTGTCTTGATAAAACTACTGTGACCTCCCCGTCTATTCCACGGGGCATTCATATTGTCTTTTTATTTCACACAGAACTCCACCACTCTACCAAGAGGCAATAAAACTGTCTTGTTAAGCTACTGTGACCTCCAAGTCTCTTCCACGGGGGCATTGATATTGTCTTTTTAATCCACTGTATCCTCCACCACTTTTCCAAGTGGCATTAAAATGTCTTGTTAAGCTACTGTGACCTTCACGTCTCTTCCACGGGGCATTGATATTGTCTTTTTATTCCACTGTATCCTCCACCACTTTTCCAAGTGGCATTAAAACGTCTTGTTAAGCTACTGTGACCTCCACATCTCTTCCACGGGGCATTGATATTGTCTTTATATTCCACTGCGACATCCACCACTTTTCCAAGGGGCATTGATATTGTCTTTTTATTCCACCACAACCTCCACCACCCTACCAAGGGGCATTAAAACCGTCTTGTTAAGCTTCTGTGAACTCCACGTCTCTTTCACGGTGCATTGATATTGTCTCTTAATTCCACTGTAATCTCCATCACTCTTCCAAGAGGCATTGAAATCATCTTGTTAAGCTACTGTGACCTCCACGTCTATTCAAAGGGGCATTAAAACATCTTGTTTACCCACTCTGAACTCCACAGCTCTTCTTATAAAGCTACTGTGACCTCAACTTCTCTTCCACGGGGCATTGATATTGTCTTTTTATTCCAGTGCTACCTCCATTACTCTTCCAAGGGGCATTAAAACCATCTTGATAAGCTACTGTGAACTCCACTTCTCTTCCACGGGGTATTGATATTGTCTTTTTATTTCACTGCGACCTCCACAACTCATCCAAGGGTCATTGATATTGTCTTTTTAATCCAATGAGAACACCACCACTCTTCCAAGGGGCATTGATATTTTTTTTTTATTCCACTGTAACCTCCACCACTCTTCCAAGGGGCATTAAACCGTCTTGTTAAGCTACTCTGACCTCCACGTCTCTTCCACGGGGCATTAAAACCGTCTTGTTAAGCTACAGTGACCTCCTCGTCTTTTCCACAGGGCAATGATATTGTCTTTTTATTCCAATAAGACCTTCACCACTCTTCCAAGGGGCATTAAAACCGTCTTGTTAATCTACTGTGACCTCCACGTCTCTTCCAAGGGGCAGTGATATTTTCTTTTTATTCCACTGCGACCTCCAACACTCTTCCATGGGGAATTAAAACCGTCTTGTTAAGCTACACTGACCTCCATGACTCTTCCACGGGGCAGTGATATTGTCTATTTATTCCACTGCGACCTCCACCACTCTTCCAAGGGGCATTAAAAACGTCTTGTTAAGCTACACTTACCTCCACGTCTCTTCAACGGGGCATTGATATTGTCTTTTTATTTCACTGCGACCTCCAACACACTTCCAAGAGGCATTAAAACCATCTTGTTAAACCACTCTGAGCTCCTCAGCTCTTCCAAGGGGCTTTAAAACCGTCTTGTTAAGCTGCAGTGACCTCCACGTCTCTTCCACGTGGCATTGATATTGTCTTTTTATTCCACAGCGACATCCACCACTCTTCCAAGGGGCATTAAAACCATCTTGTTAAGCTTCTGTGACATCCATGTCTCTTCCACAGGGCATTGATATTGTCATTTTATTCCAATGCGAAACCAACCATTCTTGCAAGTGGCATTAAAACTGACTTGTCAAGCTACTGTGACCTACACGTCTCTTCCCCGGGGCATTGATATTGTCAATATATTCCACAGCGACATCCACCACTACTCCAAGGGGCATTAAAACTGTCTTGTTAAGCAACTGTGACCACCACGTCTCTTTCATGGGGCATTGATATTGTCTTTTTATTCCAATGCGACCCCAACCATTCTTCCAAGTGGCATTAAAACCGTCTTGTTAAGCTACTGTGACCTCCACGTATCTTCCACGGGGCATTGATATTGTCTATTTATTCCACAGCGACATCCACCACTCTTCGAAGAGGCATTAAAACCACCTTGTTAGACTACTGTGACCTCCACGTCTCTTCCTCGGGGCATTGTTATTGTTTTTTTATTTCACTGTAACCTCCACCACTCTTCCAAGGGGCATTAAAACTGTCTTGTTAAGCTACTGTTACCTCCACGTCTCTTCCACGGTGCATTGATATTGTCTTTTTATTCCATTGCGACCTCCACCACTCTCCCAAGGGGTATTGATATTGTCTTTTTATTCCTCTGCGACCTCCATTATTCTTACAAGGGGCATTAAAACCGTCTTTTTAAGCTTCGATCTCCACGTCTCTTCCAAGGGCCATAGATATTGTCTTTTTATTCCACTGTAACCTCCACCACTCTTCCAAGGGGCATTAAAACCGGATTGTTAAGCTACTGTGACCTCCACGTCTCTTCCAATGGGCATTAATATTGTCCTTATATTCCATTGCGACCTCCACCACTCTTCCAAGGGTCATTGATATTGTCTTTTTATTCCATTGCGACCTTCACTAATCTTCGAAGGGGCATTAAAACCATCTTGTTAAGCTACTGTGATCTCCACGTCTCTTCCACGGGGCATTGATATTGTATTTTTATTCCACTGTAGCCTCCATCACTCTTCCAATTGGCATTAATACCGTCTTGTTAAGCTACTGTAAACAATGGTGCAGCGGTCTCAGGGAGCGCCAAAGGAATACTGGACAATTTAAGAGATGGCAACCGACTTTTATTCTTCCTCCAATGCCACTGCCACAACGCGTTTCAACGGTCTAAGCCATCTTCATCAGGTGGAGATGGCTTAGACCGTTGAAACACGTTGTGGCAGTGGTATTGGAGGAAGAATAAAAGTTGGTTGCCATCTATTAAATTGTCCAGTATTCATTTGGCGCTCCCTGAGACCGCTGCACCATTGTTTACTTGTTAAATATCTCCATACGGAGCTAAAGCGGCAGGAGCAGCCGGGCATATTTGGATGTTTGAGGACCTGCGGTTATCCAGCCACCGGGTTAAACTACTGAGGACCTGCGGTGATGTGGTATCTGGTCCAGCAGGATCGTGTGACCACTTGAGGAGCACGGAGTTGCGAGGCAAACACCGACAGGGTGGTACTACAAATAGAGGTGACCCGGAGCCTCATTAATCACACGCTTAATCTTGGTTGTGTAGACGTACACAACCATTACAGGTGAGTGCAGTGGCACTTTTTAAATTATATAAATAGCCCTGTGAGTCTACACATGCGCCCTTTCTTTTCTTTTCACTTGTTAAGCTACTGTGACCTACATATCTCTTCCATGGGGCATTAAAACCATCTTGTTAAACTACTTTGAAATCCACAGCTCTTCCAACGGGCATTAAAGCGTATTGGAAAGCTATGGTGAACTCCCCGTCTCTTCCACGGGGCATTGGTATTGTATTTTTATTCAACAGACCTCCACCACTCTTCAAGTTGCATTAAAACTGTCTTGTTAAGCTACTGTGACCTCCACGTCTCTTACACGGACCATTGATATTGTCTTTTATTTCCACTCCGACCTCCACCACTCTTCGAGGGGCATTAAAACCGTCTCGTTAAACCACTCTGTACACCACAGCTATTCCAAGGGGCATTAAAACCGTCTTATAAAGCTTCTGTGACCTCCACGTCTCTTACTCGGGGCATTGATATTGTCTTTTTTTTCCACTGCAACCTCCACCACTATTCAAAGGGGCATTGATATTGTCTTTTTATTCTACAGCGACCTCCATCACTCTTCCAAGGGGCATTAAAACTGTCTTGATAAGACACTGTGACCTCCACGTCTCATCCACGGGGCATTCATATAGTCTTTTTATTCCACTGTAACATCCACCACTTTTCCAAGGGGCATTAAATACATCATGTAAGCTAATGTGACCTCCACGTCTCATCCAAAGGGCATTAAAACAGTCTTGTTAAGCTGCTGTGACCTCCACATCTCTTCCACAGGGCATTGATATTGTCTTTTTACTCCACTGCCACCTCCACCACTCTTCCAAGGGGCACTTAAACAGTCTTGTTAAGCTACTGTGACCTCCATATCTCTTACATGGGGCATTGATATTGTTTTTTTATTCCACTGCCCCTACCACCACTCTTCCAAGGGGTAAAAAAACCGTCTTGTTAACCTACTGTGACCTCCACGTCTCTTCCACGGGGCATTGATATTGTCATTTTATTCCACTGCGACCTCCACCACACTTCCACGGGGCACTAAAACCGAAATGTGAAGATACTGTGACCTCCACGTCTCTTAAACGGGGCATTGATATTGTCTTGTTATTCCACTGCGACCTCTATCACTCTTCCAAGGGTCAATGATATTGTCTTTTTATTCCATTGCGACCTTCACCAATCTTCCAAGGGGCATTAAAACCACATTGTTAAGCTACTGTGATCTCCACGTCTCTTCCACGGGGCATTGATATTGTACTTTTATTCCACTGTAACCTCCACCACTCTTCCAATTGGCATTAATACCGTCTTGTTAAGCTACTGTGACCTACATGTCTCTTCCAAGGGGCATTAAAACCATCTTGTTAAACTACTTTGAAATCCACAGCTCTTCCAAGGGGCATTACAAGCGTCTTGGTAAGCTATGGTGACCTCCCCGTCTCTTCCACGGGGCATTGGTATTGTATTTTTATTCAACAGACCTCCACCACTCTTCAAGTTGCATTAAAACTGTCTTGTTAAGCTCCTGTGACCTACACGTCTCTTCCACGGAGCATTGATATTGTCTTTTATTTCCACTCCGACCTCCACCACTCTTCGAGGGGCATTAAAACCGTCTTGTTAAACCACTCTGTACACCACAGCTATTCCAAAGGGCATTAAAACCGTCTTATAAAGCTTCAGTGACCTCCACGTATCTTACTCGGGGCATTGATATTGTCTTTTTTTTCCACTGCAACCTCCACCACTATTCAAAGGAGCATTGATATTGTCTTTTTATTCTACTGCGACCTCCATCACTCTTCTAAGGGGCATTAAAACTGTCTTGATAAAACTACTGTGACCTCCACGTCTCTTCCATGGGGCATTGATATTGTCTTTTTATTCCACTACGACCTCCACTACCCTTCCAAGGGGCATTGATATTGTCTTTTTACTCCACTGCAACCTCCACCACTATTCCAAGGGGCATTGATATTGTCTTTTTATTCCACTGCGACTTCCACTACTCTGCCAAGGGCATTAAAACCATCTTGTTAAGCTACTGTAACCTCCACGTCTCTTCCATTGGGCATTGATATTCTCTTTTTGTTCAACTGTTACCTCCACCACTCTTCTAAGAGTCATTAAAACCATATAGTTAAGCTACTGTGACCTCCACGTCTCTTCCAGGGGCATTAAAACCATCTTGTTAATCTACTGTGACTTCCACATCTCTTAAAAGGGGCATTAAAACCGTCTTGTTAAACAACTCTAAACTCCACAGCTTTTCCAAGGGGCGTTAAAACGTCTTGTTAAGCTACACTTACCTCCACATCTCTTCCTCGGAGCATGGATATTGTCTTTTTTTTCCACTGTAAGCTCCACCACTCTTCCAAGGGGCATTAAAACCATCTTGTTAAGCTACTGTGACCTCCACGTCTCTTCCAAGGGGCATAAAAACCATCTTGTTAAACCACTCTGAACTCCACAGCTCTTCCAAGGGGCATTAAAACCGTCTTGTTAAGCTACTGTGACCTCCATAACTCTTCCACGGGGCATTGATATTGTCTTTTTATTCCACTGCGTCCTCCACCCCTCTTCGAAGGGGAATTAAAACCATATCGATAAGACACTGTGACCTCCACGTCTCATCCACGGGGCATTCATATAGTCTTTTTATTCCATTGTAACATCCACCACTTTTCCAAGGGGCATTAAATACGTCATGTAAGCTAATGTGACCTCCACGTCTCATCCAACGGGCATTAAAACAGTCTTGTTAAGCTGCTGTGACCTCCACATCTCTTCCACGGGGCATTGATATTGTTTTTTTATTCCACTGCCCCTACCACCACTATTCCAAGGGGCAAAAAAAACATCTTGTTAAGCTACTGTGACCTCCACGTCTCTTCCACGGGGCATTGATATTGTCATTTTATACCACTGCGACCTCCACCACACTTCCACGGGGCACTAAAACCGAAATGTGAAGATACTGTGACCTCCATGTCTCTTAAACGGGTCATTGATATTGTCTTGTTATTCCACTGCGACCTCCATCACTCTTCCAAGAGTCATTGATATTGTCTTTTTATTCCACTGCGACCTCCACCACTCTTCCAAGAGCATTAAAACTGTCTTGTTAAGCTACTGTGAACTCCACGTCTCTTCCACGGGGGCATTGATATTGTCTTTTTATTCCACTGTATCCTCCACCATTTTTCCAAGTGGCATTAAAACGTCTTGTTCAGCTACTGTGACCTCCACGTCTCTTCCACGGGGCATTGATATTGTCTTTATATTCCACTGCGAACTCCACCACTCTTCCAAGGGGCATTGATATTGTCTTTTTATTCCAGCGCAACCTCCACCACTCTACCAAGGGGCATTAAAACCGTCTTGTTAAGCTACTGTGAACTCCACGTCTCTTTCACAGGGCATTGATATTGTCTCTTAATTCCACTGTAATCTCCATCACTCTTCCAAGAGGCATTGAAATCATCTTGTTAAGCTACTGTGACCTCCACGTCTATTCAAAGGGGCATTAAAACCATCTTGTTAAACCACTCTGCACTCCACAGCTCTTCCCAGGGGCATTAAAACCGTCTTATAAAGCTACTGTGACCTCCACATCTCTACCAAGGGGCATAAAAACCGTCTTGTTAAACCACTCTGAACTCCACAGCTCTTCCAAGGGGCATTAAAGCCATCTTGTTAAGCTACTGTGACCTCCACAACTCTTCCACGGGGCATTAATATTGTCTTTTTATTCCACTGCGACCTCCACTACTCTTCCAAGGGGCATTAAAACCATCTTGATAAGCTACTGTGACCTCCACTTCTCTTCCACGGGGTATTAATATTGTCTTTTTATTTCACTGCGACATCCACAACTCATCCAAGGGGCATTGATATTGTCTTTTTAATCCACTGTGACCTCCACCACTCTTCCAAGGGGCATTAAAACCGTCTTGTTAAAACTACTGTGACCTCAACGTCTCTTCCACGGGGCATTGATATTTTCTTTTTTATTCCAATGTAACCTCCACCACTCTTCCAAGTAGCATTAAACCGTCTTATTAAGCTACTCTGACCTCCACGTCTCTTCCACGGGGCATTAAAACCGTCGTGTTAAGCTACAGTGACCTCCACGTCTTTTCCACGGGGCAATGATATTGTCTTTTTATTCCACTAAGATCTCCACCACTCTTCCAAGGGGCATTAAAACCGTCTTGTTAATCTACTGTGACCTCCACGTCTCTTCCACGGGGCAGTGATATTTTCTTTTTATTCCACTGCGACCTCCAACACTCTTCCATGGGGAATTAAAACCGTCTTGTTAAGCTACTGTGACCTCCACGTCTCTTCCACGGGTCAGTGATATTGTCTATTTTTTCCACTGCGTCCTCCGCCACTCTTCCAATGGGCATTAAAACCGTCTTGTTAAGCTACACTGACCTCCACGTCTCTTCAACGGGGCATTGATATTGTCTTTTTATTCAACTGCGACCTCCAACACACTTCCAAGGGGTATTAAAACCATCTTGTTAAACCACTCTGAACTCCTCAGCTCTTCCAATGGGCATTAAAACCGTCTTGTTAAGCTTCTGTGACCTCCACGTCTCTTCCACGTGGCATTGATATTGTCTTTTTATTCCACATCAACATCCACTACTCTTCCAAGGGGCATT
Organism: Phyllobates terribilis; assembly: GCF_046119375.1. NCBI lineage: Eukaryota > Metazoa > Chordata > Amphibia > Anura > Dendrobatidae > Phyllobates > Phyllobates terribilis. Next base: position 91,236 of record NW_027363502.1, read on the forward strand.
AAAACCATCTTGTTAAGCTTTTGTGACATCCATGTCTCTTCCACGGGGCATTGATATAGTCTTTTTATTCCAATGCGACCCCAACCTTTCTTCCAAGTGGCATTAAAACCGCCTTGTTAAGCTACTGTGACCTCCACGTCTCTTCCCCGGGGCATTGATATTGTCAATATATTCCACAGCGACATCCACCACTCCTCCAAGGGGCATTAAAACCATCTTGTTAAGCAACTGTGACCTCCATGTCTCTTACATGGGGCATTGATATTGTCTTTTTATACCAATGCGACCCCAACCATTCTTCCAAGTGGCATTAAAACCGTCTTGTTAAGCTACTGTGACCTCCACGTATCTTCCATGGGGCATTGATATTGTCTATTTATTCCACAACGACAACCACCACTCTTCCAAGGGGCATTAAAACCGTCTTGTTAAGCAACTGTGACCTTTACGTCTCTTACACGGGGCATTGATATTGTCTTTTTATTCCACTACGACCTCCACCACTCTTCGAAGGGGAATTAAAACCAACTTGTTAAGCTACTGTGACCTCCACGTCTCTTCCACGGGGCATTAAAACCATCTTGTTAAACCACTCTGAACTCCACAGCTCTTCAAAGGGGAATTAAAACTGTCTTGTTAAGCTACTGTGACCTCCACGTCTCTTTCATGGGGCAATGATATTGTCTTTTTATTCCACATCGACCTCCACCACTCTTCCAAGTGGCATTAAAACCGTCTTGTTAAGCTACTGTTACCTCCACGTCTCTTCCACGGGTCATTGATATTGTCTTTTTATTCCATTGCGACCTCCACCACTCTCCCAAGGGGAATTGAAATTGTCTTTTTATTCCTCTGCGACCTCCACCACTCTTCCAAGGGGCATTAAAACCGTCTTTTTAAACTTCTATCTCCACGTCTCTTCCAAGAATCATTGATATTGTCTTTATTCCACTGTAACCTCCACCACTCCTCCAAGGGGCATTAAAACCCTCTTTTTAAGCTACTATCTCTATGTCTCTTCCACGTGGCATTGATATTGTCTTTTTATTCCACTGTAACCTCCACCACTCTTCCAAGGCGCATTGAAACCAGCTTGTTAAGCTACTGTGACCTCCACGTCTCTTCCACGGGGCACTGATATTGTCCTTTTTTTCCACAGCGACCTCCACCACTCTTCCAAGGGGCATTGATATTGTCTTTTTATTCCACAGAGACCTCCACCACTCTTCCAAGGGGCATTAAAACCATCTTGTTAAGCTACGGTGACCTCCAGTTGTCTTTCACGGGGCATTGATATTGTCTTTTTATTCCACTGCGACCTCCAGCACTCTTCCAATGGCCATTAAAACCATCTTGTTAGGCTACTGTGACCTCCACGTCTCTTCCACAGGGCATTGATATTGTCTTTTTATTCCACTGTGACCTCCACCACTCTTTCAAGGGACCAAGCAATGTGAACTGAGATTGTTATATTGTTATATATTGTTATTGTTATATTACTTCTTAGCTTGTGCAATAAAAACATGTATCTAGAGAGTAAGTTTCTTCAAAATGATCTGGTTCTTTAACACTGGCCCATCGCTGTTGTTTAATAGTCTGTTTCGACAGGCCGACCACGCTTCCCTAGCTCACAGAACAATCATTAATATGTTATTCTGTGAGCATATAATACCATTGTTGTTGGCCGCACATGTTCTATTTACTTAGGACAATGTGTTGCCAAGAATGATGTTTTTTTTTAAGTAAGCCGCAAAATCATTTCACCTTACAAATGAGCGTTTTGGTTATTCACTGGGCGACTGGCAGCCTGTTGAGACAGGCTAATTATGCTAAAACAAGCGTTCTAGGAACCACCCTTGCAGATAATTAACCTGCTTAAACAAGCTGCCAATCACTGAACGAATGGCCAAAACAATCGGCCAGTGTAAATGTGCTCTAAGATTATGTTCACAGTATTTACCAAATGTATCCATCGCCTGTAATGGGTTTGATGTATTTTTAACGTTTGTGGTATTCTTTACCATTTGTCATTGTATTGGAAAGTAAAATACAGTTTTTGTGTGGTAAACTATTTGCTTTCATCAGTGAGCTACGTATGCAATTCTATGGCATATAGTTGCATACATTGAGACCTTACGTGTTTCCATATAATTTGAAGAAAGCCTTAAGCTGCTCATACACTTTATGCTACATTCAGACATCCATGTCTACATTTACAGTGGGTACGGAAACAGCTCAACAAGGGGGATGCCACACCCCTAATTTGCACAGAATGCAAACAAGACAAAAAACCAAGCAATGTGAACTGAGGTCTAAGATGGTACACATGCAAGAAATAGGAGCATGTTCACACTAGCAAAAAGATGCAAAACCTACAAAAGACAAAAAATATATCTCATACCCTACCATCATTATATATAAAGGTAAAACAAAGTTGCATATGAAATATAGGGTACTTAGTGAACTATTTTTGATCAAAAAAAGTATACAAGCCGTCCCAACAGCGACAAGGTGACCCTAAATTGGGACGGTCCTACACTGTCTATATTAAAAATCTTACTGTATATCAAAGTTGAAGTAATGCATATAAAAGGGTAGACAAATAGAACCAGGTCCCAATATCAGACCACCTAAGCCCGTGGTAAGCTACATATATACTAACCAGCTCAACAAGAGGGATGCCACACCCCTAATTTGCACAGAATTCAAACAAGACAAAAAACCAAGCAATGTGAACTGAGGTCTAAAATGGTACACATGCAAGAAATAGGAGCATGTTCACACTAGCAAAAAGATGCAAAACCTACAAAAAATATATCTCATACCCTACCATCATTATATATAAATGTAAAGCAAAGTTGCATATGAAATATAGGGTACTTGGTGAACTATTTTTGATCAAAAAAAGTATACAAGCCGTCCCACCAGCGACAAGGTGACCCTAAATTGGGACGGTCCTACACTGTCTATATTAAAAATCTTACTGTATATCAAAGTTGAAGTAATGCATATAAAAGAGTAGACAAATAGAACCAGGTCCCAATATCAGACCACATAAGCACGTGGTAAGCTACATATATACTAACCAGCTCAACAAGGGGGATGCCACACCCCTAATTTGCACAGAATGCAAACAAGACTAAAAACCAAGCAATGTGAACTGAGGTCTAAGATGGTACACATGCAAGAAATAGGAGCATGTTCACACTAGCAAAAAGATGCAAAACCTACAAAAGACAAAAATCTATCTCATACCCTACCATCATTATATATAAATGTAAAGTAAAGTTGCAGATGAAATATAGGGTACTTAGTGAACTATTTTTGATAAAAAAAAAAAGTATAAAAGCCGCCCCACCAGTGACAAGGTGACCCTAAATTGGGACGGTCCTACACTGTCTATATTAAAAACCTTACTGTATATCAAAGTTGAAGTAATGCATATAAAAGGGTAGACAAATAGTACCAGGTCCCAATATCAGACCACCTAAGCCCGTGGTAAGCTACATATATACTAACCAGCTCAACAAGGGGGATGCCACACCCCTAATTTGCACAGAATGCAAACAAGACAAAAAACCAAGCAATGTGAACTGATGTCTAAGATGGTACACATGCAAGAAATAGGAGCATGTTCACACTAGCAAAAAGATGCAAAACCAACAAAAAATATATCTCATACCCTACCATCATTATATATAAATGTAAAGCAAAGTTGCATATGAAATATAGGGTGTAACATACCTGGCGGCGTCCTTGCATAGTGGTCCATCTCCCACTGTGCAAGAGCGCGCACTTGATCTCCAATCCAGAATGTCTCTCTGGCTTCCCTCCATGCTGTCTGTTTGCTTCTGTGTGCTGCTGCTTAAGGGCGGCGCCCGATCACTTCCTGCTTCTTGTACCTGCTGTGGGCACACCCCTTGTGCGTCCTCAGCCTATTGCTGTCTGTCACCTGGTATTTAAACCAGCTGCTCCAATTAACCCATGCCTGAGCATTGTGTTTCATTCAGTGTGTGCTTTCACTCTGAAGGTGCCAGGTCCCGTTCTGTGTTCTCTTGTCTGCCTATCCTGGAGGCTGTATTTCCAGGCCTGTCTGAACACGCTCCTAGTCTGTTCCTCCCGCCTTCTAGGGGCCGATTACCTAGACCCGCTCCTGTATCTTGTCTGTCCTGTCTGAACACGCTCCTTGCCTGTTCGTCCCGCCTCTCTGGAGGCCGTATTCCCAGACACGCTCCTGTATTCCGCTGCAGTGTCGGTCTCCTCCGTACACTCAGTTCCAGTCTGAACTCTCTCCTATCTTTTACCTGTTTTTTCTCTATGTCCGTTCCTTTCCTTTTTCTGCAGAGTCTGAACTCGTACCTAACTCCTGCTTGTTGTCTCTGTACACCCGTTTGTGAGTTTGTGGTCCACTCGCTACTTCACTGCAAGTACCCTGTGGGTATCTGGCTCTGCCTTTCCCTTCCTGTCTGTTCCGTGTGAACAGAGCCCTGTCCCCCCTGCTCTGCCTTGCTCACTGCTCCGGCGGTTCTAGCCTGCTCTGCCTTGCTCACTGCTCCGGCAGCCTTGCTCCGCTCTGACCCTTTTGCTCGCTGCTCCGGCAGCCTTGCTCCGCTCTGACCCATTTGCTCGCTGCTCCGGCAGCCTTGCTCCGCTCTGACCCTTTTGCTCACTGCTCCGGCAGTCTCGCTCTACTCTTGCTCACCGCTCCAGGCGGCCTAGTCCTGCTCTACTCTTGCTCACCGCTCCAGGCGGCCTCGTCCTGCTCTACTTTTGCTCACCGCTCCAGGCGGCCTCGTCCTGCTCTACTCTTGCTCACCGCTCCAGGTGGTCTCGTCCTGCTCTGCCCTTGCTCACCGCTCCAGGCGGTCTCGTCCTGCTCTGCTCTTGCTCACCGCTCCAGGCGGTCTCGTCCTGCTCTGCTCTTGCTCACCGCTCCAGGCGGTCTCGTCCTGCTCTGCTCTTGCTCACCGCTCCAGGCGGTCTCGTCCTGCTCTGCTCTTGCTCACCGCTCCAGGCGGTCTCGTCCTGCTCTGCTCTTGCTCACCGCTCCAGGCGGTCTCGTCCTGCTCTGCTCTTGCTCACCGCTCCAGGCGGTCTCGTCCTGCTCTGCTCTTGCTCACCGCTCCAGGCGGTCTCGTCCTGCTCTGCTCTTGCTCACTGCTCCAGGCGGTCTCGTCCTGCTCTGCTCTTGCTCACTGCTCCAGGCGGTCTCGTCCTGCTCTGCTCTTGCTCACCGCTCCAGGCGGTCTCGTCCTGCTCTGCTCTTGCTCACCGCTCCAGGCGGTCTCGTCCTGCTCTGCTCTTGCTCACCGCTCCAGGTGGTCTCGTCCTGCTCTGCTCTTGCTCCAGGCGGTCTCGTCCTGCTCTGCTCTTGCTCACCGCTCCAGGCGGTCTCGTCCTGCCCTGCTCTTGCTCACCGCTCCGGGCGGTCTCATCCTGCCCTGCTCTCGCTCACCTCTCTGGGCGGCCTCACTCTGCTGTGTTTGTCCGCCACATCTGTGGTTCTGTTCCAAAGTCCCAGTGTGTACTGGGTCCTATCCCGCCTGTGTTCCTACCTGCTAGTGCCTTCCTGTCTGCACTCTAGCCGTGCTTGCCTGTACCCCCCTGCCTGCATACCCGCCTGCCTGCATACCAGTCGTGCCTGCCTATTCCCACCAGTCTGTGTGCCAGCCTAACCAGTCTGTTCCTGTATTCCCCTGTGTGGGTCAACAGCCATGTCCGGGGTCTGTCCTGGAGTAGCACCTGGTCCCTCTGCTCGGTTCCTCCTTGGTGCACTGGCGTTGTATGCCGTCGTGTGACCCTGGTCGGATCGGGTGAATACCTAGTTACGCCCCTCCAGGCATTCACTCTCCGGCACGGTCCAGTGGAATCACACGCACACGCCGCTCAGCCCGGGCGTGTGCATTACATAGGGTACTTAGTGAACTATTTTTGATCAAAAAAAGTATACAAGCCGTCCCACCAGCGACAAGGTGACCCTAAATTGGGATGGTCCTACACTGTCTATATTAAAAACCTTACTGTATATCAAAGTTGAAGTAATGCATATAAAAGGGTAGACAAATAGAACCAGGTCCCAATATCAGACCACCTAAGCCCGTGGTAAGCTACATATATACTAACCAGCTCAACAAGGGGGATGCCACACCCTTAATTTGCACAGAATGCAAACAAGACAAAAAACCAAGCAATGTGGACTGAGGTCTAAGATGGTACACATGCAAGAAATAGGAGCATGTTCACACTAGCAAAAAGATGCAAAACCTACAAAAGACAAAAAATATATCTCATACCCTACCATCATTATATATAAATGTAAAGCAAAGTTGCATTTGAAATATAGGGTACTTAGTGAACTATTGAGCTGGTTGAGCTGGTTAGTATATATGTAGCTTACCACGGGCTTAGGTGGGCTGATATTGGGACCTGGTTCTATTTGTCTACCCTTTTATATGCATACTTCAACTTTGATATACAGTAAGGTTTTTAATATAGATAGTGTAGGACCGTCCCAATTTAGGGTCACCTTGTCGCTGGTGGGACGGCTTGTATACTTTTTTTGATCAAAAATAGTTCACTAAGTGCCCTATATTTCATATGGAACTTTGCTTTACATTTATATATAATGATGGTAGGGTATGAGATATAATTTTTGTCTTTTGTAGGTTTTGCATCTTTTTGCTAGTGTGAACATGCTCCTATTTCTTGCATGTGTACCATCTTAGACCTCAGTTCACATTGCTTGGTTTTTTGTCTTGTTTGCATTCTGTGCAAATTAGGGGTGTGGCATCCCCCTTGTTGAGCTGGTTAGTATATATGCAGCTTACCACAGGCTTAGGTGGTCTGATATTGGGACCTGGTTCTATTTGTCTACCCTTTTATATGCATTACTTCAACTTTGATATACAGTAAGGTTTTTAATATAGACAGTGTAAGACCGTCCCAATTTAGGGTCACCTTGTCGCTGGTGGGACAGCTTGTATACTATTTTTGATCAAAAATAGTTCACTAAGTACCCTATATTTCATATGCAACTTTGTTTTACATTTATATATAATGATGGTAGGGTATGAGATATATTTTTTGTCTTTTGTAGGTTTGCACTCTTTCAAGGGGCATTGATATTGTCTTTTTATTCGAATGCGACCTCCACCACTCTCCCAAGGGGCATTAAAACGGTCTTGCTAAGCTACTGTGACCTCCACGTCTCTTCCAAGGGGCATTAATATTGTATTTTTATTACACTGCGACCTCCACCACTCTTCCAAGGGGTCATTGATATTGTCTTTTTATTCCACTGTGAACTCCACCACTCCATCAAGGGGCATTAAAACCATCTTGTTAAGCTACTGTGACCTCCACGTCTTTTCCACAGGGCATTGATATTGTCTTTTTATACCACAGCGACCTCCAGTACTCTTCCAAGGGGCATTAAAAACCGTCTTGTTAAGCTACTGTGACTACTACGTCTCTTCCACAGGGCATTGATATTGTATTTTTATTCCACTGCGACCTCCACCACTCTACCAAGGGACATTAAAATCGTCTTGTCAAGCTACTGTGACCTTCATGTCTCTTCCAAGGGGCATTAAAACCATCTTGTTAAACCACTCTGAACTCCACAGCTCTTCCAAGGGGCATTAAAACCGTCTTGTTAAGCCACTGTGACCTCCACATCTTTTCCACGGGGCATTGACATTGTCTTTTTATTCCACTGCAACCTCCACCACTCTTCCAAGGGGCATTAAAACCACCATGTTGTTAGAACTCTCCTGTTAGGTTTTTTTTAGTTTGCTGGTCACATGACCATTTTTGCCTATTTAATCCGGCTCCGCCCTCCTGGCCTTGCTGGACTTCATTGTATTTACTACTCTTGATCTAGCTTGGTGCTCTGTTACCGTTCTCTGTTAGTTTTGCTAGGTCTTCTGACCTCTATGCTTTTTGTTGTGTGTTTGTCTTTGACTGCTACTATTTCTGCTAGGAGGTGTCCAACTTATCCCAGTCCCTAGTTCTTGTAGGGATCCCTCCCTCACATCTATAGGTCTTCGTACAGACTAGCCGAGGACTTTAGCGGGTCTGATCGCAGGATCAGGTTCCCCTTACATCGTAGGGATCTAGTTTAGTTATATTGTAGGGACAGATCTCCTGTCTTTCCTTAGTTCCTGTAGCAGATCATAACAGTAAGTCCAGCCTAAAAAAAAAAAATAATTTTTTCTAAGGAAAGACCTCCAGTTTTCTATCATGGTCTCGGTTCAAGATTTGGCTCAACGCTTGCAGGGACTCTCTCTGGAGGTGGACAAGCTCCAACAACACGTGAGTAGCTGTTCTGGAGCACATTTTGTGGAACCAAAGGTACGTCTGCCTGATCTAATTTTTGGCGAACAACAAGATTTTTTTTCTTTTAAAAATGCTTGTTTATTGTATTTTCGTTTGAGACCCGGATCCTCTGGTGATGAATCACAGCGCATAGGGTTCATAATGTCACTTTTGCGCAAAGATCCTCAGGGATGGGCCTTCTCTCTCCAACCTAGTGATCTGTGCTTTAGATCAGTGGATAGTTTTTTTTCTGCTTTGGGTTTGTTGTACGATGATCCTGATCGTGTCTCATCTGCTGAGTCTGAATTGAGACATCTGAGGCAGGGATCAGGTAATGTGGAAAAATATTGTTCTCACTTCCGTCGGTGGTCTTCCCAGGTGGGGTGGAACGATTCAGCTTTGAAAAGCTTGTTTCTTGCAGGGCTTGGTGAAAGGGTTAATGATTTACTGATTGCTTATCCCACACCTGGAAACTTGCAGGAGGCAATGCAATTAGCTATACGGGTGGACAGGAGACTGCGTGCAAGGGTTAATGAGAGCAAATCCTCTGCTATGTCAGCTCCGAGTCCTGAGAGGGTCTGTGCTGACAAAGGAGAGCCGATGGAGATTGGGGCGATGGCAGCCCGCTCTCAGGAAAAAGACCGCAGGCTTTCTGAAGGTTTGTGCTTCTATTGCGGAAATTCTGGTCATTTTATTAAGAACTGTGTGCTTCGTATGAAGAAAGAAAAAAAAATGGTCAGTCATGCACGAATAGCCTGTTTAAATTCTAAGGGAGTATTCCTATCTGCTACTACTGCTGCTCAGGATGAATTAATTGAATTTCGGGTTTTTGTGGATTGCGGTTCTACTCTGAATGTGATTGCTGGGGGATTCTTAGAAAAACTTAAATTAAAACCTAAAACTTTGTCATCCCCTATTACTGTGGTTTCTGTTGATGGCTCTCCCTTGAAGAGTGTTACTCATAAGGTCTGTGAATTTCCCCTCACTATTAATGGTATTCATCAAGAGAATTTGGATTTGGTAGTATTAAATAATTTGCCTTCTCCAGTAATATTGGGGTTGCCCTGGTTAAAATTGCACAATCCTGTACTGGATTGGTCTACCAATGAAATTAAGTCCTGAAGCCCTAAGTGTTATGACAAGTGTTGTAACGGGCGCATTGCTGCTGTGGATAAAGGGGAATTACCTGTACCTATTCAGGATTTTTGGAGAGTTTTTTCTGAGGAGGAGTCACAAATTTTACCTCCCCATAGAGACTATGATTGTACCATTGAATTTGTCCCTGGAGCGACTCTTCCTAAAAGTTGTTTATTTAATCTTACTATTCCTGAGAGAAAGGCTTTGGAGGAATACATACAGACAAGCTTGGCCGCCGGTCACATTAGGCCTTCCAAGTCTCCTGTGGCTGTTGGATTTTTTTTTGTTAAAAAAAAAGATGGCGGGTTACGTCCTTGTCTGGACTTTCGTGAGATTAATAAAATTACTGTACGCAATCCTTACCCACTGCCATTGATTCCTGATTTATTTAACCAGTTAGTGGGGGCCAAGTGGTTCTCTAAAATTGATCTCCGGGGGGCATACAATTTGTTGCGCATGAAGGAGGGTGATGAATGGAAGACTGCTTTTAACACTTCTGTGGGTCATTTTGAGAATCTGGTTATGCCTTTTGGTCTTACCAATGCTCCAGCATTTTTTCAGAATCTTATTAATGACATCCTTAGACCTTGAATCGGCAAAAATGTGGTTGTGTATTTGGATGACATTCTGATTTATTCGCCTGATCTGGAGTCTCATTGGCAGAGCGTACGTGAGGTTTTACAGTTATTAATGGACAATTCGCTTTTTGCTAAGCTAGAGAAATGTGAGTTCGCTGTACAGAGAATTAGTTTTTTGGGTTACATTATCTCCAGTGAAGGTTTTGAGATGGATCCGGTTAAAGTTCAAGCTGTGCAGGAATGGCCTAGGCCTATTGGTTTGAAATCAATACAGAGGTTTTTGGGTTTCGCCAATTATTACAGAAAATTCATAAAAAAAATTCTATTATTGTCAAACCGCTGACCGATCTCACCAGGAAAGGTGCTAATGCGGTTCAGTGGACTTCTGAGGCCATTGAGGCTTTTGTGCTTCTTAAGGAGAGGTTCACCTCTGCTCCCATCCTTATTCAGCCTGATGTGACTAAGCCGTTTTTGGTTGAGGTTGATGCTTCCTCTGTGGGGGTCGGTGCGGTGTTGTCTCAGGAAAATAAGGATGAAATACATCCCTGTGCCTTTTTTTCAAAAAAATTTTCTGAGACTGAACTTAATTACGATATTGGTAATCAGGAATTGCTGGCTATTAAACTCGCATTTGAACACTGGCGTCACCTCTTGGAAGGTGCTGAATTTCCCATTCAAATTTTCACTGATCATAAAAATCTGATCTATCTTGATGCTGCCAAGCGCTTGAATGCCCGTCAGGCTAGGTGGGCACTTTTTTTCTCGCGGTTTAATTTTTCCATTACTTACATCCCGGGTACCAAGAATGTTAAAGCGGATGCTTTGTCTCGCAGCTTTTCTCCCATGGTCGGTGCTGAGGAGGAAGAGGAGAGCATTTTACAAGAAGGTGTTGTGATTGCTGCTTTGGACTCCGTTTTGGAGGATGAGATTCTTAAAGCTCAGGAGAATGCCCCATCTAACACTCCCCATGGGAGGTTGTTTGTGCCTAGGACCTTTAGGAGAGATTTGTTTGTTGAGTGTCATGAGTCTCGGTTGGCAGGTCATCCAGGAATTTCTGAGACCAAGAGACTTGTGGGTCGCAGTTTTTGGTGGCCTGGATGGCAGAAGGAAGTCATTAAGTGGGTGCGTCAATGTACTGTGTGTGCTAGATCCAAGTCTTCGCATGCTCCTGCTGCGGGGTTGCTTTGCCCTCTGGAGGTTCCTAGTGCACCTTGGACACATCTGGCTATGGACTTTATTACTGACCTTCCCCCCTCTGAAGGTTTCACGGTCATCTGGGTGGTCGTGGACCGTTTTAGCAAGATGTGTCACTTGGTTCCCTTCATCAAACTGCCTTGCGCTAAGACACTCGCTAAGGCCTTTGTCAAGGAAATTGTCAGACTACATGGTGTTCCTACTGACATTGTTTCTGATAGGGGACCTCAGTTCGTGGCTCGTTTTTGGCGTGCCTTTTGTGACTGGTTGGGAGTTCATTTGTCGTTTTCATCCGGATATCATCCTGAGTCTAATGGCCAGACAGAAAGGAAGAACCAGGATGTTGAGCAGTTCTTGCGTTGTTTTGTGGCAGACAATCAAGAGGGGTGGTCTGAGTTTCTGCCACTTGCTGAATTTGCTCTTAACAACCATACATCCTCTTCTGCTGGGTGTTCGCCTTTTTTTTGTTGTTCTGGGAGACATCCGTCTTTTGGGTCATTCTCCAAATTGGTATCGGCTGTGCCTGAGGAGGAGAGTTTTTCCGGTGATTTGGAGAGAGTTTGGACGGATGTACGTGGTAATCTTCAGGAGGCTAACAAAAAATCTAAGAGGTACTTTGATAGGAAACGGCAAGAGGTTTTGTTTGCTGTTGGTGACATGGTTTGGTTGTCCTCTAAGAATCTGCGATTGAGGATTCCTTCTAAAAAATTGGGTCCCAAGTTCGTAGGGCCCTTTAAGGTGCTTCAGATAGTTAACCAATCTGCTGTTAGGCTGGAGGTTCCTACCTCCTGGAAGATTAACCCGGTGTTTCATGTTTCTCTGTTGAAAAGAGCTGACGTGTCGGATGATGACGCCTCTGCCACTGTTCCTCCGGTGGTGGAGGACGGGGAATATGAAATTTCCCGCATCCTAAATTCTAGACGGTATAGAGGGAGTTTGCAGTATCTCGTCGCTTGGAAGGGTTTCGGACCTGAGGATAACTCATGGGTGAGGGCGGATGATGTTTCTGCTTCCAGACTTCTCAGAGCGTTTCACAGGAGGTTTCCTGATAAGCCTGGGCCTAGGGGATCCGGAGGATCCTCTTAGAAGAGGGGGTACTGTTAGAACTCTCCTGTTAGTTTTTTTTTAGTTTGCTAGGCACATGACCATTTTTGCCTATTTAATCCGGCTCCACCCTCCTGACCTTGCTGGACTTCATTGTATTTACTACTTTTGAGCTAGCTTGGTGCTCTGTTACCGTTCTCTGTTAGTTTTGCTAGGTCTTCTGACCTCTATGCTTTTTGTTGTGTGTTTGTCTTTGACTGCTACTATTTCTGCTAGGAGGTGTCCAACTTATCCCAGTCCCTAGTTCTTGTAGGGATCCCTCCCTCACATCTATAGGTCTTCGTACAGACTAGCCGAGGACTTTAGCGGGTCTGATCGCAGGATCAGGTTCCCCGTTACATCGTAGGGATCTAGTTTAGTTATATTGTAGGGACAGATCTCCTGTCTTTCCTTAGTTCCTGTAGCAGATCATAACACATGTTAAGCTACTGTGATCTCCACGTCTCTTCTATGGGGCATTGATATTGTCTTTTTATTTCACTGCGCCCTCCACCACTCTTCGAAATGGGCATTAAAACCACCTTGTTAAGCTATTTTGACCTCCTCGTCTCTTCCACGGGGCATTGATATTGTCTTTTTATTCCACTGTAACCTCCACCACTTTTCCAAGGGGCATTAAAAACGTCTTGTTAAGGTACAGTGACCTCCACGTCTCTTCCACGGGGCATTGATATTGTCTTTTTATTCCACTGGGATCTACACCACTTTTCCAAGCGGCATTGATATTGTCTTTTTATTCCCCTTTGACCTCCACCACTCTACCAAGGGGCATTGATATTGTATCTTCATTCCACTGCGACCTCCACCACTCTTCCAAGGGGAATTAAAACCGTTTTAATAAGTTACTGTGACCTCCACGTCTCTTTCAAGGGGCATTAAACCCGTCTTGTTAAAATACTCTGAACTCCACAACTCTTCCACGGGGCATTAAATTTGTCTAGTTAAGCTACTGTGACCTCCACGTCTATTCCACGGGGCATTGATATTGTCTTTTTATTCCACTGCGACCTCCACCACTCTAACAAGGGGCATTAAAACCATCTTGTTAAGCTACTGTGACCTCCACGTCTGTACTAAGGTGCATTAAAACCATCTTGTTAAACCACTCTGAGCTCCACAGCTCTTCCAAGGGGCATTAAAACCGCCTTGTTAAGCTACTATTACCTCCACGTCTCTTCCGCGGGGTATTGATATTGTCTTTTTATTCCACAGCGACCTCTAGTATTCTCCCAAAGGGCATTAAAACTGTCTTGTTAAGCTGCTGTGACCTCTACGTCGCTTCCACAGGGCATTGATATTGTCTTTTCATTCCACTGAGACTTCCACCACTCTTCCAAGGGGCATTAAAACCATATTGTTTAGCTATTGTGACCTCCACGTCTCTTCCAAGGGGCATTAATATTGTCCTAATATTCCATTGAGACCTCCACCACTCTTCCAAGGGGCATTGATATTGTCTTTTTATTCCACTGCGACTTCCACCACTCTTCCAACAGGCATTAAGACCATCTTTTTAAGCTACTGTGATCTCCACGTCTCTTCCACGGGGCATTGATATTGTATTTTTATTCCACTATAACCTCCACCACTCTTCCAAGTGGCATTAATACCGTCTTGTTAAGCTACTGTGACCTACATGTCTCTTCCAAGGGGCATTAAAACCATCTTGTTAAACTACTCTGAACTCCACAGCTTTTCCAAGGGGCATTAAAAGCGTCTTGGTAAGCTATGGCGACCTCCCCGTCTCTTCCACGGGGCATTGGTATTTTATTTTTATTTAACATACCTCCATCACTATTCAAGTTGCATTTAAACTGTCTTGTTAAACTACTGTGACCTCCACTTCTCTTCCACGGGGCATTGATATTGTCTTTTTATTCCATAGCGATCTCCACCACTCTTCCAAGGGGCATTAAAACCATCTTGTTAAACTACTGTGACCTCCACGTCTCTTCCACGGGGCATTGATATTGTCTTTTTATACCACTGTGACCTCCCCCACTCTTCCAAGGGACATTAAAACCATCTTGTTAAGCTACTGTGACCTCCACGTCTGTACCACGGGGCATTGATATTGTCTTTTTATTCCACTGCAACTTCCAACACTCTTCCAAGTGGCATTCATATTGTCTTTTTATTCCACTGTGACCTCCACCACTCTTCCAAAGGGCATTAAAACCGTCTTGTTAAGGTCCTGTGAGCTCCACGTCTCTTCCATGGGACATTAAAACCATCTTGTTAGACCACTCTGAACTCCACAGCACTTCAAAGGGGCATTAAAGCCATCTTGTTAAGCTACTGTGACCTCCACGTCTCTTCCCCGGGGCAATGATATTGTCTTTTTATTCCACAGTGACCTCCACCACACTTCCAAGGGGCATTAAAACCATCTTGCTAAGCTACTGTGACCTCCAAATCTCTTCCAAGGGGCATTGATATTGTCTTTTCATTCCACTGCGACCTCCACCACTCTTCCAATGGGCATTAAAACCACCTTGTTAAGCTATTTTGACCTCCTCATCTCTTCCTTGGGGCATTGATATTGTCTTTTTATTTCACTGTAACCTCCGCCACTTTTCCAAGGGGCATTAAAAATGTCTTGTTAAGGTACTGTGACCTCCACGTCTCTTCCACGGGGCATTGATATTGTCTTTTTATTCCACTGGGATCTCCACCACTCTTCCAAGCGGCATTGATATTATCTTTTTATTCCCCTTTGACCTCCACCACTCTACCAAGGGGCATTGATATTGTCTCTTTATTCCACTGCTACCTCCACCACTCTTCCAAGGGGCATTAAAACCGTCTTGTTAAAATACTCTGAACTCCACAACTCTTCCAAGGGGCATAACATTTTTCTAGATAAGCTACTGTGACCTCCACGTTTATTCCACGGGGCATTGATATTGTCTTTTTATTCCACAGCGACCTCCATCACTCTTCCAAGGGGCAGTAAAACCGTTTTGTTAAGCTACTGTGACCTCCACGTCTCTTCCACGGGGCATTGATATTGTCTTTTTATTCCACTGCGACCTCCACCACTCTTCCAAGGGGCATTAAAACCACAATGTTAAGTTACTGTGATCTTCTTGTCTCTTCCACGGGGCATTAATATTCTCTTTATATTCCATTGCGACCTCCACCACTCTTCCAAGGGGCATTGATTTTGTCTTTTTATTCCACTGTAACCTCCACCACTCTCCCAAGGGGCATTAAAACCGTCTTGTTAAACCACTCTGAACTCCACCGCTCTTCCAAGGGGCATTAAAACCGTCTTGTTAAGCTACGGTGACCTCCACGTATCTTCCATGGTGCATTGATATTGTCTTTTTATTCCACAGCGACTTCCGCCACTCTTCAAGGGGCATTAAAACCGTCTTGTTACGCTACTGTGAACGCCACGTCTCTTCCACGGGGCATTGATATTGTCTTTTAATTCCACTGCGACCTCCACCACTCTTCCAAGGGGCATTGATATTGTCTTTTTATTCCACTGTGTCCTCCACCACTCTTCCTAGCGGCAGTGATATTGTCTTTTTATTACACTTTGACCTCCACCTCTTTTCCAACGGGCATTGATATTGTCTCTTCATTTCACTGTGAACTCCACCACTCCGTCAAGGGGCATTAAAACCGTCTTGTTAAGCTACTGTGACCACCACGTCTCTTCCACAGGGCATTGATATTGTCTTTTTATACCACAGCTACCTCCAGTACTCTACGAAGGGGCATTAAAAACCATCTTGTTAAGCTACTGTGACCACCACGTCTCTTCCACAGGGCATTGATATTGTCTTTTTATTCCACTGCGACCTCCACCACTCTACCAAGGGGCATTAAAATCGTCTTTTTAAGCTACTGTGACCTTCACGTCTCTTCTAAGGGGCATTAAAACCATCTTGTTAAACCACTGTGAACTCCACAGCTCTTCCAAGGGGCATTAAAACCGTCTTGTTAAGCCACTGTGACCTCCACGTCTTTTCCACGGGGCAATGATATTGTCTATTTATTCCACAAAGACATCCACCCCTCTTCCAAGGGGCATTAACACCGTGTTTTTAAGCTACTGTGACATCCATGTCTCTTTCACGGGGCATTGATATTGTCTATTTATACCAATGCGACCTCAACCATTCTTCCAAGTGGCATTAAAACCATCTTTTTAAGCTACTGTAAACTCCACGTCTCTTCCCCGGGGCATTGATATTGTCAATTTATTCCACAGCGACATTCTCCACTCTTCCAAGGGGCATTAAACCGTCTTGTTAAGCAACTTTGACCTCCACGTCTCTTCCAAGGGGCATTGATATTGTCTTTTTATTCCACTGTGACCTCCACCACCCTTCAAAGGGGCATCAAAACCGTCTTGTTAAGTTACTGTGACCACCACGTCTCTTCCACGGGGCATTGTTATTGTATTTTTATTCCACTGTAACCTCCACCACTCTTCCAAGAGGCATTAAAACCAACTTGTTAAGCTATTGTGACCTCCACTTCTCTTCCACGGGACATTAAAACCATCTTGTTAAACCACTCTTAACTCCACACCTCTTCCAAAGGGCAGTAAAACTGTCTTGTTAAGCTATTGTGACCTCCACGTCTCTTCCATGGGGCATTGATATTGTCTTTTTATTCCACATCGACCTCCACCACTCCTCCAAGGGCATTAAAACCATCTTGTTAAGCTACTATCTCCACGTCTTATCCACGGGGCATTGATATTGTCTTTTTATTCCACTGTAACCTCCACCATTCTTCCAAGGGGCATTAAAACCGGCTTTTTAAGCTACTGTGAACTCCACGTCTCTTCCACGGGGCATTGATATTGTCTTTTTTTTCCACAGCGACCTCAACCACTCTTCCAAGGGGCATTGATATTGTCTTTTTATTCCACAGAGACCTCCACCATTTTCCAATGGGCATTAAAACAATGTTGTTAAGCTACTGAGACCTCCAATTCTCTTCTACGGGGCATTGATATTGTCTTTTTATTCCACTGCGACCTCCACCTCTCTTCCACAGGGCATTGATATTGTCTTTTTATTCCACTGCGACCTCCACCACTCTTCCAAGGGGCATTAAAACCATTTTGACAAACTACTGTGACCTCCAAGTCTCTTCCACGGGGCATTGATATTGTCTTTTTATTCAACTGTATCCTCCATCACTCTTCCAAGGGGCATTAAAACCGTCTTGTTAAGCTACTGTGACCTCCACGTCTCTACCAAGGGGCATTAAAACCATCTTTTTAAACCAATCTTTACTCCACAGCTCTTCCAAAGGGCATTAAAACCGTCTTGTTAAGCTACTATGACCTCCACGTCTCTTCCACGGGTAATTGTTATTGTCTTTTTATTCCACAGCGACCTCCACCACTTTTCCAAGAGGCATGAAAACCGTCTCGTTAAGCTACTGTGACCTCCACGTCTCTTCCACGGGGCATTGATATTGTCTTTTTATTCCATTGCGACGTCCACCACTCTCCCAAAGGGAATTGATATTTACTGTTGAGCCACTCCCGTAGTGTTCGGGTTCGGTTCGGTTCGTCGAACACCGGGATGTTCGAGGAACTGTTCGTCGAATACCGTCGAACACCGTTAAAACTAATGGCAGGCAAACAAAAACACATAGAAACACATACAAAACACCTTCAAAGGTGTCCAAAAGCTTACAAACTGCTCAGAAGAAACTCTCTTTAAAAAAGCCGGCCGGCAATTCAGCAGTGGCATACACTGGTACCAGACAATTTAAACAAGAAGGAATAGAGCATCACACATAGATTAGATAGATAGAAACATGTCAGTCACATATATAAGAAGTACAGTGACAGTGTTGGTTACTGTACTTGTCATTTAGTGTTAAAAGATTTATTAAAAAAAATATTAGTGTTTTCATGCACCGTCTCTTTAAAAAAGCCGGCCGGCAATTTAGCATCGGTACCCGACAATTTATAACAGAAAGAATAGAGCATCACACATAGATTAGATAGATAGAAACATGTCAGTCACATATATAAGAAGTACAGTGATAGTGTTGATTACTGTACTTGTCATTTAGTGTTAAAATAAAGGACTTATTAAAAAAAAAATTGGCGTGGGGTTCCCCGTAATTTTAGTCTCTAGTGGAGGTTAAGCAGACGGCTGGGGCAGATGTTTGAAGCCTGGGAAGGGGGTAATACCCATGGAGCTTCCCAGGCTACTAATATCAGCCCCCAGCTGAATACCTAGCCTTTACTAGCTATTAAAATGGGGGACCCCAAAAAAAATTATGTGGGGTCCCCCCTATTTTAATAGCTAGCAAAGACTAGGCAGACTGCTGGGGATGATATTAATAGCCCAGGAAGGGTGCCATGAATATTGGCCCCCTCCCAGTCTAGAAACACCAGCCGTCAGCCGCCCCAGAAATGGCGCATCCATAGAATGCGCCAATTCTGGCACTTAGCCTCGCTCTTCCCACTGCCCTGTAGCGGTGGCAGTGGGGTAATAGGGTTGGGGTTGATGTCAGCTTATAATGCCAGCTGACATCAAGCCCAGGTTAGTAATGGAGAGGCGTCTATAAGACACCCCCATTACTAACCCCATAGTCAAAGATACAAAAAAACACAAACACCCAGAATAAAGTCCTTTAATCGAAATAAACACACAATTCTTTATTGTTCTAAATTAAACCATACTTACCATTACGCCCATTCCAGCTGAAGCCAAACATCTCCTGCAATAAAAGTAAAATAATAAAGCAACATCATCCTTACCTTTCCATGGTTCCCACGACAGCTTCAGCTCTGCTACATTCACATGACAGGCTGGACCGCAGCAGAATGCTGCCATCCAGCTTGCCATGCGGCATACACTGAGAAGTGCAGGCATGCTTGCGCTCTGCAGTGTCTGGCTGTGACGGCATCCAGATGAGCCGGGTATTACCCCCTTCCCAGGCTTCAAACATCTGCCCCAGCCGTCTGCTTAACCTCCGCTAGAGACTAAAATTACGCGGAACCCCACGCCAATTTTTTTTTTAATAAATCTTAATAAATCCTTTATTTTAACACTAAATGACAAGTACAGTAATCAACATTATCACTGTACTTCTTATATATGTGACTGACATGTTTCTATCTATCTAATCTATGTGTAATGCTCTATTCTTTCTGTTATAAATTGTCGGGTACCAAAGCTGAATTGCCGGCCGGCTTTTTTAAAGAGACGGTGCATGAAAACACTAATATTTTTTTTAATAAATCCTTTACACTAAATGACAAGTACAGTAACCAACACTGTCACTGTACTTCTTATATATTTGACTGATATGTTTCTATCTATCTAATCTATGTGTGATACTCTATTCTTTCGGTTCTAAATTGTCTGGTACCGGTGTATGCCGCTGCTGAATTGCCGGCTTTTCGTGTTTCACTGTGATCACTGTTCCCATCGATTTGGGCAACCACTGTAATGCCACAACCACCATGGCTGTGGCATTACAGTGAGTGGCAGACAATCCCTGCATGATTGGTGCTCTAAATAGCGCCATACATTCAGGACACGCTTTCGGTGCACAAACAGTTATCGAACATAACCTCGAACAGCCGAATTTTTTGCAAATCGTTCGCGTTCGTCGAACGACTCGAACACCGCCCAAAACAGCTCGAATTTGAGATTGGCGAACATTTCTAGTCGAACACCGGTCATCTCTATTGATATTGTCTTTTTATTCCTCTGAGACCTCCACCACTTCTCCAAGGGGCATTAAAACCGTCTTGTTAAGCTACTGTCTCCACATCTCTTCCACGGGGCATTGATATTTTCTTTTTAATCCACTGCAACCTCCACCACTCTTCCAAGGGGCATTATAACCGCCTTGTTAAGCTACTATCTCCACGTCTCTTCCACGGGGCAATGACATTGTCTTTTTATTCTACTGTAACATCCACCACTCTTCCAAGGGGCATTAAAACCGGCTTGTTAAGCTACTGTGACTTTCACGTCTCTTCCACGGGGCATTGATATTGTCTTTTTTTTCCACAGCGACCTTCACCACTCTTCCAAGGGGCATTGATATTCTCTTTTTATTCCACAGAGACCTCCACCACTCTTCCAATGGGCACTAAAACCATCTTGTTAGGCAACTGTGACCTCCACGTCTCTTCCACGGGGCATTGATATTGTCTTCTTATTTGTCTGCGACCTCCACCACTCTTCCAAGGGGCATTAAAACGGTCTTGCTAATCTACTGTGAACTCCAAGTCTCTTCCAAGGGGCATTATTATTGTATTTTTATTCCACTGTGACTTCCAACACTCTTCCATAGGGCATTGATGTTGTATTTTTATTCCACTGCGACCGCCACCATTCTTCCAAGGGGTCATTGATATTGCCTTTTTATTGCACTGCGACCTCCACCACTCTTACAAGGGGCATTAAAACCATCGTGTTAAGCTACTGTGACCTCCAAGTCACTTCCAAGGGGCATTAAAGCCGTCTTCTTAAGCTACTGTGACCTCCACTTATTTTCCACAGGGCATTGATATTGTCTTTTTATTGCACTGCAACCTCAACCACTCTTCCAAGGGGCATTAAAACCATCTTGTTAGGCTACTGTGATCTCCACTTCTCTTCCACGGGGCATTAATATTGTCTTTTTATTCCACTGTGACCTCCATCATTCTTTCAAGGGGCATTGATAGTGTCTTTTTATTCAACTGCGACCTCCACAAACTCTTCCAAGGGGCATTAAAACGGTGTTATTAAGCCACTGAGACCTCCAATTCTCTTCTACAGGACATCGATATTGTCTTTTTATTCCACTGCGACCTCCACCACTCTTCCATAGGGCATTTATGTTATCTTTTTATGCGACTGCGACCTTCACCACTCTTCCAAGGGGCATTGAAACCATTTTCTTAAGCTACTGGGACCTCCGCTTCTCTTCCACGGGGCATTGATATTGTCTTTTTATTCCACTGCGACCTTCACCACCCTTCCAAGGGGCATTAAAAACATCTTGTTAAGCTACTGTGACCTCCACGTCTCTTCCGCTGGGCATTAATATTGTCTTTATATTTTTTTGCGACCTCCATCACTCTTCCAAGGGGCATTGATATTGGCTTTTTATTCCACTGCGACATCCACCACTCTTCCAAGGGGCATTAAAACCATCTTGTTAAGCTACTGTGATCTCCACCTCTTCCAAGGGGCATTGATATGGTATTTTTATTCCACTGTAACCTCCACCACTATTCCAAGGGGCACTAAAACCATCTTGTTAAGCTACTGTGACCTACACGTCTCTTCCAAGGGGCATTAAAATTATGTTGATAAACCACTCTGAACTCCACAGCGCTTCCAAGGGGCATTAAAACTGTCTTGTTAAACTACGGTGACCTCCATGTCTCTTCCAAGGGGCATTGATATTGTCTTTTTATTCCACTGCGACCTCCACCACTCTTCCAAGGGGCATTAATATTGTCTTTTAATTCCACTGCAACCTCCACCACTTTTCCATGGGTCATTGATATTGTCTTTTTATTCCACTGCGACCTCCACCACTCTCCCAAGGGGCATTAGAACCGTGTTGTTAAGCTTCTGTGACCTCCACGTCTTTTCTTATGGGCATTAAACCTGTCATGCTAAATCACTCTGAACTACACAGCTCTTCCAAGGGGCATTAAATTCATCTTGTATAGCTCCTGTGACCTCCACGTCTCTTCCACAGGGCATTGATATTGTCTTTTTATTCCACTGCGACCTCCACTACTCTTCCAAGGGACAATAAAACCGTCTTGTTAAGCTACTGTAACCTCCATATCTCTTCAACAGGGCATTCATATTGTCTTTTTTTTCCACTCCGACCTCCACCACTCTTCCAAAGGGCATTAAAACCATCTTGTTAAGCTTCTGTGACCTCCACGTCTTTACCAAGGGGCAAAAAAACCATCTTGTTAAACCACGCTGAACTCCACAGCTTTTCCAAGGGGCATTAAAACCGTCTTGTTAAGCTACTGTGACCTCCACATCTCTTCCACGGGGCATTGTTATTGTCTTTTTATTCCACAGCGACCTCCACCACTCTTCCAAGGAGTATTTAAACCGTCTTGCTAGGCTACTGTCACCTCCATGTCTCTTCCACGAGGCATTGATATTGTATTTTAAATACACTGCTACCTCCACCACTCTTCCAAGGGGCATCGATATTCTTTTTTTATTCCACTGCGACCTCCACCACTCTTCCAAGGGGCATTGATAAAGTCTTTTTATTCCACTGCGACCTCCACCACTCTTCCAAGGGACATTAAAACCGTGTTGTTAAGCTACTGTGACCTTCACGTCTCTTCCACGGGGCATTGAAACCATCTTGTTAAACCACTCTGAATTCCACAGCTCTTCCAAGGGGCCTTAAAACTGTCTTGTTAAGCTACTGTGACCTCCGTGTCTCTTACACGGGGCAATGATATTGTCTTTTTATTCCACAGCAGCTTCCACCACTCTTCCAAGGGGCATTAAAACTGTCTTGTTAAGCTACTGAGA
Source organism: Phyllobates terribilis (assembly GCF_046119375.1). Lineage (NCBI taxonomy): Eukaryota > Metazoa > Chordata > Amphibia > Anura > Dendrobatidae > Phyllobates > Phyllobates terribilis. The sequence continues at coordinate 114,082 of NW_027363502.1, forward strand.
CCTCCACGTCTCTTCCACGGGGCATTGATATTGTCTTTTTAATTCCATTGCGACCTCCATCACTCTAACAAGGGGCATTAATATTGTCTTTTTATTCCACTGCGACCTCTACCACACTTCCAAGGGGCATTAAAACCGTCTTGTTAAGCTACTGTGATCTGCACGTCTCTACCACTGGGCATTGATTTTGTCTTTTTATTCCACAGCGACCTCCACCACTCTTCCAAGGGTCATTGGTATTGTCTTTTTATTCCACAGCGACCTCCACCACTCTTCCAAGGGGCATTGCACCGTCTCGTTAAGGTACTGTGACCTCCAGGTCTCTACCACTGGTCATTGATTTTGTCTTTTTATTCCACTGCGACCTCCACCACTCTTCCAAGGGGCATTAAAACGATCTTGTTAAGCTTCTGTGACCTGCACGTCTCTGCCACGGGGCATTGATATTGTCTTTTTATTCAACTGCGACCTCCACCACTCTTCCATGGGGCATTGATATTGTCTTTTTATTCAACTCCGACCTCCACTACTTTTCCAAGGGGCATTGATATTGTCTTTTTATTCCACTGCGACCTCCACCACTGTACCAAGGGGCATTAAAACGATCTTGTTAAGCAACTGTGACCTTCACGTCTCTTCCACGGGGCATTGATATTGCCTTTTTATTCCACTGCGACCTCCACCACTCTTCCATGGGGCATTAAAACCATCTTGTGAAGCTACTGTGACCTCCACATCTCTTCCACGGGGCATTGATATTGCCTTTTTTTTCCACAGCTACCTCAACCACTCTTTAAACGGGCATTGATATTGTCTTTTTATTCCACAGAGACCTCCACCAGTTTTCCAATGGGCAGTAAAACCATCTTGTTAAGCTACTGTGACCTCCAGGTCTCTTCCACGTGGCATTGATATTGTCTTTATATTCCACTGTGACCTCCACCACTCTTCCAATGGACATTAAAACCATCTTGTTAGGCTGCTGTGACCTCCACGTCTCTTCCACGGGGCATTGATATTGTCTTTTTATTACACTGCGACCTCCACCACTCTTCCAAGGGGCATTAAAACAGTGTCGTTAAGCTACTGAGACGTCCAATTCTCTTCCACAGGGCATTGATATTCTCTTTTTATTCAACTGCGACCTCCACCACTCTTCCAAGGGGGCATTGATATTGTCTTTTTATTCCACTGCGACCTCCACCACTCTTCCAAAGGGCATTAAAACCATTTTCTGAAGCTACTCTGACCTCCAAGTCTCTTCCACGGGGCTTTGATATTGTCTTTTTAATCAATTGTAACCTCCAGCACTATTAGAAGTGGCATTAAAACCGTCTTGTTAAGCTACTGTGACCTCCACGTCTCTTCCAAGGAGCATTAAAACCATCTAGTTAAACCAATTTGTACTCCACAGCTCTTCCAAGGGGCATTAAAACTGTCTTGTTAAGCTACTGTGACCTCCGCTTCTCTTCCACGGGGCCTTGATATTGCCTTTTTATTCCACTGCGACTTTCACCATCCTTCCAAGGGGCATTAAAAACATCTTGTTAAGCTACTGTGACCTCCACGTCTCTTCCACTGGGCATTAATATTGTCTTTATATTTTATTGCGATCTCCACCACTTTTCCAAAGGGCATTGATATTGTCTTTTTATTCCACTGCGACCTCCACCACTCTTCCAAGGGGCATTAAAACCATCTTGTTAAGCTACTATGATCTCCACGTCTTTTACATGGGGCACTGATATTGTATTTTTATTCCACTGTAAACTCTACCACTCTTCCAAGGAGCACTAATACTGTCTTCTTAAACCACTCTGAACTCCACAGCTCTTCCAAGGAACATTAAATCTGTCTTGTTAAGCTACGGTGACCTCCACTTCTCTTCCACGGGGCATTGATATTGTCTTTTTATTCCACTGCGACCTCCACCACTTTTCCATGGGGCATTGATATTGTTTTTATATTCCACTGCGACCTCCACCACTCCCCCAAGGGGCATTAAAACCATCTTGTTAAGTTACTGTGACCTCCACGTCTCTTCTTAGGGTCATTAAACCTGTCTTGTTAAATCACTCTGAACTCCACACCTCTTCCAAGGGGCATTAAATTCGTCTTGTATAGCTACTGTGACCTCCATGTCTCTTCCACAGGGCATTGATATTGTCTTTTTATTCCACTGCGACCTCCACCACTCTTCCAAGTGGCATTAAAACCATCTTGTTAAGCTTCTGTGACCTCCATATCTTTACCAAGAGGCATTAAAACCATCTTTTTAAACCACGCTGAACTCCATAGATCTTCCAAGGGGCATGAAAACCGTCTTGTTAAGCTACAGTGACCTCCACATCTCTTCCACGTGGCATTGATATTGACTTTTTATTCCACAGCGACCTCCACCACTCTTCCAAGGGGCATTAAAAATGTCTTGTTAAGCTACTGTGACCTCCACGTCTCTTCCACGGGGCATTGATATTGTCTTTTTATTCCACTCTAACCTCCACCACTCTTCCAAGGGGCATTAAAACCGTCTTATTAAGTTACTGTGACCTCCACGTCTCTTCTTAGGGGCATTAAACCTGTCTTGTTAAATCACTCTGAACTCCACAGCTCTTCCAAGGGGCATTAAATTCGTCTTGTTAAGCTACTGTAACCTCCATGTCTCTTCAACAGGGCATTCATATTGTCTTTTTTTTCCACTGCGACCTCCACCACTCTTCCAAAGGGCATTAAAACCATCTTGTTAAGCTTCTGTGACCTCCACGTCTTTACCAAGGGGCAAAAAAACCATCTTGTTAAACCACGCTGAACTCCACAGCTTTTCCAAGGGGCATTAAAACCATCTTGTTAAGCTACTGTGACCTCCACGTCTCTTCCACGGGGCATTGTTATTGTCTTTTTATTCCACAGCGACCTCCACCACTCTTCCAAGGAGTATTAAAACCGTCTTGTTAGGCTACTGTCACCTCCATGTCTCTTCGACGAGGCATTGATATTGTATTTTTAATACACTGCTACCTCCACCACTCTAACAAGGGGCATCGATATTCTTTTTTAATTCCACTGCGACCTCCACCACTCTTCCAAGGGGCATTGATAAAGTCTTTTTATTCCACTGCGACCTTCACCACTCTTCCAAGGGGCATTAAAACCGTCTTGTTAAGCTACTGTGACCTTCACGTCTCTTCCACGGGGCATTGAAACCATCTTGTTAAACCACTCTGAACTCCACAGCTCTTCCAAGGGGCCTTAAAACTGTCTTGTTAAGCTACTGTGACCTCCATGTCTCTTCCACGAGGCAATGATATTGTCTTTTTATTCCACAGCAGCTTCCACCACTCTTCCAAGGGGCATTAAAACTGCCCTGTTAAGCTACTGAGACCTCCACGTCTCTTCCACGGGGCATTGATATTGTCTTTTTAATTCCATTGCGACCTCCACCACTCTACCAAGGGGCATTAATATTGTTTTTTTATTCCACTGCGACCTCTACCACACTTCCAAGGGGCATTAAAACCGTCTTGTTAAGCTACTGTGATCTGCACATCTCTACCACTGGGCATTGATTTTGTCTTTTTATTCCACAGCGACCTCCACCACTCTTCCAAGGGTCATTGATATTGTCTTTTTATTCCACAGCGACCTCCACCACTCTTCCAAGGGGCATTGCACCGTCTCGTTAAGGTACTGTGACCTCCAGGTCTCTATCACTGGTCATTGCTTTTCTCTTTTTATTCCACTGCGACCTCCACCACTCTTCCAAGGGGCATTAAAATGATCTTGTTAAGCTTCTGTGACCTGCACGTCTCTGCCACGGGGCATTGATATTGTCTTTTTATTAAACTGCGACCTCCACCACTCTTCCATGGGGCATTGATATTGTCTTTTTATTCAACTCCGACCTCCACTACTTTTCCAAGGGGCATTGATATTGTCTTTTTATTCCACTGCGACCTCCACCACTGTACCAAGGGGCATTAAAACGATCTTGTTAAGCAACTGTGACCTTCACGTCTCTTCCACGGGGCATTGATATTGCCTTTTTATTTCACTGCGACCTCCACCACTCTTCCATGGGGCATTAAAACCATCTTGTGAAGCTACTGTGACCTCCACATCTCTTCCACGGGGCATTGATATTGCCTTTTTTTTCCACAGCTACCTCAACCACTCTTTAAACGGGCATTGATATTGTCTTTTTATTCCACAGAGACCTCCACCAGTTTTCCAATGGGCAGTAAAACCATATTGTTAAGCTACTGTGACCTCCAGGTCTCTTCCACGTGGCATTGATATTGTCTTTATATTCCACTGTGACCTCCACCACTCTTCCAATGGACATTAAAACCATCTTGTTAGGCTACTGTGACCTCCACGTCTCTTCCACGGGGCATTGATATTGTCTTTTTATTACACTGCGACCTCCACCACTCTTCCAAGGGGCATTAAAACAGTGTCGTTAAGCTACTGAGACGTCCAATTCTCTTCCACAGGGCATTGATATTCTCTTTTTTTTCAACTGCGACCTCCACCACTCTTCCAAGGGGGCATTGATATTGTCTTTTTATTCCAATGCGGCCTCCACCACTCTTCCAAAGGGCATTAAAACCATTTTCTGAAGCTACTCTGACCTCCAAGTCTCTTCCACGGGGCTTTGATATTGTCTTTTTAATCAATTGTAACCTCCAGCACTATTCCAAGTGGCATTAAAACCGTCTTGTTAAGCTACTGTGACCTCCACGTCTCTTCCAAGGAGCATTAAAACCATCTAGTTAAACCAATTTGTACTCCACAGCTCTTCCAAGGGGCATTAAAACCGTCTTGTTAAGCTACTGTGACCTCCGCTTCTCTTCCACGGGGCCTTGATATTGCCTTTTTATTTCACTGCGACCTTCACCATCCTTCCAAGGGGCATTAAAAACATCTTGTTAAGCTACTGTGACCTCCACGTCCCTTCCACTGGGCATTAATATTGTCTTTATATTTTATTGCGATCTCCACCACTTTTCCAAAGGGCATTGATATTGTCTTTTTATTCCACTGCGACCTCCACCACTCTTCCAAGGGGCATTAAAACCATCTTGTTAAGCTACTATGATCTCCACATCTTTTCCATGGGGCACTGATATTGTATTTTTATTCCACTGTAAACTCTACCACTCTTCCAAGGAGCACTAATACTGTCTTCTTAAACCACTCTGAACTCCACAGCTCTTCCAAGGAACATTAAATCTGTCTTATTAAGCTACGGTGACCTCCACTTCTCTTCCACGGGGCATTGATATTGTCTTTTTATTCCACTGCGACCTCCACCACTTTTCCATGGGGCACTGATATTGTTTTTTTATTCCACTGCGACCTCCACCACTCCCCCAAGGGGCATTAAAACCATCTTGTTAAGTTACTGTGACCTCCACGTCTCTTCTTAGGATCATTAAACCTGTCTTGTTAAATCACTCTGAACTCCACACCTCTTCCAAGGGGCATTAAATTCGTCTTGTATAGCTACTGTGACCTCCATGTCTCTTCCACAGGGCATTGATATTGTCTTTTTATTCCACTGCGACCTCCACCACTCTTCCAAGTGGCATTAAAACCATCTTGTTAAGCTTCTGTGACCTCCTTATCTTTACCAAGAGGCATTAAAACCATCTTTTTAAACCACGCTGAACTCCATAGATCTTCCAAGGGGCATTAAAACCGTCTTGTTAAGCTACAGTGACCTCCACATCTCTTCCACGTGGCATTGATATTGACTTTTTATTCCACAGCGACCTCCACCACTCTTCCAAGGGGCATTAAAAATGTCTTGTTAAGCTACTGTGACCTCCACGTCTCTTCCACGGGGCATTGATATTGTCTTTTTATTCCACTCTAACCACCACCACTCTTCCAAGGGGCATTAAAACCGTCTTATTAAGTTACTGTGACCTCCACGTCTCTTCTTAGGGGCATTAAACCTGTCTTGTTAAATCACTCTGAACTCCACAGCTCTTCCAAGGGGCATTAAATTCGTCTTGTATAGCTACTGTCAAATCCACGTCTCTTCCACAGGGCATTGATATTGTCTTTTTATTCCACTGCGACCTCCACCACTCTTCCAAGGGGCATTAAAACCATCTTGTTAAGCTTCTGTGACCTCCATATCTTTAAAAAGAGGCATTAAAACCATCTTGTTAAACCACGCTGAACTCCACAGCTCTTCCAAGGGGCATTTAAACCGTCTTGTTAAGCTACAGTGAACTCCACATCTCTTCCACGTGGCATTGATATTGACTTTCTAATTGCATTGCGACCTCCACCACTCTACCAAGGGGCATTGATATTGTCTTTTTATTCCAATGTATCCTCCACCACTCTTCCAAGAGGCATTAAAACCGTCTTGTTTAGCTACTGTGATCTTCACGTCTCTACCACGGGGCATTGATTTTGTCTTTTTTTTCCACAGTGACCTCCACCACTCTTCCAAGGGGCATTGATATTGTCTTTTTATTCCACAGCGACATCCACGACTCTTCCAAGGGGCATTAAAACCGTCTTGTTAATCTACTGTGACCTCCAGGTCTCTTCCATGGGGCATTGATTTTGTCTTTTTATTCCGCTGCGACCTCCACCACTCTTCCAATGGGCATTAAAACCATCTTGTTAGGCTTCTGTGACCTCCACGTCTCTTCCATGGGGCATTGATATTGTCTTTTTATTTCACTGCGACCTCCACCATTCTTCCAAGGGGCATTGATATTGTTTGTTTATTCCACTGCGACCTCCACCACTCTCCCATAGGACATTGATATTGTCTTTTTTTTCAACTCCTACCTCCACTACTCTTCCAAGGGGCATTGATATTGTCTTTTTATTCCACTGCGACCTCCACCACTGTTCCAAGGGGCATTAAAACCATCTTGTGAAGCTACTGTGACCTCCACATCTCTTCCACGGCGCATTGATATTGTCTTTTTATTCCATTGCGACCTCCACCACTCTTCCAAGGGCCACTGATATTGTCTTTTTATTCCACAGCAACCTCCACCACTCTTCTAAGGGGCATTGATATTGTCTTTTTATTCCACTGCAACCTCCACCACTCTTCCAAGGGGCATTAAAACCGTCTTGTTAAGTTACTGTGACCTCCACGTCTCTTCTTAGGGGCATTATACCTGTCTTGTTAAATCACTCTGAACTCCACAGCTCTTTCAAGGGGCATTAAATTCGTCTTGTATAGCTACTGTGACCTCCACTTTTCTTCCACAGGGCATTGATATTGTCTTTTTATTCCACTGCGACCTCCACCACTCTTCCAATGGGCATTAAAACCATCTTGTTAGGCTTCTGTGACCTCCACGTCTCTTCCACGGGGCATTGATATTGTCTTTTTATTCCACTGCGACCTCCACCACTGTACAAAGGGGCATTAAAACGAACTTGTTAAGCTACTGTGACCTTCACGTCTCTTCCACGGGGCATTGATATTGTCTTTTTATTCCACTTTGACCTCCACCACTTTTCCACGAGGCATTGATATTGTCTTTTTATTTCACTGCGAACTCCACCACTCCTTCAAGGGGCATTAAAAGCGTCTTTTTAAGTTACTGTGATCTCCACGTCTCTTCTAAGGGGCATTAAACCTGTCTTGTTAAACCTCTCTGAACACAGCTCTTCCAAGGGGCATTAAATTCGTCTCTGTTAAGCTACTGTGACCTCCACATCTCTTCCACAGGGCATTGATTTTGTCTTTTTATACCACAGCGTCCTCCACTACTCTTCCAAGGGACATTAAAAACGTCTTGTTAAGCTACTGTGACCTCCACGTCTCATCCAAGAGGCATTAAAACCATCTTCTTAAACCAATTTGAATTCCACACCTCTTCCAAGGGGCATTAAAATCGTCTTGTTAAGCTACTGTGACCACCACAACTCTTTCACAGGGCATTGATATTGTCTTTTTATTTCACTGCGACCTCCACCACACTACTAAGGGGAATTAAAAGAGTCTTGTTAAGCTACTGTGACCTCCACGTCTCTTCCAAGAGGCATTAAAACCATCTTATTAAACCACTCTGACCTCCACAGTTCTTCCAAGGGGCATTAAAATCGTCTTGTTAAGCTACTGTGACCTCCAAGTCTCTTCCACGGGGCATTGATATTGTCTTTTTATTCCACTGTGACCTCCATCACTCTTTCAAGGGGCATTGATATTGTCTTTTTGTTCAACTGCGACGTCCACCACTCTTCCAAGGGGCATTAAAACGATGTTATTAAGCTACTGAGACCTCCAATTCTCTTCTACGGGGCATTGATATAGTCTTTTTATTCCACTGCGACCTCCACCACTCTTCCATAGGGCATTGATATTATCTTTTTATGCGACTGCGACCTCCACCACTCTTCCAAGGGGTCATTGATATTGTCTTTTTATTCCACTGCAACTTCCACCACTCTTCCAAGCGGCATTAAAACCATTTTGTTAAGCTACTGGGACCTCCGCTTCTCTTCCACGGGGCATTGATATTGTCTTTTTATTCCACTGCGACCTTCACCACCCTTCCAAGGGGCATTAAAAACATCTTGTTAAGCTACTTTGACCTCCACGTCTCTTCCACCGGGCATTAATATTGTCTTTATATTTTTTTGCGACCTCCATCACTCTTCCAAGGGGCATTGATATTGGCAATTTATTCCACTGCGACATCCACCACTCTTCCAAGGGGCATTAAAACCATCTTGTTAAGCTACTGTGATCTCCCCCTCTCTTCCACGTGGCATTGATATGGTATTTTTATTCCACTGTAACCTCCACCACTATTCCAAGGGGCATTAAAACCATCTAGTTAAGCTACTGTGACCTACACGTCTCTTCCAAGGGGCATTAAAATTATGTTGATAAACCACTCTGAACTCCACAGCGCTTCCAAGGGGCATTAAAACTGTCTTGTTAAGCTACGGTGACCTCCATGTCTCTTCCAAGGGGCATTGATATTGTCTTTTTATTCCATTGCGACCTCCACCACTCTTCCAAGGGGCATTGATATTGTCTTTTTATTCCACTGCAACCTCCACCACTTTTCCATGGGTCATTGATATTGTCTTTTTATTCCACTGTGACCTCCACCACTCTCCCAAGGGGCATTAGAACCGTGTTGTTAAGCTTCTGTGACCTCCACGTCTCTTCTTATGGGCATTAAACCTGTCATGCTAAATCACTCTGAACTCCACAGCTCTTCCAAGGGGCATTAAATTCGTCTTGTATAGCTCCTGTGACCTCCACGTCTCTTCCACAGGGCATTGATATTGTCTTTTTATTCCACTGCGACCTCCACTACTCTTCCAAGGGACATTAAAACCGTCTTGTTAAGCTACTGTAACCTCCATGTCTCTTCAACAGGGCATTCATATTGTCTTTTTTTTCCACTGCGACCTCCACCACTCTTCCAAAGGGCTTTAAAACCATCTTGTTAAGCTTCTGTGACCTCCACGTCTTTACCAAGGGGCAAAAAAACCATCTTGTTAAACCACGCTGAACTCCACAGCTTTTCCAAGGGGCATTAAAACCGTCTTGTTAAGCTACTGTGACCTCCACGTCTCTTCCACGGGGCATTGTTATTGTCTTTTTATTCCACAGCGACCTCCACCACTCTTCCAAAGAGTATTAAAACCGTCTTGTTAGGCTACTGTCACCTCCATGTCTCTTCGACGAGGCATTGATATTGTATTTTTAATACACTGCTACCTCCACCACTCTAACAAGGGGCATCGATATTCTTTTTTAATTCCACTGCGACCTCCACCACTCTTCCAAGGGGCATTGATAAAGTCTTTTTATTCCACTGCGACCTTCACCACTCTTCCAAGGGGCATTAAAACCGTCTTGTTAAGCTACTGTGACCTTCACGTCTCTTCCACGGGGCATTGAAACCATCTTGTTAAACCACTCTGAACTCCACAGCTCTTCCAAGGGGCCTTAAAACTGTCTTGTTAAGCTACTGTGACCTCCATGTCTCTTCCACGAGGCAATGATATTGTCTTTTTATTCCACAGCAGCTTCCACCACTCTTCCAAGGGGCATTAAAACTGCCCTGTTAAGCTACTGAGACCTCCACGTCTCTTCCACGGGGCATTGATATTGTCTTTTTAATTCCATTGCGACCTCCACCACTCTACCAAGGGGCATTAATATTGTTTTTTTATTCCACTGCGACCTCTACCACACTTCCAAGGGGCATTAAAACCGTCTTGTTAAGCTACTGTGATCTGCACGTCTCTACCACTGGGCATTGATTTTGTCTTTTTATTCCACAGCGACCTCCACCACTCTTCCAAGGGTCATTGATATTGTCTTTTTATTCCACAGCGACCTCCACCACTCTTCCAAGGGGCATTGCACCGTCTCGTTAAGGTACTGTGACCTCCAGGTCTCTACCACTGGTCATTGATTTTGTCTTTTTATTCCACTGCGACCTCCACCACTCTTCCAAGGGGCATTAAAACGATCTTGTTAAGCTTCTGTGACCTGCACGTCTCTGCCACGGGGCATTGATATTGTCTTTTTATTCAACTGCGACCTCCACTACTTTTCCAAGGGGCATTGATATTGTCTTTTTATTTCACTGCGACCTCCACCACTGTACCAAGGGGCATTAAAACGATCTTGTTAAGCAACTGTGACCTTCACGTCTCTTCCACGGGGCATTGATATTGCCTTTTTATTCCACTGCGACCTCCACCACTCTTCCATGGGGCATTAAAACCATCTTGTGAAGCTACTGTGACCTCCACATCTCTTCCACGGGGCATTGATATTGCCTTTTTTTTCCACAGCTACCTCAACCACTCTTTAAACGGGCATTGATATTGTCTTTTTATTCCACAGAGACCTCCACCAGTTTTCCAATGGGCAGTAAAACCATCTTGTTAAGCTACTGTGACCTCCAGGTCTCTTCCACGTGGCAATGATATTGTCTTTATATTCCACTGTGACCTCCACCACTCTTCCAATGGACATTAAAACCATCTTGTTAGGCTACTGTAACCTCCACGTCTCTTCCACGGGGCATTGATATTGTCTTTTTATTACACTGCGACCTCCACCACTCTTCCAAGGGGCATTAAAACAGTGTCGTTAAGCTACTGAGACGTCCAATTCTCTTCCACAGGGCATTGATATTCTCTTTTTATTCAACTGCGACCTCCACCACTCTTCCAAGGGGGCATTGACATTGTCTTTTTATTCCACTGCGACCTCCACCACTCTTCCAAAGGGCATTAAAACCATTTTCTGAAGCTACTCTGACCTCCAAGTCTCTTCCACGGGGCTTTGATATTGTCTTTTTAATCAATTGTAACCTCCAGCACTATTCCAAGTGGCATTAAAACCGTCTTGTTAAGCTACTGTGACCTCCACGTCTCTTCCAAGGAGCATTAAAACCATCTAGTTAAACCAATTTGTACTCCACAGCTCTTCCAAGGGGCATTAAAACCGTCTTGTTAAGCTACTGTGACCTCCGCTTCTCTTCCACGGGGCCTTGATATTGCCTTTTTATTCCACTGCGACCTTCACCATCCTTCCAAGGGGCATTAAAAACATCTTGTTAAGCTACTGTGACCTCCACGTCTCTTCCACTGGGCATTAATATTGTCTTTATATTTTATTGCGATCTCCACCACTTTTCCAAAGGGCATTGATATTGTCTTTTTATTCCACTGCGACCTCCACCACTCTTCCAAGGGGCATTAAAACCATCTTGTTAAGCTACTATGATCTCCACGTCTTTTCCATGGGGCACTGTTATTGTATTTTTATTCCACTGTAAACTCTACCACTCTTCCAAGGAGCACTAATACTGTCTTCTTAAACCACTCTGAACTCCACAGCTCTTCCAAGGAACATTAAATCTGTCTTGTTAAGCTACGGTTACCTCCACTTCTCTTCCACGGGGCATTGATATTGTCTTTTTATTCCACTGCGACCTCCACCACTTTTCCATGGGGCACTGATATTGTTTTTTTATTCCACTGCGACCTCCACCACTCCCCCAAGGGGCATTAAAACCATCTTGTTAAGTTACTGTGACCTCCACGTCTCTTCTTAGGGTCATTAAACCTGTCTTGTTAAATCACTCTGAACTCCACACCTCTTCCAAGGGGCATTAAATTCGTCTTGTATAGCTACTGTGACCTCCATGTCTCTTCCACAGGGCATTGATATTGTCTTTTTATTCCACTGCGACCTCCACCACTCTTCCAAGTGGCATTAAAACCATCTTGTTAAGCTTCTGTGACCTCCATATCTTTACCAAGAGGCATTAAAACCATCTTTTTAAACCACGCTGAACTCCATAGATCTTCCAAGGGGCATTAAAACCGTCTTGTTAAGCTACAGTGACCTCCACATCTCTTCCACGGGGCATTGATATTGTCTTTTTATTCCACTCTAACCTCCACCACTCTTCCAAGGGGCATTAAAACCGTCTTATTAAGTTACTGTGACCTCCACGTCTCTTCTTAGGGGCATTAAACCTGTCTTGTTAAATCACTCTGAACTCCACAGCTCTTCCAAGGGGCATTAAATTCGTCTTGTATAGCTACTGTCAAATCCACGACTCTTCCACAGGGCATTGATATTGTCTTTTTATTCCACTGCGACCTCCACCACTCTTCCAAGGGGCATTAAAACCATCTTGTTAAGCTTCTGTGACCTCCATATCTTTAAAAAGAGGCATTAAAACCATCTTGTTAAACCACGCTGAACTGCACAGCTCTTCCAAGGGGCATTAAAACCGTCTTGTTAAGCTACAGTGAACTCCACATCTCTTCCACGTGGCATTGATATTGACTTTCTAATTGCATTGCGACCTCCACCACTCTACCAAGGGGCATTGATATTGTCTTTTTACTCCAATGTAACCTCCACCACTCTTCCAAGAGGCATTAAAACCGTCTTGTTTAGCTACTGTGATCTTCACGTCTCTACCACGGGGCATTGATTTTGTCCCTTTTTTCCACAGTGACCTCCACCACTCTTGCAAGGGGCATTGATATTGTCTTTTTATTCCACAGCGACATCCACGACTCTTCCAAGGGGCATTAAAACCGTCTTGTTAAGCTACTGTGACCTCCAGGTCTCTTCCATGGGGCATTGATTTTGTCTTTTTATTCCGCTGCGACCTCCACCACTCTTCCAATGGGCATTAAAACCATCTTGTTAGGCTTCTGTGACCTCCACGTCTCTTCCACGGGGCATTGATATTGTCTTTTTATTTCACTGCGACCTCCACCATTCTTCCAAGGGGCATTGATATTGTTTGTTTATTCCACTGCGACCTCCACCACTCTCCCATAGGACATTGATATTGTCTTTTTATTCAACTCCTACCTCCACCACTCTTCCAAGGGCCACTGATATTGTCTTTTTATTCCACAGCGACCTCCACCACTCTTCTAAGGGGCATTGATATTGTCTTTTTATTCCACTGCAACCTCCACCACTCTTCCAAGGGGCATTAAAACCGTCTTGTTAAGTTACTGTGACCTCCACGTCTCTTCTTAGGGGCATTAAACCTGTCTTGTTAAATCACTCTGAACTCCACAGCTCTTTCAAGGGGCATTAAATTCGTCTTGTATAGCGACTGTGACCTCCACTTTTCTTCCACAGGGCATTGATATTGTCTTTTTATTCCACTGCGACCTCCACCACTCTTCCAAGGTGCAGTAAAACCATCTTGTTAAGCTTCTGTGACCTCCATGTCTTTTCCAAGAGGCATCAAAACCATCTTGTTAAACCACGCTGAACTCCACAGCTCTTCCAAGAGGCATTAAAACCGTCTTGTTAAGATACTGTGACCTCCACATCTCTTCCGCGGGGCATTGATATTGTCTTTTATTCCACAGCGACCTCCACCACTCTTCCAAGGGTCATTAAAAACGTCTTGTTAAGCTACTGTGACGTCCACGTCTCTTCCACGGGGCATTGATATTGTCTTTTTATTCCACTGTGTAGCGTCGACGTCCCTGCCCTCTGCTAGGCAGGGACGCTGTTCCCCTCACCTCTCCGCTCCGAGCCCGGCCTCCTCCTTCCGCTCTGCTGGCAGCGCGTGCTCCTTCCTGGCCACGGTGTTTAGGGCGCGCGCGTGCGCGCTCCCCCCCTCTTAAAGGGGCCGCGCGCGCCGTCCTAAGGAGTCCTCGGCCAATGGCCGGAGGAGTTCACCATATATAAGGCACCTCCTCGAAAATGGAGGTGCCCGAGCAATGTTGTTGCACTGTTCACTACTCTGCTTCAGCCCTCAGGTCCCGTCTCCAGTTACCTGCCAGTTACCTGCCAGTTTCCTGCCAGTTTGCTGTCTGATTCCTGCCTGATAATCCGCTTACCTGCTTGCTAGCCTGAGGTCCGACGGTCTGCCTTCCGACACCTGTCAGTCTGTCTATGGATCAGCTTGCCCGCTCACCTGGGAGCGCACATCTGCTACCTGCCTGCTAGCCTACCTTGAGGCTCCGCCGTCACGTGCTGTGACCACCTGCCTGTCCAGAGACTCTTGCCCGCTCACCTGGGAGCGCTCACCTGCTACCTGCCTGCTAGCCTACCTGGAGGCTCCGCCGTCACGTGCTGTGACCACCTGCCTGTCCAGAGACTCTTGCCCGCTCACCTGGGAGCGCTCACCTGCTACCTGTCTGTTGGCCTACCTGGAGGCTCCGCCGTCACGTGCTGTGACCACCTGCCAGTCCAGAGACTCTTGCCCGCTCACCTGGGAGCGCTCATCTGCTACCTGCCTGTTAGCCTACCTGGAGGCTCCGCCGTCACATGCTGTGACCACCTGCTTATCCAGAGACTCTCGCCTGCTCACCTGGGAGCACACATCTGCCATCTGCCTGCTAGCCTACCTGGAGGCTCAGCCGTCACAGGTCGTACCTACCCTTTACCCAGAGACTGTCCCGGTCACTTGCCGTGACCTCCTGCCCGTTCACCCAGAGACTGCCCCGGTCACTTGCTGTGACCCCCTGCCCGTTCACCCAGAGACTGTCCCGGTCACTTGCCGTGACCTCCTGCCCGTTTACCCAGAGACTGTCCCGGTCACCTGCCCGTCTTCCCTGGTCGCCACCCGCTTCCTTACAAGGACCGCCCCCTTGTATAGTTGCTCAGAGGTTCCGCCTCCCAGACCCATTACAGTTTGCTCGGGCCATGGAACCCGGTGGCACCCAAGCTCCCTCGCTCTCGGACCTTTGTCATAAACTGTCCCGTCAGAGGTCCCAACAGGAGTCCATCCTGAGTCACCTGCGGAATGTCAATTCTCGCCTGGACACTCTGACTGCTCCACCAGCAACCACTGCTAGTGTCATGACTCGCAACCCGGCAGCTCCGCTGCCCACCAATACCATGGTATCCTGCTCCGGACCCCGGCTTTCTGCACCTCCTCGCTTCGGAGGCGACTCCGCTCAGGCTCGGGGCTTCATAAACCAGTGCACCCTGCACTTTGAACTCCTGTCCCACCAGTTTAACTCCGACCGGGCCAAAGTAGCCTTCATCATGTCCCATCTCACGGGGGAGGCTCTGGCTTGGCTAAATCCTCTATGGGAGAGAGGAGACCCCCTGGTGTCTGACTTGCCTGCCTTTCTCATGGCTTTCCGGAAAGTCTTCGACGAACCCGGACGGAAGACCTCATCCGCATCGTCTCTGCTACGCCTCCGTCAGGGAAGTCTCACCGTGGGCCAATATGCCATACGGTTCCATACCCTTGCCTCGGAGCTGGCCTGGGATAACGACGCTCTGGTATCTGTCTTCTGGGAGGGTCTGTCCGGCCGTATTAAAGATGAACTCGCCGGTCGGGACATTCCTACCACTCTCGACGACTTAATAACTCTTGCCACCCGGATTGACCTACGGTTCCAGGAGCGTGCCAAAGAGGTCACCCGTGAGAGGAGGTTTCCACGTCTAGCTCCTACCTTCCAGAAACCCGTCACTCCCTCCGTTTCTCCCCAGGTACACTCTCCTGAGCCTATGCAGGTCGACCAGACCAAGATGGTCAAAACCCGTCAGGACTTACGCCGTGCCGAGGGGAGCTGCTTCTACTGTGGCAGTAAGGAGCACCGGATCCGTACCTGCCCGGAGAGGTCGGGAAACGCCTGTGTCTAGGTTCGCTCAGAGAGGTCGACCTAGACAAGAATAAATCCTCTCCATCTCTGCTGCTGTCAGTCTCAATTATCTGCGGGGAGAACCGTTATTTCGAACTAGCCCAACTTGACTCTGGAGCAGCCGGGAATCTTATTTCACAGTCCCTGGTAGAAAAATACCGCATTCCCACCAAACCTCTGGCTGTACCCTTGTCTGTCGCTGCCGTGGATGGGGGCCTCTTACCACGTCCCATCCAACTCATCACCGAATCCATTACTCTGCAGGTGGGAATGCTGCATTCTGAGAGCATCTCTTTTCATGTTCTGCCTGGACTCTCTCACGCCCTCTTACTAGGCCTACCTTGGCTCCAGAAACATGCACCCGTGCTTGACTGGCAGACCGGAGAAGTCCTTCGCTGGGGACAGGACTGCCATAAGACTTGTTCGGTTCCCGTTCATCCCGTCCGTCCTTCTCCTACCCCAACTAATCTACCTGGACTTCCGATTCCTTATTGGTCATTTGCTGATGTCTTTAATAAAAAGGAGGCAGAGACATTACCCCCTCATAGACCATACGACTGTCCTATCGACCTGTTACCCGGTACTACGCCTCCCCGTGGGCGTATTTACCCATTGTCCGCTGCTGAGACCCGGTCGATGTCCGAATATATTGAGGAGAATCTGGCCCGGGGATTCATCTGGAAATCTACCTCCCCGGCGGGAGCAGGCTTCTTTTTTGTTAAAAAGAAGGACGGCTCTCTCCGTCCCTGTATAGACTATAGAGGCCTTAACCAGATCACGGTGAAGAATAAGTACCCCCTTCCGCTCATTCCAGAATTATTTGATCGTCTGAGGGGGGCTAGAATCTTCACCAAACTGGACCTCCGTGGGGCGTACAACCTGGTCCGTATCCGTCAGGGGGATGAATGGAAGACTGCATTTAACACCCGGGACGGCCACTATGAATATCTGGTAATGCCCTTTGGTCTCTGTAACGCTCCTGCCGTCTTTCAAGAGTTGGTCAATGACATCTTCCGGGACCTTCTCTACTCCTGCGTAGTGGTGTACCTGGACGACATCTTGGTCTTCTCTCCGGAACTCCAGACTCACCGGAGGGATGTTCGTCAGGTCCTGCTCAGGCTCAGGCAGAATCACTTCTTCGCTAAATATGAGAAGTGCCTCTTTGAGCAGACCTCGCTTCCGTTTTTGGGCTACATTATTTCTCAGACCGGCCTACGAATGGATCCAGAGAAACTGTCTGCCATCGAGAAATGGCCTCGACCGGAGGGGTTGAAGGTTATTCAGCGGTTCCTGGGCTTCGCCAACTACTACCGCCTCTTCATACCGCACTTCTCTTCCCGGACTGCCCCAATTTCCACGCTCACCCGTAAGGGCACTAATCCCAGAAAGTGGCCGCCCGAAGCAGAGGAGGCCTTTCTTTCCTTAAAACAGGCCTTCTCTTCCGCCCCGGTGCTGCATCGCCCGGACGGCAACAAGCAGTTCTTCCTGGAAGTTGACGCCTCCTCCTCTGGAGCCGGAGCGGTACTTACCCAAAAATCGTCTTCCGGGAGAATGGTAACTTGCGGCTTCTTCTCCAAACTCTTCTCCTCTTCTGAGCGCAACTATTCCATAGGAGACCGAGAGTTATTGGCCATCAAGCTGGCATTGGAGGAGTGGCGTTACCTACTCGAGGGGGCTCTTCACCCGGTAATAATTTACACTGACCACAAGAACTTGGCTTACCTCCAGCATGCCCAGAGACTTAACCCGCGCCAAGCCCGGTAGTCCTTGTTTTTTGCTCGCTTTGATTTTGTTCTTCATTTTCGCCCGGCTGACAAAAACATCAAAGCGGACGCCTTGTCCCGATCCTTTCTGGTGTCTGATCTCGAGGAAGAACCTAAACATATCATCTATCACGCCAGAGTAATGCAGGTGGCTCCCGTGAGTCTAAATCGTTTCCCTCCCGGTAAGACTTTCGTATCGGTACCTGATCGGGAGAAGATCCTACACTGGGGTCATTCGTCTAAACTAGCTGGCCACGCCGGTCAGAAAAAGACCCTCCAGCTTATTACCCGGCACTACTGGTGGCCTACCCTGCACAAGGACGTAATAGACTTTGTTTCTGCCTGTGTGTCCTGCGCCCGCAACAAAGTTCCGAGACACCTGCCAGCCGGTCGCCTCCTTCCGCTTCCTGTACCTGCTGTCCCCTGGCAGCATATAGCTATGGACTTCATAACTGATCTCCCCGTCTCTGCCGGTTGTACGGTCATTTGGGTGGTCGCTGACCGCTTTTCCAAGATGGCTCACTTCATTCCCCTGCCAGGCCTCCCGTCTGCACCCGAGCTGGCTAAAGACTTTATCCGCCACATCTTCCGTCTTCATGGCCTGCCCCTCCACATCGTGTCGGATCGTGGGGTACAGTTCACCTCACGTTTCTGGAGAGCCACTTGTAAGTTGCTAGACGTCACCCTGGACTTCTCCTCCGCTTACCACCCACAGTCTAATGGTCAAGTGGAGCGGATCAATCAGATCCTGACCAGTTACCTCCGGCACTTCGTTAATGCCCACCATTCTGACTGGGTGGATCTCCTGCCATGGGCCGAATTCTCTTACAACAATCACGAGAGCGAATCTTCCTCCAAATCCCCGTTTTTTGTAGTCTTCGGTCAGCATCCTCGGATCCCATTTCCCGTCTCCACCTCAGTGGATAATCCGGCTGCGGAATCTCTTGTTAACAAATTTTCCTCCATATGGGAGAGTACCCAGTCCGCACTCCTTCAGTCGTCCGAGCGTATGAAAAGACATGCTGACAAAAAACGTCTGGATCCTCCTCAATTCTGTCCAGGGGATAAGGTCTGGCTCTCGTCCAAGTATGTCCGGCTCAAGATTCCTTCCTATAAGTTAGGGCCTCGGTTCATCGGTCCTCTGGAGGTCATCAGTCAGATCAACCCGGTGGCCTATAAATTGAAACTCCCGGCCAACTTGCGGAACCCTAACTCCTTCCATGTATCTCTCCTCAAACCCGTGGTACTTAACTCTTTTTCCAAGTCTACAGGTACGCCTCCTGCTCCGGTTTCCGCTGAAAACGAGTTTGAGGTAGAGAACATTCTGGACACCAAAATGGTAAGAGGAAAGACCTTTTTTCTAGTAGATTGGAAGGGGTTTGGTCCTGAAGAGAGAACGTGGGAGCCCCGGGAGAACATCCATGCCCCTCTCATCCTTGCTAAATTTCTGTCTGGCCTAAAAAAGGGGGGCCTAAAGGGGGGGGTACTGTAGCGTCGGCGTCCCTGCCCTCTGCTAGGCAGGGACGCTGTTCCCCTCACCTCTCCGCTCCGAGCCCGGCGTCCTCCTCCCGCTCTGCTGGCAGCGCGCGCTCCTTCCCGGCCACGGTGCTTAGAGCGTGCGCACTCCCCCCCCCTCATAAAGGGGCCGCGCGCGCCGTCCTAAGGAGTCCCCGGCCAATGGCCGGAGGACTTCACCATATATAAGGCACCTCCTCCAAAATGGAGGTGCCCGAGCAATGTTGTTGCACTGTTCACTACTCTGCTTCAGCCCTCAGGTCCCGTCTCCAGTTACCTGCCAGTTACCTGCCAGTTTCCTGCCAGTTTGCTGTCTGATTCCTGCCTGATAATCCGCTTACCTGCTTGCTAGCCTGAGGTCCGACGGTCTGCCTTCTGACACCTGTCAGTCTGTCTATGGACCAGCTTGCCCGCTCACCTGGGAGCGCACATCTGCTACCTGCCTGCTAGCCTACCTGGAGGCTCCGCCGTCACGTGCTGTGACCACCTGCCTGTCCAGAGACTCTTGCCCGCTTACCTGGGAGCGCTCACCTGCTACCTGCCTGCTAGCCTACCTGGAGGCTCCGCCGTCACGTGCTGTGACCACCTGCCTGTCCAGAGACTCTTGCCCGCTCACCTGGGAGCGCTCACCTGCTACCTGTCTGTTGGCCTACCTGGAGGCTCCGCCGTCATGTGCTGTGACCACCTGCCAGTCCAGAGACTCTTGCCCGCTCACCTGGGAGCGCTCATCTGCTACCTGCCTGTTAGCCTACCTGGAGGCTCCGCCGTCACATGCTGTTACCACCTGCTTATCCAGAGACTCTCGCCTGCTCACCTGGGAGCACACATCTGCCATCTGCCTGCTAGCCTACCTGGAGGCTCAGCCGTCACAGGTCGTACCTACCCTTTACCCAGAGACTGTCCCGGTCACTTGCCGTGACCTCCTGCCCGTTCACCCAGAGACTGCCCCGGTCACTTGCTGTGACCCCCTGCCCGTTCACCCAGAGACTGTCCCGGTCACTTGCCGTGACCTCCTGCCCGTTTACCCAGAGACTGTCCCGGTCACCTGCTGTGACTACCTGCCCATCTTCCCTGGTCGCCACCCGCTTCCTTACAAGGACCGCCCCCTTGTATAGTTGCTCAGAGGTTCCGCCTCCCAGACCCACACACTGCGCCCTCCACCACTCTTTCAAGGGGCATTAAAACCATCTTGTTAGGCTACTGTGACCTCCATTTCTCTAACACGAGGCATTGATATTGTCTTTTTTAATCCACTGTCACCTCCACCACTCTTCCAAGGGGCATTGATATTGTTTTTTTATTCCACTGCGACCTCCACCATTCTTCCAAGGGGCATTGATATTGTCTTTTTATTCCACTACGACCTCCACCACTCTTCCAAGGGGCATTAAAACCATCTCGTTAAGCTACTGTGACCTCCACGTCTCTTCCACGGGGCATTAAAACCATCTTGTTAAACCACTCTGAACTCCACAGCTCTTCCAAGGGGCATTAAAACTGTGTTGTTAAGCTACTGTGACCTCCATGTCTCTTCCACGGGGCATTGATATTGTCTTTTTATTCCACAGGGACTACCACCACTCTTCCAAGGGGCGCTAAAACTGTCTTGTTAAGCTACTGTGATCTGCACGTCTCTTCCACAGGGCATTGATATTGTGTTTTTATTCCAATGTAACCTCCACCACTCTTCCAAGGGGCATTAAAACCGTCTTGTTTAGCTACTGTGACCTTTACGTCTCAACCACGGGGCATTGATTTTGTCCTTTTTTATTCAAAGCGACCTCCACCACTCTTCCAAAGGGCATTAAAACCGTCTTTTTAAGCTACTGGGACCTCCAGGTCTCTTCCTTGGGGCATTGATTTTGTCTTTTTATTCCACTGCGACCTCCACCACTCTTCCAATGGGCATTAAAACCATCTTGTTATGCTTCTGTGACCTCCACGTCTCTTCCACGGGGTATTGATATTGTCTTTTTATTTCACTGCATCCTCCACCACTCTTCCAAGGGGCATTGATATTGTCTTTTTATTCCACTGCGATCTCCACCACTCTTCGTATGGGCATTAAAACCATCTTGTTAGGCTACTGTGACCTCCACGTCTCTTCCACGGGGCATTGATATTGTCTTTTTATTTCACTGCGACCTCCACCACTCTTCCACGGGGCATTGATATTGTCTTTTTAATTCCATTGCGACATCCAAAACTCTACCAAGGGGCATTAAAACTGTCTTGTTAAGCTACTGTGACCTCCACGTCTCTTCCACGGGGCATTAAAACCATCTTGTTAAACCACTCTGAACTCCACAGCTCTTCCAAGGGGCATTAAAATTGTGTTGTTAAGCTGCTATGACTTCGATGTCTCTTCCACGGGACATTGATATTGTCTTTTTATTCCACAGCGACTTCCACCACTCTTCCAAAGGGTATTAAAACTGTCTTCTTAATCTACTGTGACCTCCACGTCTCTTCCACGGGGCAATGATAGTGTCTTTCTAATTCCATTGCGACCTCCACCACTCTACCAAGGGGCATTTATATTGTCTTTTTATTCCACTGCGACCTCCACCACTCTTCCAAGGGGCATTAAAACTGTCTTGTTAAGCTACTGTGATCTGCACGTCTTTTCCACGGGGCATTGATATTGTCTTTTTATTCCAATGTAACCTCCACCACTCTTCCAAGGGGCATTAAAACCGTCTTGTTTAGCTACTGTGACCTTTACGTCTCTAACACGGGGCATTGATTTTGTCCTTTTTTTTTCACAGAGACCTCCACCACTCTTCCAAGGGGCATTGCGTTTGTCCTTTTATTCCACTGCGACCTCCACCACTCTTCCTATGGGCATTAAAACCATCTTGTTAGGCTACTGTGACCTCCACGTCTTTTCCTCGGGATATTGATATTGTCTTTTTATTTCACTGCATCCTCCACCACTCTTCCAAGGGGCATTGATATTGTCTTTTTATTCCACTGCGACCTCCACCACTCTTCGAATGGGCATTAAAACCATCTTGTTAGGCTACTGTGACCTCCACGTCTCTTCACGGGGCATTGATATTGCCTTTTTATTTCACTGCGACCTCTACCACTCTTCCACGGGGCTTTATATCCATCTTGTTAAGCTACTGTGATCTGCACGTCTCTTCCACGGGGCATTTATATTGTCTTTTTATTCCAATGTCAACTCCACCACTCTTCCAAGGGGCATTAAAACTGTCTTGTTTAGCTACTGTGACATTCACGTCTCTACCACGGGGAATTGATTTTGTCCTTTTTTTCCACAGCGACCACCACCACTCTTCCAAGGGGCATTGATATTGTCTTTTTATTCCACAGCGACCTCCACCACTGTTCCAAGGGGCATTAAAACCATCTTGTTCAGCTACTGAGACCTCCACATCTCTATCACGGCGCATTGATATTGTTTTTTATTCCACTGCGACCTCTACCACTCTTCCAAGGGTTATTAAAACTGTCTTGTTAAGCTGCTGTGATCTGCATGTCTCTTCCACGGGGCATTGATTTTGTGTTTTTATTCCAATGTAACCTCCACCACTCTTCCAAGGGGCATTAAAACCGACTTGTTTTGCTAATGTGACTTTCACGTCTCTACCACGGGGCATTGATTTTGTCCTTTTTTTTCAAAGCGATCTCCACCACTCTTCCAAGGGGCATTGATATTGCCTTTTTATTCCACAGCGACCTCCACCACTCTTCCAATGGGCATTAAAACCATCTTGTTAGGCTACTGTGACCTCCACGTCTCTTCCACGGGGTATTGATATTGTCTTTTAATTTCACTGCATCCTCCACCACTCTTCCAAGGGGCATTGATATTGTCTTTTTATTCCACTGCGACCTCCACCACTCTTCGAATGGGCATTAAAACCATCTTGTTAGGCTACTGTGACCTCCACGTCTCTTCACGGGGCATTGATATTGCCTTTTTATTTCACTGCGAACTCTACCACTCTTCCACGGGGCATTGATATTGTCTTTTTAATTCTATTGCGACCTCCACCACTCTACCAAGGGGCATTAATATTGTCTTTTTATTCCAGTGCGACCTCCACCACTCTTCCAAGGGGTATTAAAACTGTCTTGTTAAGCTGCTGTGATCTGCATGTCTCTTCCACGGGGCATTGATTTTGTGTTTTTATTCCAATGTAACCTCCACCACTCTTCCAAGGGGCATTAAAACCGACTTGTTTAGCTAATGTGACTTTCACGTCTCTACCACGGGGCATTGATTTTGTCCTTTTTTTTCAAAGTGATCTCCACCACTCTTCCAAGGGGCATTGATATTGTCTTTTTATTCCACAGCGACCTCCACCACTCTTCCAAGTGGCATTAAAACCGTCTTTTTAAGCTACTGTGACCTCCAGGTCTCTTCCATGGGGCATTGATTTTGTGTTTTTTTTCCACTGCGACCTCCACCACTCTTCCATCTTGTTAGGCTACCGTGACCTCCACTTCTCTTCCACGGGGCATTGATTTTGTCCTTTTTTTCCACAGCTACCTCCACCACTCTTTCAAGGGGCATTAAAACCATCTTGGCAAGCTACTCTGACCTCCAGGTCTCTTCCATGGGGCATTGATTTTGTCTTTTTATTCCGCTGCGACCTCCACCACTCTTCCAATGGACATTAAAACCAACTTGTTAGGCCACTGTGACCTCCACGTCTCTTCCACGGGGCACTGATATTGTCTTTTTATTTCACTGCGACCTCCACCATTCTTCCAAGGGGCTTTATATCCGTCTTGTTAAGCTACTGTGATCTGCATGTCTCTTCCACGGGGCATTGATATTGTCTTTTTATTCCAATGTCACCTCCACCACTCTTCCAAGGGGCATTAAAACCGTGTTGTTTAGCTACTGTGACATTAACGTCTCTACCACGGGGCATTGATTTTGTCCTTATTTTCCACAGCGACCACCACCACTCTTCCAAGGGGCATTGATATTGTCTTTTTATTCCACAGCGACCTCCACCAGTCTTCCAAGGGGCATTAAAACCATCTTGTTAAGCTACTGTGACCTCCAGGTCTCTTCCATGAGGCATTGAGTTTGTCTTTTTATTCCGCTGCGACCTCCACCACTCTTTCAATGGGCATTAAAACCATGATGTTAGGCTACTGTGACCACCACGTCTTTTCCACGGGGCAATGATATTGTCTTTTTATTTCACTGCGACCTCCACCACTCTTCCAAGGGGCATTGATATTGTCTTTTTATTCCACTGCGACCTCCACCACTCTTCCATAGGGCATTGATATTGTCTTTTTATTCAACTCCGACCTCCACTACTCTTCCAAGGGGCATTGATATTGTCTTTTTATTCCACTGCGACCTCCACCACTGTTCCAAGGGGCATTAAAACCATCTTGTTAAGCTACTGAGACCTCCACATCTCTATCACGGCGCATTGATATTGTTTTTTATTCCACTGCGACCTCCACCACTCTTCCAAGGGGTATTAAAACTGTCTTGTTAAGCTGCTGTGATCTGCATGTCTCTTCCACGGGGCATTGATTTTGTGTTTTTATTCCTATGTAACCTCCACCACTCTTCCAAGGGGCATTAAAACCGACTTGTTTAGCTACTGTGACTTTCACGTCTCTACCACGGGGCATTGATTTTATCCTTTTTTTTCAAAGCGACCTCCACCACTCTTCCAAGGGGCATTGATATTGTCTTTTTATTCCACAGCGACCTCCACCACTCTTCCAAGTGGCATTAAAACCGTCTTTTTAAGCTACTGTGACCTCCAGGTCTCTTCCATGGGGCATTGGTTCTTGTCTTTTTTTTCCACTGCGACCTCCACCACTCTTCCATCTTGTTAGGCTACTGTGACCTCCACTTCTCTTCCACGGGGTATTGATATTGTCTTTTTATTTCACTGCATCCTCCACCACTCTTCAAAGGGGTATTGATATTGTCTTTTTATTCTACTGCGACCTCCACCACTCTTCCAATGGGCATTAAAACTATCTTGTTAGGCTACTGTGATCTGCACGTCTCTTCCATGGGGCATTGATATTGTCTTTTTATTTCACTGCGACTTCCACCACTCTTCCACGCGGCATGGATATTGTCTTTCTAATTCCATTGCGAACTCCACCACTCTACCAAGGGGCATTAATATTGTCTTTTTATTCCACTGCGACCTCCACCACTCTTCCAAGGGGCATTAAAACCGTCTTATTAAGCTACTGTGATCGGCACGTCTCTTCCTCGGGGCATTGATATTGTCTTTTTATTCCAATGTAACCTCCACCACTCTTCCAAGAGGCATTAAAACCATCTTGCTAAACCACGCTGAACTCCACAGCTCTTCCAAGGGGCATTAAAACCGTCTTGTTAAGCTACTGTGACCTCCAAATCTCTTCCACGGGGCATTGATATTGTCTTTTTATTCCACAGCAACCTCCACCACTCTTCCAAGGGGCATTAAAAACGTCTTGTTAAGCTACTGTGACCTCCACGTCTCTTCCACTGGGCATTGATATTGTCTTTTTATTCCACTGCGCCCTCCACCACTCTTTCAAGGGGCATTAAAACCATCTTGTTAGGCTACTGTGACCTCCATGTCTCTTCCACGAGACATTGATATTGTCTTTTTAATCCACTGCCACCTCCACCACTCTTCCAAGGGGCATTGATTTTTTTTTTTTATTCCACTGCGACCTCCACCACTCTTCCAAGGGGCATTGATATTGTCTTTTTATTCCACTGCGACCTCCACGACTCTTACAAGGGGCATTAAAACTGTCTTGTTAAGCTACTGTGACCTCCAAGTCACTACCACGGGGCATTAAAACCATCTTGTTAAACGACTCTGAACTCCACAGCTCTTCCAAGGGGCAGTAAAACTGTGTTGTTAAGCTACTGTGACCTCCATGTCTTTTGCACGGGGCACTGATATTGTCTTTTTAATTACATTGCAACCTCCACCACTCTACCAAGGGGCATTAATATTGTATTTTTATTCCACTGCGACCTCCACCACTCTTCGAATGGGCATTGAAACCATCTTGTTAGGCTACTGTGACCTCCACGTCTCTTCCACGGGGCATTGATATTGTCTTTTTATTTCACTGCGACCTCCACCACTCTTCCACGGGGCATTGATATTGTCTTTTTAATTCCATTGCGACCTCCACCACTCTACCAATGGGCATTGATATTGTCTTTTTATTCAACTCCGACCTCCACGTCTCTTCCACGGGGCATTGATATTGTCTTTTTATTTCACTGCAACCTCCACCACTCTGCCACGGGGCATTGATATTGTCTTTTTAATTCCATTGCGACCTCCACCGCTCTACCAAGGGGCATTAATATTGTCTTTTTATTCCACTGCGACCTCCACCACTCTTCTAAGGGGCATTAAAACCGTCTTGTTAAGCCACTTTGATCTGCCCGTCTCTTCAACGGGGCATTGATATTGTCTTTTTATTCCAATGTAACCTCCACCACTCTTCCAAGGGGCATTAAAACCGTTTTGTTTAGCTACTGTGACCTCCACATCTCTATCACGGCGCATTGATATTGTCTTTTTATTCCACTGCGACCTCCACCACTCTTCCAGGGGGTATTAAAACTGTCTTGTTAAGCTGCTGTGATCTGCACGTCTCTTCCACGGGGCATTGATATTGTGTTTTTATTCCAATGTAACCTCCACCACTCTTCCAAGGGGCATTAAAATCTTCTTGTTTAGCTACTGTGACCTTCACGTCTCTACCACGGGGCATTGATTTTGTCGTTTTTTTTCACAGCGACCTCCACCACTCTTCCAAGGGGCATTGATATTGTCTTTTTATTCCACAGCGACCTCCACCACTCTTCCAAGGGGCATGAAAACCATCTTTTTAAGCTACCGTGACCTCAAGGTCTCTTCCATGGGGCATTGATTTTGTCTTTTTATTCTACTGCGACCTCCACCACTCTTCCATCTTGTTAGGCTACTGTGACCTCCACGTCTCTTCCACAGGGTATAGATATTGTCTTTTTATTTCACTGCATCCTTCCACCACTCTTCCAATGGGCATTAAAACCATCTTGTTAAGCTACTGTGGCCTCCACTTCTCTTCCACTGGGCATTGATATTGTCCTTTTATTTCACTGCGACCTCCACCACTCTTCCAAGGGGAATTGATATTGTCTTTTTATTCCACTGCGACCTCCACCACTCTTCCAATGGGCATTAAAACCATTTTGTTAGGCTTCTGTGACCTCCACGTCTCTTCCACGGGGCATTGATATTGTCTTTTTATTTCACTGCGACCTCCACCACTCTTCCACGGGGCATTGATATTGTCTTTTTAATTCCATTGCGACCTCCACCGCTCTACCAAGGGGCATTAATATTGTCTTTTTATTCCACTGCGACCTCCACCACTCTTCTAAGGGGCATTAAAACCGTCTTGTTAAGCCACTTTGATCTGCCCGTCTCTTCCACGGGGCATTGATATTGTCTTTTTATTCCAATGTAACCAAAACCACTCTTCCAAGGGGCATTAAAACCGTTTTGTTTAGCTACTGTGACCTTCACGTCTCTACCATGGTGCATTGATTTAGTCCTTTTTTTCCACAGCAACCTCCAACACTCTTCCAAGGGGCATTGATATTGTCTTTTTATTCCACAGCGACCTCCACCACTCTTCCAAGGGGCATTAAAACCGTCTTGTTAAGCTACTGTGACCTCCAGGTCTCTTCCATGGGGCATTGATTTTGTATTTTTATTCCGCTGCGACCTCCTCCACTCTTCCAATGGGCATTAAAACCATCTTGTTAGGCTACTGTGACCTCCACGTCTCTTCCAAGGGGCATTGATATTGTCTTTTTATTTCACTGCGACCTCCACCACTCTTCCATGGGGCATTGATATTGTCTTTTTATTCCACTGTGACCTCCACCACTCTTCCATAGGGCATTAATATTGTCTTTTTATTCAACTCCGACCTCCACTACTCTTCCAAGGGGCATTGATATTGTCTTTTTTTTCCACTGCGACCTCCACCCCTGTTCCAAGGGGCATTAAAACCATCTTGTTAAGCTACTGTGACCTCCACATCTCTTCCACGGCGCATTGATATTGTCTTTTTATTCCACTGCGACCTCCACCACTCTTCCATGGGGCATTAAAACCATCTTGTTAAGCTACTGTGACCTTCACGTCTCTTCCATGGGGCATTGGTATTGTCTTTTTATTCCATTGCGACCTCCACAACTCTTCCAAGGGGCACTGATATTGTATTTTGATTCCACTGCGATCTCCACCACTCTTTCAAGGGCATTAAAATTGTCTTGTTAAGCTACTATCTCCACGTCTCTTCCACGTGGCATTGATATTGTGTTTTATTCCACTATGAGCTCCACCACTCTTTCAATGGGCATTAAAAGCATCTTGTTAGGCTACTGTGACCTCCACGTCTCTTCCACAGGGCATTGATATTGTCTTTTTATTCCACTGTGACCTCAACCACTCTTACAATGGGCATTGATATTGTCTTTTTATTCGTCTGCCACCTCCACCACTCTTACAAGGGGCATTAAAATGGTGCCGTTAAGCTACTGTGACCTCCAAGTCTCTTCCACGGGGCATTGATATTGTCTTTTTAATCCACTGCGAACTCCACCACTCTTCCATAGGGCACTGATACTGTCTTTTTATTCAATTGCGACTTTCACCACTCTTCCAAGAGGTCATTGATATTTTCTTTTTATTCCACTGCGGTCTCCACCACTCTCCCAAGGGGCATTAAAACCATCTTGTTAAGCTACTGTGAACTCCAAGTCTCTTCAACTGATCATTGATATGTTCTTTTATTCAACTGTAACCTCCACCACTCTTCCAAGGGGCATTAAAACCGTCTTGTTATGCTACTGTGACCTTCACGTCTCTTCCAAGTGGCATTAAAACCATCTTGTTAAACCAATCTGAATTCCACAGCTCTTCCAAGGGGCATTAAAACCGTCTTGTTAAACAACTGTGATCTCCACTTCTCTTCCACGGAGCATTGATATTGTCTTTTTATTCCACTGCGAAGACCACCACTCTTCCAAGGGGCATTAAAACCATCTTGGTAAGCTTCTGTGATCTCCACGTCTCTTCCACGGGGCATTGATATTGTATTTTTATTCCACTGTAACCTCCACCACTCTTCCAAGTGGCAGTAATATCGACTTGTTAAGCTACTGTGACCTCTACGTCTCTTCCTCGGGGCATTGATATTGTCCTTTTATTCCTTTGCGACCTCCACCACTCTACCACGGGGCATTGATATTGTCTTTTTATTCCACTGCGACCTCAACCACTCTTCCAAGGGGCATTAAAAGCATCTTGTTAAGCTACTGTGACCTCCACGTCTCTAATACGGGGAATTGATATTGTCTTTTTTTTCCAGAGCGACCTCCACCACTCTTCCAAGGGGCATTAAAACGGTTTTGTTAAGCTACTGTGACCTCTACATCTCTTCCACGGGGCATTGACATTGTCTTTTTTTTCCACTGCGACCTCCACCACTCTACCAAGGGGCATTAAAAGCATCTTGTTAAGCTACTGTGACCTCCACGTCTCTACCACGGGGAATTGATATTGTCTTTTTTTTCCAGAGCGACCTCCACCACTCTTCCAAGGGGCATTAAAACGGTTTTGTTAAGCTACTGTAACCTCTACATCTCTTCCACGGGGCATTGACATTGTCTTTTTTTTCCACTGCGACCTCCACCACTCTTCCAAGGGGTCAATGATATTGTCTTTTTATTCCACTGTGACCTCCAGCAGTGTTCCAAGGGGCATTAAAACCATCTTGTTAAGCTATTGTGACCTACAAGTCTCTTCCACAGCGCATTGATATTGTCTTTTTATTCGACTGCGAACTCCACCATTCTTCCATGGGGCATTAAAACCATCTTGTTAAGCTACTGTGACCTTCACGTCTCTTCCACGGGGCATTGATATTGTCTTTTTATTCCACTGCGGCCTCCACCTTTCTTCCATGGGGCATTAAAACCATCTTGTTAAGCTACTGTGACCTTCACGTCTCTTCCACGGGACATTGATATTGTCTTTTTATTCCATTGCGACCTCCACCACTCTTCCAAGGGGCATTGATATTGTCTTTTTATACCAATGCGACCTCCACCATTCTTCCAAGGGGCATTAAAACCATCTTGTTAAGCTCCTATCTCCACGTCTCTACCACGAGGCATTGATTTTGTCTTTTTATTCCACTGTAACCTCCACCACTTTTCCAATGGGGATTAAAACCATCTTGTTAAGCTACTATCTCCACTGCTCTTCCAAGGGGTCATTGATATTGTCTTTTTTTTCCACTGTGACCTCCACCAGTGTTACAAGGGGCATTGAAACCATCTTGCTAACCTACGGTGACCTTCACGTCTCTTCCAAGGGGCATTGATATTATCTTTTTACTGCAATGCGACCTCCACCACTCTTCCAAGGGGCATTAAAACAGTCTTGTTAAGCTGCTATCTCCACGTCTCTATGACGGGGCATTGATTTTGTCTTTTTATTCCACTGTAACCTCCACCACTCTTCCAAGGGGCATTAAAAACATTTTTTTAAGCTACTATCTCCACTACTCTTCCAATGGGTCATTGATATTGTCTTTTTTTCCACTGTGACCTCCACCAGTGTTACAAGGAGCATTAAAACCATCTTGCTAATCTACTTGACCTCCAAGTCTCTTCCACGGCGCATTGATATTGTTTTTTATTCCACTGCGACCTCCACCACTCTTCCAAGGGGCATTAAAACCGTCTTGTTAAGCTACTATCTCCATGTCTCTACCACGGGGCATTGATTTTGTCTTTTTATTCCACTGTAACCTCCACCACTCTTCCAAGTGGCATTAAAAACGTTTTTGTAAGCTACTATCTCCACGTCTCTTCCACGGGGCATTGATATTGACTTTTTATTCCACTGTAACCTCCACCACTCTTCCAAGGGGCAATAAAACTGTCTTGTTAAGCTACTGTGACCTCCAGGTCTCTTCCACGGGGCATTGATATTGTCTTTTTATTCCACTGCGACCTCCACTACTCTTCTAATGGGCATTAAAACCAACTTGTTAGGCTACTGTGATCTCCACATCTCTACCACAGGGCATTGATATTGTCTTTTTATTCCACTGCAACCTCAACCACTCTTTCAAGGGGCATTGATACTGTCTTTTTATTCCATCGCGACCTCCACCACTCTTCTAAGGGGCATTAAAACGGTGTTGTTAAGCTACTGTGACCTCCAAGTCTCTTCCACGGCTCATTGATATTGTCTTTTTATTCCACTGTGACCTCCACCACTCTTGCATAGGGCATTGATGTTGTCTTTTTATTCCACTGCGACCTCCACCACTCTTCCAAGGGGCATTAAAAGAATCTTGTTAAGCTCCTGTGACCTCGAAGTCTCTTCCACTGGGCATTGATATTGTCTTTTTATTCATCTGTAACCTCCACCACTCTTCCAAGGGGAATTAAAATCGTCTTGCTAAGCTACTGTGACCTCTACTTCTCTACCAAGGGGCATTAAAACCATCTTGTTAAACCAATCTGTACTCCACAGCTCTTCCAAGGGGCATTAAAACCATCTTTTTAAGCTACTGTGACCTCCACATCTCTTCCACGGGGCATTGATATTGTCTTTTTATTCCACAGAGACCTCCACCACTCTTCCAAGGGTCATTAAAACCATGTTGTTAGGCTACTGTGACCTTTAGGTCTCTTCCACGTGGCATTGATATTGTCTTTTTATTCCACTACGAGCTCCACCACTCTTTCAATGGGCATTAAAACCATCTTGTTAGGCTACTGTGACCTCCACGTCTCTTCCACAGGTCATTGATATTGTCTTTTTATTCCACTGTGACCTCCACCACTCTTACAAGGGGCATTGATATTGTCTTTTTATTTGACTGCCACCTCCACCACTCTTACAAGGGGCATTAAAACGGTGCCGTTAAGCTACTGTGACCTCCAAGTCTTTTCCACGGGGCATTGATACTGTCTTTTTATTCAATTGCGACCTCCACCACTCTTCCAAGAGGTCATTGATATTGTCTTTTTATTCCACTGCGGCCTCCACCACTTTCCCGAGGGGCATTAAAACCATCTTGTTAAGCTACTGTAAACTCCAAGTCTCTTCAACTGGGCATTGATATGTTCTTTTTTTCAACTGTAACCTCCACCACTCTACCAAGGAGCATTAAAACCGTTTTGTTATGCTACTGTGACCTTCACGTCTCTTCCAAGGGTCATTAAAACCATCTTGTTAAACCAATCTGAACTCCACAGCTCTTCCAAGGGGCATTAAAACCGTCTTGTTAAACTAATGTGATCTCCACTTCTCTTCCACGGGGCATTGATACTGTCTTTTTATTCCACTTCGAAGACCACCACTCTTCCAAGGGGCATTAAAACCATCTTGTTAAGCTACTGTGATCTCCACGTCTCTTCCACGGGGCATTGATATTGTATTTTTATTCCACTGTAACCTCCACCACTCTTCCAAGTGGCATTAATATCGACTTGTTAAGCTACTGTGACCTCCACGTCTCTTCCTCGGGGCATTGATATTGTCCTTTTATTCCTTTGCGACCTCCACCACTCTACCAAGGGGCATTGATATTGTCTTTTTATTCCACAGCGACCTCAACCACTCTTCCAAGGGGCATTAAAACCGTCTTGTTAAGCTACTGTGATCTGAACGTCTCTTCCACGGGGCATTGATATTGTCTTTTTATTCTAATGTAAACTCCACCACTCTACCAAGGGGCATTAAAACCATCTTGTTAAGCTACTCTGACCTCCACGTCTCTACCAGGGGGAATTGATATTGTCTTTTTTTTTCCAGAGCGCCCTCCACCATTCTTCCAAGAGCCATTAAAATCATCTTCTTAAGCTCCTGTGACCTCCAGGTCTCTTCCACGGGACATTGATATTGTCTTTTTTTTCCACTGCGACCTCCACCACTCTTCCAATGGGCATTAAAATCATCTTGTTAGGCTACTGCGACCTCCACGTCTCTTCCACGGGGCATTGATATTGTCTCTTTTTGTCTTTTTATTCCACTGCGACCTCCACCACTCTTCCAAGGGGCATTGATATTGTCTTTTTATTCCACTGCGACCTCCACCACTCTTCCAAGGGGCATTGATATTGTCTTTTTATTCCACTGTGACCTCCACTACTCTTCCAAGGGACATTAAAACGGTCTTGTTAAGCTACTGTGACCTCTACATCTCTTCCACGGGGCATTGACATTGTCTTTTTTTTCCACTGCAACCTCCACCACTCTTCCATAGGGAATTGATATTGTCTTTTTATTCAACTGCGACCTCCACTTCTCTTCCAAGGGGTCAATGATATTGTCTTTTTATTCCACTGTGACCTCCACCAGTGTTCCAAGGGGCATTAAAACCATCTTGTTAAGCTATTGTGACCCCAAGTCTCTTCCACTGCGCATTGATTTTGTCCTTTTCTTCTACTGCGACCTCCACCATTCTTCCATGGGCCATTAAAACCATCTTGTTAAGCTACTGTGAGCTTCACGTCTCTTCCACGGGGCATTGATATTGTCTTTTTATTCCACTGCGGCCTCCACCTTTCTTCCATGGGGCATTAAAACCATCTTGTTAAGCTACTGTGACCGTCACGTCTCTTCCACGGGACATTGATATTGTCTTTTTATTCCATTGCGACCTCCACTACTCTTCCAAGGGGCATTGATATTGTCTTTTTATTCCAATGCGACCTCCACCACTCTTCCAAGGGGCATTAAAACCGTCTTGTGAAGCTACTATCTCCACGTCTATACCACGGGGCATTGGTTTTGTCTTTTTATTCCACTGTAACCTTCACCACTCTTCCAAGGGGCATTAAAAACGTTTTTTTAAGCTACTATCTCCACGTCTCTTCCACGGGCATTGATATTGACTTTTTATTCCACTGTAACCTCCACCACTCTTCCAAGAGGCATTGATATTGTCTTTTTATACCACAGAGATCTCCACCACTCTTCCAAGGGGCATAAAAACCGTCTTGTTAAGCTCCTGTGACCTCAAGGTCTCTTCCACGGGGCATTGATATTGTCTTTTTATTCCACTGCGACCTCCACCATTCTTCCAATGGGCATTAAAACCATCTTGTTAGGCTACTGTGACCTCCACATCTCTACCACAGGGCATTGATATTGTCTATTTATTCCACTGCAACCTCAACCACTCTTTCAAGGGGCATTGATACTGTCTTTTTATTCCATCGCGACCTCCACCACTCTTCCAAGGGGCATTAAAACGGTGTTGTTAAGCTACTGTGACCTCCAAGTCTCTTCCATGGGGCATTGATATTGTCTTTTTATTACACTGTGACCTCCACCACTCTTGCATTCGGCATTGATATTGTCTTTTTATTCAACTGCTTCCTCCATCACTTTTCCAAGGGATCATTGATATTGTCTTTTTATTCCACTGCGACCTCCACCACTCTTCCAAGGGGCATTAAAACCATCTTGTTAAGCTCCTGTGACCTCCAAGTCTCTTCCACTTGGCATTGATATTGTCTTTTTATTCAACTGTAACCTCCACCACTCTTCCAAGGGGCATTAAAACCGTCTTGCTAAGCTACTGTGACCTCCACGTCTCTTCCACGGGGCATTAATATTGTCTTTTTATTCCACTGCGACCTCCACCACTCTTCCAAGGGGCAATGATATTGTCTTTTTATTCCACTGCGACATCCACCACTCTTCCAAGGGGCAATAAAACCATCTTGTTAAGCTACTGTGATCTCCACGTCTCTTCCACGGGGCATTGATATTGTCTTTTTTTTCCACTGCGACCTCCACCACTCTTCCAAGGGGCATTAAAAACGTCTTGTTAAGCTACTTTGACCTCCACATCTCTTCCATGGGGCATTGATATTGTCTTTTTATGCCACTGCGACCTTCTCCACTCTTCCAAGGGGCATTAAATCCGTATTGTTAAGCTACTGTGACCTCAACGTCTCTTCCACGGGGCATTGATATTTTATTTTTATTCCACTGTTACCTCCACCACTCTTCCAAGGGGCATTAATACCGTCTTGGTAAGCTACTGTGACCTACACCTGTCTTCCAAGGGGCATTAAAATTATGTTGTTAACCCACTCTGAACTCCTCAGCTCTTCCAAGGGGCATTAAAACTGTCTTGTTGGGCTACTGTGACCTCCACCTCTCTTCCAAGGGGCATTGATATTGTCTTTTTATTCCACTGCGACCTTCACCACTCTTCCAAGTGGCATTGGTATTGTCTTTTTATTCCACTGCGACCTCCAACACTTTTACATGGGGCATTGATATTGTCTTTTTATTCCACTGCGACCTCCACCACTCTTCCAAGAGGCATTAAAACTGTCTTGTTAAGTTACTGTGATCTGCACGTCTCTTCCACGGGGCATTGATATTGTCTTTTTATTCCACTGCGACCTCCACCACTCTTCCAATGGGCATTAAAACCATCTTGTTAGGCTACTGTGACGTCCATGTCTCTTCCACGGGGCATTGAAATTGTTTTTTTATTCCACTGCATTCTCCACCACTCTTCCATAGGGCATTGATATTGTCTTTTTATTCAACTGCGACCTCCACTTCTCTTCCAAGGGGTCAATGATATTGTCTTTTTATTCCACTGTGACCTCCACCAGTGTTCCAAGGGGCATTAAAACCATCTTGTTAAGCTATTGTGACCCCAAGTCTCTTCCACTGCGCATTGATTTTGCCCTTTTCTTCTACTGCGACCTCCACCATTCTTCCATGGGCCATTAAAACCATCTTGTTAAGCTACTGTGACCGTCACGTCTCTTCCAAGGGGCATTGATATTGTCTTTTTATTCCAATGCGACCTCCACCACTCTTCCAAGGGGCATTAAAACCGTCTTGTGAAGCTACTATCTCCACGTCTATACCACGGGGCATTGGTTTTGTCTTTTTATTCCACTGTAACCTTCACCACTCTTCCAAGGGGCATTAAAAACGTTTTTTTAAGCTACTATCTCCACGTCTCTTCCACGGGGCATTGATATTGACTTTTTATTCCACTGTAACCTCCACCACTCTTCCAAGAGGCATTGATATTGTCTATTTATACCACAGAGATCTCCACCACTCTTCCAAGGGGCATAAAAACCGTCTTGTTAAGCTCCTGTGACCTCCAGGTCTCTTCCACGGGGCATTGATATTGCCTTTTTATTCCACTGCGACCTCCACCATTCTTCCAATGGGCATTAAAACCATCTTGTTAGGCTACTGTGACCTCCACATCTCTACCACAGGGCATTGATATTGTCTATTTATTCCACTGCAATCTCAACCATTCTTTCAAGGGGCATTGATACTGTCTTTTTATTCCATCGCGACCTCCACCACTCTTCCAAGGGGCATTAAAATGGTGTTGTTAAGCTACTGTGACCTCCAAGTCTCTTCCACGGGGCATTGATATTGTCTTTTTATTACACTGCGACCTCCACCACTCTTGCATTCGGCATTGATATTGTCTTTTTATTCAACTGCTTCCTCCATCACTTTTCCAAGGGATCATTGATATTGTCTTTTTATTCCACTGCGACCTCCACCACTCTTCCAAGGGGCATTAAAACCATCTTGTTAAGCTCCTGTGACCTCCAAGTCTCTTCCACTTGGCATTGATATTGTCTTTTTATTCAACTGTAACCTCCACCACTCTTCCAAGGGGCATTAAAACCGTCTTGCTAAGCTACTGTGACCTCCACGT
This sequence comes from Phyllobates terribilis, assembly GCF_046119375.1. Lineage (NCBI taxonomy): Eukaryota > Metazoa > Chordata > Amphibia > Anura > Dendrobatidae > Phyllobates > Phyllobates terribilis. The sequence goes on from NW_027363502.1 coordinate 151,272, forward strand.
CTCTTCCACGGGGCATTAATATTGTCTTTTTATTCCACTGCGACCTCCACCACTCTTCCAAGGGGCAATGATATTGTCTTTTTATTCCACTGCGACATCCACCACTCTTCCAAGGGGCAATAAAACCATCTTGTTAAGCTACTGTGATCTCCACGTCTCTTCCACGGGGCATTGATATTGTCTTTTTTTTCCACTGCAACCTCCACCACTCTTCCAAGGGGCATTAAAAACGTCTTGTTAAGCTACTTTGACCTCCACATCTCTTCCATGGGGCATTGATATTGTTTTTTTATGCCACTGCGACCTTCTCCACTCTTCCAAGGGGCATTAAATCCGTATTGTTAAGCTACTGTGACCTCAACGTCTCTTCCACGGGGCATTGATATTTTATTTTTATTCCACTGTTACCTCCACCACTCTTCCAAGGGGTATTAATACCGTCTTGTTAAGCTACTGTGACCTACACCTATCTTCCAAGGGGCATTAAAATTATGTTGTTAACCCACTCTGAATTCCTCAGCTCTTCCAAGGGGTATTAAAACTGTCTTGTTGGGCTACTGTGACCTCCACCTCTCTTCCAAGGGGCATTGATATTGTCTTTTTATTCCACTGCGACCTTCACCACTCTTCCAAGTGGCATTGGTATTGTCTTTTTATTCCACTGCGACCTCCACCACTTTTACATGGGGCATTGATATTGTCTTTTTATTCCACTGCGACCTCCACCACTCTTCCAAGAGGCATTAAAACTGTCTTGTTAAGTTACTGTGATCTGCACGTCTCTTCCACGGGGCATTGATATTGTCTTTTTATTCCACTGCGACCTCCACCACTCTTCCAATGGGCATTAAAACCATCTTGTTAGGCAACTGTGACGTCCATGTCTCTTCCACGGGGCATTGAAATTGTTTTTTTATTCCACTGCGACCTCCACCACTCATCCAAGGGGCATTGATATTGTCTTTTTATTCCACTGTGACCTCCACCACTCTTCCAACAGGCATTCAAACGGACTTGTTAAGCTACTGTGACCTTCACGTCACTTCCACGGGGCATTGATATTGTCTTTTTATTCCACTGCGATCTCCACCACTCTTTCATAGGGCATTGATATTGTCTTTTTATACTACTGCGACCTCCACTACTCTTCCAAGGGGTCATTGATATTGTCTTTTTATTCCACTGTGACCTCCAGCACTGTTACAAGGGGCATTAAACCTGTCTTATTAAGCTACTGTGACCTCCAAGTCTCTTCCACGGGGCATTGATATTGTCTTTTTATTCAACTGTAACCTCCACCACTCTTCCAAGGGGCATTAAAACCGTCTTGTTAAGCTACTGTGACCTTCACGTCTCTACCAAGGGGCATTAAAACCATCTTCTTTAACCAATCTGTACTCCACAGCTCTTCCAAGGATCATTAAAACCATCTTGTTAAGCTACTGTGATCTCCACCTCTCTTCCACGGCACACTGATATTGTCTTTTTTTTCCACTGCGACCTCCACCTCTCTTCCATGGGGCATTAAAACTTCTTGTTAAGCTAATGTGACCTCCACGTCTCTACTAGGGGGAATTAATATTGTCTTTATATTCCATTGCAACCTCCACGACTCTTCCACGGGGCATTGATATTGTATTTTCTTTCTACTGTAACCTCCAAAACTCTTCCAAGGGGCATTAATACCTTCTTGTAAAGCTACTGTGACCTACACCTCTCTTCCAAGGGGCATTAAAACCATCTTGTTAAACCACTCTTAACTCCACAGCTCTTTCAAGGGGCATTAAAACCGTCTTGTTAAGCTACGGTGACCTCCACTTCTCTTCCACGGGGCATTGATATTGTCTTTTTATTCCACTGCGACCTCCACCACTCTTCCAAGGTGCATTAAAACCGTCTTTTTAAGCTACTGTGACCTCCACGCCTCTTCCACGGGGCATTGATGTTGTCTTTTTATTCCACTGCGACCTCCACCACACTTCCAAGGGGCATTAAAAACGTCTTGTTATGCTACTTTGACCTCCACGTCTCTTCCACTGTGCATTGATATTGTCTTTTTTATGCCACTGCGACCTCCACCACTCTTCCAAGGGGCATTAAATCCGCATTGTTAAGCTACTGTGACCTCAACGTTTCTTCCAAGGGGCATTAAAACTATCTTGTTAAACCACTTCGAACTCCAAAGCTCTTCCAAGAGGCATTAAAACCGTCTTGTCAAGCTACTGTGACCTCCACGCGATCACCACCACTCTTCCAAGGGGAAAAAAAAGCGTCTTGTTATGCTGCTGTGACCTCCACGTCTCTTCCAAGTGGCATTGATATTGTCTTTTTTTTCCACTGCGACCTCCACCACTCTTCCAAGGGGCATTAAAATGGTCTTGTTAAGCTACTGTGACCTCCATGTCTCTTCCACGGCACATTGATATCGTCTTTTTTTTCCACTGCTACCTCCACCTCTCTTCCATGGGGCATTAAAACTTCTTGTTAAGCTAATGTAACCTCCATGTCTCTTCCAGGGGGCATTAATATTGTCTTTATATTCCATTGCGACCTCCACCACTCTTCCACTGGGCATTGATATTGTATTTTTTTTCCACTGTAACCTCCACCACTCTTCCAAGGGGCATTAATACCTTCTTGTAAAGCTTCTGTGACCTACACCTCTCTTCCAAGGGGCATTAAAACCATCTTGTTAAACCACTCTGAACTCCACAGCTCTTCCAAGGGGCATTAAAACCGCTTGTTAAGCTACGGTGACCTCCACATCTCTTCCACGGAGCATTGATATTGTCTTTTTATTCCACAGCGACCTCCACCACTCTTCAAGTTGCACTAATTCCGTCTTCTTAAGCTACTGTGACCTCCACGTCTCTTCCACGGAGCGTTGATATTGTCTTTTTATTCCACTGCGACCTCCACCACTCTTCCAAGGGGCATTAAAACCATCTTTTTAGGCTACTGTGACCTCCACGTCTCTTCCACGGAGCGTTGATATTGTCTTTTTATTCCACTGCGACCTCCACCACTCTTCCAAGGGGCATTAAAACCATCTTTTTAGGCTACTGTGACCTCCACGTCTCTTCCACGGCGCACTGATATTGTCTTTTTATTCCACTGCGACCTCCACCACTCTTCCAAGGAGCATTAAAACCGTCTTTTTAAGCTACTGTGACCTCCACGTCTCTTCCACGGGGCATTGATATTGTCTTTTTATTCCTCTGCGACCTCCACCACACTTCCAAGGGGCATTAAATCCGTATTGTTAAGCTACTGTGACCTCAACGTTGTTACGGGTCCGTGTGGTGAAACCTCTGTGCCGAGGTGCAAGGAGGGACCCAGAGAGGCGTGACTAAGTATCAACCCGAACCGACCCTGGTCGGACAGCAGCTAACGACACCGTGACCAGGGAGGATCCGGTCTGAGGGACCAGGTGCTACTCTGGGGACGACCTTGTAAGAGAGCAGGTGGCTCCCACGGGTCAGATGGTTGGGACTGACCGGTATGGCGGATGAACATGGCAAGCAGGCAGAAATCTCTGGTGGCTGACAGGTGGTCACGTTACGTGACGGCAGAGCAGGTAGTAGTCTCTAGTTTTACCAGGAAGGTGGTCACAGCAAGTGACGGCAGAGCCTCCAGACAGGCTGGTAGGAAACAGGCGGGCACTCCCAGGTGAGCGGGCAGATCGACATGGCAGGAAACAGGCAGGTAACAGGTTAGCGCTCCCAGGTGAGCGGGCTGACGGACTCTGCAGGTAATAGACGGATGCTCCCAGGTGAGCGGACTGGCAGACAGGGCAGGTTACAGGCGGATGCTCCCAGGTGAGCGGACTGGCAGACAGGGCAGGTAACAGGCAGATGCTCCCAGGTGAGCGGACTGGCAGACAGCGCAGGTAACAGGCAGGTAACAGGTGAGCGCTCCAGGTGAGCAGGCTGGCAGGCTCGGCAGGTAACGGGCAGATAACAGGCTGGCAGACAGGACGAGGAGTCAGGCTAGCAGCGGGACCTGAGGGCTGAAGCAGAGATAAGTAACTGTGCAACAACTTGCTCGGGCACCTCCATTTTGCAGGAGGTGCCTTATATACGGGAGGTCCTCCGGCAATCGGCCGGAGACTCCTTAAGACGACGTGTGTGGTCCCTTTAAGAGAGGGGAAGCGCGCGTGCGAGCCCCCTAAGCACATTGCCGGGGAAGGAGCGCGTGCCGGCAGCAGCGGGGGGAGAAGCGCTGGAGGACACCGCGCCAGGAGCGGGCAGGTGAGAGGGATGGCATCTCTGCCTAGCAAGGGGCAGAGATGCCGATGCTACAGTACCCCCCCCCTTTAGGCCCCCTCTTTTTTTGGCCTGTAAGAAATTTTTCAAGGAGAAGCGGGGCGTGGATGTTCTCCCTGGGTTCCCAAGTTCTCTCCTCAGGACCAAACCCCTTCCAATCCACCAGAAAAAAGGTCTTTCCTCTTACCCTCTTGGTGGACAGAATACTCTCTACCTCAAAGACGTCCTCAGCGAAAACCGGAGCAGGGGGAGTACCTGGATTGTTGGAAAAAGAGTTTAAGACAACGGGTTTGAGGAGAGATACGTGGAAGGAGTTGGGAATCCGTAAGGTGGCCGGGATTTTTAACTTGTAGGCCATTGGATTAATTTGCTTGAGGATTTCGAAAGTGCCGATGAAGCGAGGACCTAACTTGTAGGAGGGTATCTTGAGCCGCACATGTTTGGAGGAGAGCCAAACCTTGTCTCCCGGATGGAATTGAGGCGGATCCAGACGTCTCTTATCAGCATATCTCTTCATCCGCTCGAAGGAGTGAAGAAGTGCGGACCTAGTACTCTCCCAAACGGTAGAAAACTCGCTGACAAGAGACTCCGCGGCAGGGTTGTCCACAGAAGCGGAGACGGGAAACGGAATCCGGGGATGTTGGCCATAGACAAAAAAGAACAGGGACTTGGAAGAGGATTCGCTCTCGTGGTTATTATAAGAGAATTCGGCCCAAGGAAGTAGGTCCACCCAATCAGAATGATGGGCATTAACAAAGTGCCGGAGGTAGCTGGTAAGGATCTGATTGATCCGCTTCACTTGACCATTGGACTGAGGGTGGTAAGCGGAGGAGAAATCCAGGGTTACATCCAGCAGTTTACATGTGGCTCTCCAGAAGCGTGAGGTGAACTGAACCCCTCGATCCGACACGATGTGGAGGGGTAGGCCATGGAGACGGAAGATATGGCGGATAAAGTTCTTAGCCAGCTCAGGTGCAGACGGGAGACCAGGCAGGGGAATGAAGTGGGCCATTTTAGAAAAGCGGTCCACGACCACCCAAATGACAGTACACCCGGCAGAAACAGGGAGATCGGTAATGAAGTCCATAGCGATGTGTTGCCATGGGGCAACAGTTATGGGAAGCGGCAGGAGATGACCGGCTTGTAAGTGTCTGGGAACTTTGTTGTGGCCACAAGATGAACAGGCAGAGACGAAGTCTACCACATCCTTACGCAGGTAGACCACCTGTAATGCCGGGAAATGAGCAGGAAGGTCTTCTTTTGGCCGGCATGGCCAGCTAGTTTAGAAGAATGACCCCAGGGAAAAACCTTCTCACGGTCAGGAACCGCCACGAACGTCTTGCCGGGTGGAAGACGAGTCAAATCCAAGGGGGCCACATTCATCACCTTGGAGGGGTCGATAATTTGCATAGGCTCCTCCTCTTGGTCGGAGGACAGGAAGGATCGGGACAAGGCATCAGCTTTGACATTCTTGTCCACCGGGAGGAAATGAAGGATGAAATCGAAGCGGGCAAAAAACAAAGACCACCGGGCCTGACGTGGATTAAGTCTCTGGGCATTTTGGAGATATGCCAGAGTTTTGTGATCCGTGTAGATGATCACCGGGTATAGAGCCCCTTCAAGCAGATAGCGCCACTCTTCCAGTGCCAATTTGACGGCTAGCAATTCTTGGTCTCCTATGGAGTAATTGCGCTCAGAGGAGGAGAAGATTTTGGAGAAAAAGCCGCAGGCTACCATTCTCCCGGATGAAGACTTTTGGGTGAGCACCGCTCCGGCTCCAGAGGAGGAAGCATCAACCTCCAGGTAGAACTGTTTGTTGCAGTCCGGACGGTGCAGCATAGGGGCAGAGGAGAAGGCTTGCTTCACGGAAAGGAAGGCCTCCTCAGCTTCGGGTGGCCATACCTTGGGATTTGCTCCCTTACAGGTGAGCGCAGATATAGGAGCAGTCCGAGACGAGAAGTGTGGAATGAAGAGACGATAGTAATTAGCGAAGCCCAGGAATCGCTGTATCGCCTTCAACCCCTCCGGACGGGGCCACTTTAGGACAGCAGAGAGCTTCTCGGGATCCATTCGCAAGCCTGTCTGGGAGATAACATAGCCCAGGAATAGAAGAGAGGTCTGCTCAAAAAGGCACTTCTCGTATTTAGCATAGAGGTGGTTCTGCCTGAGCCTAAGCAGGACCTGATGAACATCCCTCCGGTGTGTGGGAAGATCCGGAGAGAAGATCAAGATGTCGTCCAGGTATACCACCACGCAGGAGTAAAGAAGATCACGGAAGATGTTATTGACCAGTACTTGGAAGAGCATTGCAGAGGCCGAAGGGCATCACATGGTACTCGTAGTGTCCATTCCGGGTATTAAATGCCGTTTTCCACTCTTCTCCTTGACGGATACGGACCAGGTTATACGCTCCACGTAGATCTAGCTTGGAAAAGATTCTGGCACCTTTAAGGTGATCAAATAACTCGGAGATGAGCGTTAGGGGGTATTTATTTTTAACCGTGATCTGATTGAGTCCTCTATAGTCAATACAGGGGCGTAGCGAGCCATCCTTTTTTTTGACAAAGAAGAATCCGGCTCCAACCGGGGAAGTAGACTTCCGGATGAATCCCCTAGCCAGATTTTCCTCTATGTACTCAGACATGGCCCGGGTTTCAGCTGCAGACAACGGATAAATATGCCCATGGGGTGGAGTGGCGCCAGGTACCAGGTCGATCGGGCAATCATATGGCCTATGAGGTGGCAATGTCTCCGCTTCCTTTTTACCGAAGATGTCAGCATAGGGACAGTAAGGAGCCGGAAGACCAGGTAAATTAGCTGGGGTAGGTGGTGGACGAACCGGACGAACCGGAACCAGTCAGCTCTTATGGCAGGGCGGCCCCCACCGGAGTACTTCACCGGAATGCCCGTTCAACACGGGTTCATGTGTCTGGAGCCAAGGTAGGCCTAGCAATAGGGAGTGGGAGAGTCCGGGTAGCACATGGAAGGAGATTACCTCAGAGTGCAGCATTCCCACCTGCAGGGTTATGGGTTCCGTGACGAGCAGGATGGTCACCGGAAGGAGTCTTCCATCCACGGAGGCGCCTGACAATGGTTCTGCCAGAGACTTGGTGGGAATATGGTATTTCTCAACCAGGGACTGGGAGATGAGTTTTCCAGCGGATCCAGAATCCAGGTGGGCGAGTTCAAAGTGACTGTCCTCTCCCCAGGAGATAGAAACAGACTAAGTCAGGGATGGAGAGGGCTTACTTTTGTCTAGGGCGACCTCTCCGAGTGGTCCTAGACACTGGAGTTTCCCGGCCTCTCCGGGCAGGAACGGATCAGGTGCTCCTTACTGCCACAATAGAAGCAGCTCCCCTCGGCTCGGCGTGACTCTTGGCGAGATTTGACCATCATGGTCTGGTCGATCTGCATGGGCTCGGGTGAGTGCACCCGGGGAGTGACAGAAGAGGAGACAGGTCTCTGGAAAGTAGGAGCGAGGCGGGGAAACCTTCTCTCACGGGTGGTCTCCTTGGTGCGTTCTTGAAACCGGATGTCAATCCGGGTAGCCAGCGACACCAGGTCATCGAGGGTGGTAGGAATGTCCCGACCGGCGAGCTCATCTTTAATCAGAGCGGAAAGACCCTCCCAGAAGATGGACACCAGGGCTTTGTTATCCCAGGCAAGCTCAGAAGCGAGGGTGCGGAACCATATGGCATATTGGCCCACGGTGAGAGTCCCTTGCGGAGACATAGCAGAGAGGAGGCTGATGAGGTCTTACGCCCTGGTTCATCGAAGACTCTCCGGAAATCAGTGAGGAAAGACGACAGGTCGGAAACCAGGGGGTCCCCTCTCTCCCACAGGGGGTTAAGCCATGCCAGTGCCTTCCCATTGAGATGGGACATGATGAATGCCACTTTGGCCCGGTCGGAGATAAACTGATGAGCCAAGAGTTCAAAGCGCAGGGTGCACTGGTTTATGAAGCCCCGAGTTTGAGCGGGGTCAACTCCGAAACGAGGAGGTGCAGAAAGCCGTGGTCCGGGGCAAGATGCCATGGTATTGAGGCAGAGACGTTGATGCTACAAACGTCTCTTCCAAGGGGCATTAAAACCATCTTGTTAAACCACTTCGAACTCCAAAGCTCTTCCAAGAGGCATTAAAACCGTCTTGTTAAGCTACTGTGACCTCTACGTCTCTTCCACGGGGCATTGATATTGTCTTTTTATTCCACAGCGATCTCCACCACTCCTCCAAGGGGCAAAAAAAACATCTTGTTAAGCTACTGTGACCTCCACATCTCTTCCAAGGGGCATTGATATTGTCTTTTTATTCCACTGTAACCTCCACCACTCTTAAAAGGGGCATTAAAACTGTCTTGTTAAGCTACTGTGACCTCCACATGTCTTCCAAGGGTCATTAAAACCATCTTGTTAAACCTCTCTGAACTCCACAGCTCTTCCAAGGGGCATTAAAACTGTATTGTTAAGCTACTGTGACCTCCACATCTATTCCAAGGGGCATTGATATTGTCTTTTTATTCCACGGCGACCTCCACCACTTCTCCAAGGGTCATTAAAACCATCTTGTTAAGCTACTATGACCTCCACGTCTCTTCTACGGGGCATTCATATTGTCTTTTTATTCCATTGTGACCTCCAAAAATCTTCCAAATTGCATTGATATTGTCTTTATATTCCACTGAAACCTTCACATCATTTCCAAGGGGCATTATAATCATTTGTTAAGCTACTGTGACCTCAACGTCTCTTCCACTTAGCATTGATATTGTCTTTTTTTTCCACAGCGACCTCCAACACTCTTCCAAGGCGCATCAATGTTGTCTTTTTATTCCAATGTGACCTCCACCACTCTTCCAAGGTGCATTAAAACCATCTTTTTAAGTTACTGTGACCTCCAAGTCTCTTCCACTGGGCATTGATATTGTCAAGATGGTTTTAATGCCTTTTGTAGAGTGGTGGAGGTCGCAATGGAATAAAAAGACAATATCAATGCCTCGTGGAAGAGACGTGGAGATCACAGTAGCTTAACAAGACGGTTCTAATGCCCCTTGGAAAATCTGTGGAGTTCAGAGTGGTTTAACAAGACAGTTTTAATGACCCGTGGAAGAGACGTAGAGGTCATTGTAGATTAATAAGATGGTTTTAATGCCCGTTGGAAGAGAGGTGGAGGTCGCAGTGGAATAAAAAGACAATATCAATGCCCCTTGGAATAGTGGTGGAGGTCGCAGTGGAACAAAATGACAATCTCAGTGACCGGTGGAAGAGATGTGGAGGTCACAGTAGCTTAACAAGACGGTTTTAATGCCCCTTGGAAGAGCTGTGGTGTTTAGAGTGGTTTAAAAGGATGGCTTTAATGGCCCTTGGAAGAGACGTGGAGGTCACAGTAGCTTTGCAAGGCGGTTTTAATGCCCTTGGAAGAGTGGTGGAGTTCGCAGCGGAATAAAATGACAATATCAATTCCCCGTGGAAGAGACGTGGAGGTGACAGTAGCTTAACAAGACGGTTTTAATGCCCCGTGGAAGAGCTGTGGTGATTAGAGTGGTTTAACAAGACGGTTATAATGCCCCTTGGAAGAAACTTGGAGGTCACAGTAGCTTTACAAGACAGTTTTAATACCCCTTGGAAGAGTGGTGGAGGTCGCAGTCGATTAAAAAGACAATTTCAATGTCCAGTGAAAGAGACGTGGAGGTGACAGCAGCTTAACAAGACGGTTTTAATGCCCCTTGGAAGTGAGGTGGAGTTCACAGTGGAATAAAAAGACAATATCAATGCTCCGTGGAAGAGACTTGGAGGTCACAGTAGCTTTTTCAAGACCGATTTAGTGCCCCTTGGAAGAGTGGTGGAGGTTGCAGTGGAATAAAATGACAATATAAATGCCCCTTATAGAGACTTGGAGGTCACAGTAGCTTTACAAGACGGCTTTAATGCCCCTTGGAAGAGTGGTGGAGGTTACAGTGGAATAAAAAGACTATATCAATGCCCCGTGGAAGAGACGTGGAGGTCACAGTAGCTTAACAAGACGGTTTTAATGCCCTTTGGAAGAGTGGTGGAGGTCGCAGTGGAATAAAAAGACAATATCAATGCCCCTTGTAAGAGTGGTGGAGTTCGCAGTCTAATAAAAATACAATATCAATGCCCAGTGTAAGAGACGTGGAGGTCACATTAGCTTATCAAGACGGTTTTAATGCCCTTGGAAAAGCTGTGGAGTTCAGAGTGGTTTAGTAACAAGGTTTTAATGCCTCTTGGAAGAGACGTGGAGGTCACAGTAGCTTAACAAGACGGTTTTAATGCCCCTTGGAAGAGTGGTGGAGGTCGCAGCCGAGTAAAAAGACAATATCAATGCCCCTTGGAAGAATGGTGGAGGTCGCAGTGGAATAAAAAGACAATATCAATTCCCCGTGGAAGAGACGTGGAGGTCACAGTAGCTTAACAAGACAGATTTAGTGCTATGTGGAAGAGTTGTGGAGGTCGCAGTGGAAAAAAAAGAGAATATAAATGCCCCGTGGAAGAGACGTGGAGTTCACAGTAAGCTTAACAAGACGGTTTTAATGCCCCTTGGAAGAACTGTGGAGTTCATCGTGGTTTAACAAGATGGTTTTAATGCCCCTTGGAGAGACATGGAGGTCACAGTAGCTTAACAAGGCGGTTTTAATTCCCCTTGGAAGAGTGGTGGAGGTTACAGTGGAAAAAAAATACATTATCAATGCCCCTTTTAAGAAACGTGAAGGTCACAGTAGCTAAACAAGATGGTTTTAGAGCCCCCTGGAGGAGCTGCGGAGTTCAGAAAGGTACAACAAGATGGTTTTAATGTCCATTGGAAGAGATGTGGAGGTCACAGTAGCTTTATAAAATGGTTTCAATGCCCTTTGGAAGAGTGGTGGAGGTTACAGTGGAATAAAAAGACAATATCAATGCCCCAGTGGCAGAGACATGGAGGTCGCAGTAGCTAAAGAAGACGGTTTTAAAGCCCCTTGGAAGTGTGGTCGAGGTCAAAGTGGAATAAAAAGACAATATCAATGCCCCTTGGAAAAGTGGTGGAGGTAGCAGAGGAATAAAAAGACAATATCAATGTCCAGTGGAAGAGACGTGGAGGTCACAGTAGCTTGACAAGACTGTTTTAATGCCCCTTGGAATAGCTGTGGAGTTCAGAGTGGTTTAACAGGATGGTTTTAATGCCCCTTGTTAGAGACTTGGAGGTCACAGAGGAATAAAAAGACAAGATCAATAACCCGTGGAGGAGACATTGAGGTCACAGTAGCTTATCAAGACGGATTTAATGCCCCTTGGAAGAGTGGTGGAGGTCACAATGGAATAAAAAGACAATATCAATGCCCTGTGGAAGAGAAGTGGAGGTCTCAGTAGCTTAACAAGAAGGTTTTAATGCCCCTTGGGAGAGCTGTATAGTTCAGAGTGGTTTAACAAGATGGTTTAAATGCCAATTGGAAGAGATCTGGAGGTCACAGTAGCTTAATAAGGCGATTTTAATGCCCCTTGGAAGAGTGGTGGAGGTTACAGTGGAATAAATAGACAATATCAATGCCCCGTGGAAGAGACGTGGAGGTCAGAGTAGCTTTACAAGACTGTCTTAATGCCCCTTGGAAGAGTGATGGAGGTCGCAGTGGAATAAAAAGACAATATTAATGCCCCGTGGAAGAAAAGTGGAGGTCACAGTAGCTTAGCAAGACGGTTTTAATGCCCCTTGGAATAGCTGTGAAGTTCAGAGTGGTTTAACAAGATGGTTTTAAAGCCCTTTGGAAGAGACTTGGAGGACACAGTACCTTAACAAGACGGTTTTAATGCTCCTTGGAAGAGTGGTGGAGGTTACAGTGGAATAAATAGACAATATAAATACCCCATGAAGGAGAGAGGGAGGTCACAGTAGCTTAAAAAGACGGTATTAATGCCCCTTGGAAGAGAGGTGGAGGTCACAGTGGAATAAAAGCACAATATCAATGACCTTTGGAAGAGTGGTGGAGGTCACAGTGGAATAAAAAGGCAATATCAATGAACCTTGGAGGAGACGTGGAGGTCATAGTAGCTTAACAAGACCGATTTAATGCCCCTTGGAAGAGTGGTGGTGGTCGCAGTGGAATAAAAAGACAATATCAATGCCCCGTGGAAGAGACGTGGAGGTCACAGTAGCTTAACAAGACGGTTTTAATACAACTTGGAAGAGTGATGGAGGTCACAGTGGAATAAAAAGACAATATCAATGCCCCGTGGAAGAGACGTGGAGGTCACAGTAGCTTAACAAGACGGGTTTAATGCCCCTTGGAAGAGTGGTGGATGTCGCAGTGGAATGAAGAGACAATATCAATGCCCCGTGGAAGAGATGTGGAGGTCACAGTAGCTTAACAAGGCAGTTATAATGCCCCTTAAAAGTGTGTTGGAGGTCGCAGTGGAATAAAAAGACAATATCAATGCCCCTTGGAAAAGTGGTGGAGCTCGCAGTGGAATAAAAAGACAATATCAATGCCCCGTGGAAGAGACTTGGAGGTCACAGTAGCTTAACAAGAAGGTTTTAATGCCCTTGTAAGAGTGGCGGAGGTCGCAGTGGAATAAAAAATCAATATCACTGCCCCGTGGAAGAGACATGGAGGTCACAGTAGCTTAACAAGGCAGTTATAATGCCCCTTGGAAGAGCTGTAGTGTTCAGAGTGGGTTAACAAGACGGATTTAATGCCCCTTGAAAGAGAAGTGGAGGTCACAGTAGCTTTCCAAGATGGTTTTAATGATGCTTGGAAGAGTGGTAGAGGTCGCTGTGGAATAAAAAGACAATATCAATGCCCCGTGGAAGAGATGTGGAGGTCACAGTAGCTTAGCAATACAGATTAAATGCATCTTGGAAGAGATGTGGAGTTCAGAGTCATTTTACAATATGGTTTTAATGCCCCTTGGAAGAGACGTGGAGGTCATATTATCTTTACAAGATGGTTTTATTGCCCCTTGGAAGAGTGGTGGAGGTTACAGTGGAATAAAAAGAAAATATCAATGCCCCGTGGAAGAGACGTGGAGTTCACAGTAGCTTAACAAGACAGTTGTAATGCCCCTTAAAAGTGTGTTGGAGGTCGCAGTGGAATAAAAAGATAACATCACTGCCCTGTGGAAGAGACATGGAAGTCACAGTAGCTTAACAAGACAGTTGTAATGCCCCTTGGAAGAGCTGTAGTGTTCAGAGTGGGTTAACAAGACGGATTTAATGCCCCTTGAAAGATAAGTGGAGGTCACAGTAGCTTTACAAGACGGCTTTAGTGCTCCTTGGAAGAGTGGTGGAGGTTACAGTGGAATAAAAAGACAATATCAATGCCCCGTGGAAAAGAAGTGGAGTTCACCATAGCTTAACAAGACGGTTTTAAAGCCCCTTGAAATAGAGGTGGAGGTCGCAGTGGAATAAAAAGACAATACCAATGCGCATTGTAAGAGTGGTGGAGATCGTAGTTGAATAAAAAAATAATATCAATGCACCGTGGAGGAGACGTGGAGGTCACAGTAGCTTAAATAATATGGTTTTAATGCCCATTGTAAGAGTGGTGGAGGTCACAGTGGAATAAAAAGACAATATCAATTCACCGTCGAAGAGACGTGAAGGTCACAGTAGCTTAAAAAAGACGAATTTAATGCCCTTTGGAAGAGTGGAGGAGGTCTCAGTGGAATAAAAATACAATATCAATGCCCCGTGAAAGAGACGTGGAGGTCACAGTATCTTAACAAGATGGTTTTAATGCCCCTTGGAAGAGCTGTAGAGTTATGAGTGGTTTAAATGCCCTTAGGAAGAGACGTGGAGATCACATTAGCTTAAGAAAACTATTTTACTGCCCCTTGGAAGAGTGTTTGAGGTTACAGTGGAATAAAAAGACAATATCAATGCCCTGGGGAAGAGATGTGGAGATCACATTAGCTTTACAAGACAGTTTTAATGCCCCTTGTAAGAGAGGTGGAGGTTACAGTGGAATGAAAAGACAATATCAATGCCCTGGGGAAGAGATGTGGAGATCACAATAGCTTAACAAGATGGTTGTAATGCTGATTGGAAGAGTGGAGGAGGTCACAGTGGAATTGAAAGACAATATCAATGCCCCTTGGAAAAGTGGTGGAGGTCGCAGTGGAATAAAAAGACAATATCAATGCCCCGTGGAAGAGATGTGGAGGTCACAGTAGCTTAACAAGACGACTTTAATGCCCATGGAAGAGTAGTGGAGGTCTCAGTGGAATTAAAAGACAATAACAAAGCCCCTTGGAAGAATGGTGGAGGTCGAAATGGAATAAAAAGAAAATATCAATATACAGTGAAAGGGACGTGGAGGTCACAGTAGCCTAACTAGACGATTTTAATGCCAATTGGAAGAGTGGTGGAGGTTATAGTGGTATAAAAAGACAATATCAATGCCCCGTGGAAGAGACGTGGAGTTCAGAGTGGTTTAACAAGATGGTTTTAATGCCCCTTGATAGAGATGTGGAGGTCTCAGTAGCTTAACAAGATGGTTTTAATGATCCTTGGAACAGTGGAGGAGGTTACAGTGGAATAAAAAGACAATATCAATGCCCCTTGGAAGAGTGGTGGAGGTCGCAGTGGAATAAAAAGACAATGTCAATGCCCCGTGAAAGAGACGTGGAGGACACAGTAGCTTAACAAGATGGTTTTAATGCCCCTTGGAAGAGTGGTGGAGGTCTCAGTGGAATAAAAAGACAATAACAATGCCCTGTAAGAGACGTGGAGGTCACAGTAGCTTAACAAGATGGTTTAAATGCCCCTTGGAAGAGCTGTGGAGTTCAGAGTGGTTTAACAAGACGGTTTTAATGCCCCTTGATAGAGATGTGGAGGTCTCAGTAGCTTAACAAGATGGTTTTAATGCTCCTTGGAACAGTGGAGGAGGTTACAGTGGAATAAAAAGACAATATCAATGCCCCTTGGAAGAGTGGTGGAGGTCGTAGTGGAATAAAAAGACAATATCAATGCCCCGTGGAATAGACGTGGAGGTCACAGTAGCTTAACATGACGGTTTTAATGCTACTAGGTAGCGTGGTGGAGGTCGCTGTGGAATAAAACGACAACATCAATGCCCCGTGGAAGAGACATGGTGGTCACATTAGCTTAACAATACGATTTTATTGCCCCTTGGAAGAGCTGTGGAGTTTAGAGTGGTTTTACAAGATGGTTTTAATGCCCCTTGGAAGAGACGTGGAGGTCACATTAGCTTTACAAGACTTTTTTTAATGCCCCTTGGAAGAGTGCTGGAGGTTACAGAGGAATAAAAAGACAAAATCACTGCCCCGTGGAAGAGACGTTGAGGTCACAGTAGCTTATTAAGACGGTTTTAATGCTACTTGGAAGAGTGGTGGAGATCACTGTGGAATAAAAAGACAATATCAATGCCCCTTGGAAGAGTGGTGGAGGTCGTAGTGGAATAAAAAGACAATATCAGTGCCCTAGTGGAATAGACGTGGAGGTCACAGTAGCAAAACAAGACGGTTTTAATGCTACTAGTAAGAGTGGTGGAGGTCGCTGTGTAATAAAAAGACAACATCAATGCCCCGTGGAAGAGACATGGTGGTCATATTAGCTTAACAATACGGTTTTATTGCCCCTTGGAATAGCTGTGAAGTTTAGAGTGGTTTTACAAGATGGTTTTAATGCCCCTTAGAAAAGACGTGGAGGTCACATTAGCTTTACATGACTGTTTTAATGCCCCTTGGAAGAGTGCTGGAGGTTACAGAGGAATAAAAAGACAAAATCACTGCTACGTGGAAGATACGTTGAGGTCACAGTAGCTTATCAAGACAGTTTTAATGCCCTTTGGAAGAGTGGTGGAGATCACTGTGCAATGAAAAGACAATATCAATGCCCCGTGGAAGAGACGTGGAGGTGACAGCAGCTTAACAATACGGTATTAATGCCCTTTGGAAGAGCTGTGGAGTTCAGAGTGGTTTTTCAAGTTGGTTTTAAAGTCCCTTGGAAGAGACATAGTGGTCACATTAGCTTTACAAGACGGTTTTAATGCCCTTTGGAAGAGTGGTGGAGGTCGCATTGGAATAAAAAGACAGTATCAATGCCCCGTGGAATAGACGTGGAGGTCACAGTAGCTTAACAAGACGGTTCTAATGCCCCATGGAAGAGCTGTGAAGATCACAGTGGTTTAACAAGACGGATTTAATGCCCCTTGGATGAGACTTGGAGTCCACAGTAGCTTAACAATTTAGTTCTAATGCCCCTTGGAAAGGTGGTGAAGGTTACATTGGAATAAAAAGACAATATCAATGCCCCGTGGAAGAGACGTGGAGGTCACAGTAGCTTAACAAGACAGTTTAATGCCCCTTGGAAGAGTGTTGGAGGTTACAGTGGAATAAAAAGACAATATCAATGCCTTTTGGAAGAGTGGTGGATGTCGCAGTGGAATAAAAAGACAATATCATTGCCACGTGGAAGAAACGTGGAGGTCACATTAGCTTAAAAAGATGGTTTTATTGCCCCTTAGAAGAGTGGTGGAGGTCGAAGGCAATAAAAAGACAATATCAATGCCCCTTGGAAGAGTGGTGGAGGTCGCAGTGGAATAAGAAGACAATATCAATGCCCCGTAAAAGAGACGTGGAGGTCACAGTAGCTTAACAAGACGGTTTTAATGCCCCTTGGAAGAGCTGTGGAGTTCAGAGTGGTTTAACAAGACGCTTTTAATGCCTCTTGATAGAGATGTGAAGGTCTCAGTAGCTTAACAAGATGGTTTTAATGCCCCTTGGAACAGTGGAGGAGGTTACAGTGGAATAAAAAGACAATATTAATGCCCCTTGGAAGAGTGGTGGAGGTCGCAGTGGAATAAAAAGACAATGTCAATGCCCCGTGAAAGAGACTTGGAGGACACAGTAGCTTAAAAAGATGGTTTCAATGCCCCTTGGAAGAGTGGTGGAGGTCTCAGTGGAATAAAAAGACAATAACAATGCCCTGTAAGTGACGTGGAGGTCACAGTAGCTTAACAAGACGGTTTAAATGCCCCTTGGAAGAGCTGTGGAGTTCAGAGTGGTTTAACAAGACGGTTTTAATGCCCCTTGATAGAGATGTGGAGGTCTCAGTAGCTTAACAAGATGGTTTTAATGCCCCTTGGAACAGTGGAGGAGGTTACAGTGGAATAAAAAGACAATATCAATGCCCCTTGGAATAGTGGTGGAGGTTGCAGTGGAATAAAAAGACAATATCAATGCCCCGTAAAAGAGACGTGGAGGTCACAGTAGCTTAACAAGACGGTTTTAATGCCCCTTGGAAGAGCTGTGGAGTTCAGAGTGGTTTAAAAAGACGGTTTTAATGCCCCTTGATAGAGATATGGAGGTCTCAGTAGCTTAACAAGATGGTTTTAATGCTCATTGGAACAGTGGAGGAGGTTACAGTGGAATAAAAAGACAATATCAATGCCCCTTGGAAGAGTGGTGGAGGTCGTAGTGGAATAAAAAGACAATATCAGTGCCCCAGTGGAATAGACGTGGAGGTCACAGTAGCAAAACAAGATGGTTTTAATGCTACTAGGAAGAGTGGTGGAGGTCGCTGTGGAATAAAAAGACAACATCAATGCCCCGTGGAAGAGACATGGTGGTCACATTAGCTTAACAATACGGTTTTATTGCCCCTTGGAAGAGCTGTGGAGGTCACATTAGCTTTACAAGATGGTTTTAATGCCCCTTGGAAGAGTGCTGGAGGTTACAGAGGAATAACAAGACAAAATCACTGCCCCGTGGAAGAGACGTTGAGGTCACAGTAGCTTATCAAGATGGTTTTAATGCTACTTGGAAGAGTGGTGGAGATCACTGTGGAATAAAAAGACAATATCAGTGCCCCGTGGAAGAGACGTGGAGGTGACAGTAGCTTAACAATACGGTATTAAAGTCCCTTGGAAGAGCTGTGGAGTTCAGAATGGTTTTTCAAGATGGTTTTAATGCCCCTTGGAAGAGACATGGTGGTCACATTAGCTTTACAAGACTGTTTTAATGCCCTTTGGAGGAGTGGTGGAGGTCGCATTGGAATAAAAAGACAGTATCAATGCCCCGTGGAATAGACGTGGAGGTCACAGTAGCTTAACAAGACGGTTCTAATGCCCCTTGGAAGAGCTGTGCAGATCACAGTGGTTTAACAAGACGGATTTAATGCCCCTTGGATGAGACGTAGAGGCCACAATAGCTTAACAATTTAGTTCTAATGCCCCTTGGAAAGGTGATGAAGGTTACATTGGAATAAAAAGACAATATCAATGCCCTGTGGAAGAGACGTGGAGGTAACAGTAGCTTAACAAGACAGTTTAATGCCCCTTGGAAGAGTGTTGGAGGTTACAGAGAAATAAAAAGACAATATCAATGCCTTTTGGAAGAGTGGTGGATGTCACAGTGGAATAAAAAGACAATATCATTGCCACGTGGAAGAAACGTGGAGGTCACATTAGCTTAAAAAGATGGTTTCATTGCCCCTTGGAAGACTGGTGGAGGTCGCAGGCAATAAAAAGACAATATCAATGCCCCTTGGATGAACCGTGGAGGTCAAAGTAGCTTAACAATACGGTTTTATTTCCCCTTGGAAGAGTGGTGGAGGTTACAGTGGAATTTAAAGACAATAACAATGCCCCGTGGTAGAGAAGTGGAGGTTACAGTAACTTAACAAGATGGTTTCAATGCCGCTTGGTAGAGTGGTGGAGTTTGGAGTGGAATAAAAATACAACATCAATGCCCCTTGAAAGAGTCGTGGAGGTCGCAGTGGAATAAATAGACAATATCAATGCCCCTTGGAGGTGTGGTGGAGGTCGCAGTGGAATAAAAAGACGATATAAATGCCACTTGGAAGAAATGTGGAGGTCACAGTAGCTTAACAAGACGGTTTAAATGCCCCTTGGAAGAGTGGTGGATTTCGCAGTGGAATAAAAAGACAATATTAATGCCCCGTAGAAGAGACGTGGAGGTCACAGTAGCTTAACAAGACAGTTTTAATGCCTCTTCGAAGAGCTGTGGACTTCAGAGTGGTTTAACAAGACGGTTTGAATGCCCCTTGGAAGAGACGTGGATCTCAAAGAAGCTGAAAAAGACGGTATTAATGCCCCTTGGAAGAGTGGGCGTGATTACAGTGAAATAAAAAGACAATATCATTGCCCCGTGGAAGAGACGTGGAGGTCACAGTAGCTTAACAAAATGGTTTTAAAGCCTCTTGGAAGAGTGGTGAAGGTTGCAGTGGAATAAAAAGACAATATCAATGCCTCTTGGAAGAGTGGTGGAGGTCGTAGTGGAATAAAAAGACAATATCAATGCCCTGTGAAAGAGACGTGGAGGTCACAGTAGCATAACAAGATGGTTTTAATGCCCCTTGTAAGAGTGGTGGAGGTTGCTGTGGAATAAAAAGACAATATTAATGCCCCGCTGAAGAGACTTGGAGGTCACAGTAGCTTTACAAGACGGTTTTAATGCCCTTTGGAAGAGTGGTGGAGGTTACAGTGGAATAAAAAGACAATATCAATGCCCCAAGAAAGAGACGTGGAGATCACAGTAGCTTAACAAGATGGTTTCAATGCCCCTTGGAAGAGTGGTGGAGGTGACAGTGGAATAAAAAGACAATATCAATGCCCCTTGGTAGAGTGGTGGAGGTCGCTGTGGAATAAAAAGACAACATCAATGCCCCGTGGAAGAGACATGGTGGTCACATTAGCTTAACAATACGGTTTTATTGCCCCTTGGAAGAGCTGTGGAGGTCACATTAGCTTTACAAGATGGTTTTAATGCCCCTTGGAAGAGTGCTGGAGGTTACAGAGGAATAACAAGACAAAATCACTGCCCCGTGGAAGAGACGTTGAGGTCACAGTAGCTTATCAAGATGGTTTTAATGCTACTTGGAAGAGTGGTGGAGATCACTGTGGAATAAAAAGACAATATCAGTGCCCCGTGGAAGAGACGTGGAGGTGACAGTAGCTTAACAATACGGTATTAAAGTCCCTTGGAAGAGCTGTGGAGTTCAGAATGGTTTTTCAAGATGGTTTTAATGCCCCTTGGAAGAGACATGGTGGTCACATTAGCTTTACAAGACTGTTTTAATGCCCTTTGGAGGAGTGGTGGAGGTCGCATTGGAATAAAAAGACAGTATCAATGCCCCGTGGAATAGACGTGGAGGTCACAGTAGCTTAACAAGACGGTTCTAATGCCCCTTGGAAGAGCTGTGCAGATCACAGTGGTTTAACAAGACGGATTTAATGCCCCTTGGATGAGACGTAGAGGCCACAATAGCTTAACAATTTAGTTCTAATGCCCCTTGGAAAGGTGATGAAGGTTACATTGGAATAAAAAGACAATATCAATGCCCTGTGGAAGAGACGTGGAGGTAACAGTAGCTTAACAAGACAGTTTAATGCCCCTTGGAAGAGTGTTGGAGGTTACAGAGAAATAAAAAGACAATATCAATGCCTTTTGGAAGAGTGGTGGATGTCACAGTGGAATAAAAAGACAATATCATTGCCACGTGGAAGAAACGTGGAGGTCACATTAGCTTAAAAAGATGGTTTCATTGCCCCTTGGAAGACTGGTGGAGGTCGCAGGCAATAAAAAGACAATATCAATGCCCCTTGGATGAACCGTGGAGGTCAAAGTAGCTTAACAATACGGTTTTATTTCCCCTTGGAAGAGTGGTGGAGGTTACAGTGGAATTTAAAGACAATAACAATGCCCCGTGGTAGAGAAGTGGAGGTTACAGTAACTTAACAAGATGGTTTCAATGCCGCTTGGTAGAGTGGTGGAGTTTGGAGTGGAATAAAAATACAACATCAATGCCCCTTGAAAGAGTCGTGGAGGTCGCAGTGGAATAAATAGACAATATCAATGCCCCTTGGAGGTGTGGTGGAGGTCGCAGTGGAATAAAAAGACGATATAAATGCCACTTGGAAGAAATGTGGAGGTCACAGTAGCTTAACAAGACGGTTTAAATGCCCCTTGGAAGAGTGGTGGATTTCGCAGTGGAATAAAAAGACAATATTAATGCCCCGTAGAAGAGACGTGGAGGTCACAGTAGCTTAACAAGACAGTTTTAATGCCTCTTCGAAGAGCTGTGGACTTCAGAGTGGTTTAACAAGACGGTTTGAATGCCCCTTGGAAGAGACGTGGATCTCAAAGAAGCTGAAAAAGACGGTATTAATGCCCCTTGGAAGAGTGGGCGTGATTACAGTGAAATAAAAAGACAATATCATTGCCCCGTGGAAGAGACGTGGAGGTCACAGTAGCTTAACAAAATGGTTTTAAAGCCTCTTGGAAGAGTGGTGAAGGTTGCAGTGGAATAAAAAGACAATATCAATGCCTCTTGGAAGAGTGGTGGAGGTCGTAGTGGAATAAAAAGACAATATCAATGCCCTGTGAAAGAGACGTGGAGGTCACAGTAGCATAACAAGATGGTTTTAATGCCCCTTGTAAGAGTGGTGGAGGTTGCTGTGGAATAAAAAGACAATATTAATGCCCCGCTGAAGAGACTTGGAGGTCACAGTAGCTTTACAAGACGGTTTTAATGCCCTTTGGAAGAGTGGTGGAGGTTACAGTGGAATAAAAAGACAATATCAATGCCCCAAGAAAGAGACGTGGAGATCACAGTAGCTTAACAAGATGGTTTCAATGCCCCTTGGAAGAGTGGTGGAGGTGACAGTGGAATAAAAAGACAATATCAATGCCCCTTGGTAGAGTGGTGGAGGTCGCAGTGGAATAAAAAGCCAATATCAATGCACCGTGGAAGAGACCTGGAGGTCACAGTAGCTTAACAAGATAGTTTTAATGCCCCTTGGAAGAGTGTTGGAGGTCGCAGGGAAGAAATAGACAAAATCAATGCCCCGTCGAAGAGACGTGGAGGTCAAATTAGCTTAACAATACGGTTGTGGTGGAGGTTACAGTGGAAAAAAAAGACACTCTCAATGCTCCGTGGAAGAGACGTGGAGGTCACAGTAGCTTAACAAGACGGTTTTAATGCCCCTTGGAAGAGTGGTGGAGGTCGCATTGGAATAAGAAGACGATATCAATGGCTCTTGTAAGAGACGTGGAGGACACAGTAGCTTAACAAGACGGTTTTAATGCCCCTTGGAAGAGTGGTGGAGATCGCAGTGGAATAAAAAGACAATATCAATCCCCCTTGGAAGAGTGGTGGAGGTCGCAGTGGAATAAAAAGACAATATCAATGCCCCGTGGAATAGACGTGGATGTCACAGTAGCTTAACAAGACGGTTTTAATGCCCCTTGGAAGAACTGTGGAGTTGAGAGTGGTTTAACAAGACGGTTTTAATGACCCTTGGATGAGACGTGGCGAACACAGTATCTTAACAACGAGGTTCTAATGCCCCTTGGAAAGGTGGTGAAGGTTAAAGTGGAATAAAAAGACAATATCAATGCCCCGTGGTAGAGACGTGGAAGTCAAATTAGCATAACAATACGGTTTTATTGCCCCTTGGAAGAGTGGTGGAGGTTACAGTGGAATAAAAAGACAATATCAATGCCCCGTGGTAGAGACGTGGAGGTCAAATTAGCATAACAATACGGTTTTATTGCCCCTTGGAAGAGTGGTGGAGCTTACAGTGGAAAAAAAAGACACTCTCAATGCTCCGTGGAAGAGACGTGGAGGTCACAGTAGCTTAACAAGACTGTTTTAATGCCCTTTGGAAGAGTGTTGGAGGTCGCAGTGGAATAAAAAGACGATATCAATGGCTCTTGGAAGAGATGTGGAGGACACAGTAGCTTAATTAGACAGTTTTAATGCCCCTTGGAAGAGTGGTGGATATCGCAATGGAATAAAAAGACAATATCAATGCCCCTTGGAAGAGTGGTGGAGGTCGCAGTGGAAAAAAAAGACAATATCAATACCCCGTGAAATAGACGTGGAGGTCACAGTAGCTTAACAAGACGTTTTTAATGCCCCTTGGATGAGCTGTGGAGTAAAGAGTGGTTTAACAAGACGGTTTTAATGCCCCTTGGATGAGACATGGAGGCCACAGTAGCTTAACAAGGTGGTTCTAATGCCCCTTGGAAAGGTGGTGAAGGTTAAATTGTAATAGAAAGACAATATCAATGCCCCGTGGAAGAGACATGGAGGTCACAGTAGCTTAACAAGACAGTTTTAATGCCCCTTGGAAGAGTGGTGGATGTCGCAGTGGAATTTAAAGACAATATCAATGCCCCTTGGAAGAAACGTGGAGGTCACAGTACCTTAAAAAGACGGTTATATTGCCCCTTGGAAGAGTGGTGGAGGTCGCAGGGAATAAAACAACAATATCAATGCCCCTTGGAAGAGACGTGGAGATCAAAGTAGCTTAACAATATGGTTATATTGCCCTTTGGAAGAGTGGTAAAGGTTACAGTGGAATTTAAAGACAATATCAATGCCGCGTGGAAGAGACGTGGAGGTCACAGTAGCTTAACAAGACGGTTTTAATGCTTTTGGAAGAGTTGTGGAGTTCGCAGTGGAATAAAAAGACAATATCAAGGCCCCTTGGAAGAGTGGTGGAGGTCGCAGTGGAAAAAAAAGACAATATCAATGCCCCTTGGAACAGTGGTGGAGCTCACAATGGAATAAAATGATGATATCAATGCCACTTGCAAGAGACGTGGAGGCCACAGTAGCTTAACAAGACAGTTTAAATGCTTGGAAGAGTGGTGGAGTACACAGTGGTTTACCAAGACGGTTTGAATTCCCCTTGGAAGAGATGTGGAGGTCACAGTATCTTAAAACGAAGGTTTTAATGCCCCTTGGAAGAGTGGTAGAGGTCGCAGTGGAATAAAAAGACAATATCAATGCCCCTTGGAAGAGTGGTGGAGGTCGCAGTGGAATAAAAGACAATATCAATGCCCCGGGGAAGAGACGTGGAGGTCACAGAAGCATAACAAGATGGTTTTAATGCCCCTTGTAAGAGTGGTGGAGCTCGCAGTGGATTAAAAAGACATCAATTCCCTGTGGAAGAGACGTGGAGGTCATTTTAGCTTTACAAGACGGTTTTAATGCCCCTTGGAAGAATGATGGAGTTCGCAGTGTAATAAAAAGACAATATCACGGCCCCTTAGAAGAGTGGTGGAGGTCGCAATGGAATAAAATGACAATATCAATGCCCATTGGAAGAGTTGTGGAGGTCACAGTGGAATAAAAAAAAATAAATGAATGCCCCTTCCATGAGACGTGGAGGTCACAGTAGCTTAACAAGACGGTTTAAATGCCCCTTGTAAGAGTTTTGGAGTTCGAAGTGGAATAAAAAGACAATATTAATGCCCTGTAGAAGAAACGTGGAGGTCACAGTAGCTTAACAAGTCAGTTTTACTCCCCCTTGGAAGAGCTGAGGAGTTCAGAGTGTTTTATCAAGACGGTTTGAAAGACCCTTGGAAGAGACGTGGAGGTCACAGTAGCTTAAAAAAATGGTATTAATGCCCCTTGTAAGAGTAGTGGAGGTTACAGTGAAATAAAAAGACAATATCAATGTCCCGTCGAAGAGAAGTGGAGGTCACAGTAGCTTAACAAAATGGTTTTATTGCCTCTTGGAAGAGTGCTGGAGGTTGCAGTGGAATAATAAGAAAATATCAATGCCTTTTGGAAGAGACGTGGAGGTCACAGTAACTTAACAAGACGGTTTTAATGCCCGTTGAAGGAGTGGTGGAGTTCGCAGTTTAATAAAACTACAATATCAAGGCCCCTTGGAAGAGTGGTGGAGGTTGCAGTGGAATAAAAAGACAATATCAATACCCCTTGAAAGATTGCTGGAGGTCGCAGTGGAATAAAAATACAATATCAATGCCCCTTGGAAGAGGCGTGGAGGTCACAGTAGCTTAACAAGACGGTTTAAATGCCCCTTGGAAAAGTGGTGGAGTTCAGAGTGGTTTTACAAGATGGTTTTATTGACCCTTGGAAGAGACGTGGAGGTCACATTACCTTTACAAGATGGTTTTAATGCCCCTTGGAAGAGTGATGGAGGTTACAGTGGAATAAAAAGACAAAATCAATGCCCCGTGGAAGAGACGTGGAGGTCAGAGTAGCTTAACAAGACGGTTTTAATGCCCATTGGAAGAGTAGTGGGGGTCGCTGTGGAATAAAAAGACAATATCAATGCCCCGTGGAAGAGACGTGGAGGTCACAGTAGCTTAACAAGATGGTTTTAATGCCCCTTGGAAGAGCTGTGGAGTACAGAGTGGTTTAACCAGATGGTTTTAATGCCCCTTGGAAGAGACGTGGAGGTAGCAGTAGCTTAACAAGACAGTTTTAATGCCTCTTGGAAGAGTGGTGGAGGTTACAGTGAAAAAAAAGACAATATCAATGCCCTGTGGAAGAGACGTGGAGGCCACAGTAGCTTAACAAGACACTTTTTAATGCCCCTTGGCAGACCTGTGGCATTCAGAGTGGTTTAACAAGAAGGATTTAATGCCCTTGGAAGAGACGTGAAGATGACAGTAGCTTAAAAAGACAGTTTTAATGCCCCTTGGAAGAGTGGTGGAGGTTACAGTGGAATAAAAATACAATATGAATGCCCCGTGGAAGAGACTTGGAGGTCACAGTAGCTTAAAAAGATGGCTTTACTGCCCCTTGGTGGAAGTCGCAGAGTAAGAAAAAGACAATATCAAAGTCACTTGGAAGAGTAGTGAAGGTCGCAGTGGAATAAAAAGACAATAACAATGCCCCTTGGAAGAGTGGTGGAGGTTGCAGTGGAATAAAAAGACAATATCAATGCCCCGTAGAAGGAACGTGGAGGTCACAGTAGCTTAACAAGACTATTTTAATGCCCCTTGGAAGAGTGGTGGAGGTCGCAGTGGTATAAAAAGACAATATCAATACCCCGTGGAACAGACGTGAAGGTCACAGTAGCATAACACGACTGTTTAAATGCCCTTGGAAGAACTGTGGAGTTCAGAGAGGTTTAACAAGACAGTTTCAATGCCCCTTGGAAGAGACGTGGAGGTCACAGTAGCTTAACAAGACGGTTTTAGTGGCAATTGGAAACGTGGTGTAGGTTACAGTGGGATAAAAAGACAATATCAATGCCCAGTGGAAGAAACGTGGAGGTCACAGTAGCATAACAAGACGTTTTAATGCCCCTTGGAAGAGCTGTGGAGTTCAGAGAGGTTTAGCAAGACGGTTTTAATGACCCTTGGAAGAGACGTGGAAGTCACAGTAGCTTAACAAGACGGTTTTAATGCCCGTTGGAAGAGTTGTGGGGGTCGCAGTGGAATAAAAAGACAATATCAATGTTCCTTGGAAGAGTGATGTTGGTCGCAGTGGAATAAAAAGACAATATCAATGCCCCGTGGAAGAAACGTGGAGGTAATAGTAGCTTAACAAGACAGTTTTAATGCCGCTTGGAAGATTGGTGGAGGTCGCAGTGGAATAAAAAGACAATATCAATGCACTGTGGAAGAGACGTTGTGGTCACAGTAGATTAACAATACAGGTTTAGTGCCCCTTAGAAGAGTGGTGGAGGTCGCAGTGGAGTAAAAAGACAATATCAATGCCCCGTGGAAGAGACGTGGACGTAGAAGTAGCTTAACAAGATGCTTTTAATGCCCCTTGGAAGAGTGGTGGAGGTCGCAGTGGAATAAAAAGCCAATATCAATGCCCCGTGGAAGAGACGTGGAGGTCAAAGTAGCTTAACAAGACGGTTTTAATGCCCCTTGGAAGAGCTGTGGAGTTCAGAGTGGTTTAACAAGACGTTTTTAATGCCCCTTGAATGAGACGGGGAGGCCACAGTAACTTAACAAGGTCGTTGTAATGCACGTTGGAAAGGTGGTGAGGGTTACAGTGGAAGAAAAAGACAATATCAATTCCCCGTGGAAGAGATGTGGAGGTCACAGTAGCTTATCAAGACAGTTTTAATGCCTCTTGGAAGAGTGTTGGAGGTTGCAGTGGAATAAAAAGTCAATATCAATGCACCTTGGAAGAGTGGTGGATGTCGCAGTGGAATAAAAAGAAAATATCTCTGCCCCGTGGAAGAAACGTGGAGGTCACAGTTGCTTAAAAAGAAGATTTTATTGCCCCTTGGAAGAGTGGTGTAGGTCGCAGGGAATAAAAAGAAAATATCAATGCCCCGTAGAAGAGACGTGGAGGTCACAGTAGCTTAAGAAGATGGTTTTAATGCCTCTTGGAAGAGTGATGGAGGTTACTGTGGGATAAAAATACAATATCAATGCCCCATGAAAATGGCATGGAGGTTACAGTAGCTTAACAAGATGGTTTTATTGCCCCTTGGAAGAGTGGTGAAGATCGCAGTGGAATAAAAAGACAATATCAATGTCCCTTGGAAGAGTGGTGGAGTTCGCAGTGGAATAAAAAGACAATATCAATGCCCCTCGGTAGAGTGGTGGAGGTCACAGTAGCTTATCAAGACGCTGTTAATGCCCCTTGGGAGAGTGGTGGAGGTCGCAGTGGAATAAAAGACAATATCAATGCCCCGTGGACCAGACATGGAGGTTAGAGTACCATAACAAGACTTTTATAATGCCCCTTGGAAGAGCTGTGGAGTTCAGAGAAGTTTAACAAGACGGTTTTAATGCCCCTTGGAAGAGACGTGGAGGTCACAGTAGCTTAACTAGACCATTTAAGTGCCCCTTGGAAACGTGGTGTGGGTTACAGTGGAATAAAAAGACAATATCAATGCCCCGTGGAACAGACGTGGAGGTCACAGTAGCATAACAAGACGGTTTTAATGCCCCTTGGAAGAGCTGTGGAGTTCAGAGAGGTTTAACAAGACGGTTTTAATGCCCTTGGAAGAGACATGGTGTTCACAGTCGCTTAACAAGATGTTCTTAGTGCCCCTTGGAAGAGTGGTGGAGTTCGCAGCGGAATAAAAAGACAATATTATTGCCCCACAGAAGAGACGTGGATGTCACAGTAGCTTAACAAGACAGCTTTAATGCCCCTTGGAAGAGCTGTGGAGTTCAGAGTGGTTTAACAAGATGGTTTGAATGCCCCTTGGATGAGTCGTGGAGCTCACAGTAGCTTAAAAAGACGGTATTAATACCCCTTGGAAGAGACGTGGAGGTCACAGTAGCTTAACAAGACAGTTTTAATGCCCCTTGGAAGAGTGGTGGAGTTTTTAGTGGTATAAAAAGACAATACTAATGCCCCGTAGACGAGACGTAGAGGTCACAGTAGCATAACAAGACAGTTTTAATGCCCCTTGGAAGAGCTGTGGAGTTCAGAGTGGTTTAACAAGACATTTTGAGTGCCCCTAGGAAGAGACGTGGAAGTCATTGTAGCTTAAAAAGACGGTTTTAATGCCCCTTGGAAGAGTGCTGGAGGTTACAGTGACATAAAAAGACAATATCAATGCCCCATGGAAGAGACGTGGAGGTCACAGTAGCTTAACAAAGTGGTTTTAATGCCCTTTGGAAGAGTGGTGGAAGTCGCAGTGGAATAAAATGACAATATCAATGCCCCGTGCAAGAGACGTGGAGGTCACAGTACCTTAACAAGATGGTTTTAATGGCCCTTAGAAAAGTGGTGGAGGTTGCAGTGGAATAAAAAGACAATATTGATGCCCCTTGGAAGAGTGGTGGAGGTCGTATTGGACTAAAAATACAATATCAATTCCCCGTGGAAGAGACATGGAGGTCACAGAAGCTTAACAAAATGGTTTTCATGCCCCTTGGAAGAGTGGTGGAGGTAGCAGTGGAATAAAAAGACAAAATCAATGCCCTGTGGAAGAAACGTTTAGGTCAGGGTAGCTTAACAAGATGGTTTTAATGTCCATTGGAAGAGTAGTGGGGGTCGCTGTGGAATAAAAAGAAAATATCAATGCCCCGTGGAAGAGACGTGGAGGTCACAGTAGCTAAACAAGATGGTTTTAATGCCCCTTGGAAGAGACGTGGAGGTCACAGTAGCTTAACAAGACGGTTTTAATGCCCTTGGAAGAGTGGTGGAGGTCTCAGTGGAATAAAAAGACAATATCAATGGCCTGTGGAAGAGACGTGGAAGTCACATTAGCTTAACAAGACGGTTTTAATGCCCCTTGGAAGAGCTGTGGTTTTCAGAGTGGTTTAACAAGATGGTTTTAATGCCCCTTGGATGAGACGTGGAGGTCACAGTGGATTTGCAAGACGGTTTTATTGCCCCTTGGAAGAGTGGTGGAGG
This sequence comes from Phyllobates terribilis, assembly GCF_046119375.1. NCBI lineage: Eukaryota > Metazoa > Chordata > Amphibia > Anura > Dendrobatidae > Phyllobates > Phyllobates terribilis. The sequence continues at coordinate 180,611 of NW_027363502.1, forward strand.
TTGCAGTGGAATAAAAAGACAATGTCATTGCCCCGTGGTAGAGACATGGAGGTCACAGTAGCTTAACAAGGCAGATTTAGTGCACCTTGGAAGAGTGGTGGAGGTCGCAGTGGCATAAAAAGACAATATCAATGCCCCATGGAAGAGACATGGAGGTCACAGTAGCTTAACAAGACGGTTTTAATGCCCCATGGAAGAGCTGTGAAGGTCACAGTAGCTTAACGAGACTGTTTTAATGGCGCTTGGAAGAGTGGTGGAGGGAACAGTGGAAAAAAATAACAACATCAATGCCCCGTGGATGAGACGTGGAGGACACAGTAGCTTAAGTTGACGCTTTTTGTACCCCTTGGAAGAGCTGTGCAGTTCAGAGTGGTTTAAGAAAATGGTTTTAATGCCCCTCAGAAGAGACATGGAGGTCACAGTAGCTTTACAAGACGGTTTTAATGCCCCTTGGAAGAGTGGTGGAGGTTACAGTGGAGTAAATAGACAATATCAATGAACCATGAAAGAGACGTGGCATTCACAGTAGCTTAGCAAGACGGTTTTAAAGCCCCTTGGAAGAGTGGTGGAAGTCGAAGTGGAATAAAAAAACAATATCAATGCCCCTTGGAAGAGTGGTGGAGGTCGCAGTGGAATAAAAAGACAATATCAATGCCCCATAAAAGAGACTTGGAGGTCACAGTAGCTTAACAAGACGGTTTTAATGCCCCTTGGAAGAGCTGTGAAGTTCAGAGTGGTTTAACAAGTTTTAATGCCCCTTGAAAGAGATGTGGAGGTCTCAGTAGCTTAACAAGACGGTTTTAATGCCCCTTGGAACAGTGGAGGAGGTTACAGTGGAATAAAAAGATAATATCAATGCCCATTGGAAGAGTGGTGGAGGTCGCAGTGGAATAAAAAGACAATGTCAATGCCCCGTGCAAGAGACGTAGAGGACACAGTAGCTTAACAAGATGGTTTTAAAGCCCCTTGGAAGAGTGGTGGAGGTCTCAGTGGAATAAAAAGACAATAACAATGCCCTGTAAGAGACGTGGAGGTCACAGTAGCTTAACAAGACGGTTTAAATGCCCCTTGGATGAGCTGTGGAGTTCAGAGTGGTTTATCAAGACGGTTTTAATGCCCCTTGATAGAGATGTGGAGGTCTCAGTAGCTTAACAAGATGGTTTTAATGCTTCTTGGAACAGTGGAGGAGGTAACAGTGGAATAAAAAGACAATATCAATGGCCCTTGGAAGAGTGGTGGAGGTCGTAGTGGAATAAAAAGACAATATCAATGCCCCGTGGAATAGACGTGGAAGTCATAGTAGCTTCACAAGATGGTTTTAATGCTACTAGGAAGAGTGGTGGAGGTCGCTGTGGAATAAAACGACAACATCAATGCCCCGTGGAAGAGACATGGTGGTCACATTAGCTTAACAATACGATTTTATTGCCCCTTGGAAGAACTGTGGAGTTTAGAGTGGTTTTACAAGATGGTTTTAATGCCCCTTGGAAGAGACGTGAAGTTCACATTAGCTTTACAAGACAGTTTTAATGCCCCTTGGAAGACTGCTGGAGTTTACAGAGGAATAAAAAGAAAAAATCACTGCCCCGTGGAAGAGACTATGACGTCACAGTAGCTTATTAAGACGGTTTTAATGCTACTTGGAAGAGTGGTGGAGATCACTGTGGAATAAAAAGACAATATCAATGCCCCGTGGAAGAGATGTGGAGGTGACAGTAGCTTAACATTACGATATTAATGCCCCTTGGAAGAACTGTGGCGTTCAGAGTGGTTTTTCAAGATGGTTTTAATGCCCCTTGGAAGAGACGTGGTGGTCACATTAGCTTTACAAGACGGTTTTAATGCCCCTTGGAAGAGTGGTGGAGGTCGCATTGGAATAAAAAGACAGTATCAATGCCAAGTGGAATAGACGTGGAGGTCACAGTAGCTTAACAAGACGGTTCTAATGCCCCTTGGAAGAGCTGTTGAGATCACAGTGGTTTAACAAGACGGATTTAATGCCCCTTGGATGAGACTTGGAGGCAACAGTAGCTTAACAATTCAGTTCTATTGCCCCTTGGAAAGGTGGTGAAGGTTACATTGGAATAAAAAGACAATATCAATGCCCCGTGGAAGAGACGTGGAGGTCACAGTAGCTTAACAAGACAGTTTAATGCCCCTTGGAAGAGTGTTGGAGGTTACAGTGGAATAAAAAGACAATATCAATGCCTTTTGGAAGAGTGGTGGATGTCGCAGTGGAATAAAAAGACAATATCATTGCCATGTGGAAGAAACGTGGAGGTCACATTAGCTTAAAAAGATGGTTTTATTGCCCCTTGGAAGAGTGCTGGAGGTCGCAGGCAATAAAAAGACAATATCAATGCCCCTTGGATGAACCGTGGAGGTCAAAGTAGCTTAACAATACGGTTTTATTTCCCCTTGGAAGAGTGGTGGAGGTTACAGTGGAAATTAAAGACAATATCAATGCCCCGTGGTGGAGACGTGGAGATCACAGTAGCTTAACAAGATGGTTTTAATGCCGCTTGGTTGAGTGGTGGAGTTTGGAGTGGAATAAAAATACAACATCAATGCCCCTTGGAAGAGTCGTGGAGGTCGCAGTGGAATAAAAAGACAATATCAATGCCCCTTGGAGGAGTGGTGGAGGTCGCAGTGGAATAAAAAGACGATATCAATGCCACTTGGAAGAGACGTGGAGGTCACATTAGCTTAACAAGATGGTTTAAATGCCCCTTGGAAGAGTGGTGGATTTCGCAGTGGAATAAAAAGACAATGTTAATGCCCCGTAGAAGAGACGTGGAAGTCACAGTAGCTTAACAAGAAAGTTTTAATGCCCCTTCGAAGAGCTGTGGAGTTCAGAGTGGTTTAACAAGAAGGTTTGAATGCCCCTTTGAAGAAACATGGAGGTCACAGTAGCTGAAAAAGACGGTATTAATGCCACTTGGAGGAGTGGGCGAGATTACAGTGAAATAAAAAGACAATATCATTGCCCCGTGGAAGAGACGTGGAGGTCACAGTAGCTTAACAAAATGGTTTTAAAGCCTCTTGGAAGAGTGGTGAAGGTTGCAGTGGAATAAAAAGACAATATCAATAGAGATGAGCGGTGTTCGACTAGAACTGTTCGCCAATCTCAAATTCGAGCTGTTTTGGGCGGTGTTCGAGTTGTTCGACGAACCCGAACGATTTGCAAAAAATTCGGCTGTTCGAGGTTATGTTCGATAACTGTTCGTGCACTAAAAGCGTGTCCTGCATGTCTGGCGCTATTTAGAGCACCAATCATGCAGGGATTGTCTGCCACTCACTGTAATGCCACAGCTATGGTGGTTGTGGCATTACAGTGATTGCCCAAATCGATGGGAACAGTGCTCACAGTGAAACATGAAAAGCCGGCAATTCATCAGCGGCATACACCGGTACCCGACAATTTAGAACCGAAAGAATAGAGCTTCACACATAGATTAGATAGATAGAAACATGTCAGTCACACATATAAGAAGCACAGTGACAGTGTTGCTTACTGTACTTGTCATTTAGTGTAAAGGATTTATTAAAAAAAATAATAGTGTTTTCATGCACTGTCTCTTTAAAAAAGCCGGCCGGCAATTCAGCATCTGTACCCGACAATTTATAACAGACAGAATAGAGCTTCACACATAGATTAGATAGATAGAAACATGTCAGTCACATATATATGAAGTACAGTGACAGTGTTGATTACTGTACTTGTCATTTAGTGTAAAGGATTTATTAAAAAAAATAATAGTGTTTTCATGCACCGTCTCTTTAAAAAAGCCAGCCGGCAATTCAGCATCTGTACCCAACAATTTAGAATAGAAGGAATAGAGAATCACACATAGATTAGGTAGATAGAAACATGTCAGTCACATATATATGAAGTACAGTGACAGTGTTGCTTGCTGTACTTGTCATTTAGTGTAAAGGATTTATTAAAAAAAAATAATAGTGTTTTCATGCACTGTCTCTTTAAAAAAGCCGGCCGGCAATTCAGCATCTGTACCCGACAATTTAGAATAGAAGGAATAGAGAATCACACATAGATTAGATAGATAGAAACATGTCAGTCACATATATATGAAGTACAGTGACAGTGTTGCTTACTGTACTTGTCATTTAGTGTAAAGGATTTATTTAAAAAAATATTAGTGTTTTCGTGCACCGTCTCTTTAAAAAAGCCGGCCGGCAATTCAGCATCTGTACCCGACAATTTAGAATAGAAGGAATAGAGAATCACACATAGATTAGATAGATAGAAACATGTCAGTCACATATATATGAAGTACAGTGACAGTGTTGATTACTGTACTTGTCATTTAGTGTTAAAATAAAGGATTTATTTAAAAAAAAATTGGCGTGGGGATCCCCATAATTATAGGCTCTAGCGGAGGTTAAGCAGACGGCTGGGGCAGATGTTTGAAGCCTGGGAAGGGGGTAATACCCACGGAGCTTCCCAGGCTACTAATATCAGCCCCCAGCGGAATACCTAGCCTTTACTAGCTATTAAAATGGGGACCCCCCCAAAAAATGACGTGGGGTCCCCCCTATTTTAATAGCTAGCAAAGGCTAGGCAGACAGCTGGGGGCTGATATTAATAGCCCAGGAAGGGTTCCATGAATATTGGCCCCCTCCCAGGCTAGAAACACCAGCCGTCAGCCGCCCCAGAAATGGCGCATCCTTAGGATGCGCCAATTCTGGCACTTAGCCTCGCTCTTCCCACTGCCCTGTAGCGGTGGCAGTGGGGTAATAGGGTTGGGGTTGATGTCAGCTTATAATGCCAGCTGACATAAAGCCCAGGTTAGTAATGGAGAGGCGTCTATAAGACACCCCCATTACTAACCCCATAGTGAAAGTTAAAAAAAAAACACAAACACCCAGAATAAAGTCCTTTAATTGAAATAAAGACACATTCCTTTATTGTTCTAAATTAAACCATACTTACCATCACACCCATTCCAGCTGAAGCCAACGATCTCCTGCAATAAAAGAAAAATAATAAAGCAACATAATCCTTACCTTTCCATGGTTCCCACGACAGCTTCAGCTCTGCTACATCGAGATAACAGGCTGGACCGCAGCAGAAAGCTGCCATCAAGCCTGTCATCCCGCAGACACTGAGAAGCGCAGGCATGCTTGCGCTCTGCAGTGTCTGGCTGTGACGGCATCCAGATGAGCTGAGGTCATGTCCAATGAACTCGGCGCCCCTCATGCAAGTCACTGACAGCGTGGGAAAATTCTCCTGCACTCAGCACTTCAGCGTGAGAATTCTCCCACGCTGTCAGTGACGTACATGAGGTCAGCTGAGTTCATTGGACATGAATGAGCTCACCTCATGCACGTCACTGACAGCGTGGGAGAATTCTCACGCTGTAGCGCTGAGTGCAGGAGAATTCTCCCACGCTGTCAGTGACGTGCATGAGGTGAGCTCATTCATGTCCAATGAACTCAGCTGACCTCATGTACGTCACTGACAGCGTGGGAGAATTCTCACGCTGAAGTGCTGAGTGCAGGAGAATTCTCCCACGCTGTCAGTGACGTGCATGAGGTGCGCCGAGTTCATTGGACATGAACTTGTCTCATCTTTATGCCGTCACAGCGAGACACTGAGGAGCGCAAGCATGCGTACTCTTCTCAGTGTCTGCGGGATGACAGGCTGGATGGCAGCTTTCTGCTGCGGTCCAGCCTGTCATCTCGATGTAGCAGAGCTGAAGCTGTCGTGGGAACCATGGAAAGGTAAGGATGATGTTGCTTTATTATTTTTCTTTTATTGCAGGAGATCGTTGGCTTCAGCTGGAATGGGCGTGATGGTAAGTATGGTTTAATTTAGAACAATAAAGAATTGTGTGTTTATTTCAATTAAAGGACTTTATTCTGGGTGTTTGTGTTTTTTTTTTAACTTTGACTATGGGGTTAGTAATGGGGGTGTCTTATAGACGCCTCTCCATTACTAACCTGGGCTTGATGTCAGCTGGCATTATAAGCTGACATCATCCCCAGCCCTATTACCCCACTGCCACCGCACCAGGGCAGCGTGGAAGAGCGAGGCTAAGTGCCAGAATTGGCGCATCCTATGGATGCGCCATTTCTGGGGCGGCTGACGGCTGGTGTTTCTAGCCTGGGAGGGGGCCAATATTCATGGCTCCCTTCCTGGGCTATTAATATCAGCCCCCAGCTGTCTGCCTAGCCTTTGCTAGCTATTAAATTAGGGGGGACCCCACGTCATTTTTTTTGGGGGGGTCCTCCATTTTAATAGCCAGTAAAGGCTAGGTATTCAGCTGGGGGCTGATATTAGTAGCCTGGGAAGCTCCGTGGGTATTACCCCCTTCCCAGGCTTCAAACATCTGCCCCAGCTGTCTGCTTAACCTCCGCTAGAGACTAAAATTATGGGGAACCCCACGCCAATTTTTTTTAATAATAAATCCTTTATTTTAATACTAAATGACAAGTACAGTAACCAATACTATCACTGTACTTATTATATATGTGACTGACATGTTTCTATCTATCTAATCTATGTGTGAAGCTCTATTCTGTCTGTTATAAATTGTCGGGTACAGATGCTGAATTGCCGGCCGGCTTTTTTAAAGAGACGGTGCATGAAAACACTATTATTTTTTTTGATAAATCCTTTACACTAAATGACAATTACAGTAAGCAACACTGTCACTGTACTTCATAAATATGTGGCTGACATGTTTCTATCTATCTAATCTATGTGTGATTCTCTATTCCTTCTATTCTAAATTGTCGGGTACAGATGCTGAATTGCCGGCCGGCTTTTTTAAAGAGACGGTGCATGAAAACACTATTATTTTTTTTAATAAATCCTTTGCAGTAAATGACAAGTACAGTAAGCAACACTGTCACTGTACTTATTATATATGTCACTGACATGTTTCTATCTATCTAATCAGGGCCGGCGTCAGCACCCGGCGCACCCGGGCAAATGCCGGGGCCCTGAGCAGGCAGAGGGGCCCACTGGCGGTCGCGCACCCCGCTGGGCTATGGGCGGAGGAGAGCGGTGTCTGCGCCCGCCCTTCTCCGCCGCTTGCTCAGGGCCCCGGCAACCCGATACTTACCTCTCCCCGTGCCTCCGCAGATCAGCTGTCTTCCTGCTCTGCGCTCCCTGTGACGTCTCAGGTCAGAGGGCGCGGTGACGTCTTTACACCGCGCCCTCCCCTGAGCCGTCACAGGGAGCGCTGAGTGGGACAACGCCGACAACGCTGGAGTTCGGAGCCAGGCAGCGGGCAGCAGGCAGCGGGCAGCAGGCAGCAGGCAGCGGGCAGCAGGTAGCAGGTGAGGAGAAGGGAGGTGAGTATTTGATTTTTTTTTTTTTTTAATGTATGGAGGCATGGGGCAGTATAAAGAGGGGAGGGGGGGGGCATCCTGCATGGGGCATCCTGCATGGGGCATTATAAGGTGGGGAACAGCCTGCATGGGGCATTATAAAGAGGGGGGGATTCCTGCTTGGGGCATTATAATGAGGAGGGGTGACAGCCTGCATGGGGCAGTATAAAGAGGAGGGGTGACAGCCTGCATGGAGCATTATAAAGAGGAGGGGTGACAGCCTGCATGGGGCATTATAAAGAGGAGGGGTGACAGCCTGCATGGGGCAGTATAAAGAGGAGGGGTGACAGCCTGCATGGGGCATTATGTGGGGGGTAACAGCCTGCATGGAGCATTAAAAGGGGGGGGTCCTGTATGGGGCATTATGTGGGGGGAACAGCCTGCATGGAGCATTATAAGGGGGGGGGGGGCAGCCTGTATGGGGCATTATGTGGGGGGTAACAGCCTGCATGGAGCATTAAAAGGGGGGGCCTGTATGGGGCATTATGTGGGGGGTAACAGCCTGCATGGAGCATTATAAGGGGGGGGCAGCCTGTATGGGGCATTATGTGGGGGGTAACAGCCTGCATGGAGCATTAAAAGGGAGGGGCCTGTATGGGGCATTATGTGGGGGGTAACAGCCTGCATGGAGCATTATAAGGGGGGGACAGCCTGTATGGGGCATTATGTGGGGGGTAACAGCCTGCATGCAGCATTATATGGGGACCGGTATCCTGTATGGAGCGTTATATGGGGGCCAGTATCCTGTATGGAGCGTTATATGGGGGCCAGTATTCTGTATGGAGCCTTATATGGCGGCCAGTATTCCGTATGGAGCCTTATATGGAAGCCAGTATTCCGTATGGAGCCTTATATGAGGGCCAGTATTCCATATGGGGCCAGTATTCCGTATGGAGCCTTATATGGGGGCCAGTATTCCGTATGGAGCCTTATATGGGGGCCAGTATTCCGTATGGAGCCTTATATGGGGTCCAGTATTCCGTATGGAGCCTTATATGGGGGCCAGTATTCCGTATGGAGCCTTATATGGGGGCCAGTATTCCGTATGGGGCCTTATATGGGGGCCAGTATTCCGCATGGAGCCTTATATGGGGGCCAGTATTCCGCATGGAGCCTTATATGGGGGCCAGTATTCCGCATGGAACCTTATATGGGGGTCAGTATTCCGCATGGAGCCTTATATGGGGGTCAGTATTCCGCATGGAGCCTTATATGGGGGTCAGTATTCCGCATGGAGCCTTATATGGGGGCCAGTATTCCGTATGGGGCCTTATATGGGGGCCAGTATTCCGTATGGGGCCTTATATGGGGGCCAGTATTCCGTATGGGGTCTTATATGGGGGCCAGTATTCCGTATGGGGTCTTATATGGGGGCCAGTATTCCGTATGGGGTCTTATATGGGGCCAGTATTCCGTATGGGGTCTTATATGGGGGCCAGTATTCCATATGGGGGCCAGTATTCCGTATGGGGCCTTATATGGGGGCCAGTATTCCATATGGGGGCCAGTATTCCATATGGGGCCTTATATGGGGGCCAGTATTCCGTATGGGGTCTTATATGGGGGCCAGTATTCCGTATGGGGTCTTATATGGGGCCAGTATTCCGTATGGGGCCTTATATGGGGGCCAGTATTCCGTATGGGGCCTTATATGGGGGCAAGTATTCCGTATGGGGCCTTATATGGGGACCAGTATTCCGTATGAAGCGTTATATGGGGGCCAGTATTCCGTATGGGCGTTATATGGGGACCAGTATTCCGTATGGAGCCTTATATGGGGGCCACTATTCTGTGTGGAGCGATTCACCGGTTTCTGAGCTATTGTGGAATTTACAATAGATATCACTCATGAAGTGAAATCTTTGCATTGTACTATATATATATATTTCTCCGCCGTATCTCTGCATCATGAATCGTGGTATGTGTTAAAGGGGCCCACTGAGACTCTTTCGCCCGGGGCCCAGAAAAACCTGGAGCCGGCCCTGTATCTAATCTATGTGTGAAGCTCTATCTTTCTGTTCTAAATTGTCGGGTACCGCTGCTGAATTGCCGGCCGGCTTTTTTAAAGAGACGGTGCATGAAAACACTATTATATTTTTTAATAAATCCTTTACACTAAATGACATGTACAGTAAGCAACACTGTCACTGTACTTCATATATATGTGACTGACATGTTTCTATCTATCTAATCTATGTGTGATGCTCTATTCCTTCATGTCTAAATTGTCGGGTACCGGTGTATGCCGCTGCTGAATTGCCGGCCGGCTTTTTTAAAGAAAGCGTCTTCTGAGCAGTTTGTGAGCTTTTGGACACCTTTGAAGGTGTTTTCTATGTGTTCCTATGTGTTTTTGTTTGCCTGCCATTGGTTTTAACGGTGTTCGACGGTGTTCTAAGGTGTTCGACGAACAGTCCGACGAACAGTTCCTCGAACATCCCGGTGTTCGACGAACCGAACCGAACCCGAACACTAAGGGGGTGGCTCAACACTAAATATCAATGCCCCTTGGAAGAGTGTTGGGGGTCGCAGGGAAGAAATAGACAAAATCAATGCCCCGTGGAAGAGACGTGGAGGTCAAATTAGCTTAACAATACGGTTTTATTGCCCCTTGGAAGAGTGGTGGAGGTTACAGTGGAAAAAATAGACACTATCAATGATCCGTGGAGAGACGTGGAGGTCACAGTAGCTTAACAAGACAGTTTTAATGCCCCTTGGAAGAGTGGTGGAGGTCGCAGTGGAATAAAAAGACGATATCAATGGTTCTTGGAAGAGACGTGGAGGACACAGTAGCTTAACAAGATAGTTTTAATGCCCCTTGGAAGAGTGGTGGAGATCGAAGTGGAATAAAAAGACAATATCAATCCCCCTTGGAAGAGTGGTGGAGGTCGCAGTGGAATAAAAATACAATATCAATGCCCCGTGGAATAGACGTGGATGTCACAGCAGCTTAACAAGACGGTTTTAATGCCCCTTGGAAGAACTGTGGAGTTGAGAGTGGTTTAACAAGACGGTTTTAATGCCCCTTGGATGAGACGTGGAGACCACAGTAGCTTAACAACGAGGTTCTAATGCCCCTTGTAAAGGTGGTGAAGGTTAAAGTGGAATAAAAAGACAATATCAATGCCCGGTGGAAGAGACGTGGAGGTCACAGTAGCTTAACAAGACGGTTTTAATGCCCCTTGGAAGAGTGTTGGAGGTTGCAATGGAATAAAAAGACGATATCAATGGCTCTTGGAAGAGACGTGGAGGACACAGTAGCTTAATTAGACAGTTTTAATGCCCCTTGGAAGAGTGGTAGATATCGTACTTGAATAAAAAGACAATATCAATGCCCCTTGGAAGAGTGGTGGAGGTCGCAGTGGAATAAAAAGACAATATCAATGCCCCGTGGAATAGACGTGGAGGTCACAGTAGCTTAACAAGACGTTTTTAATGTCCCTTGGATGAGCTGTGGAGTTCAGAGTGGTTTAACAAGACGGTTTTTATGCCCCTTGGATGAGACATGGAGGCCACAGTAGCTTAACAAGGTGGTTCTAATGCCCCTTGGAAAGGTGGTGAAGGTTAAAGTGGAATAGAAAGACAATATCAATGCCCCGTGGAAGAGACGTGGAGGTCACAGTAGCTTAACAAGACAGTTTTAATGCCCCTTGGAAGAGTGGTGGAGGTCGCAGGGAATAAAACGACAATATCAATGCCCCTTGGAAGAGACGTGGAGCTCAAAGTAGCTTAACAATATGGTTATATTTCCCTTTGGAAGAGTGGTAAAGGTTACAATGGAATTTAAAGACAATATTAATGCCGCGTGGAAGAGACATGGAGGTCACAGTAGCATAACAAGATGGTTTTAATGCCTTTTGGAAGAGTTGTGGTGTTCGCAGTGGAATAAAAACACAATATCAAGGCCCTTTGGAAGAGTGGTGGAGGTCGCAGTGGAAAAAAAAGACAATATCAATGCCCCTTGGAAGAGTGGTGGAGCTCACAGTGGAATAAAATGACGATATCAATGCCCCTTGCAAGAGACGTGGAGGTCACAGTAGCTTAACAAGACAGATTAAATTCCCCTTGGAAGAGTGGTGGAGTTCACAGTGGTTTACCAAGACGGTTTGAATGCCCCTTGGAAGAGACGTGGAGGTCACACTATCTTAAAACTACGGTTTTAATGCCCCTTGGAAGAGGTAGAGGTCGCAGTGGAATAAAAAGACAATATCAATGCCGCTTGGAAGAATGGTGGAGTTCGCAGTGGAATAAAAGACAATATCAATGCCTCGGGGAAGAGACGTGGAGGTCAAAGAAGCATAACAAGATGGTTTTAATGCCCCTTGCAAGAGTGGTGGAAGTCGCAGTGGATTAAAAAGACATCAATTCCCCGTGGAAGAGACGTGGAGGTCATTTTAGCTTTACAAGATGGTTTTAATGCCCCTTGGAAGAATGGTGGAGTTCGCAGTGTAATAAAAAGACAATATCACGGGGCCTTGGAAGAGTGGTGGAGGTCGCAATGGAATAAAATGACAATATCAATGCCCATTGGAAGAGTTGTGGAGGTCGCAGAGGAATAAAAAAAAATAAATGAATGCCCCTTGGATGAGACGTGGAGGTCACAGTAGCTTAACAAGACGGTTTAAATGCCACTTGGAAGAGTGTTGGAGTTCGAAACAAGACGGTTTAAATGCCCCTTGGAAGAGTGTTGGAGTTCGAAGTGGAATAAAAAGACAAAATTAATGCCCCGTAGAAGAAACGTGGAGGTGACAGTAGCTTAATAAGTCAGTTTTACTCCCCCTTGTAAGAGCTGAGGAGTTCAGAGTGGTTTAACAAGACGGTTTGAAAGCCCCTTGGAAGAGACGTGGAGGTCACAGTAGCTTAAAAAAACGGTATTAATGCCCCTTGGAAGAGTGGTGGAGGTTACAGTGAAATAAAAAGACAATATCAATGCCCCGTCGAAGAGAAGTGGAGGTCACAGTAGCTTAACGAAATGTTTTTTTTGCCCCTTGGAAGAGTGCTTGAGGTTGCAGTGGAATAAAAAGAAAATATCAATGCCCTTTGGAAGAGTGGTGGAGGTTGCAGTGGAATAAAAAGACGATATCAATGCCCTGTGGAAGAGACGTGGAGGTCACAGTAACTTAACAAGACGGTTTTAATGCCCGTTGAAGGAGTGGTGGAGTTCGCAGTTTAATAAAACGACAATATCAAGGCCCCTTGGAGGAGTGGTGGAGGTTGCAGTGGAATAAAAAGACAATATCAATACCCCTTGGAAGATTGCTGGAGGTCGCAGTGGAATAAAAAGACAATATCAATGCCCCTTGGAAGAGACGTGGAGGTCACAGTATCTTAACAAGACGGCTTAAATGCCCCTTGGAAAAGTGGTGGAGTTCAGAGTGGTTTTACAAGATGGTTTTATTGACCCTTGGAAGAGACGTGGAGGTCACATTAGCTTTACAAGATGGTTTTAATGCCCCCTGGAGAGTGATGGAGGTTACAGTGGAATAAAAAGACAAAATCAATGCCCCGGGGAAGAGACGTGGAGATCTAAATAGCTTAAAAAGACAGTTGTAATGCCGCTTAAAAGAGTGGTGGAGTTCGCAGTGGATTAAAAAGACATCAATTCCCAGTGGAAGAGACGTGGAGGTCATTTTAGCTTTACAACATGGTTTTAATGCCCCTTGGAAGAATGGTGGATTTCGCAGTGGAATGAAAAGACAATATCAATGCCCCTTGGAAGAATGGTGGATTTCGAAGTGGAATGAAAAGACAATATCACGGCCCCTTGGAAGAGTGGTGGAGGTCGCAATGGAATAAAATGACAATATCAATGCCCATTGGAAGTGTTTTGGAGGTCGCAGTGGAATAAAAAAAAATAAATGAATGCCCCTTGGATGAGACGTGGAGGTCACAGTAGCTAAACAAGACGGTTTAAATGCCCTTTGGAAGAGTGTTGGAGTTCGAAGTGGAATAAAAAGACAATATTAATGCCCAGTAGAAGAAACGTGGAGGTCACAGTAGCTTAACAAGTCAGTTTTACTCCCCCTTGGAAGAGCTGTGGAGTTCAGAGTGGTTTAACAAGACGGTTTGAAAGCCCCTTGGAAGAGACGTGGAGGTTACAGTAGCTTAAAAAAACGGTATTAATGCCCTTGGAAGAGTGGTGGAGGTTACAGTGAAATAAAAAGACAATATCAATGCCCCGTGGAAGAGACGTTGAGGTCACAGTAACTTAACAAGACGGTTTTAATGCCCGTTGGAGGAGTGGTGGAGTTCGCAGTTTAATAAAGCAACAATATCAAGGCCCCTTGGAAGAGTGGTGGAGGTTGCAGTGGAATAAAAAGACAATATCAATACCCCTTGGAAGATTGCTGGAGGTCGCAGTGGAATAAAAAGACAATATCAATGCCCTTTCGAAGAGACGTGGAGGTCACAGTAGCTTAACAAGATGGTTTAAATGTCTCTTGGAAAAGTGGTAGAGTTCAGAATGGTTTTACAAGATGGTTTTATTGACCCTTGGAAGAGACGTGGAGGTAACATTAGCTTTACAAGATGGTTTTAATGCCCCTTGGAAGAGTGATGGAGGTTACAGTGGAATAAAAAGACAAAATCAATGCCCCGTGGAAGAGACATGGATTTCACAGCAGCTTAACAGGACGATTTTAATACTACTTGGAAGAGTGATGGAGGTCGCTGTGGAATAAAAAGACAATTTCAATGCCCCTTGGAAGAGACGTGGAGGTCACACTAGCTTAACAATACAGTTTTAATGCCCCTTGGAAGAGCTGTGGAGTTCAGATTGGTTTTACAAGATGGTTTTAATGCCTTTTGGAAGAGACGTGGTGGTCACATTAGCATTACAAGACGGTTTTACTGCTTCTTAGAGGAGTGGTGGAGGTTATAGTGGAATAAAAAGACAATATCAATGCCCCGGGGAAGAGACGTGGAGATCTAAATAGCTTAAAAAGACAGTTGTAATGCCCCTTAAAAGAGTGGTGGAGTTTGCAGTGGAATAAAAATACAATATCAATGCCCGGTGCAAGAGACGTGGAGGTCACAGTAGCTTAACAAGTTGGTTTTAATGGCCCTTAGAAAAGGGGTGGAGGTCGCAGTGGAATAAAAAGACAATATCAATGTTCCTTGGAAGAGTGGTGGAGGTCGCATTGGACTAAAAAGACAATATCAATGCCCCGTGGAAGAGATATGGAGGTCGCAGAAACTTAACAAAATGGTTTTCATGCCCCGTGGAAGAGTGGTGGAGGTAGCGGTGGAATAAAAAGACAAAATCAATGCCCCTTGGAAAAGACGTGGAGGTCACAGTAGCTTAACAAGACGGTTTTAATGCCCCTTGGAAGAGTAGTGGAGGTCGCTGTGGAATAAAAATACAATATCAATGCCCCGTGGAAAAGACGTGTAGGTCACAGTAGTTTAACAAAGCGGTTTTAATGCCCCTTGGAAGAATGGTGGAGGTCGCAGTGGAATAAAAAAACAATGTCAATGCCCCGTGTAAGAGACGTGGAGGTCACAGTAGCTTAACAAGATGGTTTTAATGGCCCTTAGAAAAGTTGTGGCGGTTGCAGTGGAATAAAAAGACAATATCAATGCCCCTTGGAAGAGTGGTGGAGGTCGTATTGGACTAAAAAGACAATATTAATTCCCCGTATCCCCGTAGAAGAGACATGGAGGTCACAGAAACTTAACAAAATGGTTTTCATGCCCCGTGGAAGAGTGGTGGAGGTAGCAGTGGAATAAAAAGACAAAATCAATGCCCCGTGGAAGAGACGTGGAGGTCACAGTAGCTTAACAAGATGGTTTTAATGCCCCTTGGAAGAGCTGTGGAGTACAGAGCGGTTTAACAAGATGGTTTTAATGCCCCTTGGAAGAGACGTGGAGGTAGCAGTAGCTTAACAAGACAGTTTTAATGCCTCTTGGAAGAGTGGTGGAGGTTACAGTGAAAAAAAAAGACAATATCAATGCCCTGTGGAAAAGACGTGGAGGCCACAGTAGCTTAACAAGACACTTTTTAATGCCCCTTGGCAGAGCTGTGGCATTCAGAGTAGTTTAACAAGAAGGATTTAATGCCCCTTGGAAGAGACGTGAAGATGACAGTAGCTTAACAAGACAGTTTTAATGCCCATTGGAAGAGTGGTGGAGGTTACAGTGGAATAAAAAGACAATATGAATGCCCCGTGGAAGAGACTTAGAGGTCACAGTAGCTTAAAAAGATGGCTTTATTGCCCCTTGGTGGAGGTCGCAGAGTAATAAAAAGACAATATCAAAGTCCCTTGGAAGAGTAGTGGAGGTCGCAGTGGAATAAAAAGACAATAACAATGCCCCTTGGAAGAGTGGTGGAGGTTGCAGTGGAATAAAAAGACAATATCAATGCCCCATAGAATGGACGTGGAGGTCACAGTAGCGTAACAAGACTATTTTAATGCCCCTTGGAAGAGTGGTGGAGGTCGCAGTGGTATAAGAAGACAATATCAATACCCAGTGGAACAGACGTGAAGGTCACAGTAGCATAACAAGACTGTCTTAATGCCCCTTGGAAGAACTGTGGAGTTCAGAGAGGTTTAACAAGACAGTTTTAATGCCCCTTGGAAGAGACGTGGAGGTCACAGTAGCTTAACAAGACGGTTTTAGTGCCAATTGGAATCGTGGTGTAGGTTACATTGGAATAAAAAGACAATATCAATGTTCCTTGGAAGAGTGATGTTGGTCGCAGTGGAATAAAAAGACAATATCAATGCCCCGTGGAAGAGACGTGGAGGTAATAGTAGCTTAACAAGACAGTTTTATTGCCGCTTGGAAGATTGGTGGAGGTCGCAGTGGAATAAAAAGACAATATCAATGCCCCTTGGAAAAGACGTGGAAGTCACAGTAGCTTAACAAGACGGTTTTAATGCCCCTTGGAAGAGTCGTGGAGGTCGCTGTGGAATAAAAATACAATACCAATGCCCTGTGGAAGAGACGTGGAGGTCACAGTAGTTTAACAAAGCGGTTTTAATGCCCCTTGGAAGAGTGGTGGAGGTCGCAGTGGAATAAAAAAACAATATCAATGCCCCGTGGAAGAGACGTGGAGGTCACAGTAGCTTAACAAGATGGTTTTAATGGCCCTTAGAAAAGTTGTGGCGGTTGCAGTGGAATAAAAAGACAATATCAATGCCCCTTGGAAGAGTGGTGGAGGTCGTATTGGACTAAAAAGACAATATCAATTCCCCGTAGAAGAGACATGGAGGTCACAGAAATTTAACAAAATGGTTTTCATGCCCCGTGGAAGAGTGGTGGAGGTAGCAGTGGAATAAAAAGACAAAATCAATGCCCCGTGGAAGAGACGTGGAGGTCAGAGTAGCTTAACAAGACGGTTTTAATGCCCATTGGAAGAGTAGTGAGGGTCGCTGTGGAATAAAAAGACAATATCAATGCCCCGTGGAAGAGACGTGGAGGTCACAGTAGCTTAACAAGATGGTTTTAATGCCCCTTGGAAGAGCTGTGGAGCACAGAGTGGTTTAACAAGATGGTTTTAATGCCCCTTGGAAGAGACGTGGAGGTAGCAGTAGCTTAACAAGACAGTTTTAATGCCTCTTGGAAGAGTGGTGGAGGTTACAATGAAAAAAAAAAGACAATATCAATGCCCTGTGGAAAAGACGTGGAGGCCACAGTAGCTTAAGAAGTCACTTTTTAATGCCCCTTGGCAGAGCTGTGGCATTCAGAGTGGTTTAACAAGAAGGATTTAATGCCCCTTGGAAGAGACGTGAAGATGACAGTAGCTTAACAAGACAGTTTTAATGCCCCTTGGAAGAGTGGTGGAGGATACAGTGGAATAAAAAGACAATATCAATGCCCCGTAGAAGGGACGTGGAGGTCACAGTATCTTAACAAGACTATTTTAAAGCCCCTTGGAAGAGTGGTGGAGGTCGCAGTGGTATAAGAAGACAATATCAATACCCAGTGGAACAGACATGAAGGTCACAGTAGCATAACAAGACTGTTTTAAGGCCCCTTGGAAGAACTGTGTAGTTCAGAGAGGTTTAACAAGACAGTTTTAATGCCCCTTGGAAGAGACATTGTGGTCACAGTAGCTTAACAATACAGTTTTAGTGCTCCTTAGAAGAGTGGTGTAGGTCGCAGTGGAGTAAAAAGAGAATATCAATGCCCCGTGCAAGAGACGTGGACGTAGAAGTAGCTTAACACAATGGTTTTAATGCCCCTTGGAAGAGTGGTGTAGGTCGCAGTGGAATAAAAAGCCAATATTAATGCCCCGTGGAAGAGACGTGGAGGTCAAAGTAGCTTAACAAGACGGTTTTAATACACCTTGGAAGAGCTGTGAAGTTCAGAGTGGTTTATAAAGACGGTATTAATGATCCTTGGATGAGACGTGGCGGTCACAGTAGCTTAAAAAGAGAGTTTTAATGCCCATTGGAAAAGTGGTGGAGGTTACAGTGGAATAAAAAGACAATTTCAATGCCCCGTGGAAGAGATGTCGAGGTCACAGTAGCTTAACAACACAGTTTTAATGCCCCTTGGAAGAGTGGTGGAGATCGCATTGGATTAAAAAGTCAATATAAATGCCCCGTGGAATATACGTGGAGGTCACAGTAGCTTAACAAGACGGTTTTAATGCCCCTTGGAAGAGCTGTGGAGTTCAGAGTGGTTTAACAAGATGGTTTTAATTCCCCTTGGATGAGACGGGGAGGCCACAGTAACTTAACAAGGCAGTTCTAATGCACGTTGGAAAGGTGGTGAAGGTTACAGTGGAATAAAAAGACAATATCAACGCCCCGTGGAAGAGATGTGGAGGTCACAGTAGCTTATCAAGACAGTTTTACTGCCCCTTGGAAGAGTGTTGGAGGTTGCAGTGGAATAAAAAGACAATATCAATGCACCTTGGAAGAGTGGTGGATGTCGCAGTGGAATAAAAAGAAAATATCTCTGCCCCGTGGAAGAAACGTGGAGGTCACAGTTGCTTAAAAAGAAAATTTTATTGCCCCTTGGAAGAGTGGTGTAGGTCGCAGGGAATAAAAAGACAATATCAATGCCCCGTAGAAGAGACATGGAGGTCACAGTAGCTTAACAAGATGGTTTTAATGCCCCTTGGAAGAGTGGTGGAGGTCGCAGTTGAATAAAAAGACAATATCAATGCCTCGTGGAAGAGACGTGGAGGTCACAGTAGCTTAACAAGTCGGTTTTAATGCCCCTTCGAAGAGTGGTGGTGGTCGCAGTGGAATAAAAAGACAATATCAATGCCCCTTGAAATAGTGGTGGAGGTCGCAGTGGAATAAAAAGACAATATCAATGCCCCGTGGAAGAGATGTAGAAGTCACAGTAGCTTAAGAAGATGGTTTTAATGCCCCTTGGAAGAGTGGTGGAGGTTACTGTGGGATAAAAAGACAATATCAATGCCCCGTGGAAATGGCGTGGAGGTCACAGTAGCTTAACAAGATGGTTTTATTGCCCCTTGGAAGAGTGTCACGGGTGTGTCGCCACAAAGATCGTCACGATTACACAGCCTGACTTCTCGCAGCTGAGTTTTTGGTGCTTTGTGTTTTTCGGCAGTGAGGGAGTTAACTCTCTCTCTCTCTGTGCTAGACGAGGTCCAGCCTCGCCCAGCTGCAATCAATGCTGCTGTAGTGGGACTCCTTCAAATGCCTGCCGGTCTGTTAGGGAAGTGTCGGTGAAAGCATTTCATGCAGACTAACAGAGCGGATCGTGGTATTTGGAGTTTCAGAGCTAAGTGTATTTGGAGTGTTTTTTTCCCTTCCTCACTTTATCATTTATCTCCTTTCCCGTTGGTGTTCCCTCTGTTGTAGTTGTGTAGTTTTTGTATGCAAGGTGGTTTTGGTTTTACCCTTGTACTGTCTCGTTCGTCTAAGTACTGAGTGTGGGCATATTAATACCTGTCCCCTTTTGTTGTGATCAGGGGTCCTTCTCAGGACTAGATTACTTAGGTGCAGGGATCCTCAGGAGGTAGGGGTTACGCTGGCGGCCTGGACCTCTGTACCTTTAACAGTACCTCCAGGTAGAGGGATTAGTCAGGGCCCCAGCTTAGGGTCAGCTTAGGCCCCCTACCTCCAGTACACAGAGACAGCGTGACATTTTCACCGACCACTTAGATTTTCTCCAGCTACCATGGATCCAGTAGCCGGTCTAGCTCGGCAGTTGCAGAGTTTGTCCATGGAGCTGGCGGACGTTAGGTCCAAGGTTTTGTATCCTCAGGAGCAAGCCGGTCCAGAACCTAAAGTAGCTCTCCCTGACAGGTTCACTGGGGGGCGGGACAAGTTTTTTGTTTTCCGGGAGGCATGCAAGTTGTACTTTCGGCTGCGGCCTCGGTCATCGGGGAGTGAAGAACAAAGGGTGGGAATTGTCATCTCGCTCCTACAAGGGGACCCACAATCTTGGGCGTTCTCTCTTCCCCCGGGCTCCCCGGCTCTCCAGTCAGTGGATAGGTTTTTTGCTGCTCTGGGTCTTGTATATGATGACCCGGATCGGATCTCCCTTGCTGAATCTAAGTTACGTAGGATCCAGCTGGAAGATCGTCCGGCGGAGGAATTCTGTTCGGAGTTCCGTAGGTGGGCCACTGACACCCAATGGAATGACCCGGCTCTTAGGAGCCAGTTTTGTCAAGGTTTATCCGACAAATTACAGGATGTGTTGGCACAGTATGACTCTCCCGCGTCACTGGAAGCCGCTATGGCCCTTGCTATTCGCATTGACAGATGGCTTCGGGAGAGGTGCGGGATAACTCCACCCCCTGTGATGACTCCACCTCCTACAAGGTCCCCTCATATGGTGGTTCCCCTGGTCAGTCCAGAGGAGCCTATGCAATTAGGAGGGACATCATTTCGGGGGAGGGGACTGGTGGTGTGCCATAAGACAGGAAGGTGTTTCTTCTGCGGGAGAAAGGGACATTTTATTGGGGGGTGTCCATCCCGTCCCTTGCAGAGTGAAGAGTCGTCAGAAAACTGTTGATCCCAGGTTGTGTGGTGGACGGCAATCTGGGAGTAGGTATTTCGTCCCTAGGTTCGTCTCAGTTTCTCGTTCCGGCGGAGGTGGTGGTGGGTACGAGAACTGAGAGGATATCTGTTCTTCTGGATAGTGGGGCCGGGGCTAATCTGGTGGACGCTCGGTTTGCCCGGGTTCAAGGTATGCGATTGAGTGAGTTGGCTAAACCCATCCCCATATTCTCGATCGATGCCAGGCCTCTCGGTTAGGGAAGTTTTTTGCAAGCTGTGCATAACGTAAAACTTCAAGTGGGGGCGATACATAAAGAACTGTTGTCTTGCTACGTGTTGGAGGGTCTTCCCACTCCTATAGTGTTGGGCCTTCCTTGGTTAACTAAGCATAACTCGGTTATTAATTGGCAATCCGGAGAGATAAGCCAATGGAGTAAATTCTGTAATAAAAACTGCATGAATACGGTCATCGGTGCGGTTACTCCTAGGGTCTTACCTCCATTTCTGGCGGACTTTGAGGATGTATTCTCGGAGAAAGGGTGTCAGGAACTACCTCCTCATCGCGAGTATGACTGTTCTGTAAAACTGCTCCCTGAGGCCAAGTTACCTAAAGCTAGGTTGTATAACCTTTCTGGTCCTGAGAGGCAGGCCATGAAGGATTATATTTCAGAAAGTCTGGCTAAGGGGCATATTAGACCTTCATCTTCACCGGTGGCCGCGGGGTTCTTCTTTGTTAAGAAGAAAGATGGAGGCCTACGCCCTTGCCTGGATTTCCGTGAACTTAATCGGATTATGGTCCGAGATCCGTATCCGCTCCCACTTATTCCCGATCTCTTTAATCAGATCGTGGGCGCCAAATGGTTCTCTAAGTTGGATCTCAGGGGGGCGTACAATCTGCTTAGGATGAAGGAGGGGGATGAGTGGAAGACGGCGTTTAACACTCCGGAGGGGCATTATGAGAACCTTGTCATGCCATTCGGTCTGACTAATGCCCCGGCGGTGTTCCAACACTTTGTTAATGACATTTTTCGCCGCCTGGTGGGACAGTTTGTTGTCATATATCTGGATGATATCTTAATTTACTCGCCGGATCTGGTGTCTCATCAGGAGCACGTTAGGCAGGTGTTACAGATCTTGCGGGATAATAAACTGTATGCCAAATGGGAAAAGTGTGTGTTCGCCGTACAGGAACTCCAGTTTTTAGGCTTCCTGGTTTCAGCGTCCGGTTTTCGTATGGACCCTGGGAAAGTGCGGGCAGTTCTTGAGTGGGATCGGCCAGAGAATCTTAAGGCACTACAACGTTTCCTGGGGTTTGCTAATTATTACCGGAAGTTCATGCGTAATTTCTCGTCCATGGTTTAGCCTCTCACAGACATGACTAAAAAGGGGACGGATTTTTCTAGGTGGTCTGACAAGGCTTGTCAAGCATTCTCCTCCTTGAAAAAATGTTTTTCCTCAGCACCCATACTCATTCAACCTGATGCGTCACAGCCATTCATTGTAGAGGTAGACGCTTCCGAGGTAGGGGTGGGAGCAGTATTGTCACAAGGTTCGTCCCCTGGTAAGTGGCATCCGTGCGCCTTTTTCTCTAAAAAATTGTCGTCCGCTGAGAGGAATTACGATGTCGGCAATAGGGAACTCTTGGCCATTAAGTTAGCTTTTGAGGAGTGGCGCCATTTTTTAGAGGGGGCAGTCCATCCGGTCACCGTCATCACCGATCACAAGAACCTGCTTTATCTGGAGTCCGCGAAACGTCTGAATCCCAGACAAGCTAGGTGGTCATTGTTTTTTACCAGGTTTAATTTTGTCGTTACATATCGTCCTGGGTCAAAAAATGTAAAGGCGGATGCCTTATCTCGTAGTTTCCCTGGGGCCGGGAATACGGACGACCCGATTCCTATCCTTCAGGAGGGGGTGGTGGTTTCGGCAGTATGCTCTGAGCTTGAGGAGGAGGTATTGGAGGCTCAGGGGGACGCCCCTGTTGGACCTCCGGGGAGACTGTTTGTTCCAGATCAGTTGCGACAAAAGGTGATCGAGGCACACCATAACTCAGCTTTAGCAGGACACCCAGGGAGTAAAGCAACTGTGGATCTCCTCTCGCGTCGGTTTTGGTGGCCTAACTTACATAAGGAGGTGGTAACTTTTGTCGCGTCCTGTGGGGTTTGTGCGCGCTCTAAGACCTCACATACCCGTCCGTCTGGGGCCCTCTTACCTTTGAAGATCCCGGAGCGTCCTTGGACTCATCTGTCTATGGACTTTATTACGGACCTCCCTCCGTCTTCAGGTAAAACGGTCATACTCGCTGTAGTGGACAGGTTCAGCAAGATGGCACATTTTATCGCTCTTCCTGCTCTTCCTAATGCTAAAACTCTTGCGCAGGTGTTCATTGGGGAGATTGTGAGGCTTCACGGGGTACCCTCCGAGGTGGTGTCAGATCGGGGGTCTCAGTTTGTGTCCAAATTCTGGAAGGCGTTTTGTACATGGCGGGGGATGCATTTATCGTTCTCATCGGCTTTTCATCCTCAGACCAATGGTCAGACGGAACGTATGAACCAGAGCTTGGAGACATATCTCCGGTGTTTTGTGTCAGAGAACCAGGAGGACTGGGCTTCTTTCTTACCTCTGGCAGAGTTTGCTCTTAATAATAGGCGGAGCGAGTCCACTGGTAAGTCCCCGTTTTTTGGGGCATATGGTTTTCACCCCCAGTTTTGTACTTTCAGTAGGGGGTCTCTTCGGGGGTTCCTGAGGAGGAACGATTTTCTTCATCACTCGCTTCAGTATGGAGAGGGGTGCTGAAGAATCTGAATACTATGGGGAACCGATACAAACGTATGGCTGATAGGAGGAGAGTGTCTGGTCCGGACCTAAGTGTGAACGATCGGGTATGGTTGTCTACCAGGAATATAAAACTTAAGGTTCCCTCCTGGAAACTGGGTCCCAGGTTCATCGGGCCGTACAGGATCAGTTCTATAATTAATCCGGTGGCATTCCGTCTTGACCTCCCCCCTACGTTTAAAATTCACAACGTGTTCCACAGATCATTGCTTAAGAGGTATGTGGCGCCGGTGGTACCGTCACCTTTACCTCCCCCTCCAGTGGTGGTCAATGGTAACTTGGAGTTCCAGGTATCGAGGGTCATCGATTCACGCTTTAATCGCCAGTCCCTTCAGTACCTGGTTCATTGGAAGGGGTATGGTCCTGAGGAGAGGATGTGGGTTCCTGCGTCGGATATTAACGCAGACCGATTAGTTCGGGCCTTCCACACGACTCACCCGGATAAACCTGGCCCTGAGGGTCCGGAGGCCCCTAGTAGAAGGAGGGGTACTGTCACGGGTGTGTCGCCACGAAGATCCTCACGATTACACAGCCTGACTTCTCGCAGCTGAGTTTTTGGTGCTTTGTGTTTTTCGGCAGTGAGGGAGTTAACTCTCTCTCTGTGCTAGACAAGGTCCAGCCTCGCCCAGCTGCAATCAATGCTGCTGTAGTGGGACTCCTTCAAATGCCTGCCGGTCTGTTAGGGAAGTGTCGGTGAAAGCATTTCATGCAGACTAACAGAGCGGATCGTGGTATTTGGAGTTTCAGAGCTAAGTGTATTTGGAGTGTTTTTTTCCCTTCCTCACTTTAACATTTATCTCCTTTCCCGTTGGTGTTCCCTCTGTTGTAGTTGTGTAGTTTTTGTATGCAAGGTGGTTTTGGTTTTACCGTTGTACTGTCTCGTTCGTCTAAGTACTGAGTGTGGGCATATTATTACCTGTCCCCTTTTGTTGTGATCAGGGGTCCTTCTCAGGACTAGATTACTTAGGTGCAGGGATCCTCAGGAGGTAGGGGTTACGCTGGCGGCCTGGACCTCTGTACCTTTAACAGTACCTCCAGGTAGAGGGATTAGTCAGGGCCCCAGCTTAGGGTCAGCTTAGGCCCCCTACCTCCAGTACACAGAGACAGCGTGACAAAGAAAGGTGAAGGTCGCAGTGGAATAAAAAGACAATATCAATGTCCCTTGGAAGAGTGGTGGAGTTCGCAGTGGAATAAAAAGACAATATCAATGCCCCTTGGTAGAGTGGTGGAGGTCGCAGTGGAATAAAAAGACAATATTAATGCCCCGTGGAAGGGACGTGGAGGTCACAGTAGCTTATCAAGACGCTTTTAATGCCCCTTGGGAGAGTGGTGGAGGTCGCAGTGGAATAAAAAGACAATATCAATGCCCCGTAAAAGAGACGTGGAGGTTACAATAGGTTAACAAGACGGTTTTAATGCCCCTTGGAAGGGCTGCGGAGTTCAGAGTGGTTTAACAAGATGGTTTTAATGCCCCTTGATAGAGATGTGAAGGTCTCAGTAGCTTAACAAGATGGTTTTAATGCCCCTTGGAACAGTGGAGGAGGTTACAGTGGAATAAAAAGACAATATCAATGCCCCTTGGAAGAGTGGTGGAGGTCGCAGTGGAATAAAAAGACAATGTCAATGCCCCGTGAAAGAGACGTGGAGGACACAGTAGCTTAACAAGATGGTTTTAATGCCCCTTGGAAGAGTGGTGGAGGTCTAAGTGGAATAAAAAGACAATAACAATGCCCTGTAAGAGACATGGAGGTCACAGTAGCTTAACAAGACGGTTTAAATGCCCATTGGAAGAGCTGTGGAGTTCAGAGTGGTTTAACAAGACAGTTTTAATGCCCCTTGATAGAGATGTGGAGGTCTCAGTAGCTTAACAAGATGGTTTTAATGCTCCTTGGAACAGTGGAGGAGGTTACAGTGGAATAAAAAGACAATATCAATGCCCTTTGGAAGAGTGGTGGAGGTCGTAGTGGAATAAAAAGACAATATCAGTTCCCCCTGTGGAATAGACGTGGAGGTCACAATAGCAAAACAAGACAGTTTTAATGCTACTAGGAAGAGTGGTGGAGGTCGCTGTGGAATAAAAAGACAACATCAATGCCCCGTGGAAGAGACATGGAGGTCACATTAGCTTTACAAGACTGTTTTAATGCCCCTTGGAAGAGTGCTGGAGGTTACAGAGGAATAAAAAGACAAAATCACTGCCCCGTGGAAGAGACGTTGAGGTCACAGTAGCTTATCAAGACGGTTTTAATGCTACATGGAAGAGTGGTGGAGATCACTGTGGAATAAAAAGACAATATCAATGCCCCGTGGAAGAGACGTGGAGGTGACAGTAGCTTAACAATACGGTATTAATGCCCCTTGGAAGAGCTGTGGAGTTCAGAGTGGTTTTTCAAGATGGTTTTAATGCCCCTTGGAAGAGACACGGTGGTCACATTAGCTTTACAAGACGGTTTTAATGCCCCTTGGAAGAGTGGAGGAGGTCGCATTGGAATAAAAAGACAGTATCAATGCCCCATTGAATAGACGTGGAGGTCACAGTAGCTTAACAAGACGGTTCTAATGCCCCTTGGAAGAGCTGTGGAGATCACAGTGGTTTAACAAGACGGATTTAATGCCCCTTGGATGAGACTTGGAGGCCACAGTAGCTTAACAATTTAGTTCTAATGCCCTTTGGAAAGGTGGTGAAGGTTACATTGGAATAAAAAGACAATATCAATGCCCCGTGGAAGAGACGTGGAGGTCACAGTAGCTTAGCAAGACAGTTTAATGCCCCTTGGAAGAGTGTTGGAGGTTAAAGTGGAATAAAAAGACAATATCAATGCCTTTTGGAAGAGTGGTGGATGTCGCAGTGGAATAAAAAGACAATATCATTGCCATGTGGAAGAAACGTGGAAGTCACATTAGCTTAAAAAGATGGTTTTATTGCCCCTTGGAAGAGTGCTGGAGGTCGCAGGCAATAAAAAGACAATATCAATGCCCCTTGGATGAACCGTGGAGGTCAAAGTAGCTTAACAATACGGTTTTATTTCCCCTTGGAAGAGTGGTGGAGGTTACAGTGGAAATTAAAGACAATATCAATGCCCCGTGGTAGAGATGTGGAGATCACAGTAGCTTAACAAGATGGTTTTAATGCCGCTTGCTAGAGTGGTGGAGTTTGGAGTGGAATAAAAATACAACATCAATGCCCCTTGGAAGAGTCGTGGAGGTCGCAGTGGAATAAAAAGACAATATCAATGCCCCTTGGAGGAGTGGTGGAGGTCGCAGTGGAATAAAAAGACGATATCAATGCCACTTGGAAGAGACGTGGAGGTCACATTAGCTTAACAAGATGGTTTAAATGCCCCTTGTAAGAGTGGTGGATTTTGCAGTGGAATAAAAAGACAATGTTAATGCCCTGTAGAAGAGACGTGGAAGTCACAGTAGCTTAACAAGAAAGTTTTAATGCCCCTTCGAAGAGCTGTGGAGTTCAGAGTGGTTTAACAAGAAGGTTTGAATGCCCCTTTGAAGAGACATGGAGGTCACAGTAGCTGAAAAACACGGTATTAATGCCACTTGGAGGAGTGGGCGAGATTACAGTGAAATAAAAAGACAATATCATTGCCCCGTGGAAGAGACGTGGAGGTCACAGTAGCTTAACAAAATGGTTTTAAAGCCTCTTGGAAGAGTGGTGAAGGTTGCAGTGGAATAAAAAGACAATATCAATAGCCCTTGGAAGAGTGTTGGGGGTCGCAGGGAAGAAATAGACAAAATCAATGCCCCATGGAAGAGACGTGGAGGTCAAATTAGCTTAACAATACGGTTCTATTGCCCCTTGGAAGAGTGGTGGAGGTTACAGTGGAAAAAATAGACACTATCAATGATCCGTGGAGAGACGTGGAGGTCACAGTAGCTTAACAAGACAGTTTTAATGCCCCTTGGAAGAGTGGTGGAGGTCGCAGTGGAATAAAAAGATGATATCAATGGTTCTTGGAAGAGACGTGGAGGACACAGTAGCTTAACAAGATAGTTTTAATGCCCCTTGAAAGAGTGGT
This sequence comes from Phyllobates terribilis, assembly GCF_046119375.1. Taxonomy (NCBI): domain Eukaryota; kingdom Metazoa; phylum Chordata; class Amphibia; order Anura; family Dendrobatidae; genus Phyllobates; species Phyllobates terribilis. Next base: position 207,762 of record NW_027363502.1, read on the forward strand.
GGAGATCGCAGTGGAATAAAAAGACAATATCAATCCCCCTTGGAAGAGTGGTGGAGGTCGCAGTGGAATAAAAATACAATATCAATGCTCCGTGGAATAGACGTGGATGTCACAGTAGCTTAACAAGACGGTTTTAATGCCCCTTGGAAGAACTGTGGAGTTGAGAGTGGTTTAACAAGATGGTTTTAATGCCCCTTGGATGAGACGTGGAGACCACAGTAGCTTAACAACGAGGTTCTCATGCCCCTTGGAAAGGTGATGAAGGTTAAAGTGGAATAAAAAGACAATATCAATGCCCTGTGGAAGAGACGTGGAGGTCACTGTAGCTTAACAAGACGGTTTTAATGCCCCTTGGAAGAGTGTTGGAGGTCGCAGTGGAATATAAAGACGATATCAATGGCTCTTGGAAGAGACGTGGAGGACACAGTAGCTTAATTAGACAGTTTTAATGCCCCTTGGAAGAGTGGTAGATATCGCACTTGAATAAAAAGACAATATCAATGCCCCTTGGAAGAGTGGTGGAGGTCGCAGTGGAATAAAAAGACAATATCAATGCCCCATGGAATAGACGTGGAGGTCACAGTACCTTAACAAGACGTTTTTAATGCCCCTTGGATGAGCTGTGGAGTTCAGAGTGGTTTAACAAGATGGTTTTTATGCCCCTTGGATGAGACATGGAGGCCACAGTAGCTTAACAAGGTGGTTCTAATGCCCCTTGGAAAGGTGGTGAAGGTTAAAGTGGAATAGAAAGACAATATCAATGCCCCGTGGAAGAGACGTGGAGGTCACAGTAGCTTAACAAGACAGTTTTAATGCCCCTTGGAAGAGTGGTGGATGTCGCAGTGGAATATAAAGACAATATCAATGCCCCGAGGAACAAACGTGGAGGTCACAATACCTTAAAAAGACGGTTTTATTGCCCCTTGGAAGAGTGGTGGAGGTCGCAGGGAATAAAACGACAATATCAATGCCCCTTGGAAGAGACGTGGAGCTCAAAGTAGCTTAACAATATGGTTATATTGCCCTTTGGAAGAGTGGTAAAGGTTACAATGGAATTTAAAGACAATATTAATGCCGCGTGGAAGAGACATGGAGGTCACAGTAGCATAACAAGATGGTTTTAATGCCTTTTGGAAGAGTTGTGGAGTTTGCAGTGGAATAAAAACACATTATCAAGGCCCTTTGGAAGAGTGGTGGAGGTCGCAGTGGAAAAAAAAGACAATATAAATGCCCCTTGGTAGAGTGGTGGAGCTCACAGTGGAATAAAATGACGATATCAATGCCCCTTGCAAGAGACGTGGAGGTCACAGTAGCTTAACAAGACAGTTTAAATTCCCGTTGGAAGAGTGGTGGAGTTCACAGTGGTTTACCAAGACGGTTTGAATGCCCCTTGGAAGAGACGTGGAGGTCACAGTATCTTAAAATGACGGTTTTAATGCCCCTTGGAAGAGTGGTAGAGGTCGCAGTGGAATAAAAAGACAATATCAATGCCGCTTGGAAGAATGGTGGAGGTCGCAGTGGAATAAAAGACAATATCAATGCCTCGGGGAAGAGACGTGGAGGTCAAAGAAGCATAACAAGATGGTTTTAATGCCCCTTGTAAGAGTGGTGGAAGTCGCAGTGGATTAAAAAGACATCAATTCCCCGTGGAAGAGACGTGGAGGTCATTTTAGCTTTACAAGATGGTTTTAATGCCCCTTGGAAGAATGGTGGAGTTCGCAGTGTAATAAAAAGACAATATCACGGCCCCTTGGAAGAGTGGTGGAGGTCGCAATGGAATAAAAAAAAATAAATGAATGCCCCTTGGATGAGACGTGGAGGTCACAGTAGCTTAACAAGACAGTTTAAATACCCCTTGGAAGAGTGTTGGAGTTTGAAACAAGACGGTTTAAATGCCCCTTGGAAGAGTGTTGGAGTTCGAAGTGGAATAAAAAGACAATATTAATGCCCCGTAGAAGAAACGTGGAGGTGACAGTAGCTTAATAAGTCAGTTTTACTCCCCCTTGGAAGAGCTGAGGAGTTCAGAGTGGTTTAACAAGACGGTTTGAAAGCCCCTTGGAAGAGACGTGGAGGTCACAGTAGCTTAAAAAAACGGTATTAATGCCCCTTGGAAGAGTGGTGGAGGTTACAGTGAAATAAAAAGACAATATCAATGCCCCGTCGAAGAGAAGTGGAGGTCACAGTAGCTTAACAAAATGTTTTTTTTGCCCCTTGGAAGAGTGCTGGAGGTTGCAGTGGAATAAAAAGAAAATATCAATGCCCTTTGGAGAGTGGTGGAGGTTGCAGTGGAATAAAAAGACGATATCAATGCCCCGTGGAAGAGACGTGGAGGTCACAGTAACTTAACAAGACGGTTTTAATGCCCTTTGAAGGAGTGGTGGAGTTCGCAGTTTAATAAAACGACAATATCAAGGCCCCTTGGAGGAGTGGTGGAGGTTGCAGTGGAATAAAAAGACAATATCAATACCCCGTGGAAGATTGCTGGAGGTCGCAGTGGAATAAAAAGACAATATCAATGCCCCTTGGAAGAGACGTGGAGGTCACAGTAGCTTAACAAGACGGTTTTAATGCCCCTTGGAAGAGTGTTGGAGGTCGCAGTGGAATAAAAAGACGATATCAATGGCTCTTGGAAGAGACGTGGAGGACACAGTAGCTTAATTAGACAGTTTTAATGCCCCTTGGAAGAGTGGTAGATATCGCACTTGAATAAAAAGACAATATCAATGCCCCTTGGAAGAGTGGTGGAGGTCGCAGTGGAATAAAAAGACAATATCAATGCCCCATGGAATAGACGTGGAGGTCACAGTACCTTAACAAGACGTTTTTAATGCCCCTTGGATGAGCTGTGGAGTTCAGAGTGGTTTAACAAGATGGTTTTTATGCCCCTTGGATGAGACATGGAGGCCACAGTAGCTTAACAAGGTGGTTCTAATGCCCCTTGGAAAGGTGGTGAAGGTTAAAGTGGAATAGAAAGACAATATCAATGCCCCGTGGAAGAGACGTGGAGGTCACAGTAGCTTAACAAGACAGTTTTAATGCCCCTTGGAAGAGTGGTGGATGTCGCAGTGGAATATAAAGACAATATCAATGCCCCGAGGAACAAACGTGGAGGTCACAATACCTTAAAAAGACGGTTTTATTGCCCCTTGGAAGAGTGGTGGAGGTCGCAGGGAATAAAACGACAATATCAATGCCCCTTGGAAGAGACGTGGAGCTCAAAGTAGCTTAACAATATGGTTATATTGCCCTTTGGAAGAGTGGTAAAGGTTACAATGGAATTTAAAGACAATATTAATGCCGCGTGGAAGAGACATGGAGGTCACAGTAGCATAACAAGATGGTTTTAATGCCTTTTGGAAGAGTTGTGGAGTTTGCAGTGGAATAAAAACACATTATCAAGGCCCTTTGGAAGAGTGGTGGAGGTCGCAGTGGAAAAAAAAGACAATATAAATGCCCCTTGGTAGAGTGGTGGAGCTCACAGTGGAATAAAATGACGATATCAATGCCCCTTGCAAGAGACGTGGAGGTCACAGTAGCTTAACAAGACAGTTTAAATTCCCCTTGGAAGAGTGGTGGAGTTCACAGTGGTTTACCAAGACGGTTTGAATGCCCCTTGGAAGAGACGTGGAGGTCACAGTATCTTAAAATGACGGTTTTAATGCCCCTTGGAAGAGTGGTAGAGGTCGCAGTGGAATAAAAAGACAATATCAATGCCCCTTGGAAGAGACGTGGAGGTCACAGTAGCTTAACAAGATGGTTTAAATGCTCCTTGGAAATGTGGTGGAGTTCAGAGTGGTTTTACAAGATGGTTTTATTGACCCTTGGAAAAGACGTGGAGGTTACATTAGCTTTACAAGATGGTTTTAAAGCCCCCTGGAAGAGTGATGGAGGTTACAGTGGAATAAAAAGACAAAATCAATGCCCCGGGGAAGAGACGTGGAGATCTAAATAGCTTAAAAAGACAATTGTAATGCCGCTTAAAAGAGTGGTGGATTTCGCAGTGGAATGAAAAGACAATATCAATGCCCCTTGGAAGAATGGTGGATTTCGAAGTGGAATGAAAAGACAATATCACGGCCCCTTGGAAGAGTGGTGGAGGTCGCAATGGAATAAAATGACAATATCAATGTCCATTGGAAGTGTTGTGGAGGTCGCAGTGGAATAAAAAAAAATAAATGAATGCACCTTGGATGAGACGTGGAGGTCACAGTAGCTAAACAAGACGGTTTAAATGCCCTTTGGAAGAGTGTTGGAGTTCGAAGTGGAATAAAAAGACAATATTAATGCCCCGTAGAAGAAACGTGGAGGTCACAGTAGCTTAACAAGTCAGATTTACTCCCCCTTGGAAGAGCTGTGGAGTTCAGAGTGGTTTAACAAGACGGTTTGAAAGCCCCTTGGAAGAGACGTGGAGGTTACAGTAGCTTAAAAAAACGGTATTAATGCCCCTTGGAAGAGTGGTGGAGGTTACAGTGAAATAAAAAGACAATATCAATGCCCCGTGGAAGAGACGTTGAGGTCACAGTAACTTAACAAGACGGTTTTAATGCCCGTTGGAGGAGTGGTGGAGTTCGCAGTTTAATAAAACAACAATATCAAGGCCCCTTGGAAGAGTGCTAGAGGTTGCAGTGGAATAAAAAGACAATATCAATACCCCTTGGAAGATTGCTGGAGGTCGCAGTGGAATAAAAAGACAATATCAATGCCCCTTCGAAGAGACGTGGAGGTCACAGTAGCTTAACAAGACGGTTTAAATGTCTCTTGGAAAAGTGGTGGAGTTCAGAGTGGTTTTACAAGATGGTTTTATTGACCCTTGGAAGAGACGTGGAGGCCACATTAGCTTTACAAGATGGTTTTAATGCCCCTTGGAAAAGTGATGGAGGTTACAGTGGAATAAAAAGACAAAATCAATGCCCCGTGGAAGAGACGTGGATTTCACAGCAGCTTAACAGGACGATTTTAATACTACTTGGAAGAGTGGTGGAGGTCGCTGTGGAATAAAAAGACAATTTCAATGCCCCTTGGAAGAGACGTGGAGGTCACACTACCTTAACAGTACAGTTTTAATGCCCCTTGGAAGAGCTGTGGAGTTCAGATTGATTTTACAAGATGGTTTTAATGCCTTTTGGAAGAGACGTGGTGGTCACATTAGCATTACAAGATGGTTTTACTGCACCTTAGAAGAGTGGTGGAGGTTACAGTGGAATAAAAAGACAATATCAATGCCCCGGGGAAGAGACGTGGAGATCTAAATAGCTTAAAAAGACAGTTGTAATGCCCCTTAAAAGAGTGGTGGAGTTTGCAGTGGAATAAAAATACAATATCAATGCCCGGTGCAAGAGACGTGGAGGTCACAGTAGCTTAACAAGTTGGTTTTAATGGCCCTTAGAAAAGGGGTGGAGGTCGCAGTGGAATAAAAAGACAATATCAATGTTCCTTGGAAGAGTGGTGGAGGTCGCATTCGAATAAAAAGACAAAATCAATGCCCCTTGGAAAAGACGTGGAGGTCACAGTAGCTTAACAAGACGGTTTTAATGCCCCTTGGAAGAGTAGTGGAGGTCGCTGTGGAATAAAAATACAATATCAATGCCCCGTGGAAAAGACGTGTAGGTCACAGTAGTTTAACAAAGCGGTTTTAATGCCCCTTGGAAGAGTGGTGGAGGTCACAGTGGAATAAAAAAACAATATCAATGTCCCGTGTAAGAGACGTGGAGGTCACAGTAGCTTAACAAGATGGTTTTAATGGCCCTTAGAAAAGTTGTGGCGGTTGCAGTGGAATAAAAAGACAATAATAATGCCCCTTGGATGAGTGGTGGAGGTCGTATTGGACTAAAAAGACAATATCAATTCCCCGTAGAAGAGACATGGAGGTCACAGAAACTTAACAAAATGGTTTTCATGCCCCGTGGAAGAGTGGTGGAGGTAGCATTGGAATAAAAAGACAAAATTAATGCCCCGTGGAAGAGACGTGGAGGTTACAGTAGCTTAACAAGATGGTTTTAATGCACCTTGGAAGAGCTGTGGAGTACAGAGCGGTTTAACAAGATGGTTTTAAAGCCCTTTGGAAGAGACGTGGAGGTAGCAGTAGCTTAACAAGACAGTTTTCATGCCTCTTGTAAGAGTGGTGGAGGTTACAGTGAAAAAAAAAGACAATATCAATGCCCTGTGGAAAAGACGTGGAGGCCACAGTAGCTTAACAAGACACTTTTTAATGCCCCTTGGCAGAGCTGTGGCATTCAGAGTGGTTTAACAAGAAGGATTTAATGCCCCTTTGAAGAGACGTGAAGATGACAGTAGCTTAACAAGACAGTTTTAATGCCCCTTGGAAGAGTGGTGGAGGTTACAGTGGAATAAAAAGACAATATGAATGCCCCGTGGAAGAGACTTGGAGGTCACAGTAGCTTAAAAAGATGGCTTTATTGCCCCTTAGTGGAGGTCGCAGAGTAATAAAAAGACAATATCAAAGTCCCTTGGAAGAGTAGTGGAGGTCGCAGTGGAATAAAAAAACAATAACAATGCCCCTTGGAAGAGTGGTGGAGGTTGCAGTGGAATAAAAAGACAATATCAATGCCCCGTAGAAGGGACGTGGAGGTCACAGTAGCGTAACAAGACTATTTTAATGCCCCTTGGAAGAGTGGTGGAGGTAGCAGTGGTATAAGAAGACAATATCAATACCCAGTGGAACAGCCATGAAGGTCTCAGTAGCATAACAAGACTGTTTTAATGCCCCTTGGAAGAACTGTGGAGTTCAGAGAGGTTTAACAAGACAGTTTTAATGCCACTTGGAAGAGACGTGGAGGTCACAGTAGCTTAACAAGACGGTTTTAGTGCCAATTGGAATCGTGGTGTAGGTTACATTGGAATAAAAAGACAATATCAATGCCCATTGGAAGAAATGTGGAGGTCACAGTAGCATAACAAGACAGTTTTAATGCCCCTTGGAAGAGCTGTGGAGTTCAGAGAGGTTTAACAAGGCGGTTTTAATGCCCCTTGGAAGAGACGTGGAAGTCACAGTAGCTTAACAAGATGGTTTTAATGCCCGTTGGAAGAGTTGTGGGGGTCGCAGTGGAATAAAAAGACAATATCAATGTTACTTGGAAGAGTGATGTTGGTTGCAGTGGAATAAAAAGACAATATCAATGCCCCGTGGAAGAGACGTGGGGGTAATAGTAGCTTAACAAGACAGTTTTAATGCCGCTTGGAAGATGGGTGGAGGTCGCAGTGGAATAAGAAGACAATATCAATGCCCCTTGGAAAAGACGTGGAGGTCACAGTAGCTTAACAAGACGGTTTTAATGCCCCTTGGAAGAGTCGTGGAGGTCGCTGTGGAATAAAAATACAATATCAATGCCCCGTGGAAGAGACGTGGAGGTCACAGTAGTTTAACAAAGCGGTTTTAATGCCCCTTGGAAGAGTGGTGGATGTCGCAGTGGAATAAAAAAACAATATCAATGCCCCGTGTAAGAGACGTGGAGGTCACAGTAGCTTAACAAGATGGTTTTAATGGCCCTTAGAAAAGTTGTGGCGGTTGCAGTGGAATAAAAAGACAATATCAATGCCCCTTGGAAGAGTGGTGGAGATCGTATTGGACTAAAAAGACAATATCAATTCCCCGTAGAAGAGACATGGAGGTCACAGAAATTTAACAAAATGGTTTTCATGCCCCGTGGAAGAGTGGTGGAGGTAGCAGTGGAATAAAAAGACAAAATCAATGCCCCGTGGAAGAGACGTGGAGGTCAGAGTCGCTTAACAAGACGGTTTTAATGCCCATTGGAAGAGTAGTGGGGGTCGCTGTGGAATAAAAAGACAATATCAATGCCCCGTGGAAGAGACGTGGAGGTCACAGTAGCTTAACAAGATGGTTTTAATGCCCCTTGGAAAAGCTGTGGAGCACAGAGTGGTTTAACAAGATGGTTTTAATGCCCCTTGGAAGAGACGTGGAGGTAGCAGTAGCTTAACAAGACAGTTTTAATGCCTCTTGGAAGAGTGGTGGAGGTTACAGTGAAAAAAAAAGACAATATCAATGCCCTGTGGAAAAGACATGGAGGCCACAGTAGCTTAACAAGACACTTTTTAATGCCCCTTGGCAGAGCTGTGGCATTCAGAGTGGTTTAACAAGAAGGATTTAATGCCCCTTGGAAGAGACGTGAAGATGACAGTAGCTTAACAAGACAGTTTTAATGCCCTTGGTGGAGGATACAGTGGAATAAAAAGACAATATCAATGCCCCGTAGAAGGGACGTGGAGGTCACAGTATCTTAACAAGGCGATTTTAAAGCCCCTTGGAAGAGTGGTGGAGGTCGCAGTGGTAATAAGAAGACAATATCAATACCCAGTGGAACAGACATGAAGGTCACAGTAGCATAACAAGACTGTTTTAATGCCCCTTGGAAGAACTGTGTAGTTCAGAGAGGTTTAACAAGACAGTTTTAATGCCCCTTGGAAGAGGCATGGAGGTCACAGTAGCTTAACAAGACGGTTTTAGTGCCAATTGGAATCGTGGTGTAGGTTACATTGGAATAAAAAGACAATATCAATGCCCAGTGGAAGAAACGTGGAGGTCACAGTAGCTTTATAAGACTGTTTTAATGCCCCTTGGAAGAGCTGTGGAGTTGAGAGAGGTTTAACAAGACGGTTTTAATGCCCCTTGGAAGAGACGTGGAAGTCACAGTAGCTTAACAAGACGGTTTTAATGCCCGTTGGAAGAGCTGTGGGGGTCGCAGTGGAATAAAAAGACAATATCAATGTTCCTTGGAAGAGTGATGTTGGTCGCAGTGGAATAAAAAGACAATATCAATGCCCCGTGGAAGAGACGTGGAGGTAATAGTAGCTTAACAAGACTGTTTTAATGCCACTTGGAAGATTGGTGGAGGTCGCAGTGGAATAAAAAGACAATATCAATGCCCTGTGGAAGAGACATTGTGGTCACAGTAGCTTAACAATACAGGTTTAGTGCCCCTTAGAAGAGTGGTGGAGGTTGCAGTGGAGTAAAATGAGAATATCAATGCCCCGTGCAAGAGACGTGAACGTAGAAGTAGCTTAACAAGATGGTTTTAATGCCCCTTGGAAGAGTGGTGGAGGTCGTAGTGGAATAAAAAGCCAATATTAATGCCCCGTGGAAGAGACGTGGAGGTCAAAGTAGCTTAACAAGATGGTTTTAATATACCTTGGAAGAGCTGTGAAGTTCAGAGTGGTTTATAAAGACGGTATTAATGATCCTTGGATGAGACGTGGCGGTCACAGTAGCTTAAAAAGAGAGTTTTAATGCCCATTGGAAAAGTGGTGGAGGTTACAGTGGAAGAAAAAGACAATTTCAATGCCCCGTGGAAGAGATGTCGAGGTCACAGTAGCTTAACAACACAGTTTTAATGCCCCTTGGAAGAGTGGTGGAGATCGCATTGGATTAAAAAGTCAATATAAATGCCCCGTGGAATATACGTGGAGGTCACAGTAGCTTAACAAGACGGTTTTAATGCCTCTTGGAAGAGCTGTGGAGTTCAGATTGGTTTAACAAGACGGTTTTAATTCCCCTTGGATGAGACGGGGAGGCCACAGTAGCTTAACAAGGCAGTTCTAATGCACGTTGGAAAGGTGGTGAAGGTTACATTGGAATAAAAAGATAATATCAACGCCCCGTGGAAGAGATGTGGCGGTCACAGTAGCTTATCAAGACAGTTTTAATGCCCCTTGGAAGAGTGTTGGAGGTTGCAGTGGAATAAAAAGACAATATCAATGCACCTTGGAAGAGTGGTGGATGTCGCAGTGGAATAAAAAGAAAATATCTCTGCCCCGTGGAAGAAACGTGGAGGTCACAGTTGCTTAAAAAGAAAATTTTATTGCCCCTTGGAAGAGTGGTGTAGGTCGCAGGGAATAAAAAGACAATATCAGTGCCCCGTAGAAGAGACGTGGAGGTCACAGTAGCTTAACAAGACGGTTTTAATGCCCCTTGGAAGAGTGGTGGAGGTCGCAGTGGAATAAAAAGACAATATCAATGCCCCGTGGAAGAGACGTGGAGGTCACAGTAGTTTAACAAGTCGGTTTTAATGCACCTTCGAAGAGTGGTGGTGGTCGCAGTGGAATAAAAAGACAATATCAATGCCCCTTGGAAGAGTGGTGGAGGTCGCAGTGGAATAAAAAGACAATATCAACGCCCCGTGGAAGAGACGTGGAGGTCACAGTAGCTTAACAAAATGGTTTTAATGTCCCTTCGAAGAGTAGTGGTGGTTGCAGTGGAATAAAAAGACAATATCAATGCCCCTTGGAAGAGACGTGGAGGTCACAGTAGCTTTACAAGATGGTTTTTATGCCCCTTGGAAGAGTGGTGGAGGTTACAGTGTAATAAAAAGACAATATCAATGCCCCGTGGAAGAGACGTGGAGATCACAGTAGCTTAACAAAACGGTTTCAATGCCCCTTGGAAGAGTGGTGGAGATCGCAGTGGAATATAAAGATAATATCAATGCCCCTTGGAAGAGTGGTGGAGATCACAGTGGAAAAAAGACAATATCAATGCCCCGTGGAAGAGATGTCGTGGTCACAGCAGCTTAACAATACAGTTTTAATACCCTTTTGAAGAGTGATGGAGGTCGCAGTGGAATAAAAAGACAATATCAATGCCCCGTGGAAGAGACCTGGATGTCACAGTAGCTTAACAAGACGGTTTTAATGCCCCTTCGAAGAGTTATGGTGGTCGCAGTGGAATAAAAAGACAATATCAATGCCCCTTGGAAGAGTGGTGGAGGTCGCAGTGGAATAAAATGACAATATCAATGCCCCGTGGAAGAGACGTAGAGGTCACAGTAGCTTAAGAAGATGGTTTTAATGCCCATTGGAAAAGTGGTGGAGGTAGCAGTGGAATAAAAAGACAAAATCAATGCCCCTTGGATGAGACGTGGGGGCCACAGTAGCTTAACAAGGCGGTTCTAATGCCCCTTGGAAGAGTGGTGGAGGTCGCAGTGGAATAAAAATACAATATCAATGCCCCGTGGAAGAGACGTGGAGGTCACAGTAGCTTAACAAGACGGTTTTAATGCCCCTTCGAAGAGTGGTGGTGATCGCAGTGGAATAAAAAGACAATATCAATGCCCCTTGGAAGAGTGGTGGAGGTAGCAGTGGAATAAAAAGACAATATCTATGCCCCGTGGAAGAGACATGGAGGTCACAGTAGCTTTACAAAACAGTTTTAATGCCCCTTGGAAGAGTGGTGGAGGTTACAGTGGAATAAAAAGACAATATCAATTCCCTGTGGAAGAGAAGTGTAGATCACAGTAGCTTAACAAAATGGTTTTAATGCCCCTTCGAAGAGTAGTGGTGGTCGCAGTGGAATAAAAAGACAATATCATTGCCCCTTGGAAGAGACGTGGAGGTCACAGTAGCTTTACAAGATGGTTTTAATGCCCCTTGGAAGAGTGGTGGAGGTTACAGTGTAATAAAAAGACAATATCAATGCCCCGTGGAAGAGACGTGGAGATCACAGTAGCTTAACAAGACGGTTTCAATGCCCCTTGGAAGAGTGGTGGAGATCGCAGTGGAATATAAAGATAATATGAATGCCCCTTGGAAGAGTGGTGGAGATCACAGTGGAAAAAAGACAATATCAATGCCCCGTGGAAGAGATGTCGTGGTCACAGCAGCTTAACAATACAGTTTTAATACCCCTTTGAAGAGTGATGGAGGTCGCAGTGGAATAAAAAGACAATATCAATGCCCCGTGGAAGAGACCTGGATGTCACAGTAGCTTAACAAGACGGTTTTAATGCCCCTTCGAAGAGTTATGGTGGTCGCAGTGGAATAAAAAGACAATATCAATGCACCTTGGAAGAGTGGTGGAGGTCGCAGTGGAATAAAATGACAATATCAATGCCCCGTGGAAGAGACGTAGAGGTCACAGTAGCTTAAGAAGATGGTTTTAATGCCCATTGGAAAAGTGGTGGAGGTAGCAGTGGAATAAAAAGACAAAATCAATGCCCCTTGGATGAGACGTGGGGGCCACAGTAGCTTAACAAGGCGGTTCTAATGCCCCTTGGAAGAGTGGTGGAGGTCGCAGTGGAATAAAAATACAATATCAATGCCCCGTGGAAGAGACGTGGAGGTCACAGTAGCTTAACAAGACGGTTTTAATGCCCCTTCGAAGAGTGGTGGTGGTAGCAGTGGAATAAAAAGACAATATCAATACCCCTTGGAAGAGTGGTGGAGGTAGCAGTGGAATAAAAAGACAATATCTATGCCCCGTGGAAGAGACATGGAGGTCACAGTAGCTTTACAAAACAGTTTTAATGCCCCTTGGAAGAGTGGTGGAGGTTACAGTGGAATAAAAAGACAATATCAAGTCCCCGTGGAAGAGAAGTGTAGATCACAGTAGCTTAACAAAATGATTTCAATGTCCCTTGGAAGAGTGGTGGAGATCGCAGTGGAATATAAAGATAATATCAATGCCCCTTGGAAGACTGGTGGAGATCACAGTGGAAAAAAGACAATATCAATGCCCCGTGGAAGAGACGTGGTGGTCACAGCAACTTAACAATACTGTTTTAATGCCCCTTTGAAGAGTGATGGAGGTCGAAGTGGTATAAAAAGACATTATCATTGCCCCGTGGAAGAGACGTCGAGGTCAAAGTAGCTTAATAACATGGCTTTACTGCCCATTGGAAGAGGTGTGGAATTCAGAGTGGTTTAACAAGATGGTGGTAATGCCCCTTGGAAGAGACATGGAGGTCACAGTAGCTTAACAAGACGGTTTTAATGTCCCTTGGATGAGTGGTGTAAGTCGCAGTGGAAAAAAAAGACAATATCAATGCCCAGTTGAAGAGACGTGGAGGTCACAGTAGCTTAACAAAACAGTTTTAATGCCCTTTGAAAGAGTGGTGGAGGTCGCAGTGGAATAAAAAGACAATATCAATGCCCCGTGGAAAAGACTTGGAGGGTCACAGCAGCTTAACAAGACGGTTTTAATGCCCCTTGGAAGAGTGGTGGAGGTTGCAGTGGAATAAAAAGACAATATTAATGCCCCGTGGAAGAGACATGGAGGTCACAGTAGCTTAACAAGACGGTTTTAATGCCCCTTGGAAATGTGGTGGAGTACAGAGTGGTTTAAAAAGAAAGTTTTAATGCCCCTTGGCAGAGAAGTGGAGGTCGCAGCAGCTAAACAAGATGGTTTTAATGCCCCTTGGAAGAGTGGTGGAGGTCGCAGTGGAATAAAAAGACAATATCAATGCCCCGTGGAAGAGACGTGGAGGTCACAGTAGCTTAACCAGACAAATTTAATGCCCCTTGGAAGAGTGGTGGAGGACGCAGTGGAATGAAAAGACAATATCAATATCCCGTTTAAGAGACATGGAGGTAACAGTAGCATAAAAAGACGGTTTTAATGCCCCTTGGAAGAGCTGTGGAGTTCAGAGAGGTTTAAAAAGATGGCTTTAATGTCCCTTGGAAGAGACATGGAGGTCACAGTAGCTTAACAAGACAGTTTTCGTGCCCCTTGGAAAAGTGGTGGAGGTTACATTGGACTAAAAAGACATTACCAGTGCCCCATGGAAGAGACATGGAGGTCACAGTAGCTTAACAAGACGGTTTTATTTCCAACTTGTAAGAGTGGTGGACGTCGCAGTGGAATAAAAATACAATATCATTGCCGCGTGGAAGAGACGTGGAGGTCACAGTAGATTATCAAGACGGATTTAATGCCCCTTGGCAGAACTGTGGAGTTCAGAGTGGTTTAACAAGACGGTTTTAATGCCCCTTGGAAAAGAGGTGAAGGTCACAGTAGCTTAACAAGACGGTTTTAATGCCCCTTGGAAGAGTGGTGGAGGTCTTAGTGGAATAAAAAGACATTATCAATGCCCCTTGGAAGATTGGTGGAGGTCACAGTGGAATAAAAAGACAATATCAATACCCCGTGGAAGAGACGTGGAGATCATAGTAGCTTAACAAGAAGGTTTAATGCCCCTTGGGAGAGTGGTGGAGGTTACAGTGGAATATAAAGACAATATCAATTCCCCGTAAAAGAGACGTGGAAGTCAAAGTAGCTTAATAAGACGGATTTAATGCCCCTTGGAAGAGCTGTGGAGTTCAGAGTGGTTTAACAAGACGGTTTTAATTCCCCTTGGAAGAGACGTGGAGGTCACAGTAGCTTAAGAGGAAAGGTTTAATGCCCCTTGGAAGAGTGGTGGAGGTTACAGTGGAATATAAAGACAATATTAATGCCCAGTGGAAGAGAAGAGGAGGTCACAGTAGCGTAACAAGACGATTTTAATGCCTCTTGGAAGAGTGGTGGTGGTTCGCAGTATAATAAAATGACAATATCAATGCCCCTTGGAAGAGTGGTGGAGGTCGTAGTGGAATAAAAAGACAATATCAATGCCCAGTGGAAGAGACGTGAAGGTCACAGTAGCTTAACAAGACGATTTTAATGCCCCTTGGAAGAGTGGTGGAGGTTACAGCGGAATAAAAAGACAATATCAATGCCCCGTGGAAGAGACGAGGAGGTCACAGTGGCTTAACAAGACAGTTTTATTGCCCCTTGGAAGAGTGGTTGTGATTGCAGTGGAATATAAAGACAATATCATTGCCGCGTGGAAGACACATGGAGGTCACAGTAGATTATCAAGACGGTTTTAATGCACCTTGGCAGAGCTGTGGAGTTCAGAGTGGTTTAACAAGACGATTTTAATGTCCCTTGGAAGAGATGTTAAGGTCACAGTAGCTTTACAAGACGATTTTAATGCCCCTTGGAAGAGTGGTGGAGGTTACAGTGGAATAAAAACACTACATCAATGCCCAGTAGAAGAGACGTGGAGGTCACAATAGGTTAACCAGATAATTTTAATGCCCCTTGGCAGAGGGCAGAGCTGTGGAGTTCAGAGTGGCTTAACAAGACGATTTTAATGCCCCTTGGAAGAGACATGAAGGTAACTGTAGCTTAACAAGACGGTTTTAATGCCCCTTGGAAGAGTGGTGGAGGTTACAATGGAATAAAAAGACAATATCAATGCCCCGTGGAATAGACGTGGAGGTCACAGTAGCTTAGCAAGATGTTTTTTTTGCCGCTTGGAAGAGTAGTGGAGGTCGCAATGGAAAAAAAAGAAAATATCAATCACCCTTTGAGGAGTGGTGGAGGTCGCAGTGGAATAAAAACACAATATCAATGTCCCGTTGAAGAGACGTGAAGGTCATAGTAGCGTAGCAAGACGGTTTTAAAGCCCTTTGGAAGAGTCGTGGAGGTTACAGTGGAATAAAAAGACAATATCAATGCCCCATGGAAGAGACGTGGAGGTCACAGTAGCTTAACAAGACTGTTTTAATGTACCTTGGAAGAGTGGTGGAGATCGCAGTGGAATATAAAGATAATATGAATGCCCCTTGGAAGAGTGGTGGAGATCACAATGGAAAAAAGACAATATCAATGCCCCGTGGAAGAAATGTGGTGGTCACAGCAGCTTAACAATACGGTTTTAATACCCCTTTGAAGAGTGATGGAGGTCGCAGTGGAATAAAAAGACAATGTCAATGCCCCGTGGAAGAGACGTGGATGTCACAGTAGCTTAACAAGACGGTTTTAATGCCCCTTCGATTAGTGGTGGTGGTCACAGTGGAATAAAAAGACAATATCAATGCCCCTTGGAAAAGTGGTGAAGGTCGCAGTGGAATAAAAAGACAATATCAATGCCCAGTGGAAGAGACGTGAAGGTCACATTAACTTAACAAGACGGTTTTAATGCCCCTTGGAAGAGTGGTGGAGGTTACAGCGGAATAAAAAGACAATATCAATGCCCCGAGGAAGAGACGCGGAGGTCACAGTGGCTTAACAAGACAGTTTTATTGCCCCTTTGAAGAGTGGTTGTGATCTCAGTGGAATAAAAAGAAAATATCATTGCCACGTAGAAGAGACATGGAGGTCACAGTAGATTATCAAGACGGTTTTAATGCACCTTGGCAGAGCTGTGGAGTTCAGAGTGGTTTAACAAGACGATTTTAATGTCCCTTGGAAGAGATGTGAAGGTCACAGTAGCTTTACAAGATGATTTTAATGCCCCTTGGAAGAGTGGTGGAGGTTACAGTGGAATAAAAACACTACATCAATGCGTAGTGGAAGAGACGTGGAGGTCACATTAGGTTAACCAGATAATTTTAATGCCCCTTGGCAGAGGACAGAGCTGTGGAGTTCAGAGTGGCTTAACAAGACGGTTTTAATGCCCCCTGGAAGAGACGTGAAGGTAACTGTAGCTTAACAAGACGGTTTTAATGCCCCTTGGAAAAGTGGTGGAGGTTACAATGGAATAAAAAGACAATATCAATGCCCCGTGGAATAGACGTGGAGGTCACAGAAGCTTAGCAAGATGTTTTTTTTGCCCCTTGGAAGAGTAGTGGAGGTCGCAATGGAAAAAAAAGAAAATATCAATCACCCTTGGAGGAGTGGTGGAGGTCGCAGTGGAATTAAAAGACAATATCAATGCCAAGTGGAAGAGACGTGGAGGTCACAGTAGCTTTACAAGACGGTTTTAATGCCCCTTGGAAGAGTGGTGGAGGTTACAGTGGAATAAAAAGACAATATCAATGCCCCGTGGAAGAGACGTGGAGATCACAGTAGCTTAACAAGACGGTTTCAATGTCCCTTGGAAGAGTGGTGGAGATCGCAGTGGAATATAAAGATAATATCAATGCCCCTTGGAAGAGTGGTGGAGATCACAGTGGAAAAAAGACAATATCAATGCCCCGTGGAAGAGATGTGGTGGTCACAGCAGCTTAACAATACGGTTTTAATACCCCTTTGAAGAGTGATGGAGGTCGCAGTGGAATAAAAAGACAATATCAATGCCCCGTGGAAGAGACGTGGATGTCACAGTAGCTTAACAAGACCGTTTTAATGCCCCTTCGAAGAGTGGTGGTGGTCGCAGTGGAATAAAAAGACAATATCAATGCCCCTTGGAAGAGTGGTTGAGGTCGCAGTGGAATAAAATGTCAATATCAATGGCCCATGAAAGAGACGTAGAGGTCACAGTAGCTTAACAAGGCGGTTTTAATGCCCCTTGGAAGAGTGGTGGATGTAGCAGTGGAATAAAAAGACAATGTCAATGCCCATTGGAAAAGTGGTGGAGGTAGCAGTGGAATAAAAAGACAAAATCAATGCCCCTTGGATGAGACGTGGAGGCCACAGTAGCTTAACAAGGCGGTTTTAATGCCCCTTGGAAGAGTGGTGGAGGTCGCAGTGGAATAAAAAGACAATATCAATGCCCCGTGGAAGAGACGTGGAGGTCACAGTAGCTTAACAAGACGGTTTTAATGCCCCTTCGAAGAGTGGTGGTGGTCGCAGTGGAATAAAAATAAAATATCACTGCCACTTGGAAGAGTGGTGGATGTAGCAGTGGAATAAAAAGACAATATCAATGCCCCGTGGAAGAGACATGGAGGTCACAGTAGCTTTACAAAATGGTTTTAATGCCCCTTGGAAGAGTGGTGGAGGTTACAGTGGAATAAAAAGACAATATCAATGCCCCGTGGAAGAGACGTGGAGATCACAGTAGCTTAACAAGACGGTTTCAATGTCCCTTGGAAGAGTGGTGGAGATCGCAATGGAATATAAAGATAATATCAATGCCCCTTGGAAGAGTGGTGGAGATCACAGTGGAAAAAAGACAATATCAATGCCCCGTGGAAGAAACGTGGTGGTCACAGCACCTTAACAATATGGTTTTCATGCCCCTTTGAAGAGTGATGGAGGTCGAAGAGGAATAAAAAGACATTATCATTGCCCCGTGGAAGAGACGTCGAGGTCAAAGTAGCTTAATACCATGGTTTTACAGCCCCTTGGAAGAGCTGTGGAATTCAGAGTGGTTTAACAAGACGGTGTTAATGCCCCTTGGAGGAGACATGGATGTCACAGTAGGTTAACAAGACGGTTTTAATGCCCCTTGGAAGAGTGGTGGAGGTCGCAGTGGAAAAAAAAGACAATATCAATGCCCAGTTGAAGAGACGTGGAGGTCACAGTAGCTTAACAAAACAGTTTTAATGCCCTTTGAAAGAGTGGTGGAGGTCGCAGTGGAATAAAAAGACAATATCAATGCCCCGTGGAAAAGACTTGGAGGTCACAATAGCTTAACAAGACGGTTTTAATGCACCTTGGAAGAGAGGTGGAGGTTGCAGTGGAATAAAAAGACAATATTAATGCCCCGTGGAAAAGACGTGGAGGTCACAGTAGCTTAACAAGACGGTTGTAATACCCCTTGGAAATGTGGTGGAGTACAGAGTGGTTTAACAAGAAAGTTTTAATGCCCCTTCGCAGAGAAGTGGAGGTCACAGTAGCTTAACATGATGGTTTTAATGCCCCTTGGAAGAGTTGTGGAGGTCGCAGTGGAATAAAAAGACAATATCCATGCCCCGTGGAAGAGACGTGGAGGTCACAGTAACTTAACAAGACAAATTTAATGCCGCTTGGAAGAGTGGTGGAGGACGCAGTGGAATGAAAAGACAATATTAATTTCCCGTGGAAGAGACATGAAGGTAACAGTAGCATAATAAGATGGTTTTAATGCCCCTTGGAAGAGCTGTTGTGTTCAGAGAGGTTTAAAAAGATGGTTTTAATGTCCCTTGGAAGAGACATGGAGGTCACAGTAGCTTAACAAGATGGTTTTTCTGCCCCTTGGAAAAGTGGTGGAGGTTACATTGGAATAAAAAGACATTATCAGTGCCCCATGGAAGAGACATGGAGGTCACAGGAGCTTAAAAAGACGGTTTTATTTCCAACTTGTAAGAGTGGTGGACGTAGCAGTGGAATAAAAATACAATATCATTGCCGCGTGGAAGAGACGTGGAGGTCACAGAAGATTATCAAGACGGATTTAATGCCCCTTGGCAGAACTGTGGAGTTCAGAGTGGTTTAACAAGACGGTTTTAATGCCCCTTGGAAAAGAGGTGAAGGTCACAGTAGCTTAACAAGATGGTTTTAATGCCCCTTGGAAGAGTGGTGGAGGTCTTAGTGGAAGAAAAAGACATTATCAATGCCCCTTGGAAGATTGGTGTAGGTCACAGTGGAATAAAAAGACAATATCAATACCCTGTGGAAGAGACGTGGAGATCACAGTAGCTTAACAAGATGGTTTTAATGCCCCTTGGAAGAGCTGTGGAGTACAGAGTGATTTAACAAGATGGTTTTAATGCCCCTTGGAAGAGTGGTGGAGGTTACAGTGGAATATAAAGACAATATCAATTCCCCGTAAAAGAGACGTGGAGGTCAAAGTAGCTTAATAAGAAGGTTTTAATGCCCCTTGGAAGAGCTGTGGAGTTCAGAGTGGTTTAGCAAGACGGTTTTAATTCCCCCTGGAAGAGACGTGGAGGTCACAGTAGTTTAACAAGAAGGTTTAATGCCCCTTGGAAGAGTGGTGGAGGTTACAGTGGAATATAAAGACAATATTAATGCCCAGTGGAAGAGAAGAGGAGGTCACAGTAGCGTAACAAGACGATTTTAATGCCTCTTGGAAGAGTGGTGGTGGTTCGCAGTATAATAAAATGACAATATCAATGCCGCTTGGAAGAGTGATGGAGGTCGCAGTGGAATAAAAAGACAATATCAATGCCCAGTGGATGAGACGTGAAGGTCACAGTAGCTTAACAAGACGGTTTTAATTCCCCTTGGAAGAGGGGTGGAGGTTACAGCGGAATAAAAAGACAATATCAATGCCCCGTGGAAGAGACGTGGAGGTCACAGTGGCTTAACAAGACAGTTTTATTGCACCTTGGAAGAGTGGTTGTGATCGCAGTGGAATAAAAAGACAATATCATTGCCGTGTGGAAGAGACATTCAGGTCACAGTAGATTATCAAGACGGTTTTAATGCACCTTGGCAGAGCTGTGGAGTTCAGAGTGGTTTAACAAGATGATTTTAATGTCCCTTGGAAGAGATGTGAAGGTCATAGTAGCTTTACAAGACGATTTTAATGCCCCTTGGAAGAGTGGTGGAGGTTACAGTGGAATAAAAACACTATATCAATGCCCAGTGGAAGAGGCGTGGAGGTCACATTAGGTTAACCAGATAATTTTAATGCCCCTTGGCAAAGGGCAGAGCTGTGGTGTTCAGAGTGGCTTAACAAGACGGTTTTAATGCCCCTTGGAAGAGACGTGAAGGTAACTGTAGCTTAACAAGACGGTTTTAATGCCCCTTGGAAGAGTGGTGGAGGATACAATGGAATAAAAAGACAATATCAATGACCCGTGGAATAGACGTGGAGGTCACAGTAGCTTAGCAAGATGTTTTTTTTGCCCCTTGGAAGAGTAGAGGAGGTCGCAATGGAAAAAAAAAGAAACTATCAATCACCCTTGGAGGAGTGGTGGAGGTTGCAGTGGAATAAAAACACAATATCAGTGCCCCGTGGAAGAGACGTGAAGGTCATGGTAGCGTAACAAGACGGTTTTAAAGCCCTTTGGAAGAGTCGTGGAGTTTACAGTGGAATAAGAAGACAATATCAATGCCCCGTGGAAGAGAGGTTGAGGTCACAGTAGCTTAACAAGACGGTTTTATTGCCCACTTGTAAGAGTGGTGGAAGTCACAGTTAAATAAAAAGACAATATCATTGCCGCGTGGAAGAGAGGTGGAGGTCACAGTAGATTATCAAGACGGTTTTAATGCCCCTTGGCAGAACTGTGGAGTTCGGAGTGGTTTAACAAGACGGTTTTAATGCCCCTTGGAAGAAATGTGAAATTCACAGTAGCTTAACAAGATGGTTTTAATGCCCCTTGGAAGAGTGGTGGAGGTTACAGTGGAATAAAAAGACAATATCAATGCCCCGTGGAAGAGACGTGGAGATCACAGTAGCTTAAAAAGATGATATTAATGCCCCTTGTAAGAGCTGTGGAGTTTAGAGTGGTTTAACAAGATGGTTTAAATGCCACTTGGAAGACACGTGGATGTCACAGTAGTTAAAAAGATGATTTTAATACTCCTTGGAAGAGTGGTGAAGGTCTCAGTGGATTAAAAAGACAATATCAATGCCCCGTAGAAGAGACGTGGAGGGCACAGTATCTTAACAAGATGGTTTTAATGCCCCTTGGAAGAGCTGTGGAGTACAGAGTGGTTTAACAATATGGTTTTAATGCCCCTTGGAAGAGTGGTGGAGGTCGTAGTGTAATAAAAAGACAATATCAATGTCCCTTGGAAGACTGGTGGAGGTTGCAGTGGAATAAAAAGACAATATCAATATCCCGTGGAAGAGATGTGGAGATCACAGTAGATTAACAAGACAGTTTTATTGCCCCTTGGAAGAGTGGTGGAAGTCGCAGTGGAATAAAAAGACAATATCAATGCCCCGTGGAAGGGACGTGGAGGTCAAAGTAGCTTAATAAGACGGTTTTAAAGCCCCTTGGAAGAGCTCTGGAGTTCAAAGTGGTGTAACAAGATGGTTTTAATGCCCCTTGGAAGAGACGTGGTGGTCACTGTAGCCTAATAAGACGGTTTTAATGCCCCTTGTAAGAGCAGTGGAGTTCAGAGTGGTTAAATAAGACAGTTTAAATGCCCCTTGGAAGAGACGTGGATGTCACAGTGGCTTAAAAAGATGATTTTAATACTGCTTGGAACAGTGGTGAAGGTCTCAGTGGAATAAAAAGACAATATCAATGCCCCGTGGAAGAGACATGGAGGGCACAGTATCTTAACAAGACGGTTTTAATGCCCCTTGGAAGAGCTGTGGAGAACAGAGTGGTTTAACAAGACGGTTTTAATGCCCCTTGGAAGAGTGGTGGAGGTCGTAGTGTAATAAAAAGACAATATCAATGTCCCTTGGAAGACTGGTGGAGGTTGCAGTGGAATAAAAAGACAATATCAATATCCCGTGGAAGAGATGTGGAGATCACAGTAGATTAACAAGACAGTTTTATTGCCCCTTGGAAGAGTGGTGGAAGTCGCAGTGGAATAAAAAGACAATATCAATGCCCCGTGGAAGGGACGTGGAGGTCAAAGTAGCTTAATAAGACAGTTTTAATGCCCCTAGGAAGAGCTTTGGAGTTCAGAGTAGTGTAACAAGACGGTTTTAATGCCCCTTGGAAGAGACGTGGAGGTCACAGTAGCCTAACAAGACGGCTTTAATGCCCCTTGTAAGAGCAGTGGAGTTTAGAGTGGTTTAACAAGACGGTTTAAATGTCCCTTGGAAGGGACGTGGAGGGCACAGTATCTTAACAAGACGGTTTTAATGCCCCTTGGAAGAAAGGTGAAAGTCACAGTAGCTTAACAAGATGGTTTTAATGCCCCTTGGAAGAGTGGTGAAGGTTACAGTGGAATAAAAAGACAATATCAATGTCCCCGTGGAAGAGACGTGGAGAACACAGTAGCTTAAAAAGATGATTTTAATACTCCTTGGAAGAGTGGTGAAGGTCTCAGTGGAATAAAAAGACAATATCAATGCCCTGTGGAAGAGACGTGGAGGGCACAGTATCTTAACAAGACGGTTTTAATGCCCCTTGTAAGAGCTGTGGAGTTCAGAGTGGTTTAACAAGATGGTTTAAATGCCCCTTGGAAGAGACGTGGATGTCACAGTAGTTAAAAAGATGATTTTAATACTCCTTGGAAGAGTGGTGAAGGTCTCAGTGGATTAAAAAGACAATATCAATGCCCCGTAGAAGAGACGTGGAGGGCACAGTATCTTAACAAGATGGTTTTAATGCCCCTTGGAAGAGCTGTGGAGTACAGAGTGGTTTAACTAGATGGTTTTAATGCCCCTTGGAAGTGTGGTGGAGGTCGTAGTGGAATAAAAAGACAATATCAATGCCCCTTGGAAGACTGGTGGAGGTTGCAGTGGAATAAAAAGACAATATCAATATCCCGTGGAAGAGATGTGGAGATCACAGTAGATTAACAAGACAGTTTTAATGCCCCTTGGAAGAGTGGTGGAAGTCGCAGTGGAAGAAAAAGACAATATCAATGCCCCGTGGAAGGGACGTGGAGGTCAAAGTAGCTTAATAAGACGGTTTTAAAGCCCCTTGGAAGAGCTCTGGAGTTCAAAGTGGTGTAACAAGATGGTTTTAATACCCCTTGGAAGAGATGTGGAGGTCACTGTAGCCTAATAAGACGGTTTTAATGCCCCTTGTAAGAGCAGTGGAGTTCAGAGTGGTTAAACAAGACAGTTTAGATGCCCCTTGGAAGAGACGTGGATGTCACAGTAGCTTAAAAAGATGATTTTAATACTCCTTGGAACAGTGGTGAAGGTCTCAGTGGAATAAAAAGACAATATCAATGCCCCGTGGAAGAGACATGGAGGGCACAGTATCTTAACAAGACGGTTTTAATGCCCCTTGGAAGAGCTGTGGAGAACAGAGTCGTTTAACAAGACGGTTTTAATGCCCCTTGGAAGAGTGGTGGAGGTCGTAGTGGAATAAAAAGACAATATCAATGCCTCTTGGAAGACTGGTGGAGGTTGCAGTGGAAAAAAAAGACAATATCAATGCCCCGTGGAAGAGACGTGGAGGTCACAGTAGCTTAGCAATATGGTTTCATTGCCCCTTGGAAGAGTGGTGAAGGTCGCAGTGTAATAAAAACACTACATCAATGCCCAGTGGAAGAGACGTGGAGGTCACATTAGGTTAACCAGATAATTTTAATGCCCCTTGGCAGAGAGCAGAGCTGTGGAGTTCAGAGTGGCTTAGCAAGACGGTTTAATGCCCCTTGGAAGAGACGTGAAGGTAACTGTAGCTTAACAAGACGGTTTTAATGCCCCTTGGAAGAGTGGTGGAGGATACAATGGAATAAAAAGACAATATCAATGCGCCGTGGAATAGACGTGGAGGTCACAGTAGCTTAGCAAGATGTTTTTTTTGCCTCTTGGAAGAGTAGTGGAGGTCGCAATGGAAAAAAAAGAAAACATCAATCGCCCTTGGAGGAGTGGTGGAGGGCGCAGTGGAATAAAAACACAATATCAATGCCCCGTTGAAGAGACGTGAAGGTCATAGTAGCGTAACAAGACGGTTTTAAAGTCCTTTGGAAGAGTGGTGGAGTTCGCAGTGGAATAAAAAGACAATATCAATGCCCCGTGCAAGAGACGTGGAGGTCACAGTAGCTTAACAAGATAGTTTTAATGGCCCTTAGAAAAGTGGTGGACGTTGCAGTGGAATAAAAAGACAATATCAATGCCACTTGGAAGAGTGGTGGAGGTCGTATTGGACTAAAAAGACAATATCAATTCCCCGTGAAAGAGACATGGCGGTCACAGAAGCTTAACAAAATGGTTTTCATGCCCCTTGGAAGAGTGGTGGAGGTAGCAGTGGAATAAAAAGACAAAATCAATGCCCTGTGGAAGAGACGTTTAGGTCAGAGTAGCTTAACAAGACGGTTTTAATGCCCATTGGAAGAGTAGTGGGGGTCGCTGTGGAAAAAAAAGACAATATTAATGCCCCGTGGAAGAGAAGTGGAGTTCACAGTATCTTAACAAGATGGTTTTAATGCCCCTTGGAAGAGCTGTGGAGTACAGAGTGGTTTAACAAGATGGTTGTAATGCCCCTTGGAAGAGACGTGGAGGTAGCAGTAGCTTAACAAGACAGTTTTAATGCCTCTTGGAAGAGTGTTGGAGGCTACAGTGAAAAAAAAAAGACAATATCAATGCCCTGTGGAAGAGACATGGAGGCCACAGTAGCTTAACAAGACACTTTTTAATGCCCCTTGGCAGAGCTGTGTCATTCAGAGTGGTTTAACAAGAAGGATTTAATGCCCCTTGGAAGAGACGTGAAGATCACAGTAGCTTAAAAAGACAGTTTTAATGCCCCTTGGAAGAGTGGTGGAGGTTACAGTGGAATAAAAAGACAATATGAATGCCCCGTGGAAGAGACATAGAGGTCACAGTAGCTTAACAAGACGATTTTCATGACCCCTTGGAAGAGTAGTGGAGGTCGCAATGGAAAAAAAAGAAAACATCATTCGCCCTTGGAGGAGTGGTGGAGGGCGCAGTGGAATAAAAACACAATATCAATGCCCCGTGGAAGAGACGTGAAGGTCATAGTAGCGTAACAAGACGGTTTTAAAGCCCTTTGGAAGAGTGGTGGAGTTCGCAGTGGAATAAAAAGACAATATCAATGCCCCGTGCAAGAGACGTGGAGGTCACAGTAGTTTAACAAGATAGTTTTAATGGCCCTTAGAAAAGTGGTGGAGGTTGCAGTGGAATAAAAAGACAATATCAATGCCACTTGGAAGAGTGGTGGAGGTCGTATTGGACTAAAAAGACAATATCAATTCCCCGTGAAAGAGACATGGAGGTCACAGAAGCTTAACAAAATGGTTTTCATGCCCCTTGGAAGAGTGGTGGAGGTAGCAGTGGAATAAAAAGACAAAATCAATGCCCTGTGGAAGAGACGTTTAGGTCAGAGTAGCTTAACAAGACGGTTTTAATGCCCCTTGGAAGAGTGGTGGAGGTTACAGTGGAATAAAAAGACAATATGAATGCCCCGTGGAAGAGACATAGAGGTCACAGTAGCTTAACAAGACGATTTTCATGCCCCTTCGAAGAGTGGTGGTGGTCGAAGTGGAATAAAAAGTCAATATCAATTCCCCTTGGAAGAGTGGTGTAGGTCGCAGTGGGATAAAAAGACAATATCAATGCCCCGTGGAAGAGACGTAGAGGTCACAGTAGTTAAGAAGATGGTTTTAATGCCCATTGGAAAAGTGGTGGAGGTAGCAGTGGAATAAAAAGACAAAATCAATGCCCCTTGGATGAGACGTGGAGGCCACAGTAGCTTAACAAGATGGTTCTAATGACCCTTGGAAGAGAGGTGGAGGTCGCAGTGGAATAAAAAGAAAATATCAATGCCCCGTGGAAGAGACGTGGAGGTCACAGTAGCTTAACAAAACGGTTTTAATGCCCCTTCGAAGAGTGGTGGTGGTCGCAGTGGAATAAAAAGACAATATCAATGCCCCTTGGAAGAGTGGTGGAGGTCGCAGTGGAATTAAAAGACATTATCAATGCCAAGTGGAAGAGACGTGGAGGTCACAGTAGCTTTACAAGACGGTTTTAATGCCCCTTGGAAGAGTGGTGGAGGTTACAGTGGAATAAAAAGACAATATCAATGCCCCGTGGAAGAGACGTGGAGATCACAGTAGCTTAACAAGACGGTTTCAATGTCCCTTGGAAGAGTGGTGGAGATCGCAGTGGAATATAAAGATAATATCAATGCCCCTTGGAAGAGTGGTGGAGATCACAGTGGAAAAAAGACAATATCAATGCCCCGTGGAAGAGACGTGGATGTCACAGTAGCTTAACAAGACCGTTTTAATGCCCCTTTGAAGAGTGGTGGTGGTCGCAGTGGAATAAAAAGACAATATCAATGCCCCTTGGAAGGGTGGTGGAGGTCGCAGTGGAATAAAATGTCAATATCAATGGCACATGGAAGAGACGTAGAGGTCACAGTAGCTTAAGAAGATGGTTTTAATGCCCATTGGAAAAGTGATGGAGGTAGCAGTGGAATAAAAAGACAAAATCAATGCCCCTTGGATGAGACGTGGAGGCCACAGTAGCTTAACAAGGCGGTTTTAATGCCCCTTGGAAGAGTGGTGGAGGTCGCAGTGGAATAAAAAGACAATATCAATGCCCCGTGGAAGAGACGTGGAGGTCACAGTAGCTTAACAAGACGGTTTTAATGCCCCTTCGAAGAGTGGTGGTGGTCGCAGTGGAATAAAAAGAAAATATCAATGCCACTTGGAAGAGTGGTGGATGTAGCAGTGGAATAAAAAGACAATATCAATGCCCCGTGGAAGAGACATGGAGGTCACAGTAGCTTTACAAAATGGTTTTAATGCCCCTTGGAAGAGTGGTGTAGGTTACAGTGGAATAAAAAGACAATATCAATGCCCCGTGGAAGAGACGTGGAGATCACAGTAGCTTAACAAGACGGTTTCAATGTCCCTTGGAAGAGTGGTGGAGATTGAAATGGAATATAAAGATAATATCAATGCCCCTTGGAAGAGTGGTGGAGATCACAGTGGAAAAAAGACAATATCAATGCCCCGTGGAAGAGACGTGGTGGTCACAGCACCTTAACAATACGGTTTTAATGCCCCTTTGAAGAGTGATGGAGGTCGAAGAGGAATAAAAAGACATTATCATTGCCCCGTGGAAGAGACATCGAGGTCAAAGTAGCTTAATAACATGGTTTTACAGCCCGTTGGAAGAGCTGTGGAATTCAGAGTGGTTTAACAAGACGGTGTTAATGCCCCTTGGAGGAGACATGGATGTCACAGTAGGTTAACAAGACGGTTTTAATGCCCCTTGGAAGAGTGGTGGAGGTCGCAGTGGAAAAAAAAGACAATATCAATGCTCAGTTGAAGAGACGTGGAGGTCACAGTAGCTTAACAAAACAGTTTTAATGCCCTTTGAAAGAGTGGTGGAGGTCGCAGTGGAATAAAAAGACAATATCAATGCCCCGTGGAAAAGACTTGGAGGTCACAATAGCTTAACAAGACGGTTTTAATGCCCCTTGGGAGAGTGGTGGAGGTTGCAGTGGAATAAAAAGACAATATTAATGCCCCGTGGAAAAGACGTGGAGGTCACAGTAGCTTAACAAGACGGTTGTAATGCCCCTTGGAAATGTGGTGGAGTACAGAGTGGTTTAACAAGAAAGTTTTAATGCCCCTTCGCAGAGAAGTGGAGGTCACAGTAGCTTAACATGATGGTTTTAATGCCCCTTGGAAGAGTTGTGGAGGTCACAGTGGAATAAAAAGACAATATCCATGCCCCGTGGAAGAGACGTGGAGGTCACAGTAACTTAACAAGACAAATTTAATGCCGCTTGGAAGAGTGGTGGAGGACGCAGTGGAATGAAAAGACAATATCAATTTCCCGTGGAAGAGACATGAAGGTAACAGTAGCATAATAAGACGGTTTTAATGCCCCTTGGAAGAGCTGTTGTGTTCAGAGAGGTTTAAAAAGATGGTTTTAATGTCCCTTGGAAGAGACATGGAGGTCACAGTAGCTTAACAAGACGGTTTTTCTGCCCCTTGGAAAAGTGGTGGAGGTTACATTGGAATAAAAAGACATTATCAGTGCCCCATGGAAGAGACATGGAGGTCACAGGAGCTTAAAAAGACGGATTTATTTCCACCTTGTAAGAGTGGTGGACGTAGCAGTGGAATAAAAATACAATATCATTGCCGCGTGGAAGAGACGTGGAGGTCACAGTAGATTATCAAGACGGATTTAATGCCCCTTGGCAGAACTGTGGAGTTCAGAGTGGTTTAACAAGACGGTTTTAATGCCCCTTGGAAAAGAGGTGAAGGTCACAGTAGCTTAACAAGATGGTTTTAATGCCCCTTGGAAGAGTGGTGGAGGTCTTAGTGGAATAAAAAGACATTATCAATGCCCCTTGGAAGATTGGTGGAGGTCACAGTGAAATAAAAAGACAATATCAATACCCCGTGGAAGAGACGTGGAGATCACAGTAGCTTAACAAGAAGGTTTAATGCCCCTTGGAAGAGTGGTGGAGGTTACAGTGGAATATAAAGACAATATCAATTCCCCGTAAAAGAGACGTGGAGGTCAAAGTAGCTTAATAAGAAGGTTTTAATGCCCCTTGGAAGAGCTGTGGAGTTCAGAGTGGTTTAACAAGACGGTTTTAATTCCCCTTGGAAGAGACGTGGAGGTCACAGTAGCTTAACAAGAAGGTTTAATGCCCCTTGGAAGAGTGGTGGAGGTTACAGTGGAATATAAAGACAATATTAATGCCCAGTGGAAGAGAAGAGGAGGTCACAGTAGCGTAACAAGACGATTTTAATGCCTCTTGGAAGAGTGATGGTGGTTCGCAGTATAATAAAATGACAATATCAATGCCCCTTGGAAGAGTGATGGAGGTCGCAGTGGAATAAAAAGACAATATCAATGCCCAGTGGATGAGACGTGAAGGTCACCGTAGCTTAACAAGACGGTTTTAATTCCCCTTGGAAGAGTGGTGGAGGTGACAGCGGAATAAAAAGACAATATCAATGCCCCGTGGAAGAGACGTGGAGGTCACAGTGGCTTAACAAGACAGTTTTATTGCACCTTGGAAGAGTGGTTGTGATCGCAGTGGAATAAAAAGACAATATCATTGCCGTGTGGAAGAGACATTCAGGTCACAGTAGATTATCAAGACGGTTTTAATGCACCTTGGCAGAGCTGTGGAGTTCAGAGTGGTTTAACAAGACGATTTTAATGTCCCTTGGAAGAGATGTGAAGGTCATATTAGCTTTACAAGACGATTTTAATGCCCCTTGGAAGAGTGGTGGAGGTTACAGTGGAATAAAAACACTATATCAATGCCCAGTGGAAGAGGCGTGGTGGTCACATTAGGTTAACCAGATAATTTTAATGCCCCTTGGCAGAGGGCAGAGCTGTGGTGTTCAGAGTGGCTTAACAAGACGGTTTTAATGCCCCTTGGAAGAGATGTGAAGGTAACTGTAGCTTAACAAGACGGTTTTAATGCCCCTTGGAAGAGTGGTGGAGGATACAATGGAATAAAAAGACAATATCAATGCCCTGTGGAATAGACGTGGAGGTCACAGTAGCTTAGCAAGATGTTTTTTTTGCCCCTTGGAAGAGTAGTGGAGGTCGCAATGGAAAAAAAAGAAACTAGCAATCACCCTTGGAGGAGTAGTGGAGGTCGCAGTGGAATAAAAACACAGTATCAATGCCCCGTGAAAGAGACGTGAAGGTCATGGTAGCGTAACAAGACGGTTTTAAAGCCCTTTGGAAGAGTCGTGGAGTTTACAGTGGAATAAGAAGACAATATCAATGCCCCGTGGAAGAGACGTGGAGGTCACAGTAGCTTAACAAGACGGTTTTATTGCCCACTTGTAAGAGTGGTGGAAGTCACAGTTAAATAAAAAGACAATATCATTGCCGCGTGGAAGAGAGGTGGAGGTCACAGTAGATTATCAAGACGGTTTTAATGCCCCTTGGCAGAACTGTGGAGTTCGGAGTGGTTTAACAAGACGGTTTTAATGCCCCTTGGAAGAAATGTGAAAGTCACAGTAGCTTAACAAGATGGTTTTAATGCCCCTTGGAAGAGTGGTGGAGGTTACAGTGGAATAAAAAGACAATATCAATGCCCCGTGGAAGAGACGTGGAGATCACAGTAGCTTAAAAAGATGATATTAATGCCCCTTGTAAGAGCTGTGGAGTTCAGAGTGGTTTAACAAGACGGTTTAAATGCCCCGTGGAAGAGACGTGGAGGGCACAGTATCTTAACAAGATGGTTTTAATGCCCCTTGGAAGAGCTGTGGAGTACAGAGTGGTTTAACAAGATGGTTTTAATGCCCGTTGGAAGAGTGGTGAAGGTCGTAGTGGAATAAAAAGACAATATCAATGTCCCTTGGAAGACTGGTGGAGGTTGCAGTGGAATAAAAAGACAATATCAATATCCCGTGGAAGAGATGTGGAGATCACAGTAGATTAACAAGACAGTTTTAATGCCCCTTGGAAGAGTGGTGGAAGTCGCAGTGGAATAAAAAGACAATATCAATGCCCCGTGGAAGAGACGTGGAGGTCACAGTAGCTTAACCAAACAGTTTTAATGCCCTTTGGAAGAGTGGTGGTGGTCGCAGTGGAATAAAAAGACAATATCAGTGGCCCGGAAAAGAGACGTGGAGGTCACAGTAGCTTAACAAGATGGTTTTAATGCCCCTTGCAAGAGCTGTGGAGTTCAGAGAGGTCTAAAAAGATGGTTTTAATGTCCCTTAGAAGAGATGTGGAGGTCACAGAAGCTTAACAAGACGGTTTTTGTGCCCCTTGGAAAAGTGGTGGAGGTTACATTGGAGTAAAAAGACATTATCAGTGCCCCGTGGGAGAGACGTGGAGGTCACAGTAGCTTAACAAGACAGTTTTAATGTCTCTTGGAAGAGTGGTGAAGGTCGCAGTGCAATAAAAGACAATATAAATGCCCCGAGGAAGAGACGTAGAGGTCACAGTAGCTTAACAAGACAATTTTAATGCCACTTGGAAGAGTGGTGGAGGTCGCAGTGGAATAGAAAAACAATATCAATGCCCCTTGGAAATGTGGTGGAGTTCGCAGTGGAATAAAAAGACAATATCAATGCCCCGTGGAAGAGACGTGGAGGTCAGAGAAGCTTAACAAGATGGTGTTAATGACCCTTGGAAGAGTGGTGGAGGTCGCAGTGTAATAAAAAGACAATATCAATGGCCCGTAAAAGAGACGTGGAGGTCACAGTAGCTTAACAAGATGGTTTTAATGCCCCTTGGAAGAGCTGTGGAGTTCAGAGAGGTCTAAAAAGATGGTTTTAATGTCCCTTGGAAGAGATGTGGAGGTCACAGTAGCTTAAAAAGACGGTTTTTGTGTCCCTTGGAAAAGAGGTGGAGGTTACATTGGAATACAAAGACATTATCAGTGCCCCGTGGGAGAGACGTGGAGGTCACAGTAGCTTAACAAGACTGTTTTAATGCCTTTTGGAAGAGTGGTGAAGGTCGCAGTGCAATAAAAGACAATATCAATGCCCCGTGGAAAAAACGTAGAGGTCACAGTAGCTTAACAAGATGGTTTTAATGCCCCTTGGAATAGTGGTGGAGGTCGCAGTGGAATAAAAAGACAATATCAATGCCCCGTGGAAGAGACTTGGAGATCACAGTAGCTTAACAAGATGGTTTTAATGCCCCTTGGAATAGTGGTGGAGGTCGCAGTGGAATAAAAAAACAATATCAATGCCCCTTGGAAATGTGGTGGAGTTCGCAGTGAAATAAAAAGACAATATCAATGCCCTGTGGAAGAATGGTGGAGATCACAGTGGAAAAAAAACAATATCAATGCCCCGTGGAAGAGATGTGGTGGTCACAGCAGCTTAACAATACGGTTTTAATGCCCCTTTGAAGAGGGATGGAGGTCGCAGTGGAATAAAAAGACAATTTCATTGCCCCGTGGAAGAGATGTTGAGGTCACAGTGCCTTTACAAGAAGGCTTTAATGTCCATTGGAAGAGTGGTGGAGGATATAGTGGAATAAAAAGAAAATATCAATGCCCCGTGGAAGAGACGTGGAGGTCACAGGAGCTTAACAATACAGTTTTAATGTCCCTTTGAAGAGCGATGGAGGTCGCAGTGGAATAAAAAGACAATTTCATTGCCCGGTGGAAGAGATGTTGAGGTCACAGTACCTTTACAAGACGGTTTTAATGTCCATTGGAAGAGTGATGGAGGATATAGTGGAATAAAAAGAAAATATCAATGCCCAGTGGAAGAGACGTGGAGGTCACAGGAGCTTAACAATACAGTTTTAATGCCCCTTGGAAGAGTGGTGGAGGTTGCAGTGGAATAAAAAGAAAATATCAATGCCCGTGGAAGAGACGTGGAGGTCAGAGTAGCTTAACAAGACGGTTTTAATGCCCCTTGGAACAGTGGTGGAGGTCGCAGTGGAATAAAAAGAAAATATAAATGCCCAATGGAAGAGACGTGGAGGACACAGTAGCTTAACAATGCGGTTTTAATGCCCATTGGAAGAGTGGTGGAGGTCGCTGTGGAATAAAAAGACAATATCAATGCCCAGTGGAAGAGACGTGGAGGTCACAGTAGCTTAACAAGATGGTTTTAATGCCCCTTGGAAGAGTGGTGGAGGTTACAGTGGAATATAAAGACAATATCAATGCCCAGTGTAAGAGACGTGGAGGTCACATTAGCGTGACAAGACGGTTTTAATGCCCCTTGGAAAAGAGGTGGAGGTACGCAGTGGAATAAAAAGACAATATCAATGCCCCGTGGAATAGACGTGGAGGTCACATTAGGTTAACCAGATGGTTTTTATGCCCCTTGGCAGAGCTGTGGAGTTCAGAGTGGTTTAACAAGACAGATTTAATGCCCCTTGGAAGAGACGTGAAGGTCATTGTAGCTTAACAAGACGGTTTTAATGCCCCTTGGAAAAGTGGTGGAGGTTACAGTGGAATATAAAGACAATATCAATGCCTTGTGGAAGAGACGTGGAGGTCACAGTAGCTTAACAAGACGGTTTTATTGCCCCTTGTTAGAGTGGTGGAGGTTGAAGTGGAAAAAAAAGAAAATATCAATGCCCCTTGGAGGAGTGGTGGAGGTCGCAGTGGAATAAAAAGACAATATCAATGCCCTGTGAAAGAGACGTGGAGGTCACAGTAGCTTAACAAGATGACTTTAATGCCCCTTGGAAGAGCTGTGAAGTTCAGAGAGGTCTAAAAAGATGGTTTTAATGTCCCTTGGAAGAGATGTGGAGGTCACAGTAGCTTAACAAGACGGTTTTTGTGCCCCTTGGAAAAGTGGTGGAGGTTACATTGGAAGGAAAAGACATTATCAGTGCCCCGTGGAGAGACGTGGAG
This sequence comes from Phyllobates terribilis, assembly GCF_046119375.1. Lineage (NCBI taxonomy): Eukaryota > Metazoa > Chordata > Amphibia > Anura > Dendrobatidae > Phyllobates > Phyllobates terribilis. The sequence continues at coordinate 241,038 of NW_027363502.1, forward strand.
GTCACAGTAGCTTAATAAGACTGTTTTAATGCCTCTTGGAAGAGTGGTGAAGGTGGCAGTGCAATAAAAGACAATATCAATGCCCCGTGGAAAAGACGTAGAGGTCACAGTAGCTTAACAAGATGGTTTTAATGCCCCTTGGAATAGTGGTGGAGGTCACAGTGGAATAAAAAGACAATATCAATGCCCCGTGGAAGAGACTTGGAGATAACATTAGCTAAACAAGACAATTTAAATGCCCCTTGGAATAGTGGTGGAGGTCGCAGTGGAATAAAAAAACAATATCAATGCCCCTTGGAAATGTGGTGGAGTTCACAGTGGAATAAAAAGACAATATCAATGCCCCGTGGAAGAGACATGGAGGTCAGAGAAGCTTAACAAGACGGTTTTAATGCCCACTGGAAGAGTGGTGGAGGTCGTAGTGGAATAAAAAGACAATATCAATGCCCCGTGGAAGGGACTTGGAGATCACAGTAGATTAACAAGACGGTTTCAATGCCCCTTGGAAGAGTCATGGAGGTCGCATTGAAATAAAAAGACAATATCAAAGCCACTTGGAAGAATGGTGGAGGTCGCAATGGAATAAAATGACAATATCAATGCCCCCGTGGAAGAGACGTGGAGGTCAAAGGAGCTTAACAATACAGTTTTAATGCCCCTTTGAAGAGAGATGGAGGTCGCAGTGGAATAAAAAGACAATTTCATTGCCCCGTGGAAGAGACGTTGAGGTCACAGTATCTTTACAAGACGGTTTTAATGTCCATTGGAAGAGTGGTGGAGGATATAGTGGAATAAAAAGAAAATATCAATGCACAGTGGAAGAGACGTGGAGGTCACAGGAGCTTAACAATACAGTTTTAATGCCCCTTGGAAGAGTGGTGGAGGTTGCAGTGGAATAAAAAGAAAATATCAATGCCCGTGGAAGAGACGTGGAGGTCAGAGTAGCTTAACAAGATGGTTTTAATGCCCCTTGGAACAGTGGTGGAGGTCGCAGTGGAATAAAAAGAAAATATAAATGCCCAGTGGAAGAGACGTGGAGGACACAGTAGCTTAACAATGCGGTTTTAATGCCCATTGGAAGAGTGGTGGAGGTCGCTGTGGAATAAAAAGACAATATCAATGCCCGGTGCAAGAGACGTGGAGGTCACAGTAGCTTAACAAGATGGTTTTAATGCCCCTTGGAAGAGTGGTGGAGGTCACTGTGGAATAAAAAGACAATATTAATGCCCCGTGGAAGAGATGTGGAGGACACAGTAGCTTAAAATGCGTTTTTAATGCCCCTTGAAAGATCTGTGGAGTTCAGAGTGCTTTAACAAGATGGTTTTAAAGCCCTTTGGAAGAGACATGGAGGTCACAGTAGCTTAAAAAGACGGTTTTAATGCCCCTTGGAAGTGTGGTGGAGGTCGCTGTGGAATAAAACGACAATATCAATGCCCCGTGGAAGAGTGGTGGAGGTCACAGTGGAATAAAATGACAATATCATTGCCCCGTGGAAGAGACGTGGAGGTCAAAGTAGCTTAGCAAGATGGTTTTAATGCCCCTTGGAAGTGTGGTGGAGGTCGCAGTGGAATAAATCGACAATATCAATGCCCCGTGGAAGAGCGGTGGAGGTCGTAGTGGCATAAAATGACAATATCAATGCCCCGTGGAAGAGACGTGGAGGTCACAGTAGCTTAACAAGACAGTTTTATTGCCCCTTAGAAGAGTGGTGGAGGTTGCAGTGGAATAAAAAGACATTATCATTGCCCGTGGAAGAGACCTTGAGGTCATAGTAACTTAACAAGACGGTTTTAATGCCCCTAGGAAGAGTGGTGGAGGTCGCAGTGGAATAAAGAGACAATATCAATGCCCCGTGGAAGAGACGTGGAAGTCACAGTAGCTTAACAAGATGGTTTTAATGCCCCTTGGAAGAGTGGTGGAGGTCGCAGTGGAATAAAAAGACAAAATAAATGCCCCATGGAAGAAACGTGGAGGTCACAGTAGCTTAACAAGACTGTTTAAATGCCCCTTGAAAGAGTGGTGGAGGTTGCAGTGGAATAAAAAAAAATATATATCAATGCCCGTGGAAGAGACATGGAGGTCACAGTAACTTAGCAATAATGTTTTAATGCCCATTGGAAGAGCTGTGGAGTTCAGAGTGGTTTAACAGTTCTTTTTTAATGCCCCTTGGAATAGACGTGGAGGTCACAGTAACTTAACAAGATGGTTTTAATGCCCCTTGGAAGAGTGGTGGAGGTTACAGTGGAATAAAAAGACAATATGAATGTCCCCGTGGAAGAGACGTGGCGGTCAGAGTAGCTTAACAAGACGGTTTTAATGCCCCTTGGAACAGTGGTGGAGGTCGCAGTGGAATAAAAAGACATTATCAATGCCCAGTGGAAGAGACGTGGAGGACACAGTAGCTTAACAATGTGGTTTTAATGCCCATTGGAAGTGTGATGGAGGTCGCAGTGGAATAAAAAGACAATATCAATGCCGCGTAGAAGAGAAGTGTAGGTCACAGTAGCTTAACAAGACGGTTTAAATGCCCCTTGAAAGAGTAGTGGAGGTTGCAGTGGAATAAAAAAAATATATGAATGCCCGTGGAAGAGACATGGATGTCACAGTAACTTAACAAGACTATTTTAATGCCCATTGGAAGAGCTGTGGAGTTCAGAGTGGTTTAACAATTCAGTTTTAATGTCCCTTGGAAGAGTGGTGGAGGTTACAGTGGAATAAAAAGACAATATCAATGTCTCCGTGGAAGAGACATGGAGGTCAGAGCAGCTTAACAAGATGGTTTTAATGCCCCTTGGAAGAGTGGTGGAGATTGCAGTGGAATAAAAAGACAATATCAATGCCCCTTGGAAGAGTGGTGGAGGTCGTAGTGGAATAAAAAGACAATATCAATGTCCCCATGGAAGAGACCTGGAGGTCAGAGTAGCTTAACAAGACGGTTTTAATGCCTCTTGGAACAGTGGTGGAGGTCGCAGTGGAATAAAAAGAAAACATAAATGCCCAGTGGAAGAGACGTGGAGGACACAGTAGCTTAACAATGCGGTTTTAATGCCCATTGGAAGAGTGGTGGAGGTTGCTGTGGAATAAAAAGACAATATCAGTGCCCTGTGGAAGAGATGTGGAGGTCACAGTAGCTTAACAAGATGGATTTAATGCCCCTTGGAAGAGTGGTGGAGGTCGCTGTGGAATAAAAAGACAATATTAATGCCCCGTGGAAGAGATGTGGAGGACACAGTAGCTTAAAATGCGGTTCTAATGCCCCGTGGAAGATCTGTGGAGTTCAGAGTGCTTTAACAAGTTGGTTTTAATGCCCTTTGGAAGAGACGTGGAGATCAGAGTAGCTTAAAAAGACGGTTTTAATGCCCCTTGGAAAAGTGGTGGAGGTTACAGTGGAATAAAAAGACAATATCAATGCCCCTTGGAAGAGTGGTGGAGGTCGCAGTGGAATAAAATGACAATATCAATGCACCGTGGAAGAGACGTGGAGGTCACAGCAGCTTAACAAGACGGTTTTATTGCCCCTTGGAAGAGTGGTGGCTGTCGCAGTGGAATAAAAAGACAATATCATTGCCCGTGGAAGAGACCTTGAGGTCATAGTAGCTTAACAAGACGGTTTTAATGCCCCTTGCAAGAGTGGTGGAGGTCGCAGTGGAATAAAAAGACAATATCAATGCTCCGGGGAAGAGACATGGAGATCACAGTAGCTTAACAAGACGGTTTTAATGCCCCTTGGAAGAGCTGTGGAGTTCAGAGTGGTTCAACAAGACGGTTTTAATTCCCCTTGAAAGAGACGTGGAGGTCACAGTAGCTTAAAAAGACGGTTTTAATGCGCCTTGGTAGAGTGCTGGAGGTTACAGTGGAATAAAAAGACAATATCAATGCCCCATGGAAGAGACTTGGAGATCACAGTAGCTTTACAAGACGGTTTTAATGCCCCTTGGAAGAGCGGTGGAGGTCGCAGTGGAATACAAAGACAATATAAATTCCCCTTGGAAGAGTGGTGGAGGTCGCAGTGGAATTAAAAGACAAAATCAATGCCCCTTGGAAGAGTGGTGGAGGTCGCAGTTTATTAAAAAGACAATATCAATGCCCAGTGGAAGAGACGTGGAGGTCACAGTCGTTTAACAAACAGATTTAATGCCCTGTGGAAGAGTGGTGGTGGTCGCAGTGGAATAAAAAATAATATCAATGCCCCTTGGAAGAGTGGTGGAGGTCGCAGTGGAATAAAGAGACAATATCAATGCCCTGTGGAAGAGACGTGGATGTCACAGTAGCTTAAGAAGATGGTTTTAATGCCTCTTGGAAGAGTGGTGGAGGTCGCAGTGGAATAAAAAGACAAAATAAATGCCCCGTGGAAGAAACGTGGAGGTCACTGAAGCTTAACAAGATGGTTTTAATGCCCCTTGGAAGAGTGGTGGAGGGCGCAGTTTGCAATTGAGATTACTCTTTTCTTCAGAGCACCCGAATAGACCAGTGAGCGATCCCTCTCTTTTTTCTATTAATCATTTTTGGGATCCCGCTCCTGGAGCATTGCAGCAGGTACGTGTTCACACTATTAGAAGTTTGACAGCCTTTTTTCTGACCATGTGTCCCTCCCATTCAGTCACAGGTGGTTTTAACTAGCTCTACCAGCCCATACATTGTAGGTTAAAAGCCCAAGCAGAGACATATTGTCCATACAGGCTTACAGCCCAAGAGTGGCATATCCAGTGGTAGCGTAGCGTAGTTTCCCATCATACGAAGGTGACCTTGTCGTGGTTGATGGACACACATAAATTGGCCAAATTATGCGCAAAAAACCTTCATTTTTCAAAGTGACATTAGTCTAGATACAATATTTCTTATATATTCATGTATGGAGTGCCGAAGTTCTTTTTGCAATTGAGATTACTCTTTTCTTCGGAGCACCCGAATAGACCAGTGAGCGACCCCTCTCTTTTTTCTATTAATCATTTTTGGGATCCCGCTCCTGGAGCATTGCAGCAGGTACGTGTTCACACTATTAGAAGTTTGACAGCCTTTTTTCTGACCATGTGTCCCTCCCATTCAGTCACAGGTGGTTTTAACTAGCTCTACCAGCCCATACATTGTAGGTTAAAAGCCCAAGCAGAGACATATTGTCCATACAGGCTTACAGCCCAAGAGTGGCATATCCAGTGGTAGCGTAGCGTAGTTTCCCATCATACGAAGGTGACCTTGTCGTGGTTGATGGGCACACATAAATTGGCCAAATTATGCGCAAAAAACCTTCATTTTTCAAAGTGACATTAGTCTAGATACAATATTTCTTATATATTCATGTATGGAGTGCCGAAGTTCTTTTTGCAATTGAGATTACTCTTTTCTTCAGAGCACCCGAATAGACCAGTGAGCGACCCCTCTCTTTTTTCTATTAATCATTCTTGGGATCCCGCTCCTGGAGCATTGCAGCAGGTACGTGTTCACACTATTAGAAGTTTGACAGCCTTTTTTCTGACCATGTGTCCCTCCCATTCAGTCACAGGTGGTTTTAACTAGCTCTACCAGCCCATACATTGTAGATTAAAAGCCCAAGCAGAGACATATTGTCCATACAGGCTTACAGCCCAAGAGTGGCATATCCAGTGGTAGCGTAGCGTAGTTTCCCATCATACGAAGGTGACCTTGTCGTGGTTGATGGGCACACATAAATTGGCCAAATTATGCGCAAAAAACCTTCATTTTTCAAAGTGACATTAGTCTAGATACAATATTTCTTATATATTCATGTATGGAGTGCCGAAGTTCTTTTTGCAATTGAGATTACTCTTTTCTTCAGAGCACCCGAATAGACCAGTGAGCGACCCCTCTCTTTTTTCTATTAATCATTTTTGGGATCCCGCTCCTGGAGCATTGCAGCAGGTACGTGTTCACACTATTAGAAGTTTGACAGCCTTTTTTCTGACCATGTGTCCCTCCCATTCAGTCACAGGTGGTTTTAACTAGCTCTACCAGCCCATACATTGTAGGTTAAAAGCCCAAGCAGAGACATATTGTCCATACAGGCTTACAGCCCAAGAGTGGCATATCCAGTGGTAGCGTAGCGTAGTTTCCCATCATACGAAGGTGACCTTGTCGTGGTTGATGGGCACACATAAATTGGCCAAATTATGCGCAAAAAACCTTCATTTTTCAAAGTGACATTAGTCTAGATACAATATATCTTATATATTCATGTATGGAGTGCCGAAGTTCTTTTTGCAATTGAATTTTTTCTCAGTAATGCTGAAAATTAATGTTAATACGCAGTTTGAGTGTACAGCGGGGCGGGGGGAGGGGCAGGGGATGGATCTCTGCAGGAATAATGAAGATCTCCATTTTTTTTTCTCTTTCCCGCATTTACAGTAGGGAGGTGCAATCTGTCAGCCTATCAGCAGAGCACACATTGATCGAACTGCTTTTTTTCACACAAGCAAGGGCATGTGTCATTGGCAGTGTATGTCACATGTCCTTGCCCTATAAGACCCAGCCATTTTCCCCGTCGCCACCATTTTCTCACTGCTGCAGCTGCGTGTTAGACGGCACAGCTGTTGCTGTGTGCGCTAAACCTTGTTAATTTCAAGCCAATTTTCGCACAAATCTACAGATAGCTTGGGAGTAGGGAATAGTTTTGATTGCAGTCCTTTTAAGGACTAGGTTACAGCATTTCCTACGACTTTTATCAGGCAGGTCTGTGCTCTTAAATAGATAGGTTGGGAGTAAAGACTAATTGTAATTGCAGTCCTTTTCAGGACTAAGTTACATCAGTTCCTATCAGTTTTTGCCAGTCAGGTGTGTGCCAGTACTGTGCAAGTTTTTTTCACAGCATTTTGCTAAATCTAGCAAAGCAAATCCTTTCTGGCCTATTGCAGAGTGTGTTAGTCAGTGGAGTAGCCTATCTGTGTTGCAAGCTACACCACCTGTGTATAGAATACCAATTTTTTTAATGCACCTAGTGAAGTAAAACCTTTTGGGCATAGCATCATTCTATTAGTCCATCTATACTAACCTCCACCAGGTTGCAAATTCAATATAATTTTTTTCTGCATCTAGCTCTGAAAAAATATTTGGGCTTCTAGCACTGTGTGGGACTTGGTCTATTAGTCCATCTTTACTAACCTCCACCAGGTTGCAAATTAAAAATATTTTTTATCTGCATCTAGCTCTGAAAAAATATTTGGGCTTCTAGCAGTGTGTGGGACTTAGTCTATTAGTCCATCTATACTGACCTCCATCAGGTTGCAAATTCAATATAATTTTTTTCTGCATCTAGCTCTGAAAAAATATTTGGGCTTCTAGCAGTGTGTGGGAGTTGTTCTATTAGTCCATCTATACTGACCTCCATCAGGTTGCAAATTGAATATAATTTTTATCTGCATCTAGCTCTGAAAAAATATTTGGGCTTCTAGCAGTTTGTGGGACTTGGTCTATTAGTCCATCTATACTGACCTCCACCAGCTTGCAAATTAAATATAATTTTTATCTGCATCTAGCTCTGAAAAAATATTTGGGCTTCTAGCAGTGTGTGGGACTTGGTCTATTAGTCCATCTATACTGACCTCCATCAGGGTGCAAATTCAATATAATTTTTTTCTGCATCTAGCTTTGAAAAAATATTTCGGCATCTAGCAGTGTGTGGGACTTAGTCTATTAGTCCATCTATACTGACCTCCATCAGGGTGCAAATTCAATATAATTTTTTTCTGCATCTAGCTCTGAAAAAATATTTCAGATTCTAGCAGTGTGTGGGACTTGTTCTATTAGTGTTAGAACTCTCCTGTTAGGTTTTTTCTAGTTTGCTGGTGACATGACCATTTTTGCCTATTTAATCCGGCTCCACCCTCCTGGCCTTGCTGGACTTCATTGTAATTTCTACTCTTGAGCTAGCTTGGTACTCTGTTACCTTTCTCTGTCAGTTTTGCTAGGTCTTCGGACCTCTATGTTCTATGTTGTTTGTTTGTCCTATTTCTGCTACAATTTCTGCTAGGAGGTGTCCATCTTTCTCCCAGTCCCTAGTTCTTGTAGGGATCCCTTCCCTCACATCTATAGGTCTTGGTTCAGACTAGCCGAGGACTTTAGCGGGTCTGATCGCAGGATCAGGTTCCCCGTTACATCGTAGGGATCCAGCTTAGTTCTATTGTAGGGACAGATCTCCTGTCTTTCCTTAGTGCTTGTAGCAGATCATAACAGTAAGTCCAGCCCAAAAAAATTTCTCTAAGGAAAGGCCCCCAGTTTCCATCATGGTCTCGGTTCAGGATTTGGCTCAACGCCTGCAGGGACTCTCTCTGGAGGTGGCCGAGCTCCAACAACACATGAGTAGCTGCCTTGGAGCACATTTTGTAGAGCCAAAGGTACGTCTGCCTGATCTATTTTTTGGTGAACAACAAGATTTTTTTACTTTAAAAATGCTTGTTTATTGTATTTTCGTTTAAGACCCAGATCCTCTGGTGATGAATCACAGCGCATAGGGTTCATAATGTCACTTTTGCGCAAAGAACCTCAGGGATGGGCCTTTTCTATCCAACTTAGTGATCCGTGCTTTAGATCAGTGGATAGTTTTTTTTCTGCTTTGGGGTTGTTGTATGATGATCCTGATCGTGTCTCATCTGCTGAGTCTGAATTAAGACGTTTGAGACAGGGATCAGGTAATGTGGAAAATTATTGTACTCACTTCCGTCGGTGGTCTGCTCAGGTGGAGTGGAACGATTCAGCTTTGAAAAGCTCATTTCTTGCGGGGCTAGGTGAAAGGGTTAAGGATCTGCTGATTGCTTATCCTTCACCTGGAAACTTGCAGGAGGCAATGCAATTAGCTATACGGGTGGACAGGAGACTGCGTGCTAGGGTTAATAAGAGTAAATCCTCTGCCATGTCAGCTCCGAGTCTTGAGAGGGTCTGTACTGACATTGGTGAGCCGATGGAGATTGGGGCGATGTCACCCCGCTCTCAGGAAAAAGACCGCAGATTTTCTGAAGGTTTGTGCTTTTATTGCGGAAAATCTGATCATTTCATTAAGAACTGTGTGCTTCGTATGAACAAAGAAAAAAAAAAAGGTCAGTTACGCTCGTATAGCCTGTTTAAATACTAAGGGTGTACTTCTTTCTGCTACTATCACTGCTCAAGAAGAATTAATTGAATTTCGGGTATTTGTGGATTGTGGTTCTACTCTGAATGTGATTGATGGGGGATTCCTGGAAAAACTTAAATTAAAACCCAAACCTTTGTCATCCCCTATTGCTGTGGTTTCTGTCGATGGCTCTCCCTTAAAGAGTGTTACTCACAAGGTCTGTGAATTTCCCCTCACTATTAATGGTATTCACCAAGAGAATTTGGATTTGGTAGTATTAAATAATTTGCCTTCTCCAGTAGTGTTGGGGTTACCCTGGTTAAAATTGCACAATCCTGTACTGGATTGGTCTACCAATGAAATTAAGTCCTGGAGCCCTAAGTGTTATGACAAGTGTTGTAACGGGCGCATTGCTGCTGTGGATAAAGGGGAATTACCTGTACCTATTCAGGATTTTTGGAAAGTTTTTTCTGAGAAGGAATTGCAAATTTTGCCTCCCCATAGAGACTATGATTGTACCATTGAATTTGTCCCTGGAGCGACTCTTCCTAAAAGTCGTTTATTTAATCTTACTATTCCTGAGAGAAAGGCTTTGGAGGAATACATACAGACAAGCTTGGCCACCGGTCACATTAGGCCTTCCAAGTCTCCTGTGGCTGTTGGATTTTTTTTTGTTAAAAAAAAAGGACGACGGTTTACTTCCTTGTCTGGACTTTCGTGAGATTAATAAAATTACTGTACGCAATCCCTACCCACTGCCATTGATTCCTGATTTGTTTAACCAGTTAGTGGGGGCCAAGTGGTTCTCTAAAATTGATCTCCGGGGGGCATACAATTTGTTGCGCATGAAGGAGGGTGATGAATGGAAGACTGCTTTTAACACTCCTGTGGGTCATTTTGAGAATCTGGTTATGCCTTTTGGTCTTACCAATGCTCCAGCATTTTTTCAGAATCTTATTAATGACATCCTTAGACCTTTGATCAGCAAAAATGTGGTTGTGTATTTGGATGACATTTTGATTTATTCGCCGGATCTGGAGTCTCATTGGCAGAGCGTACGTGAGGTTTTACAGTTATTAATGGACAATTCGCTTTTTGCTAAGCTAGAGAAATGTGAGTTCGCTGTACAGAGAATTAGTTTTTTGGGCTACATTATCTCCAGTGAAGGTTTTGAGATGAATCCGGTTAAAGTTCAAGCTGTGCAGGAATGGCCTAGGCCTATTGGTTTGAAATCGATACAGAGGTTTTTGGGTTTCGCCAATTATTACAGAAAATTCATAAAAAAAATTTCTATTATTGTCAAACCACTGACTGATCTCACCAGGAAAGGTGCTAATGCGGTTCAGTGGACTTCTGAGGCCATTGAAGCTTTTGTGTTTCTAAAGGAGAGGTTCACCTCTGCTCCCATCCTTATGCAGCCTGATTTGACTAAGCCGTTTTTGGCTGAGGTTGATGCTTCTTCTGTGGGGGTCGATGCGGTGTTGTCTCAGGAAAACAAGGATGGAGTACATCCCTGTGCCTTTTTTTCAAAAAAATTTTCTGAGACTGAACTTAATTACGATATTGGTAATCGGGAATTGCTGGCGATTAAACTCGCATTTGAACACTGGCGTCATCTCTTGGAAGGTGCTGAATTTCCCATTCAGGTTTTCACTGATCATAAAAATCTGATCTATCTTGATGCTGCCAAGCGCTTGAATGCCCGTCAGGCTAGGTGGGCACTTTTTTTCTCGCGGTTTAATTTTTCCATTACTTACAACCCGGGTACCAAGAATGTTAAAGCTGATGCTTTGTCTCGCAGCTTTTCTCCCATGGTCGGTGCTGAGGAGGAGGAGGAGAGCATTTTACAAGAAGGTGTTGTGATTGCTGCTTTGGACTCCGTTTTGGAGGATGAGATTCTTAAAGCTCAGGAGAATGCCCCATCTAACACTCCCCATGGGAGGTTGTTTGTGCCTAGACCTTTAGGAGAGATTTGTTTGTTGAGTGTCATGAGTCTCGGTTGGCAGGTCATCCAGGAATTTCTGAAACCAAGAGACTTGTGGGTCGCAGTTTTTCGTGGCCTGGATGGCAGAAGGAAGTCATTAAGTGGGTGCGTCAATGTTCTGTGTGTGCTAGATCTAAGTCTTCGCATGCTCCTGCTGCGGGGCTGCTTTGCCCTCTGGAGGTTCCTAGTGCACCTTGGACACATCTGGCTATGATCTTTATTACTGACCTTCCCCCCTCTGAGGGTTTCACTGTCATCTGGGTGGTCATGGACCGTTTTAGCAAGATGTGTCACTTGGTTCCCTTCATCAAACTGCCCTGCGCTAAGACACTCGCTAAGGCCTTTGTCAAGGAAATTGTCAGACTACATGGCGTTCCTACTGACATTGTTTCTGATAGGGGACCTCAGTTCGTGGCTCGTTTTTGGCGTGCCTTTTGTGACAGGTTGGGAGTTCATTTGTCGTTTTCATCCGGATATCATCCTGAGTCCAATGGCCAGACAGAAAGGAAGAACCAGGATGTTGAGCAGTTCTTGCGTTGTTTTGTGGCAGACAATTAAGAGGGGTGGTCTGAGTTTCTTCCGCTTGCTGAATTTGCTCTTAACAACCATACATCCTCTTCTGCTGGGTGTTCGCCTTTTTTTTGTTGTTCTGGGAGACATCCGTCTTTTGGGTCATTCTCCAAATTGGTATCGGCTGTGCCTGAGGAGGAGAGTTTTTCTGGTGATTTGGAGAGAGTTTGGACGGATGTGCATAGTAATCTTCAGGAGGCTAACAAAAAATCTAAGAGGTACTTTGATAGGAAATGGCAAGAGGTTTTGTTTGCTGTTGGTGACATGGTTTGGTTGTCCTCTAAGAATCTGCGATTGAGAATTCCTTCTAAAAAATTGGGTCCCAAGTTCGTAGGGCCCTTTAAGGTGCTTCAGATAGTTAACCAATCTGCTGTTAGGTTGGAGGTTCCTACCTCCTGGAAGATTAATCCGGTATTTCATGTTTCTCTGTTGAAAAGAGCTGATGTATCGGATGGTGATGCCTCTGCCACTGTTCCTCCGGTGGTGGAGGACGGGGAATATGAAATTTCCCGCATCCTAAATTCTAGATGGTATAGAGGGAGTTTGCAGTATCTCGTCGCTTGGAAGGGTTTCGGACCCGAGGATAACTCATGGGTGAGGGCGGATGATGTTTCTGCTTCCAGACTTGTCAGAGCGTTTCATAGGAGGTTTCCTGATAAGCCCGGGCCTAGGGGATCCGGGGGATCCTCTTAGAAGAGGGGGTACTGTTAGAACTCTCCTGTTAGTTTTTTTTTAGTTTGCTAGTCACATGACCATTTTTGCCTATTTAATCCGGCTCCGCCCTCCTGGCCTTGCTGGACTTCATTGTAATTTCTACTCTTGAGCTAGCTTGGTACTCTGTTACCTTTCTCTGTCAGTTTTGCTAGGTCTTCGGACCTCTATGTTCTATGTTGTTTGTTTGTCCTATTTCTGCTACAATTTCTGCTAGGAGGTGTCCATCTTTCTCCCAGTCTCTAGTTCTTGTAGGGATCCCTTCCCTCACATCTATAGATCTTCGTTCAGACTGGCCGAGGACTTTAGCGGGTCTGATCACAGGATCAGGTTCCCCGTTACATCGTAGGGATCCAGCTTAGTTCCATTGTAGGGACAGATCTCCTGTCTTTCCTTAGTGCTTGTAGCAGATCATAACAATTAGTCCATCTATACTGACCTCCATCAGGGTGCAAATTCAATATAATTTTTTTCTGCATCTAGCTCTGAAAAAATATTTTGGCTTCTAGCAGTGTGTGGGACTTGGTCTATTAGTCCATCTATACTAACCTCCACCAGGTTGCAAATTAAAAATAATTTTTTTCTGCATCTAGCTCTGAAAAAATATTTGGGCTTCTAGCAGTGTGTGGGACTTGGTCTATTAGTCCATCTATACTAACCTCCACCAGGTTGCAAATTAAAAATAATTTTTTTCTGCATCTAGCTCTGAAAAAATATTTCGGCTTCTAGCAGTGTGTGGTACTCATTGTATTAGGCCATCTATACTGACCTCCACCAGCTTTGAAATTAATAATAATTTTTAGCTGCATCTAGCCCTGAAAATAATTTTTCTTCCCAATAGTGGTAGCAATAGAAATATGGGGCGCGCCTGGCTAACAAAAATATACGCTTCATAACAAAAAACACCAGCCTAGAGCATTGCATTAATAAGATGGCCTCATCGTCTCTCCCAGTACTAGGCCTACTTCGCTGGCTAGCATTCCTGTGCCTAAAATACAATGTATGGGTCCACGCTAGCCACTATGCTGAGGGGTGTAAAGCTGCTGCTAATGCTTTATAACAATTCAATTGGCAGATTTTCACAGAGCTCTTCCCCAACGCCCACCCATTGGGCAGCAGTTGCCCACCCTCCCTATGGGATCTAGTGGCTAATAGTTGATGCCATTAATCAGAGCGTCAGTTGCCCCGTCGACGTGGCAAGCATACGGTAAGGCATGGGAAGAGTGGACACGACTAGTAGCAGGCAGACGGGTTGACCAATGTGAACAAGCCAGATCACAAGTCACCATAGAGTTTCTCCACCAGCTAATGATGAGGGGCATATCAGGGGCGTCAGCGCAGCGGTGTCTGACCGGAGTAGCATTTCACTTCCAACTACTGAATTGGGGAGATGTGACAAAGATTCATCATCAGACAATCCATAAAAGGGTGGAAAAGGCGTCAGCCAAGTCAGGAGTGTAGACGTCCCGTCCCGTGTCACTAAAACTGATTTCTCACATCATATCCCTAACACCATTAACATGACACTCACAATTTGAAGCAACACTACTGTCTACTGCATTTGTGATCGCCTTCTTCGGGGCGCTATGCATAAGCGAATTAGTCCCTCAATCCAAAATTACCACCAGTGGAGGCTTATTACACCAGGACGTAGTCATAGCCAATAATGCAATACGTCTACGCATACGCCAATCGAAAACGGTTCCAGCGGGCAGGGGTACTTGGGTACTTCTACAACCCACAAACGGTACACTGAGTCGGGTAACAATAGTAAAAACATATATAACCATCAGATCACAAAGTAATTTATTCCTATCACACATTGATGGAACGCCATTATCAAAATACCAGTTTCAAGCTATATTTAATAAATGCATAACATCGGCAGGGAACTACCCCAAAGATTATGGCACACACTCATTCCGCATAGGCGCGGCCACGGAAGCAGCAAGAGCAGGACTGTCAGAAACGGAAGTTCAGAGGATAGGGATATGGCGATCCACGTGTTTGGCGAGATACATAAGACCGGACTTGTTATCCTAACGTGGTTTGTTTCTTTTACAGGTGACGCTAAGCCAACAGTGTGGGTGATAGGCCACTCGTATATATATTTGGCAGAAAAAACGGCGAAAGTCCGCCCAGGCGGGAGGAAATTAGAGTTTCATAACACATATTTCAACTGGAGAGGTATTAGAGGCCTGCTATGGCCACAGGTACTAATGGAGGTAATCAATGTAGGGAGAGAGGCAAGAGGTCTGGTCATCTTAGTTATACAGGCCCGGGGAAACAACCTAGGTCATCACAAGAGCGCATAACTAATGGCAATAATGAAAGTAGACACTGAGCGCTTCAGAGAATTTTTCACAAAACTAGCTATAGTATGGTCAGAGATTGTGCCGATAGCGGTATGGCAAGGTGCGCAAGACATCACGGCCATCGAACGGACAAGGCGGGTAATAAATATTCGGATGGCAAAATTTAGAAGAGACAGAGACAGTGTAGTGATACGACACCGACAACTGGAGGTAGATAAAGCAGGTCTCATACGGCCCGATGGTGTTCACTTAATGGATATTGGACTGGACATATTCCTGTCAGGACTAAAGGACGGAGTGGAACAAGCGTTAGGAGTGATAGGTGGGGGTCAGAGTCCTGCATACGAGTACGCAGGATCCTCCGTGGCCTGGAAATAGAAAGGACAAGTTGGAGAGTTACACTTGTTGGCCAACTTGCTGGAGTGGAGACCCAGGGCATGCTGCAACAAGCTGAATTATTTTAGAAATAAAATTCCTTTCTAATGGAATGAGTATAAAGAGTTAATAAAGCTGTGACCGATCCTCACCCATCCAGTTGTAAGAATTACATTATTGTATTGTCAAGGAAAGGGTGGTGGTAGGGGGCCTGAGCGTCTGGGTTTGTTTGGGGGTCCCCACAGTCTGCCTAGGCTAGATGCATTTAAAAATTCTTATTAGATACACAGGCGGTGCAGCTTGCTTCGCAGCTTGGCTACTACGCCCAAAGTATTGCCTAGGCTAGATGCAGTTAAAAATTCTACGCTGACTAGCAGACACTGAAGCTTTGGAGCAGACCTCTGAGTAAACAGCTCTTCAGACTCAACCATCTGTGTTACCCCAAGCCATAGTGTATGTAGTTTCTTACAGTTAAAAGGGGGGGGGGAGCGACCCAACTCACCTGGAATTGACGATGACAACGTCACGTAAGACACAGCAAGGGGACTCCAAAAAGAGTCTCCATTTTTTCACAAAATTGTGGCACAGACACCACTTAACCCTAGAACGCATACCTGGGGCCTCGCAGGCCCGCCCTGTTAGTTGTTTTCTATTTTCTGCAAGATTCTTTTAGTTAGAATTTTGAAACTCTAGGTATTCTTCATGTATATAGTTGTTTGTCATTTGACTTTGAGTTATTCCATGTTATTTGCACATGGGCCTAAAAGGTCCCAGGTACGTGAAAGTGTAGATTTTTATGGTCATGCGTTCTAGGGTTAAGTGGCATCAATTGCCCCACAGTTGCTTAAAACGGTTGGTGAGGTGATTTTACGAAATCCTCAAGCTTTTAGTCTCCCCAGGATGACACAGGGGTAGAAAAGTCCTTGCGAATCCATGATTTGTTCATCTTTATGAACGTGAGTCTGTCTACATTATCAGTGGAGAGCCGCGTGCGCTTATCTGTCAGCATACCACCAGCAGCACTGAACACACGCTCAGAGAGAACGCTGGCTATGGGGCATGACAAGGTCTCCAAGGCGTGAGTGGCGAGCTCTGGCCATTTTTCCAGATTGGAATCCCAAAATGAGCAAGGGTCCAGTGACACAGTCATGGCTTCAATGTTTACTTGGAGATACTCCTGTACCATCCTCTCTAGGCATTGACTATGTGTCAGACTTCTTGTCTCCTGTGTCCTTGCAAAGGATGGTCTAAAAAAGTGGTGAAACGATTCCACAAAATTGCTGTTACCAGCAGATACTGTGTTACTGTTACAGTTTGAGTGATGAAGACTCGACAGTCCAACGGTTGGCAAGTTAGAACTGTGAGATTCACTACGTGCACCACTGGTGTTTTGTGGAAAAGCACATGTAAGATTCTGCAACAGCGTCTGCAGATACTCCTGCATGCGTAAATCCCTTTTTATGGCAGGAATTATTTCGGCAAATTTACTTTTGGGATCTAAGAGTGTGGCAACCCAGTAGTCAGGATTACTTCGAATTCTGACAATCCAAGGGTCATTTTGCAGGTAGTGCAGCAAGAAGGCACTCATGTGTCTTGCGTATCCAGGAGAACCAAGTCCTTGTTGTGTTGGTAGCGAGGTAAGAATCATGCTTCCTTCCTCTGCCCTCTCCACCCAACCTCGCACAACAGAAATGTGATCAAGGTCTCCCTCATCTGATGAGTCTTCCATGCCCATCGCTAGTTCGTCCTCCACTTCTTCCTCGGCTCCTGCACCTTCCTCAACAGTTTGGCTGCTACCATGTGCCCTGGTTAATCCCTCTCTCCCACCCTCCCATGCCTGCCACCTTAGTGCTGCCGACCGTCTGGACCTTGGAGATGTTATCCCTTCCGCATACGACTCCTCCTCTACTTCCTCCACCTCCTCTTGTCCCACCACCTGACTCTGAATTCTGTTTAATGTGTGCTCCAGCATGTAAGTCACCGGAATAGTCATGCTGATAATGGCATCGTCGTCAGCACTAAACATCTTCGTCACCATTTCAAAACTGTGCAAAAGGGTGTGTGGCGCCCCTGAGGATTCAGTCGCCACAGAGTTACTGCATCTCACCCAGAGGTGTGGTATCTCACCCTCAGGTAAGGAAAGCGTATGGCTCGGGACCCTAACACCTGCATCCAACACATACCCGCAGTGGGGGTAGGGCGAGATTACTCCTAAGGGAGAGCAGAGTCCCAGGTCCCTAGCTTTTGGGACGGTCCTATGTAGTGGGTGCTTAGGGGAGCACATGACAGGGAGAGTATAAATAGGAAGCCATCTTAGAAAGAGCAAGCCAGTCAGAGGAGGAAAAGTGACAGGAGCAGAGGCTCTGCATGAGCTCTGCTCCGGAGGCGGGCCTAGCCTGGGAGGCCCAGGACTGAAGGAAAGAAGAGAGGAGTGGGAGCAAGAAGGCTCCAGGAACCAAAGGGACCCTAGGGGTATGGGCTGTGCAGAAGGCCACCCGTACTCCCGCTGCTACCAGGAGGTAGAGGGGTCAGGCCAGATAAGGGGAACCGGTCCCTCAACTAGCGGAGAAACAGCAAGGCTCAACTAGAAACCGGAGGCTGCAGCATTTCATGTACTGCAGGCCAAAGTCCACACCAGTCTCACTAAGAAGGTAGCCACATAGGACCCAGGGGACGGAACACACGTCGCCCGCCAAGGCCCGAGGATACCGGATAGAAGTGTCACTGGGTGTGAGGTGCAGGGAGAAGGCCAGAGAAAGGACACACAGAAGGGGCTCCTGCTAAGTACTCCAGAGCTATCTGGGGGTGGACTGAGCCCCTCACTGAGTACGCACAGCACGACGGGGGAGATTGCTCTGGTACCTGTAATCTGGACTGCAACAACTGTGAGTAAAGATCTTGGGACTGCATCACATGGACTCTGTGTTCATTACTGACTCCCTGCACTACAACCACCATCATCCACCCACACTGCCCTGAAGCTACACTCTTCCTGTGGGGAGTAATAATACCATTGCTGCAAAACCACCAGCTTCAGAGGACTGTTCCGCAGCGGCGGCCCCATTTGCCGCACTCCAGAGGTGGCGTAGTCGGACATTATAAAACCCATATATACAAATTACCCTTGGATTGACCGCCCTGGGTCACGGACCGGGTCACCGCCACAGTGACTACAACCCCCGGCGTCTACCGGCCCAGCTCCGGGTATCCCATGGCCCAGTGGGCGCGTCAACTTCATAGGTCCCTGATCTGAGACCACTCCTGCAGCGTGATTTGCCCCACCTCTGGATCTCATTGGCCCAGGCTATACGTCAGTACGTATTGCACCAGGGTTTGTCGGTGCTGCCACAGTCGCTGCAACATGTGCAGAGTTGAATTCCACCGTGTCGGCACATCGCATTTCAGCCGGTGAACTGGCAGGCCCAATGACTTTTGTAGAGATGTAAGTCGTAGAGCTGCGGGATGCGAATGGCGGAAGTGAGCACACAGCGACCGTGCTGTCTGCAGAAGGCCATCTAGTCCGGGATAGTGGGCTAAAAATTGATGGACAACCAGGTTCAACACGTGAGCCATACAAGGCACGTGTGTGACATTGCCCCGGCGAAGGGCCGCACCCAGGTTTGTAGCATTGTCGCACACAGCCTTCCCTGGTTGCAGGTCCAGTGGAGACAACCATTCATGAAACTGGGTCTCCAGAGCTGTCCACAACTCCTCAGCTGTGTGACTCACATTTCCCAGACATTTCAAAGTAAAAACCGCCTGATGACGTTGAGCCCTGCTGCCAGCATAGTAAAGGGGTGTGCAGCAGGGGCGGAACTACCGCCCGTGCAGCCGGTTCATTGAACGGGGGCCCCGAGGGAGAGGGGGCCCCTCCAGCAGGGCCGCCATCAGGGCATGACTGCCCTGACTCCAGTATGGGGCCCAGCCAGTAGGGGCCCCCTTGGGGGCCCCCCTCTTGTGCGTCTCTCTCCTCATGGGGCCCCCGGCCCCATGCTAAGAGCCGGGTCCGGGACATCTCAGCGCTGCGCTGCTGCGGCAGCGCTTTCATGATTCCCCTGACTTCTGGTGTCAGCGATTTGGACGAGCGCCAGGATTCTGCAGGGATCGCATGGGGGTAAGTATAGCAAGTTTTATTTTTTTTTAAATACAATTTACTAGGAGTGGGGGGAATGGGAGATGCACATGTGGTGGAGGGGGATGAGAGATGCACATGGGGGGGATGAGAGAGGGGCACATGTGGGGGATGAGAGAGGGGCACATGGGGGGGATGAGAGAGGGGCACATGGGGGGGAGGGGGATGAGGGATGTGCACATGAAGGGGTGAGTGCTGCACATGGGGGGATGAGAGCTGCACATGGGGGAATTGGGAGAAAATGAGCTGCACATGGTGGAATTGGGAGAAAATTAGCTGTACATGGGGGAATTGGGAGTAGGGGGATAACGAGCTGCACATAATGAATGTGGGGTGGGGGACAGTAAATGATAAATGATGATGGGGTGGGGAGAGCACGGACATGATATAATGAATTGCGGCAGGGGGTGCATGTAAATAATGAATGCGGGGAGCAGGAAGTATAGAGTAGGGGGCGTTGCGGATGCAGGAGTGTAACTGGTAACAAATTGGCGGAAAGAGTAGAGGTTCTAATTAAATTATATATTAAGTGCCTATTTAAAGTTAATGGGGGCACCGTGGTGGATTACAATTTATATTTGGAATGGTAGGTTGCATAATGACTAACCATATATTGATGGTGGATGCACGTCTGTATTCAGCTGCGTAATGTAGAAGTTGGGGAATGTGCTCTAGATAACTGTGTTATTTTATGCAGAGACGAGTCCTGGCTGGAAGACGTGATGGCGGTCTGTGCTGGATGAAGGAGAAAAGCGTAGCTGAAGGACTTCACCTAGAGACGTCACCAGTGAGTCAGTGTATTACATGTACACTTACACTATATACTATGTACCGGGCTCCTGTGTATAACGTCACTGGTGATCCCTGTATTACCTGTAGACTATATACAGAGCTCCTGTGTATAATGTCACTGGTGATCACTGTATTACCTGTACACTGACACTATATACAGAGCTCCTGTGTATAATGTCACTGGTGATCACTGTATTACCTGTACACTATACACTATATACAGAGCTCCTGTGTATAATGTCACTGGTGATCGCTGTATTACCTGTACACTATATACAGAGCTCCTGTGTATAATGTCACTGGTGATCACTGTATTACCTGTACACTGACACTATATACAGAGCTCCTGTGTATAATGTCACTGGTGATCACTGTATTACCTGTACACTGACACTATATACAGAGCTCCTGTGTATAATGTCACTGGTGATCACTGTATTACATGTACACTTACACTATATACTATGTACCGGGCTCCTGTGTATAATGTCACTGGTGATCACTAGATTACCTGGACACTTACATTATACATACCATGTATAGAGCTCCCGTGTATAATGACACTTATGGTAATATTAGTAATGTGGTGGTAATATTAGTAATGTGGTGGTAATATGTGGTCTGGTCATGGTGTGGCAGTTTTTCCCCCTTCTGTGTGGTATTATTCAGTCACTATGTTGTGGTAATATGTGGTCTGGTCATGGTGTGGCGGTATTCCCTGTATGTGGTATTATTGGTCATTTTAAAAAAAAAATGTATATGACACATTCCCTTAGAGAAAACTAAATAAAAATATATCTAAAAAGAGTATTGGATATTTTAAGAAAATTTTAATAGGTTAGAGTAGGGCCCGGCCAGAAGAGTCTACCTTATCGTGGTGGCGGCTTTAAAAATCTTTTGGCCAAAACAAAAGCTGATGGCTATGCATGTGGCACCGTCACATGGCCGAACGTCAGGAGAACGTGGTGGCAGCGACGTGGACGAGCGCCAGGATTCTGCAGGGATCGCATGGGGGTAAGTATAACAAGTTTTATTTGTTTTAAATACAATTAATTAACTAGGAGTGGGTGGGTGAGAGATGCACACGGGGGGGGGGGGTGAGAGATGCACATGGGGGGGTGAGAGATGCACACGGGGGGGGTGAGAGATGCACACGGGGGGGGTGAGAGATGCACACGGGGGGGTGAGAGATGCACACGGGGGGGTGAGAGATGCACATGGGGGGGGTGAGAGATGCACATGGGGGGGATGAGAGATGCACGGGGGGGATGGGAGATGCACGGGGGGGTGAGCTGCACATGGGGGGGTTATGTTTACATAACTTTGTTGCCTTATGAAGCGCAGGGGGGGCCCCCCAAAAATTTCTTGCACAGGGGCCTACTACAGTCTGTGTCCGCCCCTGGTGTGCAGGATCCCTTCTGCGCAGTTAGAAAGCTTGTGGCATGACCAGACAGGCTTTGGGTGCAGGTGGAGGACCAAGAGGAGGTTGAGGAGGCAGAAGCAGTGGAGGAACTTTGAGATAAAGAGGATTTACGCACAACTCGTGGGGACGGCAAGACTTGGACAGCAGCCCCTTGTTCTGCTGTCACCATAGTTACCCAGTGCCCAGTCAGCGACATGTAACGCCCCTGTCCATGCCTACTCGTCCAAGTGTCTGTGGTGAAATGCACCCTGTCACACACAGAGTTTCTCAAAGAAGTGGTGATGTTGTGTGCGACATGCTGGTGGAACGCAGGCACACCTTTCTTTGAGAAGTAGTGCCGACTAGGCATCTGGTACTGGGGCACTGCGATGGACATAAGGTCTCGAAAATCCTCTGTGTCCACCAGGCGGAAAGGAAGCATTTCTGTAGCCAAGAGCTTGCAGATGGTAAAATTCAACCTCTTAGCTTTCTCATGGCTAGGAGGAAATGGTCTTTTACTTGTCCACATCTGAGGGATCGAGGGCTGGCTTTTGTGCTTAGACGGGGTTGAGAAGGGTGTCCCCGGCAAACTGCCGGTCTCTGAGGAAGATGCAGGCGGACATGTTAGGTTGCCTTGATCCAAAGGTGGTGCTCTCGATGTCGGAGTGCGCTCAACACCAGCAGGTGTTTCCACTTCTCAATGAACTGACGACCTGCCAATCACACTGGCTGTTGCGGGTAAAGAGGTGGCAGGTCTGCGTCCAAAAACATGTGTGACTGCTGTCCCCCCAGTCACAGAGGATGAAGAGGCTGCGGATGCACAAGATGGGGCAGACAGTGGTTGGCCCGGCCCGCTAGGCCGCATTGTAGCACGGTGAGCTTCCCACTGCAACTTATGCTTCATATCCATGTGACGGTACATGCATAAAGTACTCAAACTATGGATTTTTTGGCCTCCACTTAGCTTTTGGTGACAAATATTACAGATAACACGAGTTGGGTCATCCTTATCGATCTGAAAAAATGCCCAGGCTATACAAGGCTTAGAGCCCATGCGACCTGAAGAGCCACCACGACTTGTGGTCAGAGCCAGAGTTGTGGTTGAGGATGCAGTTGTTGACGTGCTTCCAGTACCCCGTCTCTGTCCAGGAAGGCGCAACC
Source organism: Phyllobates terribilis (assembly GCF_046119375.1). Classification (NCBI taxonomy): domain Eukaryota; kingdom Metazoa; phylum Chordata; class Amphibia; order Anura; family Dendrobatidae; genus Phyllobates; species Phyllobates terribilis. The sequence goes on from NW_027363502.1 coordinate 263,538, forward strand.
AAACCTCATCGTCAATAGCATCTGTGACGCCCCGCTGCGCTTGGTATCACAGATCCTAGAAGAGTGCATTGATGGAACCCTCCACAAGAGGCCCCCATAAACATTCACACATCTCCACCTTCCACCTCAGATCAACAGAGGGAGCCCGTTAGGGATATAAATAGGGAAGGTGGAGCTAGGCAGTTCATTTCCTCTGAAGAGTTCCTGCAGTAGAGAAGCCTAAGAGAGGTCAGTCTGCAGTGGAGCTCAGTCTAGTCTAGAGAACTCAGTTAATAGTTCAGCAGTGGAGCACGAGGCTCCTGCTAGCTAGATTCAGGGAGCCCAGATAGAGCTTAAGGTGTGCCGGCGCCATGAGATCGGTGAAGCGCGGCAAGCTGCCGTTAGTGTGTATAGCCTAGTGAGGGCCCAAGTAGGCCGAAGGCGAGTGGCGAGTTAGTACATAAGGGGCAGAGGAGCTTAACCAGCTCACCCCGAAGCATTTACCAGACACCGGATCCGAGCTTACCGGGATCTCTATGACCCAGTAAGGCATAACCGGACTCCCTGGAGAACTACAAGTCGCAAGATCGCTAAGGTGCTGATAAGTAACAGAGCCAGGAGACGCTTAGGCCTCGCATACTGGGAGCGTGAACTCCAAGAGAAGGCCCTACCACAAGGTCAGCCAGTGCAGGACAGAGACAAAGTTAGGCCTAGCTCCAGGCAGGTCAGAAACTTACTACGCAGAGGCAAGAAACAGGAGGCCCTACACCCGCTCATTGGGGAGGATCCTGATATGCACCCTTCACCCTACAGTGCTCCGGGATGTGCCTGAATTTCCACCAGTAAAAGGTACTGAAGTGACTACCGTGTCCGTTCCCGTTCTTGGTCTGACCCAGCTGGGTCTTGCCTGTCCTGCATTCCCCCTGCATACGCTGCCCTGAGACCTAGCTCCACCTGTGGGGAGCTATACCATTGAGCTGCCTTATTACGGGACTCAGTGGACTGCTGCAGCGCTGGTGCTTCTCACCAGATACCACAGGTGGCGTCACGAACTCTTATAAAATTAACAATTATCCACCCTTTTAAAGAGTGACCCCAGGGTACGGGCCAGGGAGCCGACCACCGCGACATCCCCAAGGCCAGGCAAAGGCCCGGGTACTGAGTCATCCCCATCCCCTGGGCTAGTCACATCCTCCTCCACCTCCTCTGCTGACCTCATCGACTGGCTGACTGTGGGTTGACAGTAAGTGGGATCTCCAACCTCGTCATCATCACCCTGTGTGTTCTCACACCCATCGTCCTCAGAGCCAACCTCTTCCTGCCCTGACCGAAAAGTCAAGTTGTCGCTCCAATCAGGTATTTGAGTCTCATCATCATCTTCCTCATTGTCTCCACCAACAGGAGTTACAGTTTGGGAACAAGGGTCTACATTATGCTCAGAACCTTCTTCATCTGGTCCTGGATCCGACTTATAAAGATTCTGGGCATCAGTGCAGATCATTTCCTCGTCTGGATTAACAGAAGCTCTGGAGTAGACCTCCGTTTCTCAGGCTATAGTATGAGTAAACAGCTGTGCAGACTCAACCATCTGTGTTACCCCATACTCAGAAGGGCAGCTGGAGACTTGGGAGCTGTGAGGAAGCAAGTGCGATTGGGGTGACACCTCTGAGGACTGGAGTATTTGTGATGTTGAAGTTGAGGTGGAGGAGAGCCCACTTGAAGGAGCACTTGATATCCGTTGAAGCACCTGCTGTTTTTGTGCCTCATCTGGAATTTGTAGCGATTGGCGTGGCTGTAAGAAAGGGATCTTATCACATTGTCCACAAAAAAAAGTCGACATCTTAGTTTGGCTGGAAGATGGACTTTCTTCTGCAGATGTTACTCCCCCCCCCCCCACTGCGGGGGGGCTCGACCCACCAGCGGACGGGCACCAGTATTGGGAGAGGGGGGGGCTGGCCGTCAGGGTCCACCGCGGCTCTGGCACGAACCCAGCGACACGGAGGTGGCACGGGCAGGAACGGACTGGCCGGGTCGGCTTCGCACTTCTTTGCTTTTAGAAGGGCATGGCATGCCTATATCTGTGTCTCTGCCTCCTTTTACTCCTCCACCTCTTTTCTTTTCACATGACTATATGTACTTGTCACTTTTCCATGTATTAGTTGTGTCTTCTGAGCAGTTTGTCAGGTTTTGGACACCTTTGAAGGTGTTTTCTATGTGTTTCTATGTGTTTTTGTTTGCCTGCCATTGGTTTTAATGGTGTTCATAGGTGTTCGACAAACAGTTCGACGAACAGTTGGGCGAACACACGGGTGTTCGACGAACCGAACCGAACTCGAACACTACGGGGGTGGCTCAACACTAGTCGCAGTGGAAGAAAAAGACAATATCAATGCGGCGTAGAAGAGAAGTGTAGGTCACAGTAGCTTAACAAGATGGTTTAAATGCCAATTGAAAGAGTGGTGGAGGTTGCAGTGAGTAAAAAAAATATACCAATGCCCGTGGAAGAGACATGGAGGACACAGTAACTTAACAAGACTGTTTTAATGCCCCTTGGAATAGACGTGGAGGTCACAGTAACTTAACAAGATGGTTTTAATGCCCCTTGGAAGAGTGATGGAGGTTACAGTGGAATAAAAAGACAATATCAATGTCCCCGTGGAAGAGACGTGGAGGTCAGAGTAGCTTAACAAGATGGTTTTAATGCCCCTTGGAAGAGTCGTGGAGGTCGCAGTGGAATAAAAAGAAAATATAAATGCCCAATGGAAGAGACGTGGAGGACACAGTAGCTTAACAATGCGGTTTTAATGCCCATTGGAAGTGTGATGGAGGTCGAAGTGGAATAAAAAGACAATATCAATGCCCCTTGGAAGAGTGGTGGAAGTCGCAGTGGAAGAAAAAGACAATATCAATGCCCCGTGGAAGAGACGTGGAGGTCAGAGTAGCTTAACAAGACGGTTTTAATGCCCATTGGAACAGTGGTGGAGGTCCCAGTGGAATAAAAAGAAAATATAAATGACCAGTGGAAGAGACGTAGAGGATACAGTAGCTTAACAATGCGGTTTAAATGCCCATTGGAAGAGTGGTGGAGGTCGCTGTGGAATAAAAATACAATATCAATGCCCCGTGGAAGAGACGTGGAGGTCACAGGAGCTTAACAAGATGGTTTTAATGCCCCTTGGAAGAGTGGTGGAAGTCGCTGTGGAATAAAAAGACAATACTAATGCCCCGTGGAAGAGATGTGGAGGACACAGTAGCTTAAAATGCGGTTTTAATGCCCCTTGGAAGATCTGTGGAGTTCAGAGTGCTTTAACAAGATGGTTTTAATGCCCTTTGGAAGAGACGTGGAGGTCACAGTAGCTTAAAAAGACGGTTTTAATGCCCCTTGGAAAAGTGGTGGAGGTTACAGAGGAATAAAAGGACAATATCAATGCCCCTTGGAAGGGTGGTGGAGGTCGCAGTGGAATAAAAAGACAACATCGATGCCCCGTGGAGGAGACGTGGAGGTGACAGAAGCTTAGCAAGACGGTTTTAATGCCCCTTAAAAGTGTGGTGGAGGTCGCAGTGGAATAAAACGACAAAATCAATGCACCGTGGAAGAGTGGTGGAGGTTACAGTAACTTAACAAGACAGTTTTCATGCCCCTTGGAAGTGTGGTGGAGGTCGCAGTGGAATAAAACGACAATATCAATGCCCCGTAGAAGAGTGGTGGAGGTCGCAGTGGAATAAAAATACAATATCATTGCACCTGGGAAGACACGTGGAGATCACAGTATCTTAACAAGACGGTTTTAATGCACCTTAAAAATGAGGTGGAGGTCGCAGTGGAATAAAACGACAAAATCAATGCACCATGGAAGAGTGGTGGAGGTCACAGTAGCTTAACAAGACCGTTTTCATGATCCTTGGAAGTATGGTGGAGGTCGCAGTGGAATAAAACGACAATATCAATGCCCCGTGGAAGAGTGGTGGAGGTCGCAGTGGAACAAAATGACAATATCAATGCCCCGTGGAAGAGACGTGGAGGTCACAGTAGCTTAACAAGACGGTTTTAATGCCCCATGGAAGTGTGGTGGAGGTCGCAGTGGAATAAAAAGACAATATCATTGCCCGTGGAAGAGAACTTGAGGTCATAGTAGCTTAATAAGACGGTTGTAATGCCCCTTGGAAGAGTGGTGAAGGTCGCAGTGGAATAAAAAGACAATATCAATGCTCCAGGGAAGAGACGTGGAGATCACAACGGTTTTAATGCCCCTTGGAAGAGACGTGGAGGTCACAACAGCTTAAAAAGATGGTTTTAATGCCCCTTGGTAGAGGTTACAGTGGAATAAAAAGACAATATCAATGCCCCGTGGAAGAGACGTGGAGATCACAGTAGCTTAACAAGACGGTTTTAATGCCCCTTGGAAGAGCTGTGGAGTTCAGAGTGGTTCAACAAGACGGTTTTAATGCCCCTTGGAAGAGACGTGGAGATCACAGTAGGTTTACAAGACGGTTTTAATGCCCCTTGGAAGAGCGGTGGAGGTCGCAGTGGAATACAAAGACAATATCAATGCCCCTTGGAAGAGACGTGGAGGTCACAGTAGCTTAACATGATGGTTTTATTGCCCCTTGGAAGAATGGTGGAGGTCGCAGTTTATTAAAAAGACAATATCAATGCCCAGTGGAAGAGACGTGGAGGTCACAGGCGTTTAACAAGACAGATTTAATGCCCCTTGAAAAAGTGGTGGAGGTCGCAGTGGAATAAAAAATAATATCAATGCCCCTTGGAAGAGTGGTGGAGGTCGCAGTGGAATAAAAAGACAATATCAATGCCCCGTGGAAAAGACGCGGAGGTCACAGTAGCTTAACAATACAGTTTTAATGCCCCATGGAAGAGTGGTGGAGGTCGCAGTGAAATAAAAAGACAACATCAATGCCCCTTGGAAGAGACGTGAAAATCACAGTAGTTTAACAAGATGGTTTTAATGCCCCTTGGACGAGTGGTGGAAGTTACAGTGGAATAAAAACACAATATCAATGCCAGTAGAAGAGACGTGGAGGTCACAGTAGCTTATCAAGACGGTTTTAATGCCCCTTGGAATAGTGGTGGAGGTCGCAGTGGAATAAAAAGACAATATCAATGCCCCGTGGAAAAGATGTGGAGTTCACAGTAGCTTAACAAGACGGTTTTAATGCCCCTTGGAAGAGCTGTGGAGTTCAAAGTGGTTTAAAAAGACGGTTTTAATGTGCCTTGGAAGAGACGTAAAGTTGACAGTAGCTTAACAAGATGGTTTTATTGCCCCTTGGAAGTGTGGTGGGGTTGCAGTGGAATAAAACGACAATATCAATGCCCCGTGGAAGAGTGGTGGAGGTCACAGTGGAATAAAATGACAATATCAATGCCCAGTGAAAGAGACGTGGAGGTCACAGTAGCTTAACAAGACGGTTTTAATGCCCCTTGGAAGTGTGGTGGAGGTTGTAGTACAATATCAATGCCCCGTGGAAGAGTAGTGGAGGTCGCAGAGGAAAAAAATTACAATATCAATACGCGATGAAAGAGACGTGGAGGTCACAGTAGCTTAACAATGCGGTTTTAATGCCCCTAAGAAGAGTGATGGAGGTCGCAGTGGAATAGAAAGACAATATCAGTGCCCGTGGAAGAGAATTGGAGATCACAGTAGATTAACAAGACAGTTTTATTGCCCCTTGGAATAGCTGTGGAGTTCAGAGTGGTTCAACAAGACGGTTTTAATGCCCCTTGGAAGAGACGTGGAGGTCACAGTAGCTTAACAAGACGGTTTTAATGCCCCTTGGAAAAGTGGTGGAGGTTACAGTGGAATAAAAAGGCAATATCAATGCCCCGTGGAAGAAAAGTGGAGGTCACAGTAGCTTTACAAGATGGTTTTAATGCCCCTTGGAGGAGCGGTGGAGGTCGTAGTGGAATAAAAAGACAATATCAATGTCCAGTGGAAGAGACTTGGAGGATACAGCAGCTTAACAAGATGGTTTTAATGCCCCTTGTAAGAGTGTGGAGGTTGCAGTGGAATAAAAATACAATACCAATGACCCTTGGAAGAGTGGTGGAGGTCGTAGTGTTATAAAAAGACAATATAAATTTCCTGTGGAAGAGACGTGGTGGTCACAGTAGCTTAACAAGACAGTTTTAATGCCAATTGGACGAGTGGTGGAGGTTACAGTGGAATAAAAACACAATATCAATGCCGCGTAGAAGAGACGTGGGGGTCACAGTAGCTTAACAAGATGGTTTTAATGCCCCTTGGAAGAGCTGTGGAGTCCAAAGTCGTTTAACAAGATGGTTTTAATGCCTATTGGAAGAGAAATCGAGGTGACAGTATCTTACCAAGATGGTTTTAATGTTCCTTGGAAGGGTCGAGGAGGTTACAGTAGAATAAAAAGACAATATGAATGCCCCGTGGAAGAGACATGGAGGTCACAGTAGCTTAACAAAATGGTTTAATGCCCCTTGGAAGAGAGGTGGAGGTCGCAGTGGAATAAAAAGACAATATCAATGCCCCTTGGAAGAGTGGTGGACGTCGCAGTGGAGGAAAAAGACAACACCAATGCCCCGTGGAAGAGACGTGGAGGTCACAGTAGCTTAACAAGATGGTTTAAATGCCCTTTGGAAGAGTGGTGGAGGTCGCAGTGGAATAATAAGACAATATCAATGCCCCTTGGAAGAGTGGTGGACGTCGCAGTGGAGGAAAAAGACAACACCAATGCCCCGTGGAAGAGACGTGGAGGTCACAGTAGCTTAACAAGATTTTTTTAATGCTCCTTGGAAGTGTGGTGGAGGTTGCAGTGGAATAAAACGACAATATCAATGCCCCGTGGAAGAGTGGTGGAGGTCACAGTAGCATAATAAGACTTCTTTAATGCCACTTTGAAATGTGGTGGAGGTCGCAGTGGAATAAAACGACAATATCAATGCCCCGTGAAAGAGTGGAGGAGGTCACAGTGGAATAAAATGACAATATCAATGCCCCGTGAAAGAGACGTGGAGGTCACAGTAGCTTAACAAGACAGTTTTAATGCCCCTTGAAACTGTGGTGGAGGTTGTAGTGGAATAATAAGACAATATCAATACCCCGTGGAAGAGACATGGAGGTCACAGTAGCTTAACATGATGGTTTTATTGTCCCTTGGAAGAGTGGTGGAGGTTGCAGTGGAATAAAAAGATAATATCAATGCCCCTTGAAAGAGTGGTGAAGGTCGCAGTGGAATAAAAAGACAATATCAATGCCCCGTGGAAGAGACGTGGAGGTCACAGTAGCTTAACAAGACAGATTAAATGTCCCTTGGAAGACTGGTGGAGGTCGCAGTGGAATAAAAAGACAATATCAATGCCCCGTGGAAGAGACGTGGAGGTCACAGTAGCTTAACAAGATGGTTTTAATGCCCCTTGGAGGAGTGATGGAGGATACAGTGGAATAAACACCCAATATCAATGCCCGTGGAATATACGTGGAGGTCACAGTAGCTTAACCAGATGGTTTTAATGCTCCTTGGAAGTGTGGTGGAGGTTGCAGTGGATTAAAACGACAATATCAATGCCCCGTGGAAGAGTGGTGGAGGTCACAGTAGCATAATAAGAGTTCTTTAATGCCACTTTGAAATGTGGTGGAGGTCGCAGTGGAATAAAACGACAATATCAATGCCCCGTGAAAGAGTGGAGGAGGTCACAGTGGAATAAAATGACAATATCAATGCCCCATGAAAGTGACGTGGAGGTCAAAGTAGCTTAACAAGACGGTTTTAATGCCCCTTGAAAGTGTGGTGGAGGTTGTAGTGGAATAAAACGACAATATCAATGCCCCGTGGAAGAGTAGTGGAGGTCGCAGTGGAATAAAATTACAATATCTATGCCCCATGGAAGAGACGTGGAGGTCACAGTAGCTTTACAAGACGGTTTTAATGCCCCTTGGAAGAGCGGTGGATGTTGCAGTGGAATAAAAAGACAATGTCAATGTCCACTGGAAGAGACTTGGAGGTTACAGCAGGGTAACAAGATGGTTTTAATGCCCCTTGAAAGAGTGTGGAGGTCGCAGTGGAATAAAAAGACAATACCAATGCCCATTGGCAGAGTGGTGGAGGTCGTAGTGGAATAAAAAGACAATATAAATTTCCTGTGGAAGAGACGAGGATTTCACAGTAGCTTAACAAGATGATTTTAATGCCCCTTGGAAGAACTGTGGAGTCCAAAGTCGTTTAACAAGATGGTTTTAATGCCCCTTGGAAGAGACGTGGAGATGACAGTAGATTAACAAGATGGTTTCAATGTTCCTTGGAAGACTGGGGGAGGTTACAGTAGAATAAAGAGACAATATGAATGCCCTGTGGAAGAGACGTGGAGGTCACAGTAGCTTAAAAAATGGTTTTAATGCCCCTTGGAAGAGAGGTGGAGGATGCAGTGGAATAAAAAGACAATATCAATGCCCCTTGGAAGAGTGGTGGAGGTCGCAGTGGAAGAAAAAGACAACACCAATGCCCCGTGGAAGAGACGTGGAGGTCACAGTAGCTTAACAAGATGGTTTAAATGCCCCTTGGAAGAGTGGTGGAGGTCGCAGTGGAATAATAAGACAATATCAATACCCCGTGGAAGAGACGTGGAGGTCACAGTAGCTTAACTTGATGGTTTTATTGCCCCTTGGAAGAGTGGTGGAGGTTGCAGTGGAATAAAAAGATAATATCAATGCCCCTTGAAAGAGTGGTGGAGTTCGCAGTGGAATAAAAAGACAATATCAATGCCCCGTGGATGAGACGTGGAGGTCACAGTAGCTTAACAAGACAGATTAAAAATCCCTTGGAAGATTGGTGGAGGTCGCAGTGGAATAAAAAGACAATATCAATGCCACGTGGTAGAGACGTGGAGGTCACAGTAGCTTAACAAGACGGTTTTAATGCCCCTTGGATGAGTGGTGGAAGTTACAGTGGAATAAAAACCCAATATCAATGCCCCTTGGAATATACGTGGAGGTCACAGTAGCTTAACAAGATGGTTTTAATGCCCAATGGAAGAGTGGTGGAGGTATCAGTGGAATAAAGAGACAATATCAATGCCCCGTGGAAGAGATGTGGAGGTCACAGTAGCTTAACAAGATGGTTTTAATGCCCCTTGGAAGAGTGGTGGAGGTCGCAGTGGAATAAAAAGAAAATATCATTGCCCCTTGGAGGAGTGGTGGAGGTCGCAGTGGAATAAAAAGACAAAGTCAATGCCCGGTGGAAGAGACTTGGAGGTCACAGTAGCTTAACAAGATGGTTTTAATGCCCCTTGGAACAGCTGTGGAGTTCAGAGTGGTTTAGCAAGACTTTTTTTAATGCCCCTTGGAAGAGACGTGGAGGACAAAGTAGCTTAACAAGACTGTTTTAATGCCCCTTGTCAGGGAGGTGGGGGTTACAGTAGAATAAAATAACAATATCAATTTCCCGTGGAAGAGACGTGGAGGTCACATTATCTCAACAAGACGGTTTTAATGCCCCTTGGAAGTGTGATGGAGGTCTCAGTGGAATAAAAAGATAATATCAATGACACTTGGAAGAGTAGTGGAGGTCGCAGTGGAAGAAAAAGACAATATCAATGCCGCGTAGAAGAGAAGTGTAGGTAACAGTAGCTTAACAAGACGGTTTAAATGCCACTTGAAAGAGTGATGGAGGTTGCAGTGGAATAAAAAAAATATATCAATGCTCGTGGAAGATTCATGGAGGTCACAGTAACTTAACAAGGCTGTTTTAATGCCCAATGGAAGAGCTGTGGAGTTCAGAGTGGTTTAACAAGACAGTTTTAATGCCACTTGGAAGAGACGTGGAGGTGACAGTAGCTTACCAAGAAGATTTTAATGCCCCTTGGTAGAGTGGTGGAGGTTACAGTGGAATGAAAAGACAATATCAATGCCCCTGGAAGAGACGTGGAGGTCACAGTAGCTTAACATGACGGTTTTAATGCCCCTTGGAAGTGTGGTGGAGGTCGCAGTGGAATAAAATGACAATATCAATGCCCCGGGGAAGAGACTTGAAGGTCACAGTATCTTAACAAAACGGTTTTAATACCCTTTGGTAGAGTGGTGGAGGTTACAGTGGAATAAAAAGGTAATATCAATGCCCCGTGGAAGAGACGTGGAGATCACATTAGCTTTACAAGACTGTTTTAATGCCCCTTGGAAGAGTGGTGGAGGTCGCAGTAGAATACAGAGACAATATCAATGGCCCTTGGAAGAGACGTGGAGGTCACAGTAGCTTAACATGATGGTTTTATTACCCCTTGGAAGAGTGGTGGAGGTCGCAGTGGAATTAAAAGACAAAATCAATGCCCCTTGGAAGAGTGGTGGAGGTCGCAGTTTATTAAAAAGACAATAACAATGCCCATGGGAAGAGACGTGGAGGTCACAGTCGTTTAACAAGACAGATTTAATGCCCTTTGGAAGAGTGGTGGAGGACGCAGTGGAATAAAAAATAATATCAATGCCCCTTGGAAGAGTGGTGGAGGTCGCAGTCGAATAAAAAAACAATATCAATGCCCCGTGGAAGAGACGGGGAGGTCACAGTAGCTTAACAAGACAGATTAAATGTCCCTGGGTAAAGTGGTGGAGGTCGCAGTGGAATAAAAAGACAATATCAATGCCCAGTGGAAGAGACGTGGAGGTCACAGTAGCTTAACAAAACGTTTTTTATGCCCCTTGGAAGAGTGGTGGAGATCGCAGTTTAATAAAAAGACAATATCAATGTCCCTTGGAAGAGTGGTGGAGGTCACAGTGGAATAAAAATACAATATCAATGCCCCGTAGAAAAGACGTGGAGGTCACAGTAGCTTAACAATACAGTTTTAAAGCCCCTTGGAACAGTGGTGGAGGTCGCAGTGGAATAAAAAGACAATATCAATGCCCCGTGGAAGAGACGTGAAGATCACAGTAGCTTTACAAGACGGTTTTAATGTCCCCTGGAAGAGAGTTGGAGGTCGCAGTGGAAAACAAAGACAATATCAATGCCCCTTGGAAGAGTGGTGGAGGTCACAGTGGAATAAAAAGACAATATCAATACCCCGTGGAAAAGACGTGGAGGTCACAGTAGCTTAACAATACAGTTTTAATGCCCGTGGAACAGTGGTGGAGGTCTCAGTGGAATAAAAAGACAATATCAATGCCCCTTGGAAGAGACGTGGAAATCACAGCAGCTTAACAAGATGGTTTTAATGCTCCTTGGATGAGTGGTGGAAGTTACAGTGGAATAAAAACACAATAGCAATGCCAGTAGAAGAGACGTGGAGGTCACAGTAGCTTAACAAGACGGTTTTAATGCCCCTTGGAAGAGTGGTTGAGGTCGCAGTGGAATAAAAAGACAATATCAATGCCCAGTGGAAAAGACGTGGAGGTCACAGTAGCTTAACAAGACGGTTTTAATGCCCCTTGGAAGAGCTGTGGAGTTCAGAGTGGTTTAATAAGACGGTTTTAATGCCCCTTGGAAGAGACGTGAAGGTGACAGTAGCTTAACAAGATGGTTTTATTGCCCCTTGGAAGTGTGGTGGAGGTCGCAGTGGAATAAAAAGACAATATCAATGCCCCGTGGAAGAGACGTGAAGATCACAGTAGCTTTACAAGACGGTTTTAATGCCCCCTGGAAGAGAGGTGGAGGTCGCAGTGGAAAACAAAGACAATATCAATGCCCCTTGGAAGAGTGGTGGAGGTCACAGTGGAATAAAAAGACAATATCAATACCCCGTGGAAAAGACGTGGAGGTCACAGTAGCTTAACAATACAGTTTTAATGCCCCTTGGAACAGTGGTGGAGGTCTCAGTGGAATAAAAAGAGAATATCAATGCCCCTTGGAAGAGACGTGGAAATCACAGCAGCTTAACAAGATGGTTTTAATGCTCCTTGGATGAGTGGTGGAAGTTACAGTGGAATAAAAACACAATATCAATGCCAGTAGAAGAGACGTGGAGGTCACAGTAGCTTAACAAGACGGTTTTAATGCCCCTTGGAAGAGTGGTTGAGGTCGCAGTGGAATAAAAAGACAATATCAATGCCCAGTGGAAAAGACGTGGAGGTCACAGTAGCTTAACAAGACGGTTTTAATGCCCCTTGGAAGAGCTGTGGAGTTCAGAGTGGTTTAATAAGACGGTTTTAATGCCCCTTGGAAGAGACGTGAAGGTGACAGTAGCTTAACAAGATGGTTTTATTGCCCCTTGGAAGTGTGGTGGAGGTTGCAGTGGAATAAAAAGACAATATCAATGCCCCGTGGAAGAGTGGTGGAGATCACAGTAGCTTAACAAGACTTTTTTAATGCCCCTTTGAAATGTGGTGGAGGTCGCAGTGGAATAAAACGACAATATCAATGCGTCGTGAAAGAGTGGTGGAGGTCGCAGTGGAATAAAATGACAATATCAATGCCCCGTGAAAGAGACGTGGAGGTCACAGTTGCTTAACAAGACGGTTTTATTGCCCCTTGGAAAAGTGGTGGAGGTTACAGTGGATTAAAAAGACAATATCAATGCCCTGTGGAAGAGACGTGGAGATCACAGTAGCTTTACAAGACGGTTTTAATGCAACATGGAAGAGTGGTGGAGGTCACAGAGGAAAACAAAGACAATATCAATGCCCCTTGGAAGAGACGTGGAGGTCACAGTAGCTTAACATGATGGTTTTATTGCCCCTTTGAAGAGTGGTGGAGGTCGCAGGGAATAAAACGACAATATCAATGCCCCGTGAAAGAGTGGTGGAGGTCGCAGTGGAATAAAAAGCCAATATCAATGCCACGTGGAAGAGACGTGGAGGTCAAAGTAGCTTAACAAGACAGATTAAATGTCCCTGGGAAAAGTGGTGTAGGTAGCAGTGGAATAAAAAGACAATATCAATGTCCCGTGGAAGAGTAGTGGAGATCGCAGTTGATTAAAATTGCAGTATAAATGCCCCATGGAAGAGACGTGGAGGTCACAGTAGCTTAACAAGGCATTTTAATGTCCCTTGGAAGAGTGGTGGAGGTCGCAGTGGAATAAAAAGACAATATCAATGCCCGTGGAAGAGACGTTGAGGTCATAGTAGCTTAACAAGACACTTTTAATGCCCCTTGGTAGAGGGGTGGAGGTCGCATTGTAAAAAAAAGACAATATCAATGCTCCGTGGAAGAGATGTGGAGATCACAGTAGCTTAACAAGAGGGTTTTATTGCCCCTTGGAAGAGCTGTTGAGTTCAGAGTGGTTCAACAACACGGTTTTAATGCTCCTTGGAAGAGACGTGGAGGTCACAGTAGCTTAACAACACGGTTTTAATGTCCCTTGGAAAAGTAGGGGAGGTTACAGTGGAATAAAAAGACAATATCAATGCCCCGTGGAAGAGACGTGGAGGTCACAGTAGCTTTACAAGACGGCTTTAATGCCCCTTGGAAGAGCGATCGAGATCGCAGTGGAATAAAAAGACAATATCAATGTCCAGTGGAAGAGAGTTGGAGGTTACAGCAGCTTAAGAATATGGTTTTAACGACCCTTGTAAGAGTGTGGAGGTCGCAGTGGAATAAAAAGACAATATAAATTTCCCCTTGGAAGAGACGTGGAGGTCACAGTAGCTTAAAAAGACGGTTTTAATGCCCCTTGGAAAAGTGGTGGAGGTTACAGTGGTATAAAAAGACAATATCAATGCCCATTGAAAGAGTGGTGGAGGTTGCAGTGGAATAAAAAGACAATATCAAAGCCACTTGGAAAAGACGTGGAGGTCACAGTAGCTTAACAAGATGGTTTTAATGCCCCTTAGAAGAGTGGTGGAGGTTACATTGGACTAAAAAGACAATATCAATGCCCCTTGGAAGAGCTGTGGAGTTCCGAGTGGTTTAACAATACTGTTTTAATGCCCCTTGGAAGAGACGTGGAGGAGACAGTAGCTTAACAAGACAATTTTAATGCCCCTTGGTAGAGTGGTGGAGGTTACAGTGAAATAAAAAGACAATATCAATGCCACGTGGAAAAGACGTGGAGGTCACAGTAGCTTAACAAGACGGTTTCAATGCCCCTTAGAAGAGTGGTGGAGGTTACATTGGAATAAAAAGACAATATCAATGCCCCGTGAAAGGGACGTGGAGGTCCCAGTAGATTTACAAGACGGTTTTAATGCCCCTTCGCACATCGGAGGAGTTCGTAGTGGAATAAAAAGACAATATCAATTCCCCTTGGAAGAGACGTGGAGATCACAGTAGCTTAACAAGACTGTTTTTATGCCCCTTGGAAGAGAGGTGGAGGTCGCAGTGGAATAAAAAGACAATATCAATACCCCGTAGAAGAGACGTGGAGGTCACAGTAGCTTAACAAGACGGTTTTAATACCCCTTGGAAGACTGGTGGAGGTCTCTGTGGAATAAAAAGAAAATATCAATGCCCAGGGGAAGAGACGTGGAGGTCACAGTAGCTTAACAATGCGGTTTTAATGCCCCTCGGAAGAGCTGTGGAGTTCAGAGTGGTTTAGTAAAATGGTTTTAATGCCCCTTGGAAGAGACGGGGAGGTCACAGTAGCTTTAAAAGACGGTTTTAATGCCCCTTGGAAAAGATGTGGATTTCAGAGTGGTTTAACAAGACGGTTTTAATGCCCCTTGGAAGAGACGTGGAGGTCACAGTAGCTTAACAAGACGGTTTTAATGCCCGTGAGAAGAGTGGTGGAGGTTACAGTGGAATAAAAAGACAATATCAATGCCCCCTGGAAGAGACGTGGAGGTCACAGTAGCTTTACAAGACTGTTTTATTGCCCCTTGGAAGATCGGTGGAGGTCGCAGTGGAAAAAAAAGACATTATCAATGTCCAGTGGAAGAGACTTGGAGGTCATAGCAGCTTAATAAGACGGTTTTCATGCCCCTTGGAAGAGTGTGGAGGTCGCAGTGGATTAAAAAGACAATATCAATGCCCCTTGGAAGAGACGTGGAGATCACAGTAGCTTAACAAGACGGTTTTAATGCCCCTTGGACAAGTGGTGGATGTTACAGTGGAATAAAAACACAATATCAATGCCCCATAGAAGAGAAGTGGAGGTCACAGTAGCTTAACAAGACGGTTTCAATGCCCCTTGGAAGATTGGTGGAGGTCGCAGTGAAATAAAAAGACAATATCAATGCCCCGTGGAAGAGTTGTGGAGGTCACAGTAGCTTAACAAGATGGTTTTAATGCCCCTTGGCAGAGTGGTGGAGGTCGCTATGGAATAAAAAGAAAATATTAATGTCCCGTGGAAGAGATGTGGAGAACACAGTAGCTTAAAATGCGGTTTTAATGCCCCTTGGAAAAGTGGTGGAGGTTACAGTGGAATAAAACGAAAAAACCAATGCACAGTGGAAGAGTGGTGGAGGTCACAGTAGCTTAACAAGACAGTTTTCATGCCCCTTGGAAGTGTGGTGGAGGTCGCAGTGGAATAAAACAACAATATCACTGCCCCGTGAAAGAGTGGTGGAGATCGCAGTGGAATAAAATGACAATATCAATGCCCCGTGGAAGAGACGTGGAGGTCACAGTAGCTTAACAAGACGGTTTTAATGCCCCTTGGAAGTGTGGTGGAGTTCGCATTGGAATAAATCGACAATATCAATGCCCCGTGGAAGAGTGGTGGAGGTCGCAGTGGCATAAAATGACAATATCAATGCCCCGTGGAAGAGACGTTGAGGTCACAGTAGCTTAACAAGACGGTTTTATTGCCCCTTGGAAGAGTGGTGGAGGTCGCAGTGGAATAAAAAGACAATATCTTTGCCCGTGGAAGAGACCTTGAGGTCATAGTAGCTTAACAAGACGGTTTTAATGCCCCTTGGTAGAGTGGTGGAGGTCGCAGTGGAATAAAAATACAATATCAATGACCCCTTGGAAGAGACGTGGAGATCACAGTAGCTTAATAGGACGGTTTTAATGCCCCCTGGACCAGTGGTGGAGGTTACAGTGGAATAAAAAAACAATATCAATGCCCCGTTGATGAGACGTGGAGGTCACAGTAGCTTAACAAGACGGTTTCAATGCCCCTTGGAAGAGTGGTGGAGGTCGCAGTGGAATAAAAATACAATATCAATGCCCCTTGGATGAGTGGTGATGGTCTCAGTGGAATAAAAAGACAATATCAATGCCCCGTGGAAGAGACGTGAAGGTCACAGTACATTAACAAGATGGTTTTAATGCTCCCTGGAAGAGCTGTGGAGTCCAAAGTGGTCTAACAAGACGGTTTTAAAGCCCCTTGGAAGGGTGGTGGAGGTCGCTGTGGAATAAAAAGACAATATCAATGCTCCGTGGAAGAGACGTGGAGGTCACAGTAGTTTAACAATGCCATTTTAATGCCCCTCGGAAGAGCTGTGGAGTTCAGAGTGGTTTAACAAGATGGTTTCTATGCCCCTTGGAAGAATGGTGGAGGTCGCAGTGGAATAAAAAGACAATACCAATGCCCCGTGGAAGAGTGGTGGAGGTCACAGTGCAATAAAAAGACAATATCAATGCCCAGTGCAAGAGACGTGGAGGTCACAGTAGCTTAACAAGACGGATTTAATGCCCCTTGGAAGAGCTGTGGAGTTCAGAGTGGTTTTACAAGTCGGTTTTAATGCCCCTTGAATGAGACGTGGAGGTCAAAGTAGCTTAACAAGACGGTTTTAATGCCCATTGGAAAAGTAGTGGAGGTGACAGTGGAAAAAAAAGACAATATCAATGCCCCGTGGAAGAGACGTGGAGGTCACAGTAGCTTAGTAAGATGGATTTAATGCCCCTTGGAAGAGCTGTGGAGTTCAGAGGGGATTTACAAGACGGTTTTAATGCCCCTTGGATGAGACGTGGAGGTCACAGTAGCTTAACAAGACGCTTTTAATGACCCTTGGAAGAGTGGTGGAGGTTACAGTGGAGTAAATAGAAAATGTCAATGCCCCGTGAAAGAGACGTGGAGGTCACAAAAGATTAACAAGATGGTTTTAATGCCCCTTGGAAGAGTGGTGGAGGTCGCAGTGGAATAAAACGACAATATCAATGCCCCTTGAAAGAATGGTGGAGGTCGAAGTGTAATAAAAAGACAATATCAATTCCCCATGGAGGACACGTGGAAGTCACAGTACCTTAAAAAGACGGATTTAATGCCCCTTGGAAGAGTGGAGGAGGTAGCAGTGGAATAAAGAGACAATATCAATGCCTCGTGGAAGAGACATGGCGGTCACAATAGCTTAACAAGATGGTTTTAAAGCCCCTTGGGAGAGAGATGGAGATCACAGTAGCTTAACAAGATGGTTTTAATGCCCCTTGGAAGAGCTGTGGAGTTCAGATTGGTTTAACAAGACGGTTTTAATGTCCCTTGGAAAAGCAGTGGAGTTCAGAGTGGTTCAACAAGACAGTTTTAATGCCCTTTGGAAGAGACGTGGAGGTCACAGTAGCTTAAGAAGATGAATTTAATGCCCCTTGGAAGAGTAGTGGAGGTCACAGTAGAATAAAAAGACATTATCAATGTCCCGTTTAAAAGACGTGGAGGTCACAGTAGCTTAACAAGAAGGTTTTAATGACCCTTGGAAGAGTGGTGGAGGTCACAGTGGAATAAAAAGACAATATCAATGCCCCTTGGAAGAGACGTGGAGGTCACAGTAGCTTAACAAGACGGTTTTAATGCCCCTTGGAAGAGGTGTGGAGGTCACAGTAGATTAACAAGACGCTTTTAATGCCCCTTGGAAGAGTGGTGGACATCGCAGTGGAATAAAAAGACAATATCAATGCTCCATGGAAGAGACGGTGAGGTCACAGTAGCTTAATAAGACAGTTTTAATGCCCCTTGGAAGTGTGGTGGAGGTCGCAGTGGAATAAAAAGACAATATCAATGCCCCGTGGAAGAGACGTGGAGGTCACAATAGCTTAACGAGACGTTATTAATGCCCCTTTGAAGAGTGGTGGAGGTTGCAGTGGAAAAAAAAGACAATATCAAAGCTCCGTGGAAGAGACGTGGAGATTACAGTATCTTAACAAGACGGTTTTAATGCCCCTTGGAAAAGCTGTGGAGTTCAGAGTGGTTTAACAAGACGGTTTTAATGCACGTTGAAAGAGACGTGGTGGTCACAGTAGCTTAACACGACGGTTTTAATGCCCCTTAGAAGAGTGGTGGAGGTTACAGTGGAATAAAACAACAATATCAATGCCCCGTAGAAGAGACGTGGAGGTCACAGTACCTTAATAAGATGGTTTCAATGCCCCTTGGAAGAGTAATGGAGGTCGCAGTGGAATAAAAAGACAAAATCAATGCCCCGCGGAAGAGACGTGGAGGTCACAGTAGCTTAACAAGACGGTTTTAATGCCGCTTTCAAGAGTGGTGGAGGTCGCAGTGGAATAAAAAGACAATATCAATTCCCCGTGGAAAGACGTGGAGGTCACAGTAGCTTAACAAGACGGTTTTAATGCCGCTTGGAAGAGCTGTGGAGTTCAGAGTGGTTTAACAAGACGGTTTTAATGCCCCTTGGAAGGGTGGTGGAGGTCGCTATGGAATAAAAAGACAATATCAATGCTCCGTGGAAGAGACGTGGAGGTCACAGTAGTTTAACAATGCCATTTTAATGCCCCTCGGAAGAGCTGTGGAGTTCAGAGTGGTTTAACAAGATGGTTTCAATTCCCCTTGGAAGAGTGTTGGAGGTCGCAGTGGAATAAAAAGACAATACCAATGCCCCGTGGAAGAGTGGTGGAGGCCGCAGTGGAATAAAAAGACAATATCAATGCCCCGTGGAAGAGACGTGGAGGTCACAGTAGCTTAACAAGACGGATTTAATGCCTCTTGGAAGAGCTGTGGAGTTCAGAGGGGTTTTACAAGATGATTTTAATGCCCCTTGGATGAAACATGGACGTCAAAGTAGCTTAACAAGACGCTTTTAATGCCCCTTGGAAGAGTGGTTGACGTCGCAGTGGAATAAAAAGACAATATCAATGCCCCGTGTAGGAGACGTGGAGGTCACAGTAGCTTAACAAGACAGTTTTAATGCCCCTTGGAAGAGCTGTGGAGTTCAGAGAGGTTTTACAAGACAGTTTTAATGCCTCTTGGATGAGATGTGGAGGTAACAGTAGCTTAACAAGACGGTTTTAATGCCCATTGGAAAAGCAGTGGAGGTGACAGTGGAATAAAAAGACAATATCAATGCTCCGCGGGAGAGATGTGTAGGTCAGAGTAGCTTAACAAGACGTTTTTAATTCCCCTTGGAAGTGTGGTGGAGGTCGCAGTGGAATAAAAAGGCAATATCAATGCCCCTTGGAAGATTGGTGGAGGTCGCAGTGGAAAAAAAAGACAATATCAATATCGCACAGAAGAGTCGTGGAGGTCACAGTAGCTTAACAAGAAGGTTTTAATGCCCCTTGGAAGGGTGAAGGAGGCAGCAGTGGTATAAACAGACAGCATCAAAGCCCCGTGGAAGAGACATGGAGGTCACAGTAGCTTTACAAAATGGTTTTAATGCAGTTTGGAAGAGTTGTGAAGTTCAGAATGGTTTTTCAAGACGGTTATAATGCCCCTTGGAAGAGAGGTGGAGATCACAGTAACTTAACAAGATGGTTTTAATGCCCCTTGGAAGAGTGGTGGACGTTACAGTGGAATAAATAAAAAATATCAATGCCCCGTGGAAGAGACCTGGAGGTCACAGTAGCTTAGCAAGACGCATTTAATGCCCCTTGGAAGTGCTGTGGAGTTCAGAGGGGTTTTACAAAACGGTTTTAATGCCCCTTGGATGAGACGTGGAGGTCACAGTAGCTTAACAAGACGCTTTTATTGACCCTTGGAAGAGTGGTGGACGTCGCAGTGGAATAAAAAGACAATGTCAATGCCCCGTGGAAGAGAAGTGGAGGTCACAGTAGCTTAATAAGACAGTTTTAATGCACCTTGGAAAAGTAGTGGAGGTGATAGTTGTATAAAAAGACAATATCAATGCCCCGTGGAAGAGACGTGTAGGTCACAGTAGCTTAACAAGACGTTTTTAATGCCCCTTGGAAGTGTGGTGGAGATCGCAGTGGAATAAAAAGGCAATATCAATGCCCCTTGGAAGAGTGGTGGAGGTCGCAGTGGAATAAAAACACAATATCAATACCGCATGAAAGAGACGTGGAGGTCACAGTAGCTTAACAATACGGTTTTAATGCCCCTTGGAGGGGTGGTGGAGATCGCAGTGGAATAAAAAGACAATATCAAAGCACCGTGGAAGAGACATGGAGGTCACAGTAGCTTTACGAAACGGTTTTAATAACGTTTGGAAGAGCTGTGGAGTTCAGAGTGGTTTAACAAGATGGTTTTAATGCCCCTTGGAAGAGAGGTGGAGATCACAGTAACTTAACAAGATGGTTTTAATGACCCTTGGAAGAGTGGTGAAGGTTACAGTGGAGTAAATAGAAAATGTCAATACCCCATGAGAGAGACGTGGAGGTCACAAAAACTTAACAAGATGGTTTTAACGCCCCTTGGAAGAGTGGTGGAGGTCGCAGTGGAATAAAACGACAATATCCATGCCCCTTGAAAGAGTGGTGGAGGTCGCAGTGGAATAAAAAGACAATGTCAATGCCCCGTGGAAGAGAAGTAGAGGTCACAGTAGCTTAACAAGACAGTTTTAATGTCCCTTGGAAGAGTTCTGGAGTTCAGAGGGGTTTTACAACATAGTTTTAATGCCCCTTGGATGAGACGTGGAGGTAACAGTAGCTTATGAAGACAGTTTTAATGCACCTTGGAAAAGTAGTGGAGGTGATAGTTGTATAAAAAGACAATATCAATGCCCCGTGGAAGAGACGTGTAGGTCACAGTAGCTTAACAAGACGTTTTTAATGCCCCATGGAAGTGTGGTGGAGATCGCAGTGGAATAAAAAGACAATATCAATACCGCATGAAAGAGACGAGGAGGTCACAGTAGCTTAACAATACGGTTTTAATGCCCCTTGGGAGGGTGGAGGAGGTAGCAGTGGTATAAAAAGACAATGTCAAAGCACCGTGGAAAAGACATGGAGGTCACAGTAGCTTTACGAAATGGTTTTAATAACGTTTGGAAGAGCTGTGGAGTTCAGAATGGTTTAACAAGACGGTTTTAATGCCCCTTGGAAGAGAGGTGGAGATCACAGTAACTTAACAAGATAGTTTTAATTACCCTTGAAAGAGTGGTGGAGTTTACAGTGGAGTAAATAGAAAATATCAATGCCCCGTGAAAGAGACGTGGAGGTCACAAAAGCTTAACAAGATGGTTTTAACGCCCCTTGGAAGAGTGGTGGTAGTCGCAGTGAAATAAAACGACAATATCAATGCCCCTTGAAAGAGAGATGGAGGTCGCAGTGTAATAAAAAGACAATATCAATGCCCCATGGAGAAGACGTGGAAGTCACAGTACCTTAAAAAGACGGATTTAATGCCCCTTGGAAGAGTGGAGGAGGTAGCAGTGGAATAAAAAGACAATATCAATGCCTCGTGGAAGAGACATGGAGGTCACAGTAGCTTAACAAGATGGTTTTAAAGCCCCTTGGGAGAGAGATGGAGATCACAGTAGCTTAACAAGACGGTTTTAATGCCCCTTGGAAGAGCTGTGGAGTTCAGATTGGTTTAACAAGACGGTTTTAATGCCACTTGGAAAAGCAATGGAGTTCAGAGTGGTTCAACAAGTCAGTTTTAATGCCCTTTGGAAGAGACGTGGAGGTCACAGTAGCTTAAGAAGATGGATTTAATGCCCCTTGGAAGAGTAGTGGAGGTCGCAGTGGAATAAAAAGACATTATCAATGCCCCGTTTAAAAGACGTGAAGGTCACAGTAGCTTAACAAGAACGTTTTAATGCCCCTTGGAAGAGTGGTGGAGGTCACAGTGGAATAAAAAGACAATATCAATGCCCCTTGGAAGAGACGTGGAGGTGACAGTAGCTTAACAAGACGGTTTTAATGCCCCTTGGAAGATATGTGGAGTTCAGAGGTGTTTTACAAGACGGTTTTAATGCCCCTTGGATGAGATGTGGAGGTCACAGTAGATTAACAAGACGCTTTTAATGCCCCTTGGAAGAATGGTGGACATCGCAGTGGAATAAAAAGACAATATCAAGGCCCCATGGAAGAGACGGTGAGGTCACAGTAGCTTAACAAGACAGTTTTAATGCCCCTTGGAAGTGTGGTGGAGGTCGCAGTGGAATAAAATGACAATATCAATTCCCCGTGGAAGAGATGTGGAGGTCACAGTAACTTAACGAGACGGTTTTAATGCGCATTTGAAAAGCTGTGGAGTTCAGAGTGGTTTAACAAGACGGTTTTAATGCCCGTTGAAAGAGACGTGGAGGTCACAGTAGCTTAACACGACGGTTTTAATGCCCACTAGAAGAGTGGTGGAGGTTACAGTGGAATAAAACGACAATATCAATGCACCGTAGAAGAGACGTGGAGCTCACAGTAGCTTAACAAGACGGTTTTAATGCCCCTTGGAAGAATGGTTGAGGTCGCAGTGGAATAAAAAGACAATATCAATGCCCTTTGGAAGATTGGTGGAGGTCGCAGTGGAATAAAAAGACAATATCAATGCCCCGTGAAAGAGGCGTGGAGGTCATAGTAGCTTAACAAGATGGTTTTAACGCCCCTTGGAAGAGTGGTGGAGGTCGCAGTGGAATAAAAAGACAAAATCAATGCCCTGTGGAAGAGACGTGGAGGTCACATTAGCTTAACAAGACGGTTTTAATGCTCCTTGAAAGAGTGGTGGAGGTCACTATGGAATAAGAAGACAATAGCAATGCCCCGTGGAAGAGATGTGGAGGTCACAGTAGCTTAACAATGCAGTTTTATTGCCCCTTGGAAGATCTGTGGAGTTCAGAGTGCTTTAGCAAGATGGTTTTAATGCCCTTTAGAAGAGACGTGGAGGTCACAGTAACTTAAAAAGATGGTTTTAATGCCCCTTGGAAAAGTGGTGGAGGTTACTGTGGAATAAAAAGACAATATCAATGAGCCTTGGAAAGACGTGGAGGTCACAGTAGCTTAACAAGACGGTTTTAAGGCCCCTTGGAAGAGCTGTGGAGTTCAGAGTGGTTTAACAAGACGGTTTTAATGCCCCTTGGAAGAGACTCGGAGGTGACAGTAGCTTTACAAGACGGTTTTCATGCCCCTTGGAAGTGTGGTGGAGGTCGCAGTGGAATAAAACGACAAAATCAATTCCCCGTGGAAGAGTGGTGGAGGTCGCAGTGGAATAAAATGACAATATCAATGCCCCGTGGAAGAGATGTGGAGGTCACAGTAGCTTAACAAGACGGTTTTATTGCCCCTTGGAAGTGTGGTGGAGGTCGCAGTGGAACAAAACGACAAAACCAATGCCCAGTGGAAGAGTGGTGGAGGTCGCAGTGGAAAAAAATGACAATATCAATGCCCCGTGGAAGAGATGTGGAGGTCACAGTAGCTTAAAAAGAAGGTTTTATTGCCCCTTGGAAGTGTGGTGGAGGTCGCATTGGAATAAATCGACAATATCAATGCCCCGTGGAGGAGTGGTGGAGTTCACAGCAGCTTAACAAGACGGTTTTCATGCCCCTCGGAAGTGTGGTGGAGGTGGCATTGGAATAAAACGTCAATATCAATGCCCCGTGGAAGAGTGGTGGAGGTCACAGTGGAATAAAATGACAACATCAATGCCCGTGGAAGAGACGTGGAGGTCACAGTAGCTTAACAAGACGGTTTTAATGCTCCTTGGAAGAGTGGTGGAGGTCGCAGTGGAATAAAAAGACAATATCAATGCTCTGGGGAAGAGACGTGGAGTTCACAGTAGCTTAACTAGACGGTTTTTATGCCCCTTGGAAGAGCTGTGGAGTTCAGAGTGGTTCAACAAGACGGTTTTAATGCCCCTTGGAAGAGACGTGGAGTTCACAGTAGCTTAACAAGATGGTTTTAATGCCCCTTGGACGAGTGGTGGAGGTTACAGTGGAATAAAAACACAATATCAATACCCCGCAGAAGAGACGTGGAGGTCACAGTAGCTTAACAAGACTGTGTTCATGCCCCTTGGAAGAGCAGTGGAGGTCACAGTAGCTTAACAAGATGGTTTTAATGCCCCTTGGTAGAGTGGTGGAGGTTAAAGTGGAATAAAAAGACAATATCAATGCCCCGTGGAAGGGACGTGGAGGTCACAGTAGCTTTACAAGACGGTTTTAATGCCCCTTGGAAGAGCAGTGGAGGTCGCAGTGGAATACAAAGACAATATCAATACCCCTTGGAAAAGATGTGGAGATCACAGTAGCTTAACAAGATGGTTTTATTGCCCCATGGAAAAGTGGTGGAGGTCGCAGTGGAATAAAAACACAATATCAATACCCCATAGAAGAGACGTGGAGGTCACAGTAGCTTAACAAGATGGTTTTAATGCCCCTTGGAAAAGTGGTGGAGGTCGCAGTGGAATAAAGAGTCAATATCAATGCCCCTTAGATGAGTGGTGGAGGTCGCAGTGGACTAAAAAGACAATATCAATGCCCCGTGGAAGAGACGTGAAGGTCACAGTAGCTTAACAAGATGGTTTTAATGACCCCTGGAAGAGCTGTGGAGTCCAAAGTGGTCTAACAAGACGGTTTTAATGCTCCTTGGAAGAGCTGTGGAGATTCGAGTGGTTTAACTAGACAATTTTAATGCCCCTTGGAAGAGACGTGGAGATCACAGTAGCTTAACAAGACGGTTTTAATGCCCCTTGGTAGAATGGTGGACGTCGCAATGGAATAAAAAAAACAATATCAATGCCCCTTGGTAGAGTGGTGGATGTCGCAATGGAATGAAAAGACAATATCAATGCCCCGTGGGAGATATGTGGAAGTCACAGTAGCTTAACAAGATGGTTTTAATACCCCTTGGAAGAGTGGTGGTGGTCGCACTGGAATAAAAAGATAATATCAATGCCATGTGAAAGAGACGTGGAGGTCACAGTAGCTTAACAAGACGGTTCTAATGCCCCTTGGAAGAGCTGTGGAGTTCAGAGAGGTTTAACAAGATGGTTTTAATGCCCCTTTAAGAGAAGTGGAGGTCACAGTATCTTAACAAGACGGTTTTAATGCCCCTTGGAAAAGTGGTGGAGGTCGCAGTGGATTAAAAAGATAATATCAATGCTCCGTGGAAGAGACGTGGAGGTCACAGTAGCTTAACAATGCTGTTTTAATGCTCCTTGGAAGAGTAGTGGACATCGTAGTGGAATAAAAAGACAATATCAATGCCCCGTGTTAGAGTGGTGGAGGTGGCAGTGGACTAAAAAGAAAATATCAATGCCCCGTGGTAGAGACGTGGAGGTCTCAGTGGAATAAAAAGACAATATCAATACCCCGTGGAAGAGACGTGGAGGTCACAGTTGCTTAGCAAGACAGATATAATGCCCCTTGGAAGAGCTGTGGAGTTCAGAGGGGTTTTACAAGACAGTTTAAATGCCCCTTGGATGAGTCGTGGAGGTCACAGTAGCTTAACAAGACAATTTTAATGCCCCTTGAAAGAACTGTGGTGTTCCGAGTGGTTTAACAAGACGATTTTAATGCCCCTTGGAAGAGACATGGAGGTCACAGTAGCTTATCAAGATGAACTTAATGCCCCTTGGAAGAGTGGTGGAGGTTACAGTGGAATAAAAAGACAAAATCAATACACCGTGGAAGAGACGTGGAGGTCACAGTAGCTTAACAAGACGGTTTTAATGCCCCTTGGTAGAATGGTGGACGTCGCAATGGAATGAAAAGACAATATCAATGCCCCTTGGTAGAGTTGGATGTCACAGTGGAATAAAAAGACAATCTTAATGCCCCGTGTAAGACATGTGGAGGTCACAGTAGCTTAACAAGACGGTTCTAATGCCCCTTGGAAGAGCTGTGGAGTTCAGAGAGGTTTAACAAGACGTTTTTAGTACATCTAGGAAGAGATGTGGTGGTCACAGTAGGTTAACAAGATGGTTTTAATGCCCCTTGGAAGAAAGGTGTAGTTTACTGTGGAATAAAAAGACAATATCAATCCCCCGTGGAAGAGACGTAGAGGTCACAGTAGCTTAACAAGACGGTTTTAATTCCCCTTGGTAGAGTGTTGGAAGTCGCAGTGGAAAAAAAAGACAATATCAATGTCCCGTGGAGGAGACATGGAAGTCACAATAGTTTAACAAGACAGATTTAAAGCCCCTTGGAAGAGTGGTGGAGGTCGCAGTGGAATAAAAAGACAATATCAATGCCCCGTGGAAGAGACGTGGAGGTCACAGTAGCTTAACAAGAAGGTTTTAAAGCCCCTTGGAAGAGCTGTGTAATTCAGAGTGGTTTAACAATACGATTTTAATGCCCCTTGGAAGAGACGTGGAGGTCACAGTAGCTTAACAGGATGGATTTAATGCCCCTTGGAAGAGTGGTGGAGGTTACAGTGGAATAAAAAGACATTATCAATGCCTCTTTGTAGAGTGATGGATATCTTAGTGGAATAAAAAGACAATATCAATGCCCCACGGAAGAGATGTGGAGGTCACAGTAGCTTAACAAGACGGTTTTAATACCCTTGGTAGAGTGGTGGGTGTCGCAGTGGAATAAAAAGACAATATCTTTACCACGTGAATGAAACGTGGAGATCACAGTAGCTTATCAAGACGGTTCTAATGCCCCTTGGGAGAGCTGTGGAGTTCAGAGAGGTATACCAAGACAGTTTTAATACCTCTTGGAAGAGACGTGGAGGTCACAGTAGCTTAAAAAGACAGTTTTAAAGCCCCTTGGATGAAATGTGGAGTTTACAGTGGAATAAAAAGACAATATCAATGTCCCGTGGAAGAGACGTGGAGGTCACAGTAGCTTAACAGGACGGTTTTAATGCCCCTTAGAAGAGTGGTGGAGGTCGCATTGGAATAAATAAACAATATCAATGCACATTAGAAGAGTGGTGGAGGTCGCAGTGAAATAAAAAGACAATATCAATGCTCCGTGGAAGAGATGTGGAGGTCACAGTAGCTTAATAAGACGGCTTTAATGTCCCTTGGAAGAGTTGTGTATGTCGCAGTCTAATAAAAAGACAATAACAATGCCCCTTGGAAGAGTGGTGGAGGGAGCAGTGGAATAAAAAGACAATATCAAATCCCCGTGGAAGAGACGTGGAGGTAACAGTAGCTTAACAAGATGGATTTAATGCCCTTTAGAAGAGTGGTGGAGGTCGCAGTGGAATAAAAAGAAAATATCAATGCCCCCTGGAAGAGACGTGGAGGTCACAGTAGCTTAACAAAATGGTTTAAATGCCCTTTGGAAGAGACGTGGAGGTCACAGTAGCTTAAGAAGACCATTTTAATGCACCTTGGAAAAGTGGTGGAGGTTACAGCGGAATAAAAGGACAATATATTTGCCCCATGGAAAAGACGTGGAGGTCATAGTAGCTTAACAAGACGGTTTTATCGGCCTTTGGAGGAATTTTGGAGGTAGCAGTTGCATAAAAAGACAATATCTATGCCTCTTTGAAGAGTGGTGGAGGTCGCAGTGGAATAAAAAGACAATAACAATGCCCCGTGGAAGATATGTGGAGGGCACAGTATCTTAACAAGACGGTTTTAATGCCCCTTGGAAGAGCTGTGGAGTTCAAAGTGGTTTAACAAGACGGTTTTAATTCCCCTTGGAAGAGATGTGGAGGTAACAGTAGCTTAACAAGACAGTTTTAATGCTCCTTGGAAGAGTGGTGGAGGTTACAGTGGAATAAAAAGACAACATCAAAGCCACAGGGAAGAGACGTGGAGGTGACAGTAGCTTAACGAGACATTTTTAATGCCCCTTGGAAGAGTGGTGGAGGTCGCAGTGGTATAAAAAGACAATATCAATGCCCCTTGGAAGAGTGGTGGAGGTTGCAGTGGAATAAAAAGACAATATCAATGCCACGTGGAAGTGAAGTGGAGGTCAGAGTAGCTTAACAAGTTGGTTTTAATGCCCCTTGGAAGAATGGTGGAAGTCGCAGTGGAATAAAAAGGCAATATTAATGCCCCGTGAAATAGACGAGGAGGTCAAAGCAGCTTAAAAAGACAGTTTTAATGCCCATTGGAAGAGTCGTGGAGGTCGCAGTGGAATAAAAAGACAATATCAATGCCTCATGGAAGAGACGTGGAGGTCACTGTAGCTTTAAAAGATGGTTTCAATGCCCCTTGGAAGAGTGGTGGAGGTTACAGTGGAATAAAATGACAACATCAATGCCACAGGGAAGAGACGTGGATTTCTCAGTAGCTTAAAAAGACAGTTTTAATGCCCCTTGGTAGAGTGATGGAGGTCGCAGTGGAAAAAAAAGACAATATCAATGCTTCGTGAAAGAGTGGTGGAGGTCTTCAGTGGAATAAATTGACAATATCAATGCCCCGTGGAAGAGACATGGAGGTCACAGTAGCTTAACAAGATCGTTTTAATGCCACTTGGAAGAATGGTGGAGGTCTCACTGGAATAAAAAGACAATATCTATGCCCCGTGGAAGAGATGTGGAGGTCACAGTAGCTTAACAAGATGGTTTTAATGCCCTTGGAAAAGTGGTGGATGTCGCAGTGAAATAAAAAGACAATATCAGTGCACCATGTAAGAGTGATGGAGGTCGCAATGGAATAAAAAGACAATATCAATACCTCGTGGAAGAGACGTGGAAGTCACAGTAGATTAACAAGAGGGATTTAAAGTCCCGTAGAAGAGTGGTGGAGGTCGCAGTAGAATAAAAAGACAATATCAATGCCCCGTGGAAGAGACGTGGAGGTCACAGTAGCTTAACAAGAGATTTTAATGCCCCTTGGAAGAGCTGTGGAGTTCCAAGTGGTTTAACAAGACGATTTTAATGCCCCTTGGAAGAGACATGGAGGTCACAGTAGCTTAACAAGATGGATTTAATGCCCCTTGGAAGAGTGGTGGAGGTTACAGAGGAATAAAAAGACAATATCAATGCCCCGTGGAAGAGACGTGGAGGTCACAGCAGCTTAACAAGACTGTTTTAATGCCCCTTGGTAAAATGGTGGACGTTGCAATGGAATAAAAAGACAATATCAATGCCCATTGCTAGAGTGGTGGATGTCGCAGTGGAATAAAAAGACAATATCAATGCCTCGTGGAAGAGATGTCGATGTCACAGTAGCTTAACAAGACGGTTTTAATACCCCTTGGAAGAGTGGTTGGGGTCGCACTGGAATAAAAAGACAATATCAATGCCACATGGAAGAGACGTGGAGGTCACAGTAGCTTAACAAGACGGTTTTAATGCCCCTTGGAAGAAAGGTGGAGTTTACAGTGGAATAAAAAGACAATATCAATGCCCCTTGGAAAAGATGTGGAGGTCACAGTAGCTTAACAAAATGGTTTTAATGCCCCTTAGAAGAGTGGTGGATGTCGCAGTGGAATAAAAAGACAATATCAATGCCCCTTTGAAGAGTGATGGAGGTCGCAATGGAATAAATAAACAATATCAATGCCCCGTGGAGGAGACGTGAAAGTCAAAGTAGCTTAACAAGATGGATTTAATGCCCCTTGGAAGAGTGGTGGAGGTCGCAGTGGAATAAAAAGACAATATCAATGCACCTTGGAAGAGACGTGGAGGTCACAGTAGCTTAACTAGAGATTTTAATGCCCCTTGGAAGAGCTGTGGAGATTCGAGTGGTTTAACAAGACAATTTTAATGCCCCTTGGAAGAGACGTGGAGATCACAGTTGCTTAACAAGATGTATTTAATGCCCCTTGGAAGAGTGGTGGAGGTTACAGTGGAATAAAAAGACAATATCAATGTCCCGTGGAAGAGACGTGGAGGTCACAGGAGCTTAACAGGACGGTTTTAATTCCCCTTGGTAGAATGGTGGACGTCACAATGGAATAAAAAAAACAATATCAATGCCCCTTGGTAGAGTGTTGAATGTCGCAGTGGAATAAAAAGACAATATCAATGTCCCATGGAAGAGATGTCGAGGTCACAGTAGCTTAACAAGATGGTTCTAATGCCCGTTGGAAAAGCTGTGGAGTTCAGAGAGGTTTAACAAGATGTTTTTAATACCTCTTGGCAGAGACGTGGAGGTCACAGTAGCTTAACAAGACGGTTTTAATGCCCCTTGGAAGAAAGGTGGAGTTTACAGTGGAATAAATAGACAATATCAATGCCCCGTGGAAGAGACGTGGAGGTCACAGTAGCTTAACTAGAGATTTTAATGCCCCTTGGAAGAGCTGTGGCGATTCGAGTGGTTTAACAAGACAATTTTAATGCCCCTTGGAAGAGATGTGGAGATCACAGTTGCTTAACAATATGGATTTAATGCACCTTGGAAGAATGGTGGAGGTCTCACTGGAATAAAAAAACAATATCTATGCCCCGTGGAAGAGATGTGGAGGTCACAGTAGCTTAACAAGATGGTTTTAATGCCCTTGGAAAAGTGGTGGATGTCGCAGTGAAATAAAAAGACAATATCAGTGCACCATGTAAGAGTGATGGAGGTCGCAATGGAATAAAAAGACAATATCAATGCCTCGTGGAAGAGACGTGGAAGTCACAGTAGATTAACAAGAGGGATTTAAAGTCCCGTAGAAGAGTGGTGGAGGTCGCAGTAGAATAAAAAGACAATATCAATGCTCCATGGAAGAGACGGTGAGGTCACAGTAGCTTAATAAGACAGTTTTAATGCCCCTTGGAAGTGTGGTGGAGGTCGCAGTGGAATAAAAAGACAATATCAATGCCCCGTGGAAGAGACGTGGAGGTCACAATAGCTTAACGAGACGTTATTAATGCCCCTTTGAAGAGTGGTGGAGGTTGCAGTGGAAAAAAAAGACAATATCAAAGCTCCGTGGAAGAGACGTGGAGATTACAGTATCTTAACAAGACGGTTTTAATGCCCCTTGGAAAAGCTGTGGAGTTCAGAGTGGTTTAACAAGACGGTTTTAATGCACGTTGAAAGAGACGTGGTGGTCACAGTAGCTTAACACGACGGTTTTAATGCCCCTTAGAAGAGTGGTGGAGGTTACAGTGGAATAAAACAACAATATCAATGCCCCGTAGAAGAGACGTGGAGGTCACAGTACCTTAATAAGATGGTTTCAATGCCCCTTGGAAGAGTAATGGAGGTCGCAGTGGAATAAAAAGACAAAATCAATGCCCCGCGGAAGAGACGTGGAGGTCACAGTAGCTTAACAAGACGGTTTTAATGCCGCTTTCAAGAGTGGTGGAGGTCGCAGTGGAATAAAAAGACAATATCAATTCCCCGTGGAAAGACGTGGAGGTCACAGTAGCTTAACAAGACGGTTTTAATGCCGCTTGGAAGAGCTGTGGAGTTCAGAGTGGTTTAACAAGACGGTTTTAATGCCCCTTGGAAGGGTGGTGGAGGTCGCTATGGAATAAAAAGACAATATCAATGCTCCGTGGAAGAGACGTGGAGGTCACAGTAGTTTAACAATGCCATTTTAATGCCCCTCGGAAGAGCTGTGGAGTTCAGAGTGGTTTAACAAGATGGTTTCAATTCCCCTTGGAAGAGTGTTGGAGGTCGCAGTGGAATAAAAAGACAATACCAATGCCCCGTGGAAGAGTGGTGGAGGCCGCAGTGGAATAAAAAGACAATATCAATGCCCCGTGGAAGAGACGTGGAGGTCACAGTAGCTTAACAAGACGGATTTAATGCCTCTTGGAAGAGCTGTGGAGTTCAGAGGGGTTTTACAAGATGATTTTAATGCCCCTTGGATGAAACATGGACGTCAAAGTAGCTTAACAAGACGCTTTTAATGCCCCTTGGAAGAGTGGTTGACGTCGCAGTGGAATAAAAAGACAATATCAATGCCCCGTGTAGGAGACGTGGAGGTCACAGTAGCTTAACAAGACAGTTTTAATGCCCCTTGGAAGAGCTGTGGAGTTCAGAGAGGTTTTACAAGACAGTTTTAATGCCTCTTGGATGAGATGTGGAGGTAACAGTAGCTTAACAAGACGGTTTTAATGCCCATTGGAAAAGCAGTGGAGGTGACAGTGGAATAAAAAGACAATATCAATGCTCCGCGGGAGAGATGTGTAGGTCAGAGTAGCTTAACAAGACGTTTTTAATTCCCCTTGGAAGTGTGGTGGAGGTCGCAGTGGAATAAAAAGGCAATATCAATGCCCCTTGGAAGATTGGTGGAGGTCGCAGTGGAAAAAAAAGACAATATCAATATCGCACAGAAGAGTCGTGGAGGTCACAGTAGCTTAACAAGAAGGTTTTAATGCCCCTTGGAAGGGTGAAGGAGGCAGCAGTGGTATAAACAGACAGCATCAAAGCCCCGTGGAAGAGACATGGAGGTCACAGTAGCTTTACAAAATGGTTTTAATGCAGTTTGGAAGAGTTGTGAAGTTCAGAATGGTTTTTCAAGACGGTTATAATGCCCCTTGGAAGAGAGGTGGAGATCACAGTAACTTAACAAGATGGTTTTAATGCCCCTTGGAAGAGTGGTGGACGTTACAGTGGAATAAATAAAAAATATCAATGCCCCGTGGAAGAGACCTGGAGGTCACAGTAGCTTAGCAAGACGCATTTAATGCCCCTTGGAAGTGCTGTGGAGTTCAGAGGGGTTTTACAAAACGGTTTTAATGCCCCTTGGATGAGACGTGGAGGTCACAGTAGCTTAACAAGACGCTTTTATTGACCCTTGGAAGAGTGGTGGACGTCGCAGTGGAATAAAAAGACAATGTCAATGCCCCGTGGAAGAGAAGTGGAGGTCACAGTAGCTTAATAAGACAGTTTTAATGCACCTTGGAAAAGTAGTGGAGGTGATAGTTGTATAAAAAGACAATATCAATGCCCCGTGGAAGAGACGTGTAGGTCACAGTAGCTTAACAAGACGTTTTTAATGCCCCTTGGAAGTGTGGTGGAGATCGCAGTGGAATAAAAAGGCAATATCAATGCCCCTTGGAAGAGTGGTGGAGGTCGCAGTGGAATAAAAACACAATATCAATACCGCATGAAAGAGACGTGGAGGTCACAGTAGCTTAACAATACGGTTTTAATGCCCCTTGGAGGGGTGGTGGAGATCGCAGTGGAATAAAAAGACAATATCAAAGCACCGTGGAAGAGACATGGAGGTCACAGTAGCTTTACGAAACGGTTTTAATAACGTTTGGAAGAGCTGTGGAGTTCAGAGTGGTTTAACAAGATGGTTTTAATGCCCCTTGGAAGAGAGGTGGAGATCACAGTAACTTAACAAGATGGTTTTAATGACCCTTGGAAGAGTGGTGAAGGTTACAGTGGAGTAAATAGAAAATGTCAATACCCCATGAGAGAGACGTGGAGGTCACAAAAACTTAACAAGATGGTTTTAACGCCCCTTGGAAGAGTGGTGGAGGTCGCAGTGGAATAAAACGACAATATCCATGCCCCTTGAAAGAGTGGTGGAGGTCGCAGTGGAATAAAAAGACAATGTCAATGCCCCGTGGAAGAGAAGTAGAGGTCACAGTAGCTTAACAAGACAGTTTTAATGTCCCTTGGAAGAGTTCTGGAGTTCAGAGGGGTTTTACAACATAGTTTTAATGCCCCTTGGATGAGACGTGGAGGTAACAGTAGCTTATGAAGACAGTTTTAATGCACCTTGGAAAAGTAGTGGAGGTGATAGTTGTATAAAAAGACAATATCAATGCCCCGTGGAAGAGACGTGTAGGTCACAGTAGCTTAACAAGACGTTTTTAATGCCCCATGGAAGTGTGGTGGAGATCGCAGTGGAATAAAAAGACAATATCAATACCGCATGAAAGAGACGAGGAGGTCACAGTAGCTTAACAATACGGTTTTAATGCCCCTTGGGAGGGTGGAGGAGGTAGCAGTGGTATAAAAAGACAATGTCAAAGCACCGTGGAAAAGACATGGAGGTCACAGTAGCTTTACGAAATGGTTTTAATAACGTTTGGAAGAGCTGTGGAGTTCAGAATGGTTTAACAAGACGGTTTTAATGCCCCTTGGAAGAGAGGTGGAGATCACAGTAACTTAACAAGATAGTTTTAATTACCCTTGAAAGAGTGGTGGAGTTTACAGTGGAGTAAATAGAAAATATCAATGCCCCGTGAAAGAGACGTGGAGGTCACAAAAGCTTAACAAGATGGTTTTAACGCCCCTTGGAAGAGTGGTGGTAGTCGCAGTGAAATAAAACGACAATATCAATGCCCCTTGAAAGAGAGATGGAGGTCGCAGTGTAATAAAAAGACAATATCAATGCCCCATGGAGAAGACGTGGAAGTCACAGTACCTTAAAAAGACGGATTTAATGCCCCTTGGAAGAGTGGAGGAGGTAGCAGTGGAATAAAAAGACAATATCAATGCCTCGTGGAAGAGACATGGAGGTCACAGTAGCTTAACAAGATGGTTTTAAAGCCCCTTGGGAGAGAGATGGAGATCACAGTAGCTTAACAAGACGGTTTTAATGCCCCTTGGAAGAGCTGTGGAGTTCAGATTGGTTTAACAAGACGGTTTTAATGCCACTTGGAAAAGCAATGGAGTTCAGAGTGGTTCAACAAGTCAGTTTTAATGCCCTTTGGAAGAGACGTGGAGGTCACAGTAGCTTAAGAAGATGGATTTAATGCCCCTTGGAAGAGTAGTGGAGGTCGCAGTGGAATAAAAAGACATTATCAATGCCCCGTTTAAAAGACGTGAAGGTCACAGTAGCTTAACAAGAACGTTTTAATGCCCCTTGGAAGAGTGGTGGAGGTCACAGTGGAATAAAAAGACAATATCAATGCCCCTTGGAAGAGACGTGGAGGTGACAGTAGCTTAACAAGACGGTTTTAATGCCCCTTGGAAGATATGTGGAGTTCAGAGGTGTTTTACAAGACGGTTTTAATGCCCCTTGGATGAGATGTGGAGGTCACAGTAGATTAACAAGACGCTTTTAATGCCCCTTGGAAGAATGGTGGACATCGCAG
This sequence comes from Phyllobates terribilis, assembly GCF_046119375.1. Classification (NCBI taxonomy): domain Eukaryota; kingdom Metazoa; phylum Chordata; class Amphibia; order Anura; family Dendrobatidae; genus Phyllobates; species Phyllobates terribilis. The sequence continues at coordinate 298,269 of NW_027363502.1, forward strand.
TGGAATAAAAAGACAATATCAAGGCCCCATGGAAGAGACGGTGAGGTCACAGTAGCTTAACAAGACAGTTTTAATGCCCCTTGGAAGTGTGGTGGAGGTCGCAGTGGAATAAAATGACAATATCAATTCCCCGTGGAAGAGATGTGGAGGTCACAGTAACTTAACGAGACGGTTTTAATGCGCATTTGAAAAGCTGTGGAGTTCAGAGTGGTTTAACAAGACGGTTTTAATGCCCGTTGAAAGAGACGTGGAGGTCACAGTAGCTTAACACGACGGTTTTAATGCCCACTAGAAGAGTGGTGGAGGTTACAGTGGAATAAAACGACAATATCAATGCACCGTAGAAGAGACGTGGAGCTCACAGTAGCTTAACAAGACGGTTTTAATGCCCCTTGGAAGAATGGTTGAGGTCGCAGTGGAATAAAAAGACAATATCAATGCCCTTTGGAAGATTGGTGGAGGTCGCAGTGGAATAAAAAGACAATATCAATGCCCCGTGAAAGAGGCGTGGAGGTCATAGTAGCTTAACAAGATGGTTTTAACGCCCCTTGGAAGAGTGGTGGAGGTCGCAGTGGAATAAAAAGACAAAATCAATGCCCTGTGGAAGAGACGTGGAGGTCACATTAGCTTAACAAGACGGTTTTAATGCTCCTTGAAAGAGTGGTGGAGGTCACTATGGAATAAGAAGACAATAGCAATGCCCCGTGGAAGAGATGTGGAGGTCACAGTAGCTTAACAATGCAGTTTTATTGCCCCTTGGAAGATCTGTGGAGTTCAGAGTGCTTTAGCAAGATGGTTTTAATGCCCTTTAGAAGAGACGTGGAGGTCACAGTAACTTAAAAAGATGGTTTTAATGCCCCTTGGAAAAGTGGTGGAGGTTACTGTGGAATAAAAAGACAATATCAATGAGCCTTGGAAAGACGTGGAGGTCACAGTAGCTTAACAAGACGGTTTTAAGGCCCCTTGGAAGAGCTGTGGAGTTCAGAGTGGTTTAACAAGACGGTTTTAATGCCCCTTGGAAGAGACTCGGAGGTGACAGTAGCTTTACAAGACGGTTTTCATGCCCCTTGGAAGTGTGGTGGAGGTCGCAGTGGAATAAAACGACAAAATCAATTCCCCGTGGAAGAGTGGTGGAGGTCGCAGTGGAATAAAATGACAATATCAATGCCCCGTGGAAGAGATGTGGAGGTCACAGTAGCTTAACAAGACGGTTTTATTGCCCCTTGGAAGTGTGGTGGAGGTCGCAGTGGAACAAAACGACAAAACCAATGCCCAGTGGAAGAGTGGTGGAGGTCGCAGTGGAAAAAAATGACAATATCAATGCCCCGTGGAAGAGATGTGGAGGTCACAGTAGCTTAAAAAGAAGGTTTTATTGCCCCTTGGAAGTGTGGTGGAGGTCGCATTGGAATAAATCGACAATATCAATGCCCCGTGGAGGAGTGGTGGAGTTCACAGCAGCTTAACAAGACGGTTTTCATGCCCCTCGGAAGTGTGGTGGAGGTGGCATTGGAATAAAACGTCAATATCAATGCCCCGTGGAAGAGTGGTGGAGGTCACAGTGGAATAAAATGACAACATCAATGCCCGTGGAAGAGACGTGGAGGTCACAGTAGCTTAACAAGACGGTTTTAATGCTCCTTGGAAGAGTGGTGGAGGTCGCAGTGGAATAAAAAGACAATATCAATGCTCTGGGGAAGAGACGTGGAGTTCACAGTAGCTTAACTAGACGGTTTTTATGCCCCTTGGAAGAGCTGTGGAGTTCAGAGTGGTTCAACAAGACGGTTTTAATGCCCCTTGGAAGAGACGTGGAGTTCACAGTAGCTTAACAAGATGGTTTTAATGCCCCTTGGACGAGTGGTGGAGGTTACAGTGGAATAAAAACACAATATCAATACCCCGCAGAAGAGACGTGGAGGTCACAGTAGCTTAACAAGACTGTGTTCATGCCCCTTGGAAGAGCAGTGGAGGTCACAGTAGCTTAACAAGATGGTTTTAATGCCCCTTGGTAGAGTGGTGGAGGTTAAAGTGGAATAAAAAGACAATATCAATGCCCCGTGGAAGGGACGTGGAGGTCACAGTAGCTTTACAAGACGGTTTTAATGCCCCTTGGAAGAGCAGTGGAGGTCGCAGTGGAATACAAAGACAATATCAATACCCCTTGGAAAAGATGTGGAGATCACAGTAGCTTAACAAGATGGTTTTATTGCCCCATGGAAAAGTGGTGGAGGTCGCAGTGGAATAAAAACACAATATCAATACCCCATAGAAGAGACGTGGAGGTCACAGTAGCTTAACAAGATGGTTTTAATGCCCCTTGGAAAAGTGGTGGAGGTCGCAGTGGAATAAAGAGTCAATATCAATGCCCCTTAGATGAGTGGTGGAGGTCGCAGTGGACTAAAAAGACAATATCAATGCCCCGTGGAAGAGACGTGAAGGTCACAGTAGCTTAACAAGATGGTTTTAATGACCCCTGGAAGAGCTGTGGAGTCCAAAGTGGTCTAACAAGACGGTTTTAATGCTCCTTGGAAGAGCTGTGGAGATTCGAGTGGTTTAACTAGACAATTTTAATGCCCCTTGGAAGAGACGTGGAGATCACAGTAGCTTAACAAGACGGTTTTAATGCCCCTTGGTAGAATGGTGGACGTCGCAATGGAATAAAAAAAACAATATCAATGCCCCTTGGTAGAGTGGTGGATGTCGCAATGGAATGAAAAGACAATATCAATGCCCCGTGGGAGATATGTGGAAGTCACAGTAGCTTAACAAGATGGTTTTAATACCCCTTGGAAGAGTGGTGGTGGTCGCACTGGAATAAAAAGATAATATCAATGCCATGTGAAAGAGACGTGGAGGTCACAGTAGCTTAACAAGACGGTTCTAATGCCCCTTGGAAGAGCTGTGGAGTTCAGAGAGGTTTAACAAGATGGTTTTAATGCCCCTTTAAGAGAAGTGGAGGTCACAGTATCTTAACAAGACGGTTTTAATGCCCCTTGGAAAAGTGGTGGAGGTCGCAGTGGATTAAAAAGATAATATCAATGCTCCGTGGAAGAGACGTGGAGGTCACAGTAGCTTAACAATGCTGTTTTAATGCTCCTTGGAAGAGTAGTGGACATCGTAGTGGAATAAAAAGACAATATCAATGCCCCGTGTTAGAGTGGTGGAGGTGGCAGTGGACTAAAAAGAAAATATCAATGCCCCGTGGTAGAGACGTGGAGGTCTCAGTGGAATAAAAAGACAATATCAATACCCCGTGGAAGAGACGTGGAGGTCACAGTTGCTTAGCAAGACAGATATAATGCCCCTTGGAAGAGCTGTGGAGTTCAGAGGGGTTTTACAAGACAGTTTAAATGCCCCTTGGATGAGTCGTGGAGGTCACAGTAGCTTAACAAGACAATTTTAATGCCCCTTGAAAGAACTGTGGTGTTCCGAGTGGTTTAACAAGACGATTTTAATGCCCCTTGGAAGAGACATGGAGGTCACAGTAGCTTATCAAGATGAACTTAATGCCCCTTGGAAGAGTGGTGGAGGTTACAGTGGAATAAAAAGACAAAATCAATACACCGTGGAAGAGACGTGGAGGTCACAGTAGCTTAACAAGACGGTTTTAATGCCCCTTGGTAGAATGGTGGACGTCGCAATGGAATGAAAAGACAATATCAATGCCCCTTGGTAGAGTTGGATGTCACAGTGGAATAAAAAGACAATCTTAATGCCCCGTGTAAGACATGTGGAGGTCACAGTAGCTTAACAAGACGGTTCTAATGCCCCTTGGAAGAGCTGTGGAGTTCAGAGAGGTTTAACAAGACGTTTTTAGTACATCTAGGAAGAGATGTGGTGGTCACAGTAGGTTAACAAGATGGTTTTAATGCCCCTTGGAAGAAAGGTGTAGTTTACTGTGGAATAAAAAGACAATATCAATCCCCCGTGGAAGAGACGTAGAGGTCACAGTAGCTTAACAAGACGGTTTTAATTCCCCTTGGTAGAGTGTTGGAAGTCGCAGTGGAAAAAAAAGACAATATCAATGTCCCGTGGAGGAGACATGGAAGTCACAATAGTTTAACAAGACAGATTTAAAGCCCCTTGGAAGAGTGGTGGAGGTCGCAGTGGAATAAAAAGACAATATCAATGCCCCGTGGAAGAGACGTGGAGGTCACAGTAGCTTAACAAGAAGGTTTTAAAGCCCCTTGGAAGAGCTGTGTAATTCAGAGTGGTTTAACAATACGATTTTAATGCCCCTTGGAAGAGACGTGGAGGTCACAGTAGCTTAACAGGATGGATTTAATGCCCCTTGGAAGAGTGGTGGAGGTTACAGTGGAATAAAAAGACATTATCAATGCCTCTTTGTAGAGTGATGGATATCTTAGTGGAATAAAAAGACAATATCAATGCCCCACGGAAGAGATGTGGAGGTCACAGTAGCTTAACAAGACGGTTTTAATACCCTTGGTAGAGTGGTGGGTGTCGCAGTGGAATAAAAAGACAATATCTTTACCACGTGAATGAAACGTGGAGATCACAGTAGCTTATCAAGACGGTTCTAATGCCCCTTGGGAGAGCTGTGGAGTTCAGAGAGGTATACCAAGACAGTTTTAATACCTCTTGGAAGAGACGTGGAGGTCACAGTAGCTTAAAAAGACAGTTTTAAAGCCCCTTGGATGAAATGTGGAGTTTACAGTGGAATAAAAAGACAATATCAATGTCCCGTGGAAGAGACGTGGAGGTCACAGTAGCTTAACAGGACGGTTTTAATGCCCCTTAGAAGAGTGGTGGAGGTCGCATTGGAATAAATAAACAATATCAATGCACATTAGAAGAGTGGTGGAGGTCGCAGTGAAATAAAAAGACAATATCAATGCTCCGTGGAAGAGATGTGGAGGTCACAGTAGCTTAATAAGACGGCTTTAATGTCCCTTGGAAGAGTTGTGTATGTCGCAGTCTAATAAAAAGACAATAACAATGCCCCTTGGAAGAGTGGTGGAGGGAGCAGTGGAATAAAAAGACAATATCAAATCCCCGTGGAAGAGACGTGGAGGTAACAGTAGCTTAACAAGATGGATTTAATGCCCTTTAGAAGAGTGGTGGAGGTCGCAGTGGAATAAAAAGAAAATATCAATGCCCCCTGGAAGAGACGTGGAGGTCACAGTAGCTTAACAAAATGGTTTAAATGCCCTTTGGAAGAGACGTGGAGGTCACAGTAGCTTAAGAAGACCATTTTAATGCACCTTGGAAAAGTGGTGGAGGTTACAGCGGAATAAAAGGACAATATATTTGCCCCATGGAAAAGACGTGGAGGTCATAGTAGCTTAACAAGACGGTTTTATCGGCCTTTGGAGGAATTTTGGAGGTAGCAGTTGCATAAAAAGACAATATCTATGCCTCTTTGAAGAGTGGTGGAGGTCGCAGTGGAATAAAAAGACAATAACAATGCCCCGTGGAAGATATGTGGAGGGCACAGTATCTTAACAAGACGGTTTTAATGCCCCTTGGAAGAGCTGTGGAGTTCAAAGTGGTTTAACAAGACGGTTTTAATTCCCCTTGGAAGAGATGTGGAGGTAACAGTAGCTTAACAAGACAGTTTTAATGCTCCTTGGAAGAGTGGTGGAGGTTACAGTGGAATAAAAAGACAACATCAAAGCCACAGGGAAGAGACGTGGAGGTGACAGTAGCTTAACGAGACATTTTTAATGCCCCTTGGAAGAGTGGTGGAGGTCGCAGTGGTATAAAAAGACAATATCAATGCCCCTTGGAAGAGTGGTGGAGGTTGCAGTGGAATAAAAAGACAATATCAATGCCACGTGGAAGTGAAGTGGAGGTCAGAGTAGCTTAACAAGTTGGTTTTAATGCCCCTTGGAAGAATGGTGGAAGTCGCAGTGGAATAAAAAGGCAATATTAATGCCCCGTGAAATAGACGAGGAGGTCAAAGCAGCTTAAAAAGACAGTTTTAATGCCCATTGGAAGAGTCGTGGAGGTCGCAGTGGAATAAAAAGACAATATCAATGCCTCATGGAAGAGACGTGGAGGTCACTGTAGCTTTAAAAGATGGTTTCAATGCCCCTTGGAAGAGTGGTGGAGGTTACAGTGGAATAAAATGACAACATCAATGCCACAGGGAAGAGACGTGGATTTCTCAGTAGCTTAAAAAGACAGTTTTAATGCCCCTTGGTAGAGTGATGGAGGTCGCAGTGGAAAAAAAAGACAATATCAATGCTTCGTGAAAGAGTGGTGGAGGTCTTCAGTGGAATAAATTGACAATATCAATGCCCCGTGGAAGAGACATGGAGGTCACAGTAGCTTAACAAGATCGTTTTAATGCCACTTGGAAGAATGGTGGAGGTCTCACTGGAATAAAAAGACAATATCTATGCCCCGTGGAAGAGATGTGGAGGTCACAGTAGCTTAACAAGATGGTTTTAATGCCCTTGGAAAAGTGGTGGATGTCGCAGTGAAATAAAAAGACAATATCAGTGCACCATGTAAGAGTGATGGAGGTCGCAATGGAATAAAAAGACAATATCAATACCTCGTGGAAGAGACGTGGAAGTCACAGTAGATTAACAAGAGGGATTTAAAGTCCCGTAGAAGAGTGGTGGAGGTCGCAGTAGAATAAAAAGACAATATCAATGCCCCGTGGAAGAGACGTGGAGGTCACAGTAGCTTAACAAGAGATTTTAATGCCCCTTGGAAGAGCTGTGGAGTTCCAAGTGGTTTAACAAGACGATTTTAATGCCCCTTGGAAGAGACATGGAGGTCACAGTAGCTTAACAAGATGGATTTAATGCCCCTTGGAAGAGTGGTGGAGGTTACAGAGGAATAAAAAGACAATATCAATGCCCCGTGGAAGAGACGTGGAGGTCACAGCAGCTTAACAAGACTGTTTTAATGCCCCTTGGTAAAATGGTGGACGTTGCAATGGAATAAAAAGACAATATCAATGCCCATTGCTAGAGTGGTGGATGTCGCAGTGGAATAAAAAGACAATATCAATGCCTCGTGGAAGAGATGTCGATGTCACAGTAGCTTAACAAGACGGTTTTAATACCCCTTGGAAGAGTGGTTGGGGTCGCACTGGAATAAAAAGACAATATCAATGCCACATGGAAGAGACGTGGAGGTCACAGTAGCTTAACAAGACGGTTTTAATGCCCCTTGGAAGAAAGGTGGAGTTTACAGTGGAATAAAAAGACAATATCAATGCCCCTTGGAAAAGATGTGGAGGTCACAGTAGCTTAACAAAATGGTTTTAATGCCCCTTAGAAGAGTGGTGGATGTCGCAGTGGAATAAAAAGACAATATCAATGCCCCTTTGAAGAGTGATGGAGGTCGCAATGGAATAAATAAACAATATCAATGCCCCGTGGAGGAGACGTGAAAGTCAAAGTAGCTTAACAAGATGGATTTAATGCCCCTTGGAAGAGTGGTGGAGGTCGCAGTGGAATAAAAAGACAATATCAATGCACCTTGGAAGAGACGTGGAGGTCACAGTAGCTTAACTAGAGATTTTAATGCCCCTTGGAAGAGCTGTGGAGATTCGAGTGGTTTAACAAGACAATTTTAATGCCCCTTGGAAGAGACGTGGAGATCACAGTTGCTTAACAAGATGTATTTAATGCCCCTTGGAAGAGTGGTGGAGGTTACAGTGGAATAAAAAGACAATATCAATGTCCCGTGGAAGAGACGTGGAGGTCACAGGAGCTTAACAGGACGGTTTTAATTCCCCTTGGTAGAATGGTGGACGTCACAATGGAATAAAAAAAACAATATCAATGCCCCTTGGTAGAGTGTTGAATGTCGCAGTGGAATAAAAAGACAATATCAATGTCCCATGGAAGAGATGTCGAGGTCACAGTAGCTTAACAAGATGGTTCTAATGCCCGTTGGAAAAGCTGTGGAGTTCAGAGAGGTTTAACAAGATGTTTTTAATACCTCTTGGCAGAGACGTGGAGGTCACAGTAGCTTAACAAGACGGTTTTAATGCCCCTTGGAAGAAAGGTGGAGTTTACAGTGGAATAAATAGACAATATCAATGCCCCGTGGAAGAGACGTGGAGGTCACAGTAGCTTAACTAGAGATTTTAATGCCCCTTGGAAGAGCTGTGGCGATTCGAGTGGTTTAACAAGACAATTTTAATGCCCCTTGGAAGAGATGTGGAGATCACAGTTGCTTAACAATATGGATTTAATGCACCTTGGAAGAATGGTGGAGGTCTCACTGGAATAAAAAAACAATATCTATGCCCCGTGGAAGAGATGTGGAGGTCACAGTAGCTTAACAAGATGGTTTTAATGCCCTTGGAAAAGTGGTGGATGTCGCAGTGAAATAAAAAGACAATATCAGTGCACCATGTAAGAGTGATGGAGGTCGCAATGGAATAAAAAGACAATATCAATGCCTCGTGGAAGAGACGTGGAAGTCACAGTAGATTAACAAGAGGGATTTAAAGTCCCGTAGAAGAGTGGTGGAGGTCGCAGTAGAATAAAAAGACAATATCAATGCCCCGTGGAAGAGACGTGGAGGTCACAGTAGCTTAACAAGAGATTTTAATGCCCCTTGGAAGAGCTGTGGAGTTCCAAGTGGTTTAACAAGACAATTTTAATGCCCCTTGGAAGAGACATGGAGGTCACAGTAGCTTAACAAGATGGATTTAATGCCCCTTGGAAGAGTGGTGGAGGTTACAGAGGAATAAAATGACAATATCAATGCCCCGTGGAAGAGACGTGGAGGTCACAGCAGCTTAACAAGACTGTTTTAATGCCCCTTGGTAAAATGGTGGACGTTGCAATGGAATAAAAAGACAATATCAATGCCCTTTGCTAGAGTGGTGGATGTCGCAGTGGAATAAAAAGACAATATCAATGCCTCGTGGAAGAGATGTCGATGTCACAGTAGCTTAACAAGACGGTTTTAATACCCCTTGGAAGAGTGGTTGGGGTCGCACTGGAATAAAAAGACAATATCAATGCCACATGGAAGAGACGTGGAGGTCACAGTAGCTTAACAAGACGGTTTTAATGCCCCTTGGAAGAAAGGTGGAGTTTACAGTGGAATAAAAAAACAATATCAATGCCCCTTGGAAAAGATGTGGAGGTCACAGTAGCTTAACAAAATGGTTTTAATGCCCCTTAGAAGAGTGGTGGATGTCGCAGTGGAATAAAAAGACAATATCAATGCCCCTTTGAAGAGTGATGGAGGTCGCAATGGAATAAATAAACAATATCAATGCCCCGTGGAGGAGACGTGAAAGTCAAAGTAGCTTAACAAGATGGATTTAATGCCCCTTGGAAGAGTGGTGGAGGTCGCAGTGGAATAAAAAGACAATATCAATGCACCTTGGAAGAGACGTGGAGGTCACAGTAGCTTAACTAGAGATTTTAATGCCCCTTGGAAGAGCTGTGGAGATTCGAGTGGTTTAACAAGACAATTTTAATGCCCCTTGGAAGAGACGTGGAGATCACAGTTGCTTAACAAGATGTATTTAATGCCCCTTGGAAGAGTGGTGGAGGTTACAGTGGAATAAAAAGACAATATCAATGTCCCGTGGAAGAGACGTGGAGGTCACAGGAGCTTAACAGGACGGTTTTAATTCCCCTTGGTAGAATGGTGGACGTCACAATGGAATAAAAAAAACAATATCAATGCCCCTTGGTAGAGTGTTGAATGTCGCAGTGGAATAAAAAGACAATATCAATGTCCCATGGAAGAGATGTCGAGGTCACAGTAGCTTAACAAGATGGTTCTAATGCCCGTTGGAAAAGCTGTGGAGTTCAGAGAGGTTTAACAAGATGTTTTTAATACCTCTTGGCAGAGACGTGGAGGTCACAGTAGCTTAACAAGACGGTTTTAATGCCCCTTGGAAGAAAGGTGGAGTTTACAGTGGAATAAATAGACAATATCAATGCCCCGTGGAAGAGACGTGGAGGTCACAGTAGCTTAACTAGAGATTTTAATGCCCCTTGGAGGAGCTGTGGCGATTCGAGTGGTTTAACAAGACAATTTTAATGCCCCTTGGAAGAGATGTGGAGATCACAGTTGCTTAACAATATGGATTTAATGCACCTTGGAACAGGGGTGGAAGTTATAGTGGAATAAAAAGACAATATCAATGCCCCGTGGAAGAGACGAGGAGGTCACAGGAGCTTAACAATACGGTTTTAATGCCCCTTGGTAGAATGGTGGACGTCGCAATGGAATAAAAAAAACAATATCAATGCCCCTTGGTAGAGTGGTGAATGTCGCAGTGGAATAAAAAGACAATATCAATGCCCCGTGGAAGATATGTGGAGATCAAAGTAACTTAGCAAGACGGTTTTAATACCCCTTGGAAGAGTGGTGGGGGTCGCACTAGAATAAAAAGACAATATCAATGCCACGTGGAAGAGACGTGGAGGTCACAGTAGCTTAACAAGACGGTTCTAATGCCCCTTGGAAGAGCTGTGGAGTTCAGAGAGGTATAACAAGACGTTTTTAATGCCTCTAGGAAGAGACGTGGAGGTCACAGTAGGTTAACAAGATTGTTTTAATGCCCCTTGGAAGAAAGGTGTAGTTTACAGTGTAATAAAAAGACAATATCAATGCCCCGTGGAATCGACGTGGAGGTCAGAGTAGCTTAACAAGATGGTTTTAATGCTCCTTGGAAGAGTGGTGGAGGTCGCAGTGGAATAAAAAGATAATATCAATGCTCCGTGGAAGAGACGTGGAGGTTACAGTAGCTTAACAATGCCGTTATAATGCCCCTTGGAAGAGTGGTGGACATCGCAGTGGAATAAAAAGACAATATCAATGCCCTGTGGAAGAGTGGTGGAGGTCGCAGTGGAATAAAAAGACAATATTAATACCCCGTGGAAGAGACGTGGAGGTCACAGTAGCTTAGCAAGACAGATTTAATGCCCCTTGGAAGAGCTGTGGAGTTCAGAGGGGTATTACAAGACGGTTTAAATGCCCCTTGGATGAGACGTGGAGGTCACAGTAGCTTAACAAGACGCTTTTAATGCTCCTTGGAAGAGTGGTGGACGTCGCAGTGGAATAAAAAGACAATATCAATGCCCCGTGGAAGAGACGTGGAGGTCACAGTAGCTTAACAAGACAGTTTTAATGCCCCTTGAATGAGCTGTGGTGTTCAGAGGGGTTTTACAAAACAGTTTTAATTCCCCTTGGATGAGACGTGGAGGTAACAGTAGCTTAAGAAGATGGTTTTAATGCCCCTTGAAAGAGTGGTGGAGGTCGCAGTGGACTAAAAAGACAATATCAATACAGCATGGAATAAACGTGGAGGTCACAGTCGCTTAACAAGACCGTTTTAATGCCCCTTGTAAAGGTGGGGGAGGTAGCAGTGGTATAAAAAGACAATATCAAAGCCCCGTGGAAGAGACATGGAGGTCGCAGTAGCTTTACGAAAAGGTTTTAATGCCGTTTGGAAGATTTGTGGAGTTCAGAGTGGTTTAACAAGACGTTTTAAAGCCCCTTGGTAGAGAGGTGGAGATCACAGTAACTTAACAAGATGGTTTTAATGCCCCTTAGAAGAGTGGTGGAGGTTACAGTGGAATAAATAGAAAATATCAATGCCCCGTGAAAGAGACGTGGAGGTCACAGAAGCTTAACAAGATGGTTTTAACGCCCCTTGGAAGAGTGGTGGAGGTTGCAGTGGAATAAAACGACAATATCAATGCCCCTTGGAAGAGTGGTGGAGGTCGCAGTGGAATAAAAAGACAATATCAACGCCCCATGGAGGAGACGTGGAAGTCACAGTACCTTAAAAAGATGGATTTAATGCCCCTTGGAAGAGTGGAGGAGGTAGCATCGGAATAAAAAGACAATATCAATGCCTCATGGAAGATACGTGGAGGTCACAGTAGCTTAACAAGACGGTTTTAATGCCCCTTGGAAGAGAGATGGAGATCACAGTAGCTTAACAAGACGGTTTTAATGCCCCTTGGAAAAGCTGTGGAGTTCAGAGTGGTTTAACAAGATGGTTTTAATGCCCCTCGGAAGAGAGGATGAGGTGACAATACCTTAACAAGATGGTTTTTAATGCCCCTTGGATGAGTGGTGGAGGTTACAGTGAAATAAATAAACAATATCAATGCCCCGTGAAAGAGACGTGGAGGTCACAGTAGCTTAACAAGACGGTTTTTATGCCCCTTGGAAGAGTGGTGGAGGTCGCAATGGAATAAAAAGACAACATCAATGCCCCTTGGTAGAGTTGTGGATGTAGCAGTGGAATAAAAAGACAATATCAATGCCCCATGGAAGAGACGTTCAGGTCACAGTAGCTTAACAAGACGGTTTTAATGCCCCTTGGAAGAGTGGTGGAGGTTACAGTGGAATAAAAAAACAATATCAATGCCCTGTGGAAGAGACGTGAAGGTCACAGTATCTTAACAAGACGGTTTTAATGCACCATAAAAGAGAGCTATAATTTTTCCAGATTTTGGCAGACAGAGTCATTTGACGGCTTGTTTTTTGCGGGATGAGTTGACGCTGTTGTTGGTGCCATTTTCAGGCACGTGACATTTTTTTATCGCTTTCTATTCCGATTTTTGGGAGGCAGAATAAACAAAAACTAACAATTCAGGAATTGTTTTTTTTTTTATTCTGTTCCGCGTGTGGTAAAATTGATAAGGCAGGTTTATTCTTCAGGTTAGTACGTTTACAGCGGTACCACATTTATATCGTTTTTCTATGTTTTGCACTTTTACATAATAAAAGCAATTTTATCGAAAAAATTATTTTTTAGCATCGCTTTATTCTGAGAGCTATAACTTTTTTATTTTTCAGCTGATGGACCTGTATGGCAGCTTCTTTTTTGCGGGACGAGATGCCCTTTTCAGCTGTACCATTTTTATTTATATTTGTCTTTGTGATCGCGTGTTATTCCATTTTTTGTTTGGTGGTATGGTGATAAAGCATTGTTTTTTGCTTCGTTTTTTATTTTTTATTTTTTTACCGTGTTCACTGAAGGGGTTAACTAGTGGGACAGTTTTATAGGTCAGGTTGTTCCGGACGCGGTGATACCAAATATGTGTACGTTTATTGTTTTTTTTTTTATAATAATATTTATTGATGGGTACATTATATTTTTATTTTTGGTGGATTATTTTTTTTATTTTTTTTTTATATTTTTACAATTTTTTTTTTTTATTTCTTTTTTCACTTTATGACACTTTTTTTACTTTTTTACTTTGTCCCACTATGGGACTTTCACTTTTTTTTTCTCTGATCACCTGCATGGCACAGGAATGGAGCACCATCCCTGTGCCATGCAGGCTGTCAGCGCTGGACAGGGAGAAGATAGTTTGAAGATGCACTGCGCATGTCCAAAAAATCTTCCTGCTATCTGGTGACCCCGATGTTGTCATGACGACATTGGGTCGTCATGGCAACATCCTGGAAGCCACGGCAGACAGCGCTGGAGGCCGGAAGACGAGGTGAGTATTCCGATCACCTCCCCTTGCCACCGCAATGCTGCGATCGACTTCGATCGCAGCATTGCGGGGGTTAATGTGCCAGGAGTGGTGCGGGACCACTCCCTGCACATAGCACTGGGTATCAGCTGTGACAATCAGCTGACACCCGGCGTCGATCGCGCCTGCACAGCCTGTGTGTGGGCGAAATCGCCAGGGCGTATAAATACGTATCTGGTCCGTAAGTCCCAGGGCACAGATACGTACTAATACGCCCTATGTCGTAAAGGGGTTAAGAATCATTATTGTTATAGGGGCACTTACAGTATTGTGGCTGTCAACGGTGCACCTGGGGCATTATTACTTTTAGGGGCAAAATGTGGGCACTGTTTTCTAGGGCACTTGCACAGGGCACTAATATTTTAAAGGGGTATTTTTACCATCAAGAGAGCACAAAGGGGGGATTTTACTTTGTAAGAGGCACAGTATTAGCATTATTATGAGGGGGCACAGTGGTGGGCATTATTATTTGGATACTAAGAGGATCAGTAATAGGGACACATACAGCAGCAGCGGCTCAGCATTGGGGTATCAGCAGGATGAGGGGTTTGTGCAGGTTGGAATAGATGGGGTTGGTGCCTGAAATGTGAGAAGTCAAATGTGTCTTTGTTGTGATCTCTGCAGATGAGTCCTGGAGAAGTTGTCGTATCGGTCAGGGACAGAAGGAAAAGACGGGAAAAGTGAATGACTCCAGCAGAAAGGACGTCACCTATAAGGTACTATACAGTGGTGGCTAAAAGTATGGGCACCCCTGCAATTCTGTCAGATAATACTCAGTTTCTTCTTGAAAATGATTGCAATCACAAATTCTTTGGTATTATTATCTTCATTTAATTTGCTTGCAAGGAAAAAAACACAAACGAGAATGAAGCAAAAATCAAATCATTGATCATTTCACACAAAACTCCAAAAATGAGCCAGACAAAAGTATTGGTACCCTCAGCCTAATACTTGGTTGCACAACCTTTAGCCAAAATAACTGCGAACAACCGCTTCCGGTAACCATGAATGAGTTTCTTACAATGCTCTGCTGGAATTGTAGACCATTCTTCTTTGGCAAAGTGCTCCAGGTCCCTGATATTTGAAGGATGCCTTCTCCAAACTGCCATTTTGAGATCTCTCCACAGGTGTTCTATGGGATTCAGGTCTGGACTCATTGCTGGCCACCTTAGAAGTCTCCAGTGCTTTCTCTCAAACCATTTTATAGTGCTTTTGGAAGTGTGTTTTCGGTCATTGTTCCGCTGGAAGACCCATGACCTCTGAGGGAGACCCAGCTTTCTCACACTTATGCTGCAAAATTTGTTGGTAGTCTTCAGACTTCATGCCATGCACACGGTCAAGCAGTCCAGTGCCAGACGCAGAAAAGCAACCTCAAAACATCAGGGAACCTCCGCCATGTTTGACTGTAGGGACCGTGTTCTTTTCTTTGAATGCCTCTTTTTTTTTCCTGTACACTCTATGTTGATGCTTTTTCCCAAAAAGCTCGACTTTTGTCTCATCTGACCAGAGAACATTCTTCCAAAACATTTTAGGCTTTCTCAGGTAAGTTTTGGCAAACTCCAGCCTGGCTTTTTTATGTCTCGGGGTAAGCAGTGGGGTCTTCCTGGGTATTCTACCATACAGTCCCTTTTCATTCAGACGCCGACGGATAGTACGGGTTGACACTGTTGTACCCTCGGACTGCAGGGCAGCTTGAACTTGTTTAGATGTTAGTCGAGGTTCTTTATCCACCATCCGCACAATCTTGCGTTGAAATCTCTCGTCAATTTTTCTTTTCCGTCCACATCTAGGGAGGTAAGCCACAGTGCCATGGGCTTTAAGCTTCTTGATGACACTGCGCACGGAAGACACAGGAACATTCAGGTCTTTGGAGATGGACTTGTAGCCTTGAGATTGCTCATGCTTCCTCACAATTTGGTTTCTCAAGTCCTCAGACAGTTGTTTGGTCTTCTTTCTTTTCTCCATGCTCAATGTGGTACACACAATGACACAGGACAGAGGTTGAGTCAACTTTAATCCATGTTAACTGGCTGCAAGTATGATTTAGTTATTGTCAACTCCTGTTAGGTGCCACAGGTAAGTTACAGGGGCTGTTAATTACACGAATTAGAGAAGCATCACATGATTTTTTAAACAGTGCCAATACTTTTGTCCACCCCCTTTTTTAGGTTTGGTGTGGAATTATATCCAATTTGGCTTTAGGACAATTCTTTTTGTGTTTTTTCATAGAAGACAAATTAAATGAAGATAATAATACCAAATAATTTGTGACTGCAGTCATTTTCAGCAAGAAACTGAGTATTATCTGACAGAATTGCAGGGGTGCCAATACTTTTGGCCACCAATATATATACCTGTACTGTAATCTCTTATAGGCTCTGCAATACTGGTATCTACTACTATATGGTCAACACAGTATGGCGGTAATATCAGTGTTAATCATTGTATAAAGATTTCTGTTAGCAACAGCGTGGTCATCTGCTGAAGTTCTCCTACTTCCACTATTAGGGTGCATCACCATATTTGTAATCAGGGTTATATGGTTAGGGGCCCACTCAGAAGTCCCCCCCCCCTGAACCCAATGGGCCCTATATAATGCTCCATAGAGAATGGGTCCCATATAATGTTCCATAGAGAATGGGCCCCGTATAATGCTCCATAGAGAATGGGCCCCATATAATGCTCCATAGAGAATGGGCCTCATATAATGTTCCATATAGAATGGGCCGCATATAAAACTCCAAACAGTATGGGCCTCATATAATGCTCCATAGAGAATGGGTCCCATATAATGCTCCATAGAGAATGGGCCCCATACAATGCTCCATAGAGAATGGGTCCATATAATGCTCCATAGAGAATGGGCCCCATATAATGCTCCATAGAGAATGGGCTCCATATAATGCTCCATAGATTTAAAAAAATAAATAAATACTCACCTTTCATGGCAGGTCAGGACTCCTCAGTGTCTTCTGGCTCTCTGCACTGTCAGAGCAGAGGTCGCGGTGTACTGACGTCATTGCGCCCTCTGACCCTGACACATCACAGTGTCAGAAGACACGGAAGATACCGGAGCTGCAGAGGATTGAGATGAGGTAAGTATAAGTGCCAGAGCACTGAACAAAGCATGGGGGCTCACTCGCGAGCGCTGGCACCATGCTCCCCCGACTCACTGGCCCCATAGTGCACCAGGGTCCCTGACGGTGAGTGAGCACCCCCGCTTGCCCAAGTGCTGATGCTGGCCCTGCCGATACCCCATATGTGGGGGAAGACTACTCTATGGGCACATGGCAGGGTTCGGAAGGTAAAGAGCTCCGTTTGACTTTTTGAACTCAAAAATGGCTGGAATCGAGAGTGGACGCCATGTTGCATTTGGAAAGCCCCTGATGTGCCTAAACAGTGAAAAAACCCCTATCAGTGACTCTATTTTGTAAACTAGGCCCCTCAAGGAATTTATCTAGATGTGTGGTAAGCACATTGAACCCCCACAATAAACACTATTTTATAGAAAAAATAATTGTTTTTGCATCACTCTATTCTGAGAGCTATAACTTTTTTATGCTTTTTCCTGATGAAGCTGTTTGGTAACTTGCTTTTTGCCGGACAAAATGGCATTTTCAGCCGGTTCCTGACTGTAGGGCATTTTTTGTGAGATAGTAACATAGTAACATCGTTTTTAAGGTTGAAAGAAGATTACGTCCATCTGGTTCAACCCATAGTCTAACATGTTGATCCAGAGGAAGGCAAAAAAAAAAACCCATGTGGCAAACACTAAGCTCCACATTGGGGGAAAAAATTCCTTCCTGACCCCATACGACAATCAGACTAGTTCCCTGGATCAACGCCCTATCAAGGAATCTAGTATATATAACCTGTAATATTATACTTATCAAGAAAGGCATCCATGCCCTTCTTAAATTTTAGTAGTGAATCACTCATTACAACATCATGCGGCAGATGGTGGCACTTGTAAGCTGAAATATGTGCCGAATTCATTAGGTGGCACACACGCTGTTTTACACACTGTATTGTGTGTTGTATATGTGCATGAGGCCTAAGTATGAAGCAGTAAAATGTCTATGTAGAGTAGCAGTAGGGTGGGCCCTGTGGAATCAATCTCCCCTCTGGGCCCGAGGAACTCCAGTCCGACCCTGCTCATAAGTGAGTAGTTCCTTCAGGGGTTTTATCTGAATTGCCTTTTTTTGGGACTTACATGGAAACTCCGACATAAGTGCTCAGCGCAGAACGCAAGATAAATGTGACCTGAGTCTTATTTCGATTTTTGGGAGGTAGAATGAACAAATAGACAGCAGTACAAGAACAGTTCATATTTTTATTTTTGCACCGTTCACTATCCGATAAGTGATAAGGCAGCTTAATTCTTTTGGTCGGTGCGATTACAGTGATACCAGATATATATAGTTTTTTATGTTTTGCTGCTGTCACACAGTAAATATGTTTTTTATTAAAAAATGTTTTTTTTCTTCTCCTTATTCTGAGAGCTATAACTTTTTTATTTTTTGGCAAACAGTTTTATGAAGACTTATTTTTTGCATGACGAATTGCAGATTTTTTTGGTACCATTTTGGGGCACATAGTAATTTTTGATCGCTTTTTAATCAGACTTTTCAGACACAGAATGAACAAAAACCAACAATTCAGTTATTGTCTTTAGATATTTTTTTGCATGGTTCACTGTGCAGTAAAAGTGATAAGACAGATTTGTTTGTCGGGTCGGTATGATTACAGTGATACCAGATGTATATCATTTTTTTTATGCTTCGCTTCGCTAGTTTTACACACTAAAAACTAAATTTGACAAAAAATAATTTATTTTTGCATCATCATATTCTGAGAGCTGTCATTTTTTTATTTTTTTGCCAAATGAGCCATATTAGGGATTGCTTTTTTAGGGACTATTTGACATTTTCATTTATACCATATTTTTTTTATATATGAGTTTTTGATCGCTTTTAATTCAATCTTTTGTGTGTCAGTATGATGAAAAAGCAACAATTTTGGCATGTTTTTTTGTTTTTTTTTACGGCGTTCGCCACACAGAATAAAAAACTTGACAGTTTTATAGATTTATGTTTACATCTTTTGTTTATTTTTGCTTTATTACAAAGGCTGCATTTTTAGTGGTGAATTGGCTTTTTGTGATTTGTCAGCGTTTCTTTTGTTATTTTTTAAAAACTTTTTAACATGCTTTATTTAACTTTTTTTATTTTTTTCACTGTGGGACATGTATAATTGATACTTTGATCTCTGCAGTGAGACCTTTCAGTTTCTCACTGACTCAGCCTGTTAGGCTGGGGTCACACAAGCATATAAAAAAATCAGTCCGATTTTCATCCAGAAAAATGGTTTAATTTTTTCCTCACTTGTCATCCATGTGCAGTCCGTATACAATCCATTTTTTTACTCAGAAGATTTTAATCTTTTACAGGACCATTTACAGCTTGCTATGTTACAGAATTGCAGTGTATCCGTAAAAATCCGATGCCACTCTAATGGTCTGAATGGCATCCAATATTTTTTCTTGCACCCATCCGATTTTGAAGTGAAATCACATCATGCTGCAATTTTTTGCTCACTCTGAATACAGCTCAGAAAAAAAACCTCAGATCTGCACTACCTCATTGAATAACAGCCTCCTCAGGACTGGGAAATTTTTTGTAACAAAATATGTAGTTTTATACTGTGAAAATTATTAACATTGTATACAGTGGGGAAAATAAGTATTTGATACACTGATGATTTTGCAAGTTTTCCTACCTAAAAAGAATGGAGAGGTCTGTAATTTTTATCGCAGGTACACTTCAACTGTGAGAGATTGAATCTAAAAAAAATCCAGAAAATCACATTGTATGATTTTTACATAATTAATTTGCTTTTTATTGCATGAAATAAGTATTTGATACAATAGAAAAGCAGAACTTAATATTTGGTACAGGTACAGCTGTGGGGGTCGTGATGACATTCCACTCGTCCTCCAGTCACTCCAAATTAAGGCTATGAGCATGGGTCAACCATTCAAAGAATGAGTCAGACAACAAGCTGGTTCAAACTCAGAGCACGCTCAAAAGACTACTACAGACAATGTTCTCAGCAATGTTCTGTGTTTATTCCTACATACACAAACCTAAATACACTACATAATGGGGAGGGAAAAGGGGTTGTCCGGGGCGGGGTAAGCCATGAAAGTCCAGTGTCTGGCCACTCCTGATTGGTCCACATCTCCTTATCTCAGTCTCTGGGCAGATATTGCAGCCGTCAGCTTATAATCTTGTTTCGTTTCTCTGAAATAAGTCTTGGCAACACTGGAACTGTTTTAGTTTAAGTTTCGATTTAAGTAATACGTAGCAAGGAAAGCTTATTGTTATAAGACACAAAATGGTGGTTAGTACATTAGCAAAAAAGCGTATAAAAGTTACAAAAGTATAAAAGTTACAAAAATATATATTCTCTTTTACCCCGACATTCCCCCCTAAACACTAAGCTTTCCCTTGCTTCGGGGCCTTTGAGACTGTCCATGTGTGGGGAGAGGGGAGGTGGATTTCTTCACCCAATCATCTTAGAAGCTGCCCCCTTATGGGACGCCCCCAGACAATCGAGCCCTATCCTGGATGACACATGGAGTTCTCCCAACTGTCCCTAAACTAAATCTCTCAATTGAACTTTGTCATGGGGGGGCTGGTCAGGCTTGTTCAAAGGAGTGTATTTCTCCATATCTTCTCTTGATTCAGAAAGGTCCCGGAGGTTGGGACAGCATTGGTTATATTTTTCCTGTATAAGGGGACTATGCAGCACAGGACCACCAGGCCCAATACTAGTAGACCTCCCATTACTAGACAAACTTGTTGGAGGAATCCCTTGAGCCCTCCCAACCAACCTGAGAAAAAGGAGGTATCTACCCCTGTGTGGTAGCTGTCCACCCTGGGACAGACAGTAAGCATATGGAAAGGATATAGAAGAAGGTAGTCATCTTTTATAGACTCGTTCTGTCTCTCTTGCAGTGGGAGGCGTGAATCCAGGTGCTCTTGCCCTCAAGCTTCAGAGCCGTCGGGGTGGTGAGAAGCACAGTGTACGGTCCCTCGAACCGCGGCTGGAGGCAGTCTTTCCGGACAAACTTCTTCACATACACTAGATCGCCTGGGATGAAATCATGTACTGCATCACCTATAGATTCTGGGAGAGAGGCAGATACTGGAGAGCGGGTGTTAGTCAATTCTCTAGACAAGGCAATCACAAATTTTACCACTCTATCATGTGTTTCAGACAACTCTTGGGGCCTAATCTCTCCTATCTTGTGTGGGGTCCCAAACAAAATTTTATAGGGAGTCAGCCCATGTTTGGCCTGAGGAGTGTGTGTGATATGATACAATACTATGGGGAGTAGGTCGGGCCAGGGGAGGGGATGATCTTAGGTCATTTTCAAGAGCTGGATCTTGAGTGTGGAATTCATCCTTTCCACTTTGCCTGAACTGGCAGGATGGTATGGAGTGTGGAGGCCCAAATCTGTTCCCAACATGTTCCAGAGTTCTTCGTAGATATTTGCTGTGAAAGCTGGTCCTTGATCCGATTCTATGACTTGGGGAACTCCAAATCTGCAGGCAATTTCGGTGATCAGTTTCTTGGCTGTGACTTTAGCAGTCATGTTGACAACCGGGTAGGCCTCGGGCCAGGCTGAGAACATATCCACGGCTACCAAAACGTACTCCTATTTTCCTGCTTTAGGCATTTGGATATGGTCGACTTGTATTCTCTGCCAAGGGTAGTCTGGTTTAGCCAGGTGTTGGAGAGGGACCCGTGCCGTACACGTTGGGTTGCAGGTAGCGCAGACAGAGCAGGATTTTGAGTATGCAGTCACAGTGGAAGAGATTCCGGGTGCAAAGTACAGTTTCTTGATACATGCCAAGGCTTGATTCTTTCCTCTGTGTGTAGGCCCGTGAGCCCATGCTGCCACAGCTGAGTACATGCGTCTAGGCAAGCAAGGCTTCCCATCCACTTGGTAAAGAGTCGAGTTGACCTTTGAATCTTTGCGACCTGCCAGCACAGCTCCTGCCGCTTTCCATTGCTTGACTTCTTCAGTGGGGGTCTTCCTTTGTTCCTCACACAATTTTTCTTCAGGCATCCTGACCCCCCTGGATTCCACTCGTGTCTCCGCTGGACTTGTATGATCTTCCGCCGGCTGTTCTTTGGCTCTTGCTCTAGTGAGCGCCACAGCTATGGTTTGCAGGGTCTCCCCCATCTCTTCTTCCTTTTCCTGCCACTTTGATGACACATTCTCCACTGCTGCAGTCTTGGCTGCTTGGTCAGCTAGGTGGTTGCCCCTGGCTTCCCTGGAATCTAGTCTTCCATGGGCCTTGACCTTGATAACAGCAACCTGAATGGGTAGCTCCAGGGCCTTCATTAGGGCCTTAATCCATGAGACATGTTTCACTGGTGTACCTGCAGCTGTGATGAATCCTCTAGACTTCCACAAGAGTCCAGAATCATTGCAAATTCCATGTCCATACCTGGAATCGGTATATATATATTCGCCTTTGTTCCTGCTGCCAGGTGGCAGACCTCTGTGAGAGCCACAAGTTCAGCTTCTTGTGCAGACATGTATGGTGGTAGAGCTTCAGCCTTGAGGACTGTTAGGTCTGTTGTGACAGCATATCCCGTGTGGAACTTCCCTTGAGGGTCTGCGAAACGGGATCCATCAGTCCATAGGTGCAAGGCAGGGTCTGCGAGCGGATGTGCCACCATATTCTCTGGAGCAGAAGTCTCTTCCTGCAAAATTTTTATACAATCATGAGGTTCCACCAATGGACCTTCACCCTCTTCACCTTCCCCCCTAGAAGGTGGAAGCAAAGTGGCAGGATTGATAGTCAGACATCTGGTAAATGTTATATTGGAGGGCAACAATAGGGAACACTGCAGCCGCAGGTGTCTTTGGTTGGTTAGATGTTTCGGAGATGTTTGTTGCAGAACAGCTGAGAGATCATGACCGGCCTGTATAACTAGATCATGTCCAAGGACGATATCAGCTGATTTGTCAAGGAGGATGTGAGCAGCGTGGACCGCCTTAAGGCACGTGGGGGCAGTTCGGGCGACAGGGTCCAGGCGGGCTGAGTAGTAGCCCAAAGGCCAATACTTATGATCATAGCGTTGTGCTAGAACTCCAGAGGCATGACCTTCCGATTCCGAGACAAAAAGGTGAAATGGCTGAGTATAGTCTGGTAAGCCCAAGGCCGGGGCAGAGAAAACAGCCTGTTTAAGGCTGTCAAAATATAGTCTGTGTTGAAGAGAAACACGTGGATCTTCAGCATGAAGCCAAACTGAGCCTTCATCCTTGAGACAGTCTGACATCTCTGGCAAATTTGCTTCAGTGCCACAGAGTAAAAGATCATCCACATACTGTAGAAGGGTGACCTGAGGGTTCTCTTGAACCCATGGCTCCAGAATAGACTTCATAGAATGAGTGAATTGGTTAGGAGAGTTCTGGGCTCTGCGGAGTCCTGGTCCATGTAAGCTGTGCTCCTTGAAAGGTGAAGGCAGAAAGAAACCACGAATCTTCATGTAAGGGTATACTGAAGAAGGCGTTGGCCAGATCTAACTCCGTAAACAAGGTGGCCGTTGGAGGCAGCTGAGACAAGAGGGTGTTTGGGTTGGGTACCACTGGAGTTTCTAAAATGGTAGCTGCATTGACGGCTCTGAGATCCTGAACCAACCGGTATCTTGGAGGCTTTCCCGGAGCGGTTTTCTTTTTTACAGGAAAGAGGGGTGTATTGCATGGAGATACACATCTGACAAGGACTCCTGATTCCAGGAGGGAAACAATTTGGGTACCCAAGCTTTGTTCTTGTGCAGCCTTGAGGGGGTATTGTGGCAACCGTGGGTACCTGTGTCCAGGCTTGAGGTGTACTCGGACCGGGGGAACCTGCAGGAGGCCGACGTCCTCCGGCCCACTGGACCACAGAGAGTGAGGGAACTGTGAGGTATCAAGAAAAGTGTGAGGTTGTATGGTCATCATCATGAGAGGGAAGGCTTTAAGAACACAGCGGTCTTCAGTCCCTTGTTCGGAATGAGGGTCCCGCAAAAGAAGCTCCATACCATGGTTTCCGAAGGTAATTGTTGCCTTCATCCGCTCTAAGAGATTGGCTCCCAACAGGTTGACAGGGCAAGTTTCAGAGACCAAGAATCTTGTGAGTACTCCGGTGAACGGTCCTGCAGACACAGGGACTGTGAGTGGAGAGGAAATATGTTGGCCTTCCACCCCAACACAGGTGAGGGTATCCGGCGATAGGGATACAGAAGGAGGGAGCTGTGCAGAGGAAATGACAGATGTGGCCGCCCCAGTGTCCACCAGGAACTCCAGTGGTTGATGGTCCACCTGTAAAGTGACAGTCCCACAGGCGGCCGTGAGATGCGTAGCCGGGAAAGTGGACACTGGTTGACCGAGCTGTCATTGGCGTGGATGAGATGGTTCACGGGAAGGTCCCTGGTTGTGTGGACCGTCACGGAACGACCGGTCATGGTACTGTCTGCGGGTTGGACAGTCTCTGAGGATGTGGTCAAGGCTACCACACTCCCAACACAACATTCGTCCTCCAGAATCACGAGATTGTCTTCTGTTTCTAGATGGTCCCTTGTCATCTCTTCTGTCTTGTTTTCTATATGTGGGAGGAGTATAATCACCTGTGCCTTTAACCATTACCCACTTGATTCCATGTTGGTTGCCAGGAGGTGGGTAGCTTTCTTGAGCTTGATATACCATGGCAGGAGCGGTTTTCTTCTTTGGCTTAGTATCCTTTTCCATTTTTAGCATTGATTTTTGGAAAGCTTTAACGATGTCCACCGAGTCGTTGAAAGAAGAAGAACGAATCTCGGGCCGTACTCTCAGGACTTCATCTCTGAGAGCGTCTTGTAGGCCATCTACTAGGGCCTGAACCAACAGGGCGGCCTGCGTCTTGACGTGAGGACTGTATCCGAGATCCTCAAAATGCATGCTGAGTCTTGCAGCATATCTTTCCACAGATTCATCAGGGTCTTGTTGAACATCTTGTACAGACCCAGCTTGATCTGACAAGCGATCCTGAGCCCAGGTTTTTAACTGTTTCATGTATTCTAGGCCGGATTCATACGTACTAAGAGATCCTGCTTTTGTGGAATCCATGGCCTTTTGAAAGCTCTCCGTTTTCGGCTAAGTGAGCCTGGCATTCTGCAGCCAGAGTAGAACCAGCAGCAAGGGCAATTTTACGAGCCAATCCTCCAACATGGCTCATACGGGTGTTTGCAGGGTTGATTATGGCCCCCACCCGATGTGTAAGGATGTCACCATAGCCTATTGACAGAGTGACGGGGCGTCCTGATGGGTCTACTAGGTTTCGGGAGCGGCAGGGGTCCCAGACTTCTGAGGGGCTGGGGGGGTGGTGCTCTTTCAGCAGTTGCTTGGAGCAAGGGTCGGAGTATGGGCAATGAATGTGGGGTGGAGGATGCCATAGGAGACGTATGGGGTAAAGGAGGGGGGGCTGGAGTATCTTGAGCCCATGCCTCATTTGGCTCCGTATCGTCTTGAGTAACAGTATGTTGGCGGAGGGAGAGCAGTCTGGCCTGAAATTCTGGGGAGTTGAGGAGGATATCCCCAGGGTTGTGGGTGACTCCCATAGGAAACAGGGGAAGCGTCTCAGCATCGTGGACTGGAGCAGAGGGTGTCACATTAACTTCAGATGGGTGCTCTGGGACTGCGGGCTTTTCCACCTGTGCTGGTGGCTGGTAATATGCACCGGACGGATCTAGTAGTGGATATAGGCCGGATTGGGGCTTTCCGGGCCTCCCACAACAAGTAAGAGGTGTAGCAAGATGGCCGTGGGAGGGAGGAGTTAGAGTGGAAGTGGGATTGTTCTTGGGGGCAGGGAAAGGTGTAGTAAGATGGCCGTTGGAGGAAGGAGGGGGGAGTGGGGGTGGGATTGTTCTTGGGGGCAGGGAAAGGTGTAGTGACAGGCATCAACGGGGTTACGGCCAATTTAGGGTCACATAACAAATCACATTCTGCAGCTTTCATGTATCCGAACAAAGGCTCGGCATTCTCTGTTCCCCCCTGCACCATCTACTCTAAGATGTGTCTGAGCCTGGTGCAGAAGTCCTCACCCAGCTTTCCCAATTTCTGTGTAACACATTCTTTCTACACTGAAAACTAAAGCCTGCCTGTACTGGATAAGCTTATCATGTTATACAAATTCCTAACATTCTTCTTGCCTTCTTGCCTTCCCGTAACTCCACTAATTGGCTTAACTCCCACAGCAGCATTCCGCAACTTACGAGATCTTTCAAATTTGAATATACGCAACATTTTCTTATAGAATGCAATGATCTGTCGCGACTCAGATCACTGGTGCAGCCGACAGGTCGCCACCCGTCAGTGTAGAGTACTCCTCAATACACTGATAAGACAGAGAGACCCCTCATCTATCCCTTTTTCCTAACCTTGAATGGCGACTTTACAGTACGACTCACCACGGCACCCTGACTGACAGCAGAACCCCTCCTTATGAGGTTTCTCTGTATAAGACGAAGAGTACACCTCAATTCGTCACAGATCCTGACAGCAGAACCCCTCCTTATGAGGTTTCTCTGTATAAGACGAAGAGTACACCTCAATTCGTCACAGATCCTGACAGCAGAACACCTCCTTATGAGGTTTCTCTGTATAAGACGAAGAGTACACCTCAATTCGTCACAGATCCTGACAGCAGAACACCTCCTTATGAGGTTTCTCTGTATAAGACGAAGAGTACACCTCAATCCGTCATGGACCCTGACAGCAGAACACCTCCTTATGAGGTTTCTCTGTATAAGACGAAGAGTACACCTCAATTCGTCACAGATTCTGACAGCAGAACACCTCCTTATGAGGTTTCTCTGTATAAGACGAAGAGTACACCTCAATTCGTCACAGATTCTTTCTCCCTTACACTACAATTCAGGAATGCTTTGAAACCTCGATTATCAGTCACGGGAGGCAGCTATCTAAGAAAAGTACAGTGACCGGGGGAGGAGGAGGTGGTGTTCACACGAGCACGCGCAGGCATGCGACGTCACTCGTTTTAACACTTGCTGGTTCAGGACGTGGTGCGGGACGCCTGAGGTCTCACCACTCGACCGGTCACCCACCCAGATCCAACCTGACAGCCCCACAGAAACCGCTGCGGCTGACACACAGGCAAGTGAAACACATATATTATATATATCTCAACTTACCATGTTCGATGGAGGTTGATCAGGCCTCAAATTCAGCCACCGCGGTCACCACCAGGGAAGTCAGCAATATGGGTCCGGGAGGGCGGCGTACCGCTAGCCACGCCGCACGTTGAGCGCCATTTGTGGGGGTCATGATGACATTCCACTCGTCCTCCAGTCACTCCAAATTAAGGCTATGAGCATGGGTCAACCATTCAAAGAATGAGTCAGACAACAAGCTGGTTCAAACTCAGAGCACGCTCAAAAGACTACTACAGACAACGCTCTCAGCAATGTTCTGTGTTTATTCCTACATACACAAACCTAAATACACTACATAATGGGGAGGGAAAAGGGGTTGTCCGGGGCGGGGTAAGCCATGAAAGTCCAGTGTCTGGCCACTCCTGATTGGTCCACATCTCCTTATCTCATTCTCTGGGCAGATATTGCAGCCGTCAGCTTATAATCTTGTTTCGTTTCTCTGAAATAAGTCTTGGCAACACTGGAACTGTCTTAGTTTAAGTTTCGATTTAAGTAATACGTAGCAAGGAAAGCTTATTGTTATAAGACACAAAATGGTGGTTAGTACATTAGCAAAAAAGCGTATAAAAGTTACAAAAGTATAAAAGTTACAAAAATATATATTCTCTTTTACCCCGACACAGCAATTACATCTTCAATGCTCTTACTGAGGGAAGGACGTTTTTGGCCAAAATCTCGCAATAATGACCCCATCCATCCTCCCTTCAATACAGTGCAGTTATCCTGTCCTCTTTGCAGAAAAGCACCCTCAAAGTAGGATGTTTCCCCCACCATGCTTCACGGTTGGGCCGGTGTTCCTGGGATTCTACTCATCCTTCTTCTTCCCCAAACACGGCGAATGGAGTTGATACTAAAAAGTTCTATTTTGGTCTCATCTGACCACATGACCTTCTCCAATGCCTCCTCTGGATCATCCACAAGGTCATTAGCGAACTTCAAACGGGCTTGGACATGTGCCTGTGTGAGCAGGGGGACCTTTCATGCCCTGCAGGATTTTAATCTATGATGGCGTAGTGTGTTACTAACGGTAATGTTGGAGACTTTGGTCCAAGCTCTCTTCAGTTCATTGACCAGGTCCTCCCGTGTAGTTCTGGGCTGATTCCTAACCTTTTTCAGTATCATCCTTACCCATGAGGTGAGATCTTGCATGGAGCCCCAGACTGAGGAAGATTGACAGCCATCTTATGTTTCTGACATTTTCTAATAATTGAGCCAACAATTGTTGCCTTCTCAACAAGCTGCTTGCTTATTGTCCTGTAGCCCATCCCAGCCTTTTGTAGGTCTACAATTTTGTCCCTGGTGTCCTTAGACAGCTCTTTGGTCTTTGCCATGGTGGAGAGATTGGAGTGTAATTGATTGAGTGTGTGGATAGGTGTCTTTTATACAGGTAATGAGTTCAAACACATGCAATTAATACAGGTAATGAGTGCAGAGTAGGAGGGCTTCTTAAATAAAAACTAACCGGTCTGTGAGAGCCAGAATTCTTGTTGGTTGGTAGGTAATCAAATACTTATTTCATGCAATAAAATCCAATTTATTTATGTAAAAATCATACAATGTGATTTTCTGGATTTTTTTTAGATTCTTTGTCTCACAGGTGAAGTGTACCTGCGATAAAAATTACAGGCCTCTCCATTTTTTGTAGGTGGGAAAACTTGCAAAATTGACAGTGTATCAAATACTCATTTCCCCCACTGTATATCTAGTAACATACAAAATAGAGGATCAAAACCACCATTAGGATATGTGCATATGATGTCTTTTCGAGGCGGGCGACATTATCAAGTTTGTCAGAAGGAAGATGCTCAAGGGCACGCTGACTTTTTTTCCCTGAACTGTATTTAGAGTCTTTTGGTCACTTCCTGATTGCTTATGAGATGTTTTTGGCCACTAACATTTTTTTTTACTGAGATTTTCTGGCTATTTCTTTTTAACTTCATTCAATAACTGAAAATGCCTGAAGAATGGTGAGCCCACTTCTGTTAACCGCTTGAAGTCTTTGGAAAATTGAAGCTGTATAAAGCACTTAAATACCTGAATATACAGTTAGGTCCATATATATTTGGACAGAGACAACATTTTTCTAATTTTGGTTCTAGACATTACCACAATGAATTTTAATCAAAGCAATTCAGATACAGTTGAAGTTCAGACTTTCAGCTTTCATTTGAGGGTATCCACATTAAAATTGGATGAAAAGTTTAGGCGTTTCAGCTCCTTAACATGTGCCACCCTGTTTTTAAAGGGACCAAAAGTAATTGGACAATTGACTCCAAGGCTATTTCATGGACAGGTGTGGGCAATCCCTTCGTTATGTCATTCTCAATTAAGCAGATAAAAGGCCTGGAGTTGATTTGAGGTGTGGTGCTTGCATTTGGAAGGTTTTGCTGTGACGTAAACATGTGGTCAAAGGAGCTCTCCATGCAGGTGAAACAAGCCATCCTTAAGCTGCAAAAACAGAAAAAACCCATCCGAGAAATTGCTACAATATTAGGAGTGGCAAAATCTACAGTTTGGTACATCCTGAGAAAGAAAGAAAGCACTGGTGAACTCATCAATGCAAAAAGACCTGGGCGCCCACGGAAGACAACAGTGGTGGATGATCGCAGAATAATCTCCATGGTGAAGAGAAACCCCTTCACAATAGCCAACCAAGTGAACAACACTCTCCAGGAGGTAGGCGTATCAATATCCAAATCTACCATAAAGAGAAGACTGCGTGAAAGTAAATACAGAGGGTTCACTGCACGGTGCAAGCCACTCATAAGCATCAAGAATAAAAAGGAGTAACAGGGGAAAATATGGGGAAATAGCAGATATTAGTCTGTAACTGACAGTTTACAGTTTAACTAGATGTAGCAGAGTCAAACCAGTAACAAACGACAGTTTTTTCATTTAGCTGACTTGTATCCTCTACAAGGCAGTTGCCAGCTGGTGCTGGTGACGCTGTCTTCAGGCGTCCCCGCCCAAACAATGCTCCGTCTTCTAGCGGCAGCGGGCGGTCTCCGGTTTTACCCGCTGAGCCCATAGTCCATAACACGGCACCTCACGTGCTCAGCTCCACGGACCCTGCGTCTCTTCTCCCTACAGTTAGATTGACTCCTCCGGTCCACTGCACTCGGATCCCTTGCTCCAAGTCCTGTAGTCAGGAGCCTGGACCCTCTCACACTGCTCTGCTCCGCAGGACTCAGCTCTGCTTTCCCACGCAAACGTCCTCGTCTCTCCCTCTCTCTCGTCACACCAGGAGTCCCTCTGTCACCAGACCTCCCAGCTCTCTTTCTCGACACACCCCCAGCTTCCCTGTCACATGACTCCTCTGCTTGCAGTCTGTCTTCCCCCTGCAACACGAGGTACGGCCCCGGCAGTTCCGGATCCCTTGCTCTGAAAGTACTTACACCCCAGTCTTCCCCCTTACACATACACTATATAAAAAGACACATATGCATGTTTTTCTCAATATCTGACATGAAATCAGAATAAACCTTTCCCATTTTAGGTCCATTAGGATTACCATAATTTTTAATATTTGCCAAATGACAGAATAATGAGAGAGAGAGAATGTTTTAAGGCATTTTTACTACTTGCTGCAAAATCAAAAGTTTACATACATTTCATTAAAATTTGGTACCATTACCCTTAAACTGAATGACTTGGGTCAAACATTTGGGATATCTTTCCACAAGCTCCTCACAATAGTTGGTCGGAATTTGGGCCCATTCCTCCTGACTAGTGATGGGCGAGCACTAAAATGCTCGGGTGCTCGTTGCTCGGGTCGAGCACATTGGAATACTCGGGTGCTCGACCACAGCAACGAGCCCAATGTAAGTCTATGGGAAACTCGAGCATTTTTCAGGCGCCTCCCCCCGGCAGTCTGCAGAGGGCCTAAAAATTGCCCAAATCGATGGGAACAGTGCTCAAATGACATGGGAACAGCATGCGGAAGACCCCTGGAAGCATTTCTGACTCCCAGGTCACTGCTGTCACCAACGTTATCAGAGGTATTACACCACTTTTACAGACTCACAATAAAACATACAAAAACGAAACCAAAATGGATTTTCCTGGGAAATATGTTAAGGAACATGCTTTCCATTGTAATGACTTGTATTGTATATAAAGAAAAATGAATAGCCAAAAACAAAAATACTCCTCCACACCTTGGGCTATGTTCACACTTAGCGTTTTTGATGCGTTTTTGCACTTTTGCATTGCTTTCAACCGTGGCAAATGCATTCACCAGGAAATGTCATTTTAACATTTTACAACCTTATCTGGCCATGTGGTGTGTGAGACATGATCAGACACATCGTGTTTCATTTATGAAGGAGGGACTCTGAAAGTCACAAAGCCTATTTTATAGGGCCATCAGGCGGCCTTTACTATTCTTAAAGGGCCAGCAGTCGGCCCTCATTATTCTTAGAGAGCCATCAGCCGGCTATGTTTTATTGTTCCCATTACTAAAGAGTGGGTCTCTTATACTGTTATTGCGTATGCAGTGAGTGGCAGGGCTGCCCAAAATTTGGACGCACCCCAATACCCCCTTGAAGAGACTTAGAGGAGGACCTCCTGAAAACAATGTTCCCATTATTAGGAAGTAGGTCTCCCATTGTGTTTGCCTATGCAGTGAAAGCAAGGGTTGCCAAAAATTTGGAGGCACTCCAATGCCCCTTGGAAGAGACGTGGAGGTCAGAGGGCCTCCTGAAAACAATGTTCCCATTATTAGGAAGTAGGTCTCCCATTATGTTTGCCTATGTAGTGAATGCAAGGGTTACCAAAAATTTGGAGGCACTCCAATGCCCCTTGGAAGAGACGTAGAGGTGGGCCTCTTGAAAAAAAATGTTCCTATTATTAGAAAGTGGGCCTCCCATTGTGTTTGCCTATGCAGTGAATGCAAGGGCTGCTAAAAACTAGGAGGCACTCCAATACCCCTTGGAAGACACATGGAGGAGGGCCTCATAAAAAATGTCCTCATTAGAAAGGAGCGGGCCTCCTATACTTGTAATGCCCATGCCCTAAGTGTATGGGCTGACAAACATTTACCCCTAGGGGGTATACATGAACATACTGTATAAAAACTACATGCATCATAAACACCCTTTAAAAAAATTACCTGGTGATATGGTGGTGGAGGATGAGGATGAGGAGAAGGAGGAGGACAAGAGCAAATAGACAAAATCAGGAAGCGTATACCCATGTGTGGGTGTGAAGAGGTGCATGGGAATACACCTCCCAAAAAAAGACACTGGATTTGAGTTTATGTTACGCTGCTATCATTGAGAAGTCTTGCCCAATCCAACCCTTGTTCATTTTTATAAGAGTCAGCCTGTCAGCATTTTCAGTTGACAGGCGGATGCACTTATCAGTTATAATTCCACCAGCGGCACTAAAAACCCGCTCTGATAAAACGCTGGCAGCAGGGCAGGCCAGGACCTCCAAGGCATAGAGAGCCAGTTCATTCCACGTATCCAGCTTGGATACCCAATAATTATAAGGCACAGAGGAATCACGGAGGAAGTTGGTACGGTCGGCAAGGTACTCCCTCAGCATCTTCCCAAACTTTGCACTCCTTGTGAGAGTACCCCGCGCCTCAGGGCCTGTGCGATGGGAGGGGCTGAGAAAATTCTCCCAGAACTTTGACAGTGTTCCCCTGCCTCTGCTGGATTGAAGTTGTGTTTCTCTTGCCTGTACTCCTTGGTTGTCCAACGAACTGTGACCTCTGCCACCAGCGTTTTCAGATGGGAATTTTTTTAATAGTTCCGCAGCAAGGGCCTTCTGGTACTGCCCCATTTTTGTAGACCAGTCAGCCTCAGAAATAAGAGATATAAAGTTCTCCTTGTAGCGTGGGTCTAGAAGTGTCACCAACAAGTAATGACTGTCGCCCAAAATTTTGAAAACGCGAGGGTCATGGGAAAGGCAGCGTAACATAAACTTAGCCATACGTGCCAGACTGCTAACAGGCAAGAGGATGACTGACCATGCTCTCCTCTTCCTCCTCCTCTCTGTCCTCTGGCCATCCACACTGAACAGATGGGATGACAGTTATGCAGGTAGTACCGTCTATAGCTCATGAAACTAGCTCCTGTTGTTCCTCCTCCTCTTCCTCATTGTCACCCAATCCACATTGGGATGAGTTGAGGCTTGGCTGTGTGTAATCACCCTGTATGGTTCCTTGCTTCATCTCATCGTGCTCCACCTGCAATGCATCCTCTTTGATTGTGAGAAAAGAGCGTTTCAGAAGACAGAGAAGCGGGATGGTGATGCTAATTGTTATGCACACGCCCGGGCTGACTGGCGTGTGCGTGATTTAGTGATTCCACTGTGCCATGAACCGGAGAGTGCCTGGAGGGGCGTAACTAAGTATCAACCCGATCCGACCAAGGTCGCACGACGGCTACGATGCCATGCGCCAGAGAGGAACCGAGAAGAGGGACCAGGCGTGACTCCAGGTCAGACCCCTGACACGGCTGTTTACGCCCACACCGGGGAACACAGGAACAGGCAGGTTAGGCTGGCATACAGACAGGTGGGTATTGGCAGGCACTGCTGGAGTGCAGACAGGAGGATACTGGCAGGCACGGCTGGTATGCAAACAGGAGGGTACTGACAAGTACAGCTGGCGTACAGACGGGGAGGTACTAGCAGGTTGGAGCACAGGCTGGATAGGGTCCAGTACAGACTGGGATTCAGGAACAGAACTGAAGATGCGGTAGACAAGCAGAGCAGAGAGGAACCGCCGGAGAGGTGGGCAAGGCGGAGCAGAGAGGTACCGCCGAAGCAGTGAGCAAGGCGGAGCAGACAGGAGCCGCCTGAGTGGTGAGCAAGGCAGAGCAGGCAGGAACCGCCGGAGCGGTGAGCAAGACAGAGCAAGGAGAAACTGCCAGAGTGGTGAGCAAGACAGAGCAGGGAGAAACCGCCGGAGCGGTGAGCAAGACAGAGCGGGCAGAAACCGCTGGAGCGGGGAGCAAGACAGAGCGGGCAGAAACCGCCAGAGCGGTGAGCAAGGCAGAGCAGGCAGGAACCGCCGGAGCGGTGAGCAAGGCAGAGCAGGCAGGAACCGCTGGAGCAGTGAGCAAGGCAGAGCAGGCAGGAACCGCCGGAGCGGTAAACAAGACGGAGCAGGCAGGAACCGCCGGTGCGGTGAGCAAGGCAGAGCAGGCAGGAACCGCCGGAGCGGTGAGCAAGGCAGAGTGGGCAGAAACCGCCGGAGCGGTGAGCAAGACAGAGCGGGCAGAAACCGCTGGAGCGGGGAGCAAGACAGAGCGGGCAGAAACCGCCAGAGCGGTGAGCAAGGCAGAGCAGGCAGGAACCGCCGGAGCGGTGAGCAAGGCAGAGCAGGCAGGAACCGCTGGAGCAGTGAGCAAGGCAGAGCAGGCAGGAACCGCCGGAGCGGTAAACAAGACGGAGCAGGCAGGAATCACCGGAGCGGTGAGCAAGGCAGAGCAGGCAGGAACCGCCGGAGCGGTGAGCAAGGCAGAGTGGGCAGAAACCGCCGGAGCGGTGAGCAAGGCAGAGCGGGCAGGAACCACCGGAGCGGTGAACAAGGCACAGCAGAGATAAACCGCTGGAGCGGTGAGCAAAGGCAGAGCAGAGCAGACAGGGCACTGTTCACACGGAACAGACTGGAAGAGAAAGGCAGAACCAGATACACACAAGATACTTGCAATGAAGTAGCGAGTGTACTCTAAACTCACAAACGGAAGTACAGCGACAATGAGTAAGAGTTAGGTGCAGGTTCAGACTCTGCAGAAAAAGGGAAGGTATGAACATAAAGACAGGTAACAGGCTAGGAGAGTGTTTAGACAGGAACTGAGTGTTCAGACAGGAACTGACACTGCAGCGAGATACAGGAGCGAGTCTGGGTATGCGGCCCCCAGAAAAGGCGGAACGAACAGGATAGGAGCGAGTTCAGACTGGCCTGGAAATACAGCCTCCAGGAAGGCGGACAGACAGGCAAGAAAACACAGATAACAGATCTAGGTATGCGGCCCCTAGAAGGCGGGACGAACAGGCTAGGAGCGTGTTCAGACAGGCCTGGAAATACAGCCTCCAGGAAGGCAGACAGACAGGCAAGAGAAACAGAACAGGACCTGGCACATTCAGAGTCAAGGAGCACACTGAATGATAGAGTTGCTCAGGCACCAGCTTCCAGGTGAAGCTGGTTTAAATATCCAGTGACAGACAGCAATAGGCTGAGGACGCATTAGGGGTGTGCCCACAGCAGCTACAAGAAACAGGAAGTAACCGGGCCGCCGCCCTAAGCAGTCAGAACAGAGACAAACAGACAGCATGAATAGAAGCCAGGCTAGCAGACTGGACTGAAGATTGAGTTTGCGATCTTGCACAGTGAGAGATGGTGCAGCATGCAAGCCCACCACCAGGTATGTTACACTAATTATGGCGTCATCGCCGCTCACCATCTTGGTGAAGTTCTCAAAGTTTTGGAGGATGGTACATATGTCTGACATCCATGTCCACTCCTGAGGTCTTATGTGTGGAGTCTGAACTGAATACCGATGGCCTTGTTGATGCTGGTACTCAATATCTGCCCTCTTCTGCTCACAAATCCTTCCCAACATCTGCAGTGTTGAGTTCCAATGCGTGGGGACATCACACAGCAGTCTGTGAGCCGGAAGCTGCAAACGCTGCTGAAGCACGTCAAGTGCAGCGGAAGCTGTAGCTGACTTTCTAAAATGGGCACACAGGTGGCGTATTTTGACAAGCAGATCCGGCAGCTCCGGGTAGGATTTGAGAAATCGCTGAACCACGAGATTAAGCACATGGGCCAGGCATGGTACGTGTGTGAGCTCGCCTCGCCTCAGAGCGCCATCAGGTTCCGGCCATTGTCACAAGACCATGCTTGGCTGTAGGTTCAGTGGTGTGAGCCACAGATCTGCCTGCTCTTTCAGAGCTGTCCACAACTCTTCAGCATTGTGGGGTTTGTCACCTACGCATATTAGCTTTGGCACAGCCTGTTGCCGCTTGGCCGAGGCAGTGCTGCAGTGCTTCCAGCTTGTGACTGATGTAGTCATTTCAGAGATGGAGGCTGAAGAGGAGGAGGTGCAGGAGCTGTAGACTGTTGGGGCAACCCTGATTGATCTAGGGCCCGCGATCCTTGACGTCGGGAGGACGTGTTAAATTCCAAGATCCGACTGCGTCCCGGCTTCCACTATGTTTACCCAGTGTGCCATCAGCGAGATATACCGTCCCTGCCCACAAGCACTTGTCCACGTGTCTGTGGTTAGGTGGACTTTCCCAGTAACTGCGTTGTTGAAGGCACGGCTAATGTTTTGGGACACGTGCTTGTGTAATGCGGGGACAGCACACCGGGAGAAATAGTGGCGATTGGGCACCGAGTACCGAGGAATGGCTGCCGCCATCAGGTTGCGGAATGCTTCCATCTCCACGAGCCTAAAAGGCAACATTTCAAGCGCAAGCAGTCGTGAAATGTTGGAATTTACTAGTGTGGCCTGTGGGGCATTGGCTGCATATTTGCGCTTACGTTCCAAGCACTGGGGTATGGACTACTGAATGCTGTGCTTGAACAAGGACGTCGACGTGCTTCCTGATGCTGCTACTTGAGAGTGTGCAACGACAGGTGCAGGGCAGGAGGCATCTTGGCATGCGCCATGGAGAGGGGATTGGGGTGCATGCACAACAGCGGAAGAAGCAGTGGTGTCACCTGCAGACACTGTTTCTAGACCCTGGTGTTCAGCTCACTTAGTGGGGTGCTTTGCTGCCATGTGCCTGAACATGCTGGTGATGGTCAGGCTTCTAGTTATGCTACAAAACCAAAAAGATCTATTTTGGAGAGAGAAATTTGAATGTTAAGGAGAAAAGATTTTTTTCCCCCCTATACAGAGATATTAATATGCCCCCCCCTACCATTCAGGGCTGCTCATGACTGTTGCTTTAGCGCTGATGGACGCCCAGCACTTTGCGACGCAGTGAGGTGGCCACTCTGTGTGTTTGCGTGGTGCTGAGCCTCCCACAGCCTGTTGCCTGCTCATTCAGGCTTTCTGATGCGCCCTCTGAACCTTAACACACCTGTCTCTGTGTGCATATGCCTCCGTCCCGGCGGCGTCTCCGACGGGCCGCGTTGCTGTGTAATGTGGGAGGTACTCCAGCCCCTTCCTGGCCGCGTGTGACGCGCGGGCGTCCGCGTCATCGCCAGGGGCGGGACATTACAACGTACCGAATTCCGATTGGTACATTCTGGTACATAAGGTGTCCCCTCTCCTCATGATAACCACGCCTCCTGACGAAGCCACTTCCGGGAAAAACGCGCGTCGAGGCTGCTTTACACCCCCAGCATTCTCTCCCACGCTGCCTTAGATCCCATTGACATGACTCAAGGTAATGGAAGCTTAATGCCTGTATTCATGATTTACTGACACGTACATTTCATAGCGTAACTATTATGATTTATTGCTCATTTGATTGCATGTAACCGCTCTGGTATCTACCTGTATGTATTTTATATACAGGGCTATCAGTCTTATGCTAGATATTTTCTCAGCTTCCCTCATAGGATTTGTAACCATTATCACCAGATATGGTCAGTGTTAGGATTTTCATCCATTGGCAGCATATTTACATTTTGGGGTGTTAGTCTCTTTGCTACATTATCCACCCTACTCCACTACTCTCTAGCTGTCTTCTCCCACCTTCCCTTGTTGCCCTCATTTTGTCCTTCACTATTGTAATTTTTATGATATTAATATTTTTTCAATAAAGTACAGTATATATTTATCATTTAAATCCCTCATGTGTGTCTGTTTGGAGAGTACTTATAAGTAGACTAAAATCATTACCTGTATAGGGGGGAAAAAAATCTTTTCTCTTTCACATTCGAATTTCTCTCTCCAAAATAGATCTTTTTGGTTTTACTTCTACTATAGGGATTTGCTGACCATGTATTATATGTTAGGCAGATAGGCTTACTAGTTTTGCTACCCCTGCTGATGCTGGCCTGGCAGGTGGTGCAAATGGCCTTTTTGGAGTTATCGGCAGAGTGTTTAAAAAACAACCAGACTCAGGAAGACCTAACAGTTGTACTGGCAACTTCCTTCGTGTTGGTGTTACGGGGCACGGTTGCCTGCCTCTGTCTGTGGCCACCACACTGCTTCTTCCTGCCTGTTGGGGTGCTCTGCCTCCCTCCCCCTGTGTGCTGCTGTCCTCGCTCTGCATGTCCTCCTACCAGCTAGGGTCAGTTACTATATCATCCACCACCTCGTGTTCCACTTCTGCACCCTGGTCTTCTTCTTAACTTTCTGTCAGTTGTGTCTCATCATCATCCACCTCTTGCGACACTTTCCCACCATCCCCATGGCTGCTCAAACATTTGGGCATCGCTACATCCGATCTCCTCTTGCCCTGCTTCAAGTGGACCGGGCGAGAGGCCCGAATCTTTAAATGGAAAAGTGAACAGCTCTTCGGAGTCTCCAAGTGTGGGATCAGTTGTCTCTGGGCACTCGGCATGGTGGGAGGAAGGAGGATTA
Source organism: Phyllobates terribilis (assembly GCF_046119375.1). Classification (NCBI taxonomy): domain Eukaryota; kingdom Metazoa; phylum Chordata; class Amphibia; order Anura; family Dendrobatidae; genus Phyllobates; species Phyllobates terribilis. The sequence goes on from NW_027363502.1 coordinate 336,496, forward strand.
GGGTGAGGAATATGCAGTCCAGACTCACGGCTACTGAGAGTTGGCCGTGTGGAAGACAGGGTGGTGGTGGTGGTGGCAAAGTGACTGGAAGCATTATCCGCTATCCAACAAACAACCTTTTGACACTGCTCTTGGTTCAATAGTGGTGTGCTGCGGTCCCCTAAGAATTGGGACGAGAAGGTCAGGCGAGAAGATGTGGGTGTTTGTTGTGGCACAATTTCAGTTTGCCCACGGCCTCGGCTTCAGCGTCTGCATGCATCATCACCATCATGTCCAGTTCCCTGTCCCTTGCCAAGTGCCTTGTCCATTTTAAATGGAGGACAATATCTTCTGACTCACCCAGGGGGATATGGGGGACTCGGTACCCGGGCCTTTACCTTCTTGGGATGTCACGGCAGTCGACACACAGGCCCGTACACTGGAGTCACTCTTTAAAAAGGGGGTTGTTGCTTGAAGGGATGAATAATAGTTTGGTCTCGTGACGTCACTTGTGGTTCCTGGTAATGAGTACCAGCGCTGCTGCAGACCTCTGGAGCAGATGTTAGGGCAGCTGGGTTGGTGCGGCTCTCCACAGGCAGAGCTCAGCTCCACGGCAGTGTAGGTGCAGATGGTAATGCTGGGCGTTGTAGTGCAGGAGTGATAACATAGCAGCAATAACTGATTGAGACAGTGGGGTGCAGTCGTCCGAGTTTACTCACAGTTATCAAGTTCCTCAGGTTGCCTGTACAGGTGACAGCCTCCCACGTCGCGCTGCGTTCACCAGGCAGGGGTCCAGCACTCCCTCAAGTATCTCAAGGGCACTTAATGGGACCCCTTTCTGTATGTTCCTTTCTTAGCCGACTTCCCGTGCTGGGTCTCTCCCTCCTGCCCTGTTCCCCGCCACACAAAGTACCGATCAGGTACCTTGGGATCCCTCTGGCAACTTGAAGTTCCCGGACCTTACTTGATGCCCTTTTCGGTGGCTTAGGTGCGGATGTGGCAACTGCACCTTGAAAGTGCAGAAGCCTCCGGTTTTCTAGCTGAGACTTAAAGTAACTTGGCTAGCCCAGGGACCGGTTTCCTTCTTGTGGCCTGATCCCTCTACCGCCTGGCAGATTCGGGCATACGGGTGACGGTCCGGCACTCACCGTACCCAGTGGGACCCCTTTTGCTCCTGGAGCCTTTCTCTCTTGCTCCCACTCCTCTCTCAGTCTTGGCCATGACAGGCCAGACCTGCCTCCCGAGTGGAGCTCCTGAAAAGCCTCCGCTCCCGACGTCCTCACACTCCCTCTCTCTTCGTTCAACTCTCTAAAAATATGGCTTCCCTATATATATATGCCTCTTCTTCAAGTGCTCCCCTGATCTGCGTCCTCCACCCACACCCACTACATGGTTCCCCATCAGTTTGGTCCCCCCCACTCCAGCCAGGGGCAGCAGAAAGCAGTGCATATTGCCCTTCCAGATGGTCTGGAGTAGTGTAGTGTTGGGTGCAGGTGTTAGGGTCCCGGGCAGCACTCCATCCTTACCTGAGAGAAGGAGATGCCATACCTCTGGGTGAAGTGCAGTACCGCTGTGGCGACTGAACCCTCAGGGGCGCCACACTTCCACACTCACTACAAATGGCTGAATTTGGAGCGAAGTTTTATGTAATCCGTGTGACGGAGAAACCACAGTTTTAAATACCTGGCCTGTAGGTAACTATTTTTAACAGCAAACTGTTGTAAATTGCTTCACTGACAGACTGAAACAAATTTTTAATGGAGGCCAGAAATGGCAGTATTGTCTGAAAACGTATATGTGATCCGTGTGACGGAGAAAACACAGTTTTAAATACCTGGCATGTAGTTAACTATTTTGAACAGCAAACTGTTGTCAATTTCTTCCCTGACACACTGAAACAAAATTTTAATGGAGGCCAGAAATGGCAGTATTGTCAGCACAATTATATGTGATCCGTGTGACGGACAAACCACAGTTTTAAATAGCTGGATTTTTAGCGCTGTAATATGGAAAGGAACTGGCTGTATTCTGCAGTGCCAACACGCAAATGGCGCAGAACAACGGTGTTCTCTGGATTGCTTTTTAAGCAAATAATGAGGATTAAGATGCCCCAAAAAATTATTCCTGGCCCCTGAGACCTGGGCCTATTTCTAGAAATATCTAACAGCAACAGCAGACAAAACTGCCGAGATGCTCGGGCGAGCACCGAGCAGTAGCGAGCATGCTCACTCATCACTGCTCCTGACAAAACTGGTGTAACTGATCAAGGTTTGTAGGTCGCTTTGCCTGCACCTGCCTTTTCAGCTTTGCCCATAAATTTTCCATAGTATTGAGATCAGGGCTTGGGAAGCCTTAAAGCCACAGCTGTGGCAGAACAAATCTGATGGAATCTGCTAGACCCGGCAAAAGGTAAAAGCGGTGCGTTATATGGACATTAATATAGTTACTTTGCTGAAGGCTGTAACTGGAGCCAAGTGGACCTGGCTGCCACTTGAAAGGCTCTTGGTTGTTATGTGTGTAAACATGCCGGTGAGCCACTGAGATGGACTGTGTGATAAGCAGTTATGAAGTGTAATAAACTGCTGGATTTCATGTTACTGGAAAACGTTGCATATGTGCTTTAATTGACCCGCTGAAGCGAGTGTCCCCCAGCGTGATGACTAGCGCTGCCTTACATGTGGTTGGAGAATGCGGCAACTGCAGCCCGGTTGCTAGGGGCAACTGCAGCCCGGTTGCTAGGGGTAACGGCACAGGACGACGAGTGTGGATACAAGCATCTTGTTGTGGCTCGGCTGGGTCACGAAGATTAAAGCATCTTGTTGTAATTCAGCGGGGTTACAAAAATTGTCCTCGCACTCAAACCTGGTTTGCTGTGGCTGGGCGGGGTCACGAAGATTAAAGCATCTGGCTGTAACTCGGCAGGGTTACAAAAATTGTCCTCGCACTCAAACCTGGTTTGCTGTGGCTCAGCAGGACCATGAAAATTTTCCGGGGAGAGCAGTGTGAAGTGTCTAGTGTGAACAGTGTACCGTGATGACCATGAATGGTTCAGTACCTCTAGACGGAATGGAGAAGGGGTTAGATGACCGTCTGCAAATGGTTTGGAGCGAAATGGAGTGTCCTGAAGCAATGCAGGAACAGATAAAGATGGCTGTGAAGGGAGCAGCAAATGAGACTGAAGCTATTGAGCAATTAAAGTGCCTGTTAAAATCGCAGCCGCAGGCATTTGAGAAACGACAGCAGGTCATGGTGCAGGAAGGGCAGGAGCTGTTGGCCCTTTACAGAAAGGCGACAACGGACCATTATGTGAGTTCTTCTGGGGCGCCATTATTGTCCCAGAGTGCCCGGGGAGGTGGTAAGAGATGTTGTGAATTGGGTCCTAAGACTATTGCTGATTTTTTTTGTAAAAATCCCCCTACAGGTGTGGGTGTCCAAAAAGGGGGGGAGTTTCAAAAAGGGGCGGATTTTCAAAAGAGCATGGAGTATAGAAAACTAAAATTTGTTACTGGTTGTGGGTTGGTACCGCCTAAAAATGACAATTTAACCATTGATAACGGGGTAGCTTCAGTAGAAGGGGTTGACGTCAAGGTGGGAGGTGACTTGTTGGCCCACAACTCCATGGGGAGTGACACAGACCCCACAACTGACGGTGACACTATGAAAGTAGAAAGAGAGTTCAGTCAGGAGGGGCTAGATGAGGGGAGAGAGTCCCACTCTCGTCGTCGATGGCACAAAGGCCACAAAAAAGTTGCTCCTGTAGATTTTGCTGAAAGGGCAAATAAAGAAAATGCAAGGCTGTGTGCCTTTATTCCGAGTTTGGATCCTCTTTTAGAAGAAGAGGAGGTGACGTTGCCAGTAGCAACCTCCGATACAGTACTGAGACAGAAGGATCAGGATCCGACAGCCCTGAAAGAGGAGGCGGCCAGTCATGACCAAGAGCTGGAGCCTATCAGGCAGCAGTGTCAGCGTGACATGCTGCAACGAAGGGAAAACCTGGAGAACGTGTCCTCAGACCAGCTGAGCCTGGAGTCTGAACAGCAGAAAATAAACAAGGTTGTAAGGAACTTGCAGCGAGAACTGGAAGAAAGCCGCGAGGAAATCAACAAATGGAAAGAAAGGTTTCAGAGAAATAAAGAGGAGGTTTCTCAATTGGAGCTTGACAAAGCGGAGTGTGAAGATGAGTTGTGAGAGGTGAAAGATCGCTTCTCCCTGGTATGGTTAGAGCTGAGGCAAGTGAAGCAAAAGCTGGATTAGGGTCTACACCAGAAGGATAGGGAGCTGTCTGCCCTAAAAGAGGCGCTGCAGGATGAAGTTTCTGGACGTGATCAAAACCTAGAACGACTGCGCGAACAGTTCAACCAGAAGCTGTGTGAATCCAAGAAGGAGTGTAGTGAACTCAGTAAGGAACTGCAACAAATTAAGAGAGACTATGAGGATCTCCTCAAGGTTAAGAAAAAACTAGAGGAGGATAAGGCTGATGCAGAGCACATGCGCCAAGTGGTTGAGACCACTCTACAGGACACCCGTGATGAAAATGATGATCTCCGCAGAAAGACCCTAGGTCTGGTAGCTCAGGTGAAGGAGCTGCAGACGTTCTCTGATAATCTCCAGAGGGCAGAGACGTGCCTTAAGGAAAGAATCAGCAAGATGGAAGCTGAGCGGAAAAAGATGGAGGAGTCCATCGAAGAAGGGAGGTATGAAGCAAATGCCTCTTCAGATAATGCGAGCTTGGGTGATTCGGTGGATGTGAGAGCCAAGATCAAGGAACTCAAGGAGTTGCTACAAGCCCATTGGAAGCAAGAGAAGCTTGAGAGACTGGCTGTCGAGAGCCGAGTGGGCGCATTGGAGACAGAGAGCTCTGAGAAAATTCTGCTGATAAAGGAGCAGTTGAAGCCGGAAGAGCTTCAGAGATTGGTTGCAGAGAGGCGAGTGGCTGAGCTAGAGGAAGAAGAGGTCAAGACGAAAATTCTTGAATTTGTAGCTGTGAGTCAGCTCAGGGGAAGCATACAGGGTGAAGAAGCTGAAAGTCAGTTCCCCCTGAAACCTGAGCCGGTTGATCGACTGAAAACCACTGGTGAAACAGAAATGTCTCGGTACAAGTGCCTCATAGATGTACCCGAGGATTTGAGAGAAGAATGCACCAGTGAGTCCGTGCATGAAGAGTTTAAGAAGGCCATGGGAGCCTGTAAGGTATACTCGACCTCAGAAGCTAAACAGCTGTTGGTCCTGTCCACAACCGAAGTCACAATGAAGAGGGTGGCTATCCTAAGTAACATGCACTGGCGATGTATTCGCACAAAGCGGTTTGTCCGGTTGAAGACGAAACAAGCCATTAGACAACTGGAGCTTATGAGTAAAGCTCAAAGTCTGCATGAAGAGGTCATCCGGGTGCCTCATGCTCTGGTAAGAAAGCTCATTGTGGGAAATGGCCGAGCCATGCAGATGATGGTAAAGAAGTCCGGTGTGATGAAAGTAAGCAGTCCACGTGATCGACAGGACTCGGTACCAGATGAAGACGGCATGGTGTCATTCTCCGCTGTAGGAACAGAAGAAAGTCTTTTATATATTCGCATACTGTTGGAGTACCGAGTGACCTACCTGCGAGAGGTAGAACAGTTGAATCTCGCTAGACTGCGAGTGGAAAGACAGAATCGCCTGAGCAGCAGAAGATGGCAGCCGTCTAGAAATTGTGAGACCAGACAGAGAAAGGACCCTTCAAATAATAGAACGGCTACAGTAGAAGTTAGAGACTTTCCAAGATGTCCTGAGGATAGTGGGCGTGGGTTTAGAGGTAGTGAGACTTCCAGTAACTCAGGTCTGAGTGGCCCATACAAACGACCCAATAGAGTACGGGACAGTAGGGAGTCGAACCGGACCTTAGATACCAGGGTATGTGAGTCACACTGCTGTATTGACCGCTGGGAGCGGGGGAGGTCTGACAAGGTTACGACCGACCGCTGGGAGTGGGGAAGGTCTGACAAGGTTACGACTGACCGCTGGGAGCGGGGGGAGGTCTGACAAGGTTACGACTGACCATTGGGAGCGGGGGAGGTCTGACAAGGTTACGACCCAGAAATTTGACTTGACGAAGGCAGTGACAATGACAGAAGGTAGGTCCCTAAGGAATGGGCTAATGTTGATGATTAGTGTTCCAGGGGCTGAGCAGCGCAATTGTCAAGTACTTGGTCTCTGTGTGAACTGTGGGTTATAATGTGATTGTGTATATTATGTGTTCAACCCCACAAGTTTGAACAGAGGGGGGATATGTAATGCAGCGGCTTGCGGCATTACTGTAATGGTCCAGGGTGTGTTCTGGCTGACCATGTACCTCTCCCTCAGGTGACTGATCACATGACTGTGACATCATCACAGGTCCTGTGCACACAGAAGGACTGATCACATGATTGTGACATCAGCACAGGACCTGTGTGCACTGGAGGATATATAAATCTTGGTGCTTTTGAAACAGGGTGTGAAAGGCATGAGGCCTGTTCCCCGTGTGTGGGACACCATTAGAGTGTGAGGCCTAGTGAAGCCGGGTGAAGCCTGAAAGGCAAAGGCAGGATCCTTGTGTATAAGAGATGCCAGTAGCCTTGGAGGGCAAGAGGCTTGGAAGACAAGAGTCCTGAAAGGCAGAGGCTGGTTTCCTTGTGTGTGCAAAGAGATGCCAGTAGCCTTGGAAGGTAAGAGGGCTGGAGACCCCCATCTGGGAAGCCGTAAAGCCACAGCTGTGGCAGAACAAATCTGATGGAAACCGCTAGACCCGGCAAAAGGTAAAAGTGGTGCGTTATATGGACATTGATATAGTTACTTGGCTGAAGGCTGTAACTGGAGCCAAGTGGGCCTGTCTGCCACTTGAAAGGCTCTTGGATGTTATGTGTGTAAACATGCCAGTGAGCCACTGAGATGGACTGTGTGATAAGCAGTTATGAAGTGTAATAAACTGCTGGATTTCATGTTACTGGAAAACGTTGCATGTGTGCTTTAATTGACCCGGTGAAGCGAGGGTCCCCCAGCGTGATGACTAGCACTGCCTTACAATATATATATGTAAGTATGTGTAGACACTGGTTAGGCTACTACTGTAACGGCTTGAGTATATATGACACTGATCAATTATCATTATGGCCTCTGTCAGGTAATTACATAGATGATGCTCAGTGACAATAGTAAATGGCCCAGTAATACAATATGGGAGAAGAAAGATGACACTCACCATAAGGGTCTTGGTATTTTTGTTGGCTAAAAAATAGCAGCTGACCTGTTACAGGAGAGCGTGGGTGCATGCAGGTGCCGACCATTTCCTGTTATTGTGCTGCTTCGTTTGGTGTGACTAATAAGACAAATAAATATACCAAGATACTTCTTACTTCTGGTGAGCTCTGATTGTCTTCTCCCATATTGTATGAGCTCAGTCTAACCCCACCTGCACCCAGAGCTGTGGAGTCGGAGTCGTGATAAAATGGACCGACTCCGACTCCTAAAATATATAACAAATTGGGTGTAGTAGTTCAATGCAGTTTGTGGAGAATATTATTTCATAAGGATTTGGGAAAGTTATGAAATGTCCTATAAATGTCTGTCCTATTCTTGATCTAAGGGTCTAGACTTTTAGCTGAGATGAATCTGTGCTACAGTAAATTTATCTCTTAAACATGAGCCATGTATGAGGGTGTTGGAGTCAGAGTTGGAGTCGGTGTCATGGAAATTGAGGAGTCGGAGGTTTGGCTTACCGACTCCACAGCCCTGCCTGCACCACTGATTTACAGCTTTCTGTCTACACTGTGCATATGTAGCACCCTGAGGATCCGGCTGCTACAGGAGTATTGCACCTCAGCCAGAGGTGTGATATTCCACTCCCGGGTAAGGATGGAGTGTGGGACTGAGCTCAGTTAGACTGCATGCACTACATACATCCCATTTCCGGGGGGCAGGCCGACGGTACTCCCACTTAGAAATGTGCAGGTACGACCGTGTCTGTCCCTGGCTGGAGTGGGAGGGGGTTGGTATATCCCTGTAGTGTAGGGGCAGATAGGGGGAGCAGTCTGGGTAGAGCTAGGAGCTCATTGGGTGCTGGTCACCTGAGCTCACACATAGAGGGCTATATAAGGAGGGCACCAACTAGAATCAGGGTCAGTTGTAGAGGAGCCTGTCAGTGAGTGACAGAGAACAAGTCGGCAGAGAGGAACAGCTGAAGGAAGAGCAGCCCTGAAGAAAGAAAGAGAGAGAGGAGCAGTGAAGAAGGACCCAGAGGGGGAAAACAGAAGGGACCCAAGAACCCAAATTAGAGCACCGGGTGAGGAGTCAGCACAAGGGTACCGGAACCCAAACTGGTGGGGGCAGAAAACACATCCCTAGCCAGAGACCGGAGGCTGTGGGCAGCATCTGCCACGGCCACCCACTACATCCACCCTGAAGGCATACCACATGGAGGGTCAGGGAACCTAAGGCCAAGGGTTGCCCAACAGAAGGCCCGAGGGAGCTGGACCTAGGTGGATCACTAGTGGGGACGGCGGAAGAAAGGACAGAGGGAGAGCTCAGGGCCACGCTCCGGACTTGCTTGGGGGTTGGCTGGATCCAGGACCTGGTGGACGCAGCACGGCTCGGGTGGTCACTTGAAGCTGGAGTGACCAGGAACAGCAGCAGTGAGTAAAATACCCTAAACTGCATAACCCGACTCTGTCTTCAATTGCCGTCTGCACTGCACCACCACAACCCCCATCCTCTACACCTGTCCCCCTGAGGCTATACCCCTCCCGTTGGGGGTTATCCTACCAAGCTGCACCACACAATCAGCCTCAGCGGACCCTGCTGCAGCGGCGGCCACAGTGACCGCAACACAACGGGTGGCGTAGTCGACATGAAGAACATTACAACATCTGTAGGACTGTCACATAACCCTGAGTTTGACACCCTGGGCACGGGCCGGGTCACAGCCGCTCGGAGACTACAACCCCCATCTGATCCGGTGCCGGGTATTCCCCTCACAAGGAATATGTCCCAGGGGGCGCGTCAACTTTGGCGTAGTCGGCAGGATTACGTGCCCGCAACAACCGGGTACTGCGTGCCTGAGGGAAAGAACACCGTTACCTCAAAGAGAAGTTTCCTGCCGGTTCCGGAGGGTCCACGCCATCGGACTCCATCACCAGTCGTTTCCCGCCGGTTGTCCGCCATTTCCAACTTGTTCCCGCCATCTGCCGAGTTTCCCGCCACTGGGAGACAGTTCCCGCCAATTCCAGCTTTTTCCCGCCTTGGAAGAGCAGCGGACGCCATTATGGGCGTGCCAAAGGAGGGCAGGAGGACACTTCCCATCGTGGGCCGGGACCGAAAATGGCGCCAAAGGTGGAAACCGCCCCCACCAACAGAGACTGTGATGCTAGAGGTGTCTGTCAGCATGAAAGAACTGCCCCTGGAGCTGACAGTCACCGAGTTGCCCCGGGACCGCCCTCGAAGTAGGAGGAGACCAAACAAAAGAGCAACGATGGGTGTCGCCTGGAGCAGTCTGGAGCAAGCACACCCGGAGTTAAGGAGTATGGAGAGAGAGCACCCGGAGTCGAGTAGAGGAAGAGTTGACCCAGGAATGGAGCGGCGGCAGAGCAGCACCGGCCCGATGGCCAGGAGCCTGCAAAAGGAAGAAGGAGGAGAGCAGAGCAGCACCGGCCCGCTGGCCAGGAGCCTGCCAGGAGAAGAACAGTGCAGCACCGACCCGATGGTCAGGAGCCTGTTAGAGTCCACCACCCCGCTAGGCTTAGCGGAGATCCTGGCGCAGCTCCCCCGAGACCGGGAGTGCGCACAAAATGCCCTGGAGAGTCTCGCAAGGAGGATGGCCCGGGTGCAGCGTGAAATCCTGGCGGAGTGGAGCCGGGAGATGGCCCAGCCAACTAAGACCCGTCCGCAGAGCACGCTGCCCTGGAAGAAGAAGCCGACCGCCTCCAAGGATGGCGCGGGAGGACCCAAGGCCGGAGACGGCGCAGAGGAGGGAGCAAGACGCATGGCAGCAGGTAAGGGGGACGCCTATACCCCATACCGGAAGACCGCTTACCTGCCCCAGCTCCCCGTCGCAGAGCCCGAAGGTCCCCCTGCCGTGCCCGAGACCGCCATGACACCGCCACCGACTAGGCCCCGACCGGAAGCCGCCGTCGCGACCCCTGTGACGTCACGCGTCGTGACCCGGAGCGTGACGAAGCAGGAAGAGCCCCCGGCCTGGTCGCAAGGCCTAGCGTTTCAGGGCGCCGCGTCACCAACAGCGCCATCTACCTCCGCGGAGTCCCCGGCCTGGTCGCAAGGCCTAGCGTTTCAGGGCGCCGCGTCACAAACAGCGCCATCTACATCCGCGGAGCCTCCGGCCTGGTCGCAAGGCCAGGTAGCCCAGGGCGCCGCCGTGCTAACGGTGCCCATAACCTTCCAGATGCCCCCGGCCTGGCCGCAAGGCCTGGGTAACCTGGGCGCTCCCACCATCGCGCCTGCACCCGTGAAACCAAGGGTGCCACATCTGGGAGAGGACCCCTTCAGCCAGCACACATGGCCGGACGGGCGGCCTTTCATCTGGCCCGAAGAATTCTTGGAGCTGGAGCGGCAAAAGAAACTAGGTCCCTTGTGTGAGCCCCTGATTCCGGCTCCACAGCCCGTGACTCGGGTCTCGCCTCCCCTGGAAGAGGCTCAATTTGCGTGGGACCCCAAGGGAGATGATTTAATGGGGTTCACCGAAAAGAGCCGGGCGGCCGCAGAAGAGCGCAACGAAATCTGCCGTCAGCAGCTCGCTCAATTCGCCAAGGAGCGGGAGGAGAGGCGGGTCAGAGAGCAATGGGCCCAGACCCGAAGCGCGGAGCAAAAGAGCCGGACCAGGAGGGACCCCCGTGCAGCGGATCGTCCCCGTACCATCGGGACGGTCATAAAGTTCAACGCGCAGCATGGGTGGGGCTTCATAAAGGACCGCAACACCATGGGGGACGTCTTCGTTACCCGACGGGACGTCGAGTCCCACTTGCCGGAGGGTCACAAAGGCCGTGACCTTTACGTCGGTGACGAGGTCACGTTCACCCGGCACAAGTGTGCCAAGGGACCGTACGCCCTCCACGTACACCGCCTGACGGAGGAGGAGTTGCGGTGTAGGGAGGAAGAGCCAGAAGACCCGGATGGGTTCAAGGCTAGGAGGTACTACGATTGAGAGCGGTAGTACGAAAGACTGTAAATAGTTACCCGTCGGGGTACCCAAGTAACCGTGGCTGCTGTGTAGTTTAGTCCCCGTTGGGACCAGTGAACAGTTTAACCCGTGTGCCCCCTATCCAAACCAGGCTGAGGACTGTGAGCAGCCACCCCTTTCCCTTTACCTGGCCGGGGACTGAGAACGGCCAAATTCCCTGTAAATAGTTGCGCTTCCTAAGGCGCCCCCTACTGGTTTTATGAGAAACCATCTTAAACAAAGAACTGTCGCACTTTACCTGGTCATGAGTTGCACGGTGGCCAGAGGAAGAAGAAGGAAAGAGACGACGAGAATGTTATAACGTTGTTTATATGAAAAAATTTATATATATATATTTATATAGTATTTTATATGGTTATATTGAAAAAAAAAAAAATGTATGTTTTGGTGTTTTGTGTCTTACAGCCCGAGGACGTGCTGTGATTTACCAGGGGGGAATGTAGCACCCTGAGGATCCGGCTGCTACAGGAGTATTGCACCTCAGCCAGAGGTGTGATATTCCACTCCCGGGTAAGGATGGAGTGTGGGACTGAGCTCAGTTAGACTGCATGCACTACATACATCCCATTTCCGGGGGGCAGGCCGACGGTACTCCCACTTAGAAATGTGCAGGTACGACCGTGTCTGTCCCTGGCTGGAGTGGGAGGGGGTTGGTATATCCCTGTAGTGTAGGGGCAGATAGGGGGAGCAGTCTGGGTAGAGCTAGGAGCTCATTGGGTGCTGGTCACCTGAGCTCACACATAGAGGGCTATATAAGGAGGGCACCAACTAGAATCAGGGTCAGTTGTAGAGGAGCCTGTCAGTGAGTGACAGAGAACAAGTCGGCAGAGAGGAACAGCTGAAGGAAGAGCAGCCCTGAAGAAAGAAAGAGAGAGAGGAGCAGTGAAGAAGGACCCAGAGGGGGAAAACAGAAGGGACCCAAGAACCCAAATTAGAGCACCGGGTGAGGAGTCAGCACAAGGGTACCGGAACCCAAACTGGTGGGGGCAGAAAACACATCCCTAGCCAGAGACCGGAGGCTGTGGGCAGCATCTGCCACGGCCACCCACTACATCCACCCTGAAGGCATACCACATGGAGGGTCAGGGAACCTAAGGCCAAGGGTTGCCCAACAGAAGGCCCGAGGGAGCTGGACCTAGGTGGATCACTAGTGGGGACGGCGGAAGAAAGGACAGAGGGAGAGCTCAGGGCCACGCTCCGGACTTGCTTGGGGGTTGGCTGGATCCAGGACCTGGTGGACGCAGCACGGCTCGGGTGGTCACTTGAAGCTGGAGTGACCAGGAACAGCAGCAGTGAGTAAAATACCCTAAACTGCATAACCCGACTCTGTCTTCAATTGCCGTCTGCACTGCACCACCACAACCCCCATCCTCTACACCTGTCCCCCTGAGGCTATACCCCTCCCGTTGGGGGTTATCCTACCAAGCTGCACCACACAATCAGCCTCAGCGGACCCTGCTGCAGCGGCGGCCACAGTGACCGCAACACAACGGGTGGCGTAGTCGACATGAAGAACATTACAACATCTGTAGGACTGTCACATAACCCTGAGTTTGACACCCTGGGCACGGGCCGGGTCACAGCCGCTCGGAGACTACAACCCCCATCTGATCCGGTGCCGGGTATTCCCCTCACAAGGAATATGTCCCAGGGGGCGCGTCACATAGACAACGCTGACAGTGGAGAGGGACATGGTTAGCCTGAGCTCATGAATATTAAGGACTGCATAGCAGGAGCTGATCATTGAGAGGACTAGCAGAGCTGCAGCAGATAACACAATTGTAGCACCCCGAGGACTCGGCTGCTACAGGGGTATTGCACCTCGATCCAGAGGTGTGGTATTCCACTCCCGGGTAAGGATGGAGTGTGGAACTGGGCTCAGTTAGCTGCATGCACCACACTCACCCCATTTCCGGGGGACAGACCAACGGTACTCCCACCAGATAGATGTGCAGGTACGACAGCTTCTGTCCCCGGCTGGAGTGGGGAGGGGGGAGGAACATCCTAGTGGTGTAGGAGCAGATAGGGGAGGGACTCTGGGCATAGGTAGGAGCCCATTGGGTGCTTGTCACCTGGGCTCAGGTGTCAGAGGGAGTATATAAGGTGGGCACCATCTTAGGACAAGGTCTTTTTGGTCTGCTCTGTGCAGAGAGGAGCTCAGCCAGAGAGGGCTGACAGGGAGCTGTGGCTCAGTCTGGGCCCAGCTCCAGAGCCAGGCCTGGAGAGGAGGCCTGAAGCAGAGAGAGAGAGAAAGGAGAAGAAGGAGGAACAGAAACACCAGGAGAGGCCCAGAGATGCAAGAGAAGAGGGAACCCTGAGATCCCACGAGTTAACGGGTGAAGGGTTGGCAGAACAGGGTACCGGATCCCAAACTGGTGGAGGCCAATTATCCTCAGCCAGGAACCGGAGGTCGTGGACAAGTTTTGGCGCGACCCCTCGCCATATCCACCAGGAAGGCATACCACGTATAGGGTCAGGGAAGCCGGGAAAGGTTTCACCACCAGAAGGCTCGAGGGAGCTGGACAAAGGTGGATCCCTGGTGGGGACGGCCAGTAGGAAGGAAGAGAGGGGAGCTCAGGACCACGCTCTGGAACTGCCTGGGAGTTGGCCGAGTCCCGCACCTGGTGGACGCAGCACGGCTCGGGTGGTCACTCTTGGCCGAAGTGATCTGAATACCAACTGTGAGTAAAGCTGTGAAAACTGCAATGCACGTCTCTGAGCTTCCTTGTCACACCACTACCACTATCATCATTCCCTGCTTCACCAGCTGCCCTGAGGCTATACCTCTCCCGTTGGGGGTTATACCATCCACGCTGCACAACCACACCACCGGCCTCAGCGGTCTGCCCTGCAGCGGCGGCTTCATAGCTGCAATCAACGGGTGGCGTAGTCGAACTCTATAACATCTTAATGCCGAGCACTGCCTCTTAGTTTGACCACCCTGGGCACGGACCGGGTCACCGCCACGAGGACTACTACCCCTGTCAGATCCGGCTCCGGGTATCCCCCGCATGCGCAACGCAGCACAACATGGCCCAGGGGGCGCGTCACAATGATTTATCAAAACTACAGCAAGGAGCCCAGTAACATCACTGGATTCGGGGTCTCGGCCCCCACATCATGCTGCTCTCAGATGAGGTAGCATAAACCTGGTGACAGATTCCCTTTAGTAACATCAGACACGATCTTCCATCCAACAAGTCAATGGACCCGAATAATTCAGACTCAGGATTTCTGACTATGATGTTGGCCAGGAGAGTGTGTGAAAAGAGTCTCCTTCCTGCAGACGATCATGCCTTTCAGCTTTGGAAGATGAGCTGCTGCAGCAGAGAGTACAGATTGCTGCCATTGTTGCCCTACAACCGTCACAAGCCGCACAGTCTCGTAAGCCATTGTTTTTGTAATCCTTATAAATCACTTAATGGGTTAAACAGGTCAAGCTTTTGCTATGTATTTGGTATGATTTGATCTCGTTTTTGTTTCTCAGATACAGAATCAATGTGCTCATTTAGCTGCCCAGGTAATGCCCTCTCACCCCCATCTTCAGCTTCTCCACCACTTTCCGCACAGTTTTTGCAATTTACAACCCCAGTAGCTCCGCTGCCCCCTCCTCCTCCTCCTCCTCCTCCTCCACCACCCCCAGTCCCATCTTCCCAACTAAAATCTGCACTTGATATTATAAGAGAACGTAAAGCTTCTCACAAATGCAGCCCGACGGAAAGTGAGGCTTCAGAGAAAGGCAGTGTGGATCAGCTCCCCAGTATGATGGATGTGTTAAAAGGCATGAATTCCATCAAGCTTCGGGCGGTCGAAAGGTCATTTTATAGATTTTCTTTAAATATATATTTTTTATTACAGACATGCGTGAAATAGAATGAAGGAGAAAACTGTAAAAAAAAAAAAAATCTGTCACTGAGCCTGCATCTTTCCCTGCACATGACTGCTGATCTCATGAGCTGTCATGTGCCTTTAACAGCCGCAGTCGGATCCGAGATCCACCCGCAGCTGTTAACCAGTTAAATACCGCTGTCAATCACTAGCAGTGGCATTTAATACACACCTGCCAGAAGCTCGTCACAAGACACACCCATAGGCGTCCCTGTCATGTGATTGCGGGGTGCCAATGTGTTGTCATGACAGCCGGGGGTCTGCAGAAGACCCCTGGCTGTCATTGTAGATCCCCTGTGGCCGGCATTCATAGGAGATTGTGATTTCTGCTATACATAGCAGTGCTGAAGCCCTGCTATGTGTAGCACAGGTAATCAGATGATTGCAGCTTCAAGTCTCCTAAGAGGACTATTGCTGCCAGTAAAAAGTAAAAAAAGTTTTAAAAAACATAAAGGTTTAAATCACGCCCTTTTGCCCTATTGAAAATAAAACCATTAAAAAAATATACGCATATTTGGTATCGCTGTATTCAGAAATCTCCGATCTATCAAAATATAAAGTAAATTAATCAGATCGGTAAACGGCGTAACGACAAAAAAAATCTAAACTCCAGAATTATGTTTTTCTTTTTTTGCCTCCGCAAACATAACAGGCGATCAAAACATTGTATCTACCTCAAAATTATATAAATAAAAACGTCCGCTGAGGGCGCAAAAAATAAGCCCTAACCTGGCCCTAGACCCGAAAAATGGAGATGCTACGGGTCTCGGAAAATGGCGACATAAGCGATTTTTTTTAATTTTTTTTTTACAAACTTCTGATTTTTTTTTTCACCACTCACATATAAAAGAACCAATACATGTTTGGTATCTATGAACTCGTACTGACCTGGGAATCATAATGGCTGGTCAGCTTTAGCATTTAGTGAACATGGTAAATAAAAAAAAAAAATTACAATTGTGGAAATGCACTTTTTTGCAATTTCACCGCACTTGGAATTTTTTTCCCGTTTTCCAGTACACGATATGGTAAAATAAATGATGTCAATCAAAAGAACAACTTGTCCCGCAAAAAAAAAAGGTACCGTACAGACCAAAAGTTTGGACACACCTTCTCATTTAAAGATTTTTCTGTATTTTCATGACTATGAAAATTGTACATTCACACTGAAGACATCAAAACTATGAATTAACACATGTGGAATTATATACTTAACAAAAAAGTGTGAAACAACTGAAAATATGTCTTATATTCTAGGTTTTTCAAAGTAGCCACCTTTTGCTTTGATAACTGCTTTGCACACTCTTGGCATTCTCTTGATGAGCTTCAAGAGGTAGTCACCGGAAATGGTCTTCCAACAATCTTGAAGGAATTCCCAGAGATGATTAGCACTTGTTGGCCCTTTTGCCTTCACTCTGCGGTCCAGCTCACCCCAAACCATCTTGATTGGGTTCAAGTCTGGTGACTGTGGAGGCCAGGTCATCTGGTGTAGCACCCCATCACTCTCCTTCTTGGTCAAATAGCCCTTACACAGCCTGGAGGTGTGTTTGGGTTCATCGTCATGTTGAAAAATAAATGATGGTCCAACTAAACGCAAACCAGATGGAATAGCATGCCGCTGTAAGATGCTGTGATAGCCATGCTTGTTCAGTATGCCTTCAATTTTGAATAAATCCCCAACAGTGTCACCAGCAAAGCACCCCCACACCATCACACCTCCTCATCCATGCTTCACGGTGGGAACCAGGCATGTAGAGTCCATTCTTTCACCTTTTCTGCGTCGCACAAAAACACGGTGGTTGGAACCAAAGATCTCAAATTTGGACTCATCAGACCAAAGCTCAGATTTCCACTGGTCTAATGTCCATTCCTTGTGTTCTTTAGCCCAAACAAGTCTCTTCTGCTTGTTGCCTGTCCTTAGCAGTGATTTCCTAGCAGCTATTTTACCATGAAGGCCTGCTGCCCAAAGTCTCCTCTTAACAGTTGTTGAAGAGAAGTGTCTGCTGCTAGAACTCTGTGTGGCATTGACCGGGTCTCTAATCTGAGCTGCTGTTAACCTGTGATTTCTGAGGCTGGTGACTCGGATAAACTTATCCTCAGAAGCAGAGGTGACTCTTGGTCTTCCTTTCCTGGGGAAGTCCTCATGCGAGCCAGTTTCTTTAAACCAGACAATGTGAACTGAGGTCTAAGATGGCAGACATACAAGAAACAGAGGCATGTTCACACTAGCAAAAAAGAAGCAAGACAAAAATATATCTCATACCCTACCATAATTATATATAAATGTAAAGCAAAATTGCATAATAAATATAGGGTACTTAGTGAACTATTTTTGATCAAAAAAAGTATACAAGCCGTCCCACCAGCGGCAAGGTGACCCTAAATTGGGACGGTACCTATACTGCCTATATTAAAAACCTTACTGTATATCAAAGTTGAAGTAATGCATATAAAAGGGTAGACAAATAGGACCGGGTCCCAACTCCAGACCACCTAGGCCCGTGGTAAGCTACATATATACCAATCAGCTCAACAAAGGGCATGCCACACCCTTAAATTGCACAGAATGCAAACAAGTCAAAAAACCAGACAATGTGAACTGAGGTCTAAGATGGCAGACATACAAGAAACAGAGGCATGTTCACACTAGCAAAAAAGAAGCAAGACAAAAATATATCTCATACCCTACCATAATTATATATAAATGTAAAGCAAAATTGCATAATAAATATAGGGTACTTAGTGAACTATTTTTGATCAAAAAAAGTATACAAGCCGTCCCACCAGCGGCAAGGTGACCCTAAATTGGGACGGTACCTATACTGCCTATATTAAAAACCTTACTGTATATCAAAGTTGAAGTAATGCATATAAAAGGGTAGACAAATAGGACCGGGTCCCAACTCCAGACCACCTAGGCCCGTGGTAAGCTACATATATACCAATCAGCTCAACAAAGGGCATGCCACACCCTTAAATTGCACAGAATGCAAACAAGTCAAAAAACCAGACAATGTGAACTGAGGTCTAAGATGGCAGACATACAAGAAACAGAGGCATGTTCACACTAGCAAAAAAGAAGCAAGACAAAAATATATCTCATACCCTACCATAATTATATATAAATGTAAAGCAAAATTGCATAATAAATATAGGGTACTTAGTGAACTATTTTTGATCAAAAAAAGTATACAAGCCGTCCCACCAGCGGCAAGGTGACCCTAAATTGGGACGGTACCTATACTGCCTATATTAAAAACCTTACTGTATATCAAAGTTGAAGTAATGCATATAAAAGGGTAGACAAATAGGACCGGGTCCCAACTCCAGACCACCTAGGCCCGTGGTAAGCTACATATATACCAATCAGCTCAACAAAGGGCATGCCACACCCTTAAATTGCACAGAATGCAAACAAGTCAAAAAACCAGACAATGTGAACTGAGGTCTAAGATGGCAGACATACAAGAAACAGAGGCATGTTCACACTAGCAAAAAAGAAGCAAGACAAAAATATATCTCATACCCTACCATAATTATATATAAATGTAAAGCAAAATTGCATAATAAATATAGGGTACTTAGTGAACTATTTTTGATCAAAAAAAGTATACAAGCCGTCCCACCAGCGGCAAGGTGACCCTAAATTGGGACGGTACCTATACTGCCTATATTAAAAACCTTACTGTATATCAAAGTTGAAGTAATGCATATAAAAGGGTAGACAAATAGGACCGGGTCCCAACTCCAGACCACCTAGGCCCGTGGTAAGCTACATATATACCAATCAGCTCAACAAAGGGCATGCCACACCCTTAAATTGCACAGAATGCAAACAAGTCAAAAAACCAGACAATGTGAACTGAGGTCTAAGATGGCAGACATACAAGAAACAGAGGCATGTTCACATTAGCAAAAAAGAACCTTGCGGCAAGGTTTTTAATATAGGCAGTATAGGTACCGTCCCAATTTAGGGTCACCTTGCCGCTGGTGGGACGGCTTGTATACTTTTTTTGATCAAAAATAGTTCACTAAGTACCCTATATTTATTATGCAATTTTGCTTTACATTTATATATAATTATGGTAGGGTATGAGATATATTTTTGTCTTGCTTCTTTTTTGCTAGTGTGAACATGCCTCTGTTTCTTGTATGTCTGCCATCTTAGACCTCAGTTCACATTGTCTGGTTTTTTGACTTGTTTGCATTCTGTGCAATTTAAGGGTGTGGCATGCCCTTTGTTGAGCTGATTGGTATATATGTAGCTTACCACGGGCCTAGGTGGTCTGGAGTTGGGACCCGGTCCTATTTGTCTACCCTTTTATATGCATTACTTCAACTTTGATATACAGTAAAGTTTTTAATATAGGCAGTATAGGTACCGTCCCAATTTAGGGTCACCTTGCCGCTGGTGGGACGGCTTGTATACTTTTTTTGATCAAAAATAGTTCACTAAGTACCCTATATTTATTATGCAATTTTGCTTTACATTTATATATAATTATGGTAGGGTATGAGATATATTTTTGTCTTGCTTCTTTTTTGCTAGTGTGAACATGCCTCTGTTTCTTGTATGTCTGCCATCTTAGACCTCAGTTCACATTGTCTGGTTTTTTGACTTGTTTGCATTCTGTGCAATTTAAGGGTGTGGCATGCCCTTTGTTGAGCTGATTGGTATATATGTAGCTTACCACGGGCCTAGGTGGTCTGGAGTTGGGACCCGGTCCTATTTGTCTACCCTTTTATATGCATTACTTCAACTTTGATATACAGTAAGGTTTTTAATATAGGCAGTATAGGTACCGTCCCAATTTAGGGTCACCTTGCCGCTGGTGGGACGGCTTGTATACTTTTTTTGATCAAAAATAGTTCACTAAGTACCCTATATTTATTATGCAATTTTGCTTTACATTTATATATAATTATGGTAGGGTATGAGATATATTTTTGTCTTGCTTCTTTTTTGCTAGTGTGAACATGCCTCTGTTTCTTGTATGTCTGCCATCTTAGACCTCAGTTCACATTGTCTGGTTTTTTGACTTGTTTGCATTCTGTGCAATTTAAGGGTGTGGCATGCCCTTTGTTGAGCTGATTGGTATATATGTAGCTTACCACGGGCCTAGGTGGTCTGGAGTTGGGACCCGGTCCTATTTGTCTACCCTTTTATATGCATTACTTCAACTTTGATATACAGTAAGGTTTTTAATATAGGCAGTATAGGTACCGTCCCAATTTAGGGTCACCTTGCCGCTGGTGGGACGGCTTGTATACTTTTTTTGATCAAAAATAGTTCACTAAGTACCCTATATTTATTATGCAATTTTGCTTTACATTTATATATAATTATGGTAGGGTATGAGATATATTTTTGTCTTGCTTCTTTTTTGCTAGTGTGAACATGCCTCTGTTTCTTGTATGTCTGCCATCTTAGACCTCAGTTCACATTGTCTGGTTTTTTGACTTGTTTGCATTCTGTGCAATTTAAGGGTGTGGCATGCCCTTTGTTGAGCTGATTGGTATATATGTAGCTTACCGCGGGCCTAGGTGGTCTGGAGTTGGGACCCGGTCCTATTTGTCTACCCTTTTAGATGCATTACTTCAACTTTGATATACAGTAAGGTTTTTAATATAGGCAGTATAGGTACCGTCCCAATTTAGGGTCACCTTGCCGCTGGTGGGACGGCTTGTATACTTTTTTTGATCAAAAATAGTTCACTAAGTACCCTATATTTATTATGCAATTTTGCTTTACATTTATATATAATTATGGTAGGGTATGAGATATATTTTTGTCTTGCTTCTTTTTTGCTAGTGTGAACATGCCTCTGTTTCTTGTATGTCTGCCATCTTAGACCTCAGTTCACATTGTCTGGTTTTTTGACTTGTTTGCATTCTGTGCAATTTAAGGGTGTGGCATGCCCTTTGTTGAGCTGATTGGTATATATGTAGCTTACCACGGGCCTAGGTGGTCTGGAGTTGGGACCCGGTCCTATTTGTCTACCCTTTTATATGCATTACTTCAACTTTGATATACAGTAAGGTTTTTAATATAGGCAGTATAGGTACCGTCCCAATTTAGGGTCACCTTGCCGCTGGTGGGACGGCTTGTATACTTTTTTTGATCAAAAATAGTTCACTAAGTACCCTATATTTATTATGCAATTTTGCTTTACATTTATATATAATTATGGTAGGGTATGAGATATATTTTTGTCTTGCTTCTTTTTTGCTAGTGTGAACATGCCTCTGTTTCTTGTATGTCTGCCATCTTAGACCTCAGTTCACATTGTCTGGTTTTTTGACTTGTTTGCATTCTGTGCAATTTAAGGGTGTGGCATGCCCTTTGTTGAGCTGATTGGTATATATGTAGCTTACCACGGGCCTAGGTGGTCTGGAGTTGGGACCCGGTCCTATTTGTCTACCCTTTTATATGCATTACTTCAACTTTGATATACAGTAAGGTTTTTAATATAGGCAGTATAGGTACCGTCCCAATTTAGGGTCACCTTGCCGCTGGTGGGACGGCTTGTATACTTTTTTTGATCAAAAATAGTTCACTAAGTACCCTATATTTATTATGCAATTTTGCTTTACATTTATATATAATTATGGTAGGGTATGAGATATATTTTTGTCTTGCTTCTTTTTTGCGAGCCAGTTTCTTTGTAGCGATTGATGGTTTTTGCAACTGCACTTGGGGACACTTTCAAAGTTTGCCCAATTTTTCGGACTGACTGACCTTCATTTCTTAAAGTAATGATGGCCACTCGTTTTTCTTTACTTAGCTGCTTTTTTCTTGCCATAATAAAAATTCTAACAGTCTATTCAGTAGGACTATCAGCTATGTATCCACCAGACTTCTTCACAACACAACTGATGGTCCCAACCCCATTTATAAGGCAAGAAATCCCACTGATTAAACCTGACAGGGCACACCTGTGAAGTGAAAACCATTGACGGTGACTACCTCTTGAAGCTCATCAAGAGAATGCCAAGAGTTTGCAGAGCAGTCATCAAAGCAAAAGGTGGCTACTTTGAAGAACCTAGAATATAAGACATATTTTCAGTTGGTTCACACTTTTTTGTTAGGTATATAATTTCACATGTGTTAATTCATAGTTTTGATGCCTTCAGTGTGAATGTACAATTTTCATAGTCATGAAAAAACAGAAAAATCTTTAAATGAGAAGGTGTGTCAATCTTTTGGTCTGTACTGTATATTGACAAAAAATAAAAAACTTGGCTCTGGGAATAAGAGTAGAAAAAAATGAAAGGGCAAAAACAGAAAATTGCAAGGTCATGAATGGGGTTAACAATGCTGTACCCTTCTCTGGAAGTCCCACATATAATGAATGTAGCAGTGGCGTGAATGCTTGAGAAGGCTCAAATATAATGTGTCTCTTCCAAGCCCCATTCATGGTGGGGGTCTTCCATGCGGACCTCCTGCGATCAGCAGGCTTATCCTGTGGATATGACTAGCCCAGGGGAATGGGGATGACTCGGTACCCGGGCCTTTAGCCTGGCCTTTAGGGATGTCACGGTGGTCGGCTCCCGGGCCCGTACTCTGGGCCTCTCTTTTAAAAGGGTTGGTGTTGTAAAAGAAAGAGTTTGTGACGCCACCTGTGGCTTCTGGTGAGGATCACCAGTGCTGCGCAGTCCACTGAGGCAGGTGATAAGGCAGCTTGATGGTATAGCTCCCCACAGGTAGAGCTGGGCCTCAGGGCAGTATAGGAACGGGGATGCAGGACAAAGAGACTCCGCCGGGCCAGATCAAGAACAGGGATGGACACAATAGTCACTTCAGTACCTTTTACTGGTGGAATTTCAGGCACTCCCAGGAGCACTGTAGGGTGAAGGTTGTATGTCCAGATCCTCCCCAATGAGCAGGTTTTGGGCCTCCTGGTTCTGGCTTCTGCGTAGTAAGTTTCTGACCTGCCTGGAGCTAGGCCTAACTTTGCCTCTGTCCTGCGCTGGCTGACCTTGTGGTAGGGCCTTCTCTTGGAGAGCACGCTCACGACCTACGGGGCCTATGTGTCTCCTGGCTCTGGTACGTATCAGCACTTTAGCGATCCTGGGACCTGTAGTTCTCCAGGGATTCCAGTTTATCTTACTGGGTCGTGGAGATCCCGGCAAGCTTCGGTAACTACTTCTTCTTCGGGGTGAGCTAGTTAAGCTCCTCTGCCCCCTATGAACTAACTCTCTACTCTTCGCCTTCGGCCTACTCGGACCCTCAATAGGCTACTCACACTAACGGCAGCGTGCCGCGTTTCACCGATCTTATGGCGCCGACACACCTACAGCTCACCTCACTGAGCTACACGTGAGTCTAGAACGTGCTCCACTGCAGACTGACCTCTCTCAGGCTTTTGCACTGCAGGAACTCTCACAACAGGTTTGCTTTCTGTCGTCTCCAGTCTAGACTAACTGCTGCCTGGCTCCACCTTCCCTTATATATCTCCCTAAGGAGCTCCCTCTGGTGGTCTGAGGTGGAAGTTGGAGATGTGTGAATGGTTATGGGGGCCTCTTGTGGAGGAATCCTTCAGTACACCCTCCTGGGTCTGTGATACCAAGCACAGCTGGGCTTCACATTCCCCCCTAGTTAAACTCAGCACTCCCGGGCTGAAGTACATTTTATAACAACAGTAACAATAGGAAACATAAGCAATACTAGAACACTCTTCCCTTTATGGGAGGCACGGATCTTAAACGTTGCAGAAACAATACAAATACAGAGTGTCCTCAGAATCCAAGTCTCCTATGGTGAGGTTCCCATACAGGATGTCCATCTCACAAGGTAGAGTACTTTGGTAGTTTTGAGGGACCTGTCCTAAACCCTCTACGCAGGCCCTGGGGTGGCTGCAGGGCATGAAGATCCGAGTTGGACCTCCAAAAGAGCCACTCCAGATAGGTTTTCCTTCTGAGGTCACCTGAAAGGGGCACTCCAGGGAGCGCAATTATATACAATAAGAGTTTTTGGGCTGCACACAGTCCTCAGCCATGCAGTTCATTATGCAAATAAAGAATTAATAGGAAAAAGCACAAATTGATAAGCATGCATGAAAACAAACAGTTACGCAATACATTACAATTTAATACTCAATACCCCAGGGGTAACTATCTACATTCTCTGAAATTTTGCTACTTTACTCAGTGTACCTAGCAGGAGGTTTACCTCTTGTGCTGCGTACTGATCTGCATAGTGCTGTGGTTAGTGGAGTGTCAGTATCTGTATCCTCAGTTACCCTACCAGTTTTACATGTAACCATGTTGTAAAATTGCCTTAACCTCTCTCTTGGACTGGCAAGTCTACCATTGGCTGGGCCCTCTTGCTCCGCTCCTGCCGGGGATCCTTCATCCGGGGATACTTCTTGAGCTGGCTCTTCTGCAGCACTTACAGGTTCAACTTGCTGTGGAGGGTTTTCTGGCTGTTCATAGAATTGGAGTACTGGAATGATTACTGCACCTCCTATTTGAGGCCAATCCGCTGGGAAGTCTCCAAGGTCAGTGTGTATCACTGTTTCTTTAGGTTCTTCCTGGGTTGTGAAAGACACTTCTTCCTGAGTCTTTAGTAGATGTAGACACAACTTCAGGTGGTCCCTAGATATTGTCGCAGTTGTTCTTCCTCCATCTTTGCTGATCAAACACGTCTTCCTGTTGTCAAACCTTGAATTCAACACAGTGTAGGGTTCTCTCTCCCACTGGTCATCAAGCTTGTGTTTCCTCCGCTTCCTTTTCAATACCACTTCTCCTGGTGTGAAGGGTTCTGCTGGTGCACTTCTGTTGTATTGTGCCTCTTGTTTATCCCTCACCCGAGTGAGACTGTCTTCGACACAGGCTTGGACTCTCCTGTACTGCTCCTGTCTGGTCGTGTCCCAGTCCTCAGTGGTCACATCAGCTTCAGGTTCTACCACACCAAGCTTCAGGTCCATGGGCAACTTCCCTGGTCTTGCACGCATGAGATATGCCGGAGTGCAATTGGTGGAACTTACTGGTATGTGATTATACAGATCCACTAGGTCAGGTAGTAGGTCTGGCCACTGGCTTCTCTCTTCTAGTGGTATAGTCTTCAGTAGATCGATGATGATGTTATTCATCTTTTCACAGAGACCGTTAGTTTGGGGGTGGTACGGTGTAGTCCTGATCTTTTTATACCCGTACAGATGGCAGAACTCTTTGAACAATTCAGCCTCAAAGGCCGTGCCTTGGTCAGTCAGTACCTGTCCAGGCTATCCATGGGACCTGCAGAAGTACGCTTGGAACGTCTTAGCTGCTGTCTCTGCTGTCAGGTCTTTGATAGGGGAGACCACCAGGACCCTGGAGTAGTGATCCACCATGGTCAGGGCATAGGAGTATCCTGACCGACTGGGTGACAACTTGACATGGTCCAGGGCCACGATCTCCAGAGGGCGAGTCGTCTTGATGGGTTGCAGGGGTGCCTTCTGGCTGCTGTAGTCTTTTCTTCTGAGGCTACAGGGTCCACAGTCTCTGCACCACCTCTCAATGAAGCTGCGCATCCCCACCCAGTAGAATCGACACTTCAACAGGGTCTCTAGCTTTTTCTAGCCAAAGTGCCCCGCCTGATCGTGGTAGGTCTCCAACACCATCTGGATGTCCGTCTTGGGGACCACTATCTGCCACACCATCTCGAGGGTTTTGGGATTGACGTACCTCCGGCACAACTTCTCACGGTAGATAAACAGCCGGCTTCTCTCATTCCACAGCTGCTTTGCTTGGAGAGCCGCATCCTTCTCCAGGGAGGAACCTTCTTGGGTTATCAGCTCCTTGATACGGCTGACAACCGGGTCGCTGTCCTGGGTCTCTTTCCAGCTGTGGTGAGGCAAAGGGTTTAACGTCTTACCGCGTTGCTTCCTGGAGGCTCGTAGCTCGTGGGCCATCCCATTCCGGTGGAAGGCAGGTAGTTCAACCTCTTCCAGGTCATCCACTTCTTCTTCTGTGTCTGACTGGTGAGGCATCCTGGACAGGGCATCGGCGTTGGCGTTCTTGCGGCCCGCCCGGTACTTTATGGTGAATTGGTAGTTTGACAGCCGAGCCATCCATCGCTATTCCATGGCTCCCAGCTTGGCTGTTTGAAGATGAGTTAAGGGGGTATTGTCAGTGTAGGCAGTAAACTTGCTGGAGGCTAGGTAGTGCTTGAACTTTTCTGTGATGGCCCAGACCAAGGCCAGGAACTCCAACTTGAAGCTGCTATAGTTCTCTGGGTTCCTCTCGGTCGGGCGGAGCTTCCTGCTTGCATACGCGATGACTTTCTCCTGGCCATTCTGCTTCTGACTTAAGACAGTGCCCAGGCCTTCATTGCTGGCATCTGTATACAGCAGGAATGTTTGGCTGTAGTCAGCGTAGGCTAGGATCTCATCACCTGTCAGGATCTCCTTCATCTCTTGAAATGATTCAGCCTGTTCTTTACCCCAGTGGAATGGAGGGTTTTTGCTTTTGGGGGACTGCCCTACCAGGAGGTCTTGCAGAGGAGCTGCCTTCTTAGTGTAGTCCTTTACAAACCTCCGGTAGTATCCGACTAGTCCCAAGAACTGACGCACCTCCTTGAGGTTCTTCGGCTCCGGCCACTTCTGGATGGCAGTAACTTTCTCCGGGTCTGGTGCTACCCCTTCCGGACTGACAATGTGCCCCAGGTACTGTACCTTTCTCTTGAGCAGGTGGCACTTTGAGGGCTTCAACTTCATCCCGTACCGGGACAGTGACTCAAATACCTCTGCCAGGTGTTTCAGGTGGTCCTCGTACGTTCTGGAGTACACAATTACGTCATCCAGGTAAAGTAACACAGTCTCGAAGATGCGGTGTCCCAGGCAGCACTCCATCAGTCTCTGGAACGTTCCGGGGGCATTTTAGAGTCAAAACGGCATGCTGTTGAACTCGCAGAGTCCCATCGGGGTGGTGAAGGCCGTCTTCTCCCGATTCTCCTCAGCCACAGCGACCTGCCAGTAACCACTAGTGAGGTCAAGGGTAGAAAAGTAATTTGCAGACTTTAAGGCAGCTAGGGACTCTTCTATGCGTGGTAAAGGGTATGCATCTTTATGTGTAATGCGATTTACTTGACGGTAATCTACACACATTCTCATGCTCCCATCCTTTTTCCTAACCAGCACTAGGGGAGCCGCCCAGGGACTACAACTATCCCTAATTACTCCCGCCTTCCTCATGTCATGCAGCATTTCTTTTGCCTTCTGGTAGTGAGCTGGGGGTATAGGCCTATAACGTTCTTTAATTGGGGAATGGTTGCCTGTGGAGATATGATGTTGAACCCCCTTAACCCTCCCAAAGTCAAGTGGATGTTTACTGAACACCTGCGAGTATTCTTGAACCACCCGGTGTACACCCTGTTTTTGATGGGCAGGAGTGGTGTCTGTCCCAACATGGAGCTGTTGACACCAATCCTCCACCTGGGTTGCAGGGTCATTATCTTCCACTTCTTCTGGTGAAGTTAAGGACTCCGCCACATGGATACAGTTGTTGTTGACAGCATGTAGTTTAGCAACAGTGGCATAACGTGGCAGTTTGACCTCATCTTCCCCTAGGTTAAGAAGACGGACAGGCACCCTCCCATTACGTACATCTACCACCCCCCTGGCGGTTAAGAGCGTGGGTCTGTGCTCAGAGCAAAGGGGTTCTACTACCGCCTGGTAGCTCTGTCCTCTAAGACCTATGGCAGCTCTACACCAGATGAGCATTTCACTCATTGGGGGAACAACAATGGGTATAGGGTCTGTTACCCTCACGTTACCGATTTCACCATCTGTTAATTGTACTTGCTGTTGATACATCAAGACGCGGATTTCTCTCTGCAGCGCCCTCCTCTGTCTCGGTCTGGCAGTGTCAGCGATCTCTTGGAGCAAGAACACAACCTCTCCCAAACAGTTACCAACAACATTAGTGCCTAGTACCATATATGGGTTGCTGTCATCAGGGTTAGTCTCCACTACAATAAGTCCCTGGTCCTTCAGCTCCACTCTCCCCACCTTACAGTCACATTCTTAACCCCGAGTAGGTTAAGGGGGAGTCCATTTGATGCATATACAGACAAATTTGGAGCTGGCGGACGCAGATCGTCCATGGACCAGTACCTCTTGTAGAGGACTTCAGGTATGATGGTTACCTGAGATCCTGTGTCCAGCAGGGCATGCATCGGGATCCCGTCCAATACAATGGACAGGAAAGGTCTTCCTCCGACGAACCTGTTGTACCAGTCTGATGGACCTGGTGAGTCTACTCCTGGGTGGCGGCCTTCGGACCCAGGGTTTTCTCGTTTAAGGGACAATTCAGGGCGATGTGTCCTGTCTTATGGCATCGGTAACAGATCGGTTCCCTTGGTGGACGGCGTTGGTCACTGGTCCTCGGCGAGGGTGGTGTTGGCCTCCTCCTCCTCCGCATCCAGGGGACATCCTCAGGGCTATCAGCTAGCAGGATCTTCCCTCCTCCCTCAGGCTCCGTCCGCAGCTGCAGGGCACTCAGCACGGTGGTCAGGGTTTTACTCAACTGACGCACCTCTGAGCGCAGACTGTCCAGGTCTTTAGGGGACGTTGTTGGAACCTTAGCTTCAGCAGTCACTGGAGAAAAGGTGGGCGTTGCAGGCTCTGGGGTTGCCCCACCCTGGTAACATTGGATGGCATTTGTCTCCAGGGGCTGTAGTCCTTTTATAGCCATGTCCTTTAGATTGTCAAAGGTGGCATCTGGATGATCCAGGGACCACCAACGCACAGTCCTGCTCTCCTCTGGAGACTTCAGTCCCCGGACAAACTGTTCCTTCAGCATTTTGTTCTCATTCTCAAAGCTGGTCGGACTAACCTGGTTCAGAGCCCGCAGGGCCCCTTGAAGATGCCAGGCGTAGTCACGAACATAGTCCTCTGGTTGTTGGGAGCAGCTGTAGAACCTCATCCGGAGGTCCGCCTCAGTAAGGTCCTCAAAGACAGTATGTAGTTTTTGGAATATTGCGGACACTATCCCCGGTCTGCGGCCGACCATGTTTCCACTTCCCGCTCCGCAGCACCGGTCAGCTGTCCTAATACAACGGCAGCTCTTTGTTTGCCGGTCATAGAGTACATGTCCAAAATACCACATATCTTCCGCTTAAATCCAGACAGGGTATCTGGTTTGCCGTTGTACTGGCGGAGCCACTTTTCTCCAGGAATGTACGGTAAAGTCATAGGAATAACAGGTGTTACAGGCGCTGCTGGTGGAGCGGCGGCTTCGGCCTGCCCATTATCGGGGGCGTTGACCGGTAGGTCGGCGTTCTGCTGTTCGACGGACATCTTAGCGCCCCCCTAGTTAACCGTGGCCTACCTTCTGGTTTTTCTTCCGGTAGGCCGCAGCTCCGCAGGTGACGGTTGTCTTCAGGACCTTGCGTCGCTTGCATCCTACGTCAGAGCGTTCAGCGACGCTCCGTACAGGACCTGGCGCTTCCTGATTTGACATCAAGGCGTGGGGTGTGTCCGGGACTTCGTGCTCTTTTGCAGGTACGCCCCTTATTTTCCCGCGGTTACGCCCTTCTTCTCGCTCAACGGCCCAACAATGGCGGCTATCTTCACCACAACTTTTCGTACACAGTTCAAAATAAAGGCGCACAGTACCCGGTGGCAACGGGCAAAACACGGTGTCGTTGCAGTGGGCACGTGATCCTGTTTGCGACGCCAGGAAAGAGATGACTAGCCCAGGGGAATGGGGATGACTCGGTACCCGGGCCTTTAGGGATGTCGCGGTGGTCGGCTCCCGGGCCCGTACTCTGAGCCTCTCTTTTAAAAGGGTTGGTCTTGTAAAAGAAAGAGTTCGTGACGCCACCTGTGGCTTCTGGTGAGGATCACCAGCGCTGCGCAGTCCACTGAGGCTGGTGATAAGGCAGCTTGATGGTATAGCTCCCCACAGGTAGAGCTGGGCCTCAGGGCAGTATAGGAACGGGGATGCAGGACAAAGAGACTCCGCCGGGCCAGATCAAGAACAGGGACGGACACAATAGTCACTTCAGTACCTTTTACTGGTGGAATTTCAGGCACTCCCCGGAGCACTGTAGGGTGAAGGGTGTATGTCCGGATCCTCCCCAATGAGCAGGTTTTGGGCCTCCTGGTTCTGGCTTCTGCGTAGTAAGTTTCTGACCTGCCTGGAGCTAGGCCTAACTTTGTCTCTGTCCTGCGCTGGCTGACCTTGTGGTAGGGCCTTCTCTTGGAGTGCACGCTCCCAACCTACGGGGCCTATGTGTCTCCTGGCTCTGGTACATATCAGCACTTTAGCGCTCCTGGGACCTGTAGTTCTCCAGGGATTCCAGTTTATCTTACTGGGTCGTGGAGATCCTGGCAAGCTTCGGACCCGGTGTCCGGTAACTACTTCTTCTTCGGGGTGAGCTAGTTAAGCTCCTCTGCCCCCTATGAACTAACTCTCTACTCTTCGCCTTCGGCCTACTCGGACCCTCAATAGGCTACTCACACTAACGGCAGCGTGCCGCGTTTCACCGATCTTATGGCGCCGGCACACCTAAAGCTCACCTCACTGAGCTACACGTGAGTCTAGAACGTGCTCCACTGCAGACTGACCTCTCTCAGGCTTTTGCACTGCAGGAACTCTCACAACAGGTTTGCTTTCTGTCGTCTCCAGTCTAGACTAACTGCTGCCTGGCTCCACCTTCCCTTATATATCTCCCTAAGGAGCTCCCTCTGGTGGTCTGAGGTGGAAGGTGGAGATGTGTGAATGGTTATGGGGGCCTCTTGTGGAGGAATCCTTCAATACACCCTCCTGGGTCTGTGATACCAAGCACAGCTGGGCTTCACAGATAGGTGATAACTTGCAAAGTTAAAATTAACTTATGCAAACATGATTTCAATAATTATATTAGGTTTAACATTTCAGAGTAGTCTGTCCCTAATCATAAATATGCTGTATTAGCCCCACTAATAGGATCTTAGACAAGTCTTTTCAGAAAATGGATAGCAGGTGATTGATTCATTTTTTTAGAAAAAGTCTGTAAAAAAAAATCTTATTAGACATAGCAGCAATGAACGAAAAGTGGTTTGTATGAAGAGCTAAGTTATAGCCTGTCAGCCCGTCTGTTACAGAATGGCAGTGATGTTTATTTTCACTGCTTTTTCACTTTAGATCCCCTGGTGGGAAACCCTCAACCAGGAAAGACAAGAAGAGATGTTCACTTAATGATCCCACAGACCCTGCAGCCATTATAGCCAAAGCCTTGAAGCAGAAGTTTGCGCACAGAAATGGTGATGACGCTGTCAATAAAGAAAATAGATCTCATGAGGAGTCTCCGTTCTCCAGTCCTGAAGCCCCAATGGTACTGTTTGTAAATCTTACATGACTGACCAACCAAAAATCAGGCTTATGAAAGATCGTGAATGGAAGGTTTGTTGCTGGATCTTTAAACGGTTTATCCAGGACTATTTTATCTTTTTACTATAAGCCTAAAAACTAACAGGCAGGTTGTTACTAACAGTGGCAACTACCTGCCTGTTGTATCCGGTGCCGGCTCGGAGAGGTCACCGACCACTGTCGCCGGCGATTCAGCTGCTCCAAGTCAACAGAGCAGCTCTTCTTCTTCCAGGCTGCTCTGTTGATGGGGCGTGGCTACCGACGTTAGGCAACTTGTGAGTCGGCTGCCAATCAGCATGACGTCAGCAGTCACGATCCATCAAGAGACCAGAGCAGAAGAGAAGCCGCTGCTCTGTAGACATGATATTAGCAGAAGCCGCTGAATTGCTGTGACCGCTCTGTGTCAGCAGAGATCTGTGCAGGGCACAACAGACTGGTAGTTAGCAACTACCTACCTGTTAGTTCTTAGGTCAATAGTTAAAAAAATGTAATAGTCCTAGATAACCCCTTTTAACATTATATACTTGGCAGCAATTATCTATCGTGTGACGTGGCCATAAGACTAAGTCAACTGTATAACATGGTCCTTGACTGTATAACATGGTCTATTACTGACCAGTGATAAGAAAGTATAAAAGCACGGACAACCCCATTTATTTGAAATATGGTTCCTAATGTTGGCGGCACTAGCTACAGATATAGACCCTAATTGCTCTATAGGGGTTGTCCATCAATAAAGACAATTTTTTTAAATACTTAAATGCATGCATTTTTAGCTAAAAATAATTTTTTGGAATTGGATTTGATTAAAAATTTTGCACCGTTTGCCTTTTGTAGTCTCTATCTTGCACTGTCTAAGAATCCATCAGTGAGCTTATTATAACAGTTCAATAGGAGAGAACTGTTATAACAAGAGAAGGAGAGTACCTTTTTTTATGTCTTTTTCTGACATCATCTCAGCTGGTTTAAGACCACTGACCACATCAAAGTTGAATGTGCAGGGAAACAAATAGTCTGTAAAAGCCAAATGGTGCAATATATTTAATGAAACCAAAATGCACAAAATATATCTTTAAGTCCACAAAGATGCAACATGCACCAATTGGCAGAACGGGGAATTTTTATCCCCAATGGAGAACTTTTATCCCTGTTACAAAATATGTGCCGCAGGTCAGATGCATGACCGCTGGGAGTCTACCGGAAAAAGCCGAGCAGCTACCTAGGGAATGAATGGAGCAGCTGTCAAGCATGTGCCTTTGCTGAAGCATTCGTCATCGAAACCAATTTTTTACACTGTTGATACTACATAGTAA
This sequence comes from Phyllobates terribilis, assembly GCF_046119375.1. Lineage (NCBI taxonomy): Eukaryota > Metazoa > Chordata > Amphibia > Anura > Dendrobatidae > Phyllobates > Phyllobates terribilis. Next base: position 369,217 of record NW_027363502.1, read on the forward strand.
AAAAAACATAGTTCTTATAGATGCTATATAACCCTTTTAAGGCAACCCACATACTCTAAAATCTAGACCTTTCGGCTGCGTGCCCACGATGCGTTTTTCATGCGTTTCCACTGCGGAATTTCCGCAGTGGAAACTCATTAAAAACGCTTGGTAATCTGCACCACATGGTCCTCAATGGCATTCCGCAATGTCAATGCACATGCTGCGGATTATTCCGCAGCGTTTCTGCGGCGCTCAAAAATCCGCAGCATGTTCATTAATTTTGCGGAAGCGCAGCGGAATTGCCGCCATTGACTTGCATTGAGACGCATATAATCCGTGTCTATACGTTTGTACATGTGGATTATATGCGTTTCTATGTGCGGATGGTACCCAGTTCTGGAGGAGAGAAGACTCTCATCCAGACCTGGGTACCATTGTACCTGTGAAAAAAAGAATAAAATAATAAATAAAGTTTATATTTACCTTCTCGCGGGCCGGCCGGCAGCGCTTATCTTCCAGGACCTGAGATGACGTCGCGATCATGTGACCGCAGGCTGTCTCGCGATATGCCGGCAACCCGGAAGGACCGCGACAACACACGCGGCAGCACATGCGGCAGGGGATCGGTAAGTATAGCTTTATTTTTTACAGTCACACTATATAAATCCATGCTGTTTGCATGGATTTATATAGTGTGACCTAGTTGTCAAGCACTTTCCAAGTGATGCTATCGGGGCTCGGTTAGCTGCATGCATCACACACACCCCATTTCCGAGGGACAGCTCAACGGTGCTCCCATTAGTACAGTAATGCAGGCACGACAAATCATGTCCCTGGCTGGAGTGGGGAGGGGGAAGCACACCCAGTGATGTAGGAGCAGGGGGGGATGGTTTCTGGGCATAGGTAGGAGCCCATTGGTTGGAAGTCACCTGGGCTCATACACAGAGAGGGAGGTATATAAGGTGTCTTCATCTTAGTCGAGTAGAGTCAGTTCAGTCAGGAGGAGAAGAGAAAAGGAGTTCAACCAGGAGGGCTGACAGGGAGCTGTGGCTCAGTCTGGGCCCAGCTCCACGAGGCAGGCCTAGAGTGAAGGCCAGAGCCAGAAGAAAGGACAGAAACAGAAAGGAACAGAAAGGAAAGTAAGAAGGAACAGAACACCAAGAGAGGCCCAGAGACACGAAGGCAGAAGGAAACCTAAGGACCCAGGAGATTACAGGTGACGGGTTGGCAGAACAGGGTACCGGATCCCAAGTTGGTGGAGGCGACTAATCCTTAACCAAGAACCGGTGGTCGCAATCATTTAGTGGTGCGACCCCTTACTACACCTACTAGAAAGGCACACCACATAGGGTCAGGGAAGTGGGTACCCAGCCCTCCCAGGAGAAGATCAGAGGCAGCTGGACAAAAGTAGTGTCATTGGTGGGGCACGGCTGACGAAAGGATAGAAGGGAGTCCTGTGCCACACTCTGGAATTACCTGGGGGTTGACCGAGCCCCCTGCCTGGTGGAAGCAGCACGGCTCGGGCGGTCCTACCTGTGCACAAGTGAACTGGATGAGAACTGTGAGTAAAAAGCTTGAACTGCAACGCCTTGTCTCTGTGCTTTCTCACCGTATGCAGCACTACTGGTACTGGGACGCCCGTGCACCATAACCCCCACCGTCTACTACACTGCCCTGGGGCTTCACTCTTCCCGTCGGGAGTCACACTACCTCAGCTGCATACACCATCAGCCCCAGCGGTCTGCCTTGCAGCGGCGGTTCGCACTGACCGCAATCCACGGGTGGCGTAGTCGGACATTATCCCATAAAAGCCCCCACAAAAGACCGCCATTGGCCTGACCACACTGAGCCACGGGCCCGGGTCACCGCCACGGAGACTACAACCCCCAGAAGCCCGGTTCCGGGTGTCCCTCGGCCCAGGGGGCGAGTCAAATGCACGATCTGCATGCATTTTTTCTGGCAAGGGAGATGCAGAAACGCTGCAGAAATTTTCTGCTTCATTTCTGCATCGTGGGCACATACCCTTATTGGGTAGAAGTGTTTTAACTAATTGAATCGTTGACTGATCCTTCACGATTTTCCCAGTGTATATATGAATGTATATCTGGTTCTAACTTTTCCTATGTTCTTCACTTGTAGTTTGGGCGCCACCTGCTTAAGCCTATTGGGAAAAGAACACAGAAGGAAATTACAAGAAAGCAAGTTCATGTCTGAGTTGATGTTCATACCCCTGATGAAGCCATAATCACTTGGCGTAACGCGTAGGTTATTTATATCCTTCCTTTTTCTTTGAGCAGCTTTATTCTTGGCTAGTGTTGAGCGATACCTTCCGATATCGGGAAATATCGGATCGGATTGGATCGGACCGATACCGAAAAAGTATCGGATATCGCCGATTCCGATACCGGAAACCAATGCAAGTCAATGGGACAGAAATATCGGAATGAAAATAAACCCTTTCTTTCCTTGTAGGTTAATTCTACATGAAGGAAAACAACTAAGAATAATGTAGAATGTATTGGGGGAGGTGGGGGAGACAATAAAGGCATAGAGGTTTAGCCCTATCAAATGGAATAGCAGGAATTAATTTTTTTTTTTAAGACGTTCTGAGTTACGGAAATATTGACTATGTTAAGTATTTTTATATTTTGTCAGATATTTATGTTTCACTACTTCCATGCTCTTCACCTTCTTTTTTACTTCTCCCACACTTTCTCCTTCATCATCCTCAGCATCTTTTTCATCCACTTCTTCTTCACCTTCTTCATCTTCTTCTTCTTCACCTTCTTCGTATTATTCTTTTTTTTTACATTCATCATATTCTACTTTTTCATCTTCTTCATCTTCTTCTTCTTCATCATATTCTTATTTGTGGCAGGCATTCCTCTAGTTGTTATCTATAAAAGGTTGGACATTACACCTTTCGTTCTGCCCGTCACAAAAGATTTACAACAGGATTTGTCCGCGTTCAGTTTGGCCTGCAGCAGCAGGTCTTTTCCAGGGGCATCACGAGGAGGAACGGACTCACCCCCATACACTGCTTAGTCATCTTCTGCTTATAATTTAGATATTATCTTTTGCTCTGATTTTTAGTCTTATGCTTAATGTTCTTCCGCTTTTTGTTCTGCAGCTTCTTGTATTTCTGCTTCTTGGTTTTCTGTCTCTTGTTCTTCTGTATCTTGGTGCTTGTCTTCTCTTCTTTGTCCTCTTGGTCAACTTCTTCAGGGTCATCTTCTTGGTCTTCTTCGGGGTGGTCTTCAGGGTCGTCGTCTTCGGGGGTCCTCGTCTTCGGGGTCCTCGTCTTCTTCGGGTTGGTCTTCTGGGTCCTCATCTTCGGGGTCCTCGTCTTCTTCGGGGTGGTCTTCAGGGACCTCGTCTTCTTCGGGGTGGTCTTCAGGGCCCTCGTCTTCTTCGGGGTGGTCTTCAGGGTCCTCGTCTTCAGGGTCGTCGTCTTCGGGGTCCTCGTCTTCTTAGGGTTGGTCTTCAGGGTCCTCGTCTTCAGGGTCCTCGTCAGGGAGATCTAGAGTGATTACCAAGAACCATTTCAAAAAGCTTGAACTTGGAAATGTAGCAGAAGGTACAAGAAAGCTGAGGAACTACCGAGGACCAGCTGACGGTACTGGAACCCGGATGGGTAGCAGAAGGTACAAGAGCCAATGAAACTGCCGAAGACCAGCTGACGGTACTGGAACTCGGTTACTAAGCAGGAGGTACCTGTGCCAGAAAGCACTACCAAGGACCAGCAGACGTTGGTGGAACTTGGATACCGAGAAGGAGGCACCTAATCCAAAGGCACTGTCGAGAACCAGTTGACGGTACTGGAACCCGGATGGGTAGTAGAAGGTACAAGAGCAAATGGAACTACCGAGGACCAGCTGACGGTACTGGAACCCGGATGGGTAGCAGAAGGTACAAGAGCCAATGGAACTGCCGAAGACCAGCTGACGGTACTGGAACTCGGTTACTAAGCAGGAGGTACCTGTGCCAGAAAGCACTACCAAGGACCAGCAGACATTGGTGGAACTTGGATACCGAGAAGGAGGCACCTAATCCAAAGGCACTGCCGAGAACCAGCTGACGGTACTGGAACCCGGATGGGTAGCAGAAGGTACCCATGTAAAAAAAAATTCAAGGCCGCGAACCGGCCGCAGTTACCACAACCCACAGTCCTACAGGGGGTGCTTGTCCTATTGGCACTATGGAACCAGCCTTCATTGCCAGATCCCGCAGCCCACATAGGAGTCACCTAAACTGCAGGCACCATAGAGTCGGCTAACCCGACCGCAACACGACAGGACAACGCATTGGAGGCAAAGTGACGTTGACACTACCCGGAAACAGCTGGCGTGCTGGAACCAGGCTGGGCAGGAGGGAGTACCCATGCCAAAGTCACTGCCGATAACCAGCTGACGGTACTGGAACCCGGATGGGTAGCAGAAGGTACAAGAGCCAATGGAACTGCCGAAGACCAGCTGACGGTACTGGAACTCGGTTACTAAGCAGGAGGTACCTGTGCCAGAAAGCACTACCAAGGACCAGCAGACGTTGATGGAACTTGGATACCGAGAAGGAGGCACCTAATCCAAAGGCACTGCCGAGAACCAGCTGACGGTACTGGAACCCGGATGGGTAGCAGAAGGTACCCATGTAAAAAAAAGTTCAAGGCCGCGAGCCGGCCGCAGTTACCAAAACCCACAGTCCTACAGGGGGTGCTTGTCCTATTGGCACTATGGAACCAGCCTTCATTGCCAGATCCCGCAGCCCACATAGGAGTCACCTAAACTGCAGGCACCATAGAGTCGGCTAACCCGACCGCAATACGACAGGACAACGCATTGGAGGCAAAGTGACGTTGACACTACCCGGAAACAGCTGGCGTGCTGGAACCAGGCTGGGCAGGAGGGAGTACCCATGCCAAAGTCACTGCCGAGAACCAGCTGACGGTACTGGAACCCGGATGGGTAGTAGAAGGTACAAGAGCAAATGGAACTACCGAGGACCAGCTGACGGTACTGGAACCCGGATGGGTAGCAGAAGGTACAAGAGCCAATGGAACTGCCGAAGACCAGCTGACGGTACTGGAACTCGGTTACTAAGCAGGAGGTACCTGTGCCAGAAAGCACTACCAAGGACCAGCAGACGTTGGTGGAACTTGGATACAGAGAAGGAGGCACCTAATCCAAAGGCACTGTCGAGAACCAGTTGACGGTACTGGAACCCGGATGGGTAGTAGAAGGTACAAGAGCAAATGGAACTACCGAGGACCAGCTGACGGTACTGGAACCCGGATGGGTAGCAGAAGGTACAAGAGCCAATGGAACTGCCGAAGACCAGCTGACGGTACTGGAACTCGGTTACTAAGCAGGAGGTACCTGTGCCAGAAAGCACTACCAAGGACCAGCAGACATTGGTGGAACTTGGATACCGAGAAGGAGGCACCTAATCCAAAGGCACTGCCGAGAACCAGCTGACGGTACTGGAACCCTGATGGGTAGCAGAAGGTACCCATGTAAAAAAAAATTCAAAGCCGCGAACCGGCCGCAGTTACCACAACCCACAGTCCTACAGGGGGTGCTTGTCCTATTGGCACTATGGAACCAGCCTTCATTGCCAGATCCCGCAGCCCACATAGGAGTCACCTAAACTGCAGGCACCATAGAGTCGGCTAACCCGACCGCAACACGACAGGACAACGCATTGGAGGCAAAGTGACGTTGACACTACCCGGAAACAGCTGGCGTGCTGGAACCAGGCTGGGCAGGAGGGAGTACCCATGCCAAAGTCACTGCCGATAACCAGCTGACGGTACTGGAACCCGGATGGGTAGCAGAAGGTACAAGAGCCAATGGAACTGCCGAAGACCAGCTGACGGTACTGGAACTCGGTTACTAAGCAGGAGGTACCTGTGCCAGAAAGCACTACCAAGGACCAGCAGACGTTGATGGAACTTGGATACCGAGAAGGAGGCACCTAATCCAAAGGCACTGCCGAGAACCAGCTGACGGTACTGGAACCCGGATGGGTAGCAGAAGGTACCCATGTAAAAAAAAGTTCAAGGCCGCGAGCCGGCCGCAGTTACCAAAACCCACAGTCCTACAGGGGGTGCTTGTCCTATTGGCACTATGGAACCAGCCTTCATTGCCAGATCCCGCAGCCCACATAGGAGTCACCTAAACTGCAGGCACCATAGAGTCGGCTAACCCGACCGCAATACGACAGGACAACGCATTGGAGGCAAAGTGACGTTGACACTACCCGGAAACAGCTGGCGTGCTGGAACCAGGCTGGGCAGGAGGGAGTACCCATGCCAAAGTCACTGCCGAGAACCAGCTGACGGTACTGGAACCCGGATGGGTAGTAGAAGGTACAAGAGCAAATGGAACTACCGAGGACCAGCTGACGGTACTGGAACCCGGATGGGTAGCAGAAGGTACAAGAGCCAATGGAACTGCCGAAGACCAGCTGACGGTACTGGAACTCGGTTACTAAGCAGGAGGTACCTGTGCCAGAAAGCACTACCAAGGACCAGCAGACGTTGGTGGAACTTGGATACCGAGAAGGAGGCACCTAATCCAAAGGCACTGCCGAGAACCAGCTGACGGTACTGGAACCCGGATGGGTAGTAGAAGGTACAAGAGCAAATGGAACTACCGAGGACCAGCTGACGGTACTGGAACCCGGATGGGTAGCAGAAGGTACAAGAGCCAATGGAACTGCCGAAGACCAGCTGACGGTACTGGAACTCGGTTACTAAGCAGGAGGTACCTGTGCCAGAAAGCACTACCAAGGACCAGCAGACGTTGGTGGAACTTGGATACCGAGAAGGAGGCACCTAATCCAAAGGCACTGCCGAGAACCAGCTGACGGTACTGGAACCCGGATGGGTAGTAGAAGGTACAAGAGCAAATGGAACTACCGAGGACCAGCTGACGGTACTGGAACCCGGATGGGTAGCAGAAGGTACAAGAGCCAATGGAACTGCCGAAGACCAGCTGACGGTACTGGAACTCGGTTACTAAGCAGGAGGTACCTGTGCCAGAAAGCACTACCAAGGACCAGCAGACGTTGGTGGAACTTGGATACCGAGAAGGAGGCACCTAATCCAAAGGCACTGCCGAGAACCAGCTGGCGGTGCTGGAACCCAGGGTAAATACTAAAAACAGAGTGGAGCCAGAGGTGTAATTGGAGCAAGTTTTAAATCAGTAGTAAAGTGGATGTGGACAAAGCAGGAGAATTTGCCGGACACACAGCAGGGGAACAGCTGACGTTACTGAACCCCAATAACACTGGAGCAAGCGTTGACTGTGCAGACGGCACTTCTGAGCAGCAACTAGCGGTATTGGAGCCCAGGGTAAATACTAAAAACAGAGGAGCCAGAGGTGTAATTGGAGCAACTTTAAAATCTGTAGTAGTGAGAATGTGGACAGAGCAGGAGAAATTGCCGTCCGCACAGCAGGGGAACAGCTGACGTTACTGAACCTCAATAACACGGCAGCAAGTGTTGACTGTGCAGACGGCACTTCCGAGCGCCAACTGGCGGTGTTGGAGCTCAGGGATAATACTGAAAACAGAGGAGCCAGAGGTGTAATTGGAGCAACTTTAAAATCTGTAGTAGTGAGAATGTGGACAGAGCAGGAGAAATTGCCGTCCGCACAGCAGGGGAACAGCTGACGTTACTGAACCCCAATGACACGGCAGCAAGTGTTGACTGTGCAGACGGCACTTCCGAGCGCCAACTGGCGGTGTTGGAGCTCAGGGATAATACTGAAAACAGAGGAGCCAGAGGTGTAATTGGAGCAACTTTAAAATCTGTAGTAGTGAGAATGTGGACAGAGCAGGAGAAATTGCCGTCCGCACAGCAGGGGAACAGCTGACGTTACTGAACCCCAATAACACGGCAGCAAGTGTTGACTGTGCAGACGGCACTTCCGAGCGCCAACTGGCGGTGTTGGAGCTCAGGGATAATACTGAAAACAGAGGAGCCAGAGGTGTAATTGGAGCAACTTTAAAATCTGTAGTAGTGAGAATGTGGACAGAGCAGGAGAAATTGCCGTCCGCACAGCAGGGGAACAGCTGACGTTACTGAACCCCTATAACATGGCAGCAAGTGTTGACTGTGCAGACGGCACTTCCAAGCGCCAACTGGCGGTGTTGGAGCTCAGGGATAATACTGAAAACAGAGGAGCCAGAGGTGTAATTGGAGCAACTTTAAAATTTGTAGTAGTGAGAATGTGGACAGAGCAGGAGAAATTGCCGTCCGCACAGCAGGGGAACAGCTGACGTTACTGAACCCCTATAACATGGCAGCAAGTGTTGACTGTTCAGACGGCACTTCCGAGCGCCAACTGGCGGTGTTGGAGCTCAGGGATAATACTGAAAACAGAGGAGCCAGAGGTGTATTTGGAGGAGGTTTTAAATCAGTAGTACAGTGGATGTGGACAGAGCAGGAGAAATTGCCGTCCGCACAGCAGGGGAACAGCTGACGTTACTGAACCCCAATAACACGGCAGCAAGTGTTGACTGTGCAGACGGCACTTCCAAGCGCCAACTGGCGGTGTTGGAGCTCAGGGATTACAGTTCAGGTGGTAGAAACATGAACAGAACAGGAGACCTGGATACTGTTGCCAACTAATTATTTATTCTGGAAGAGGACTGGCAAATTCATGAGAGATCCAGGCCTTGTTCATTTTGAGAAAAGTAAGCCGGTCAACGTTATCGGAGGATAGTCGCATGCGACGGTCTGTTAGTACACCACCTGCGGCACTAAAGACGCGTTCCGATAATACACTAGCAGCAGGGCAAGCTAGTACCTCCAATGCATACTGACTAAGCTCTGGCCATGTATCCAGCTTACAGACCCAAAACTTGAAGGGAGAAGAGCCGTCTGGGAGTACACAAAGAGGGCAAGACATGTAGTCTGTCACCATCTGACGGAAACGTTGCCTCCTGCTGACTGGAGCCGTCTGTGATGGTGTAGACATTTGTGGCGGCGGGGACACAAAACTTTGCCACATTTCGGCCTTACTGGTCTTGCCTTGTGCTGAGGCGCTGCTTCTGCTCCCTCTTTGTGCAGAGCTTCCTCCACTGCCTCGACGCACTGAGCTGCTTTGTAAAGCACTAGCAGCACTGCTCTCGGTTGGAATGGAGAACATGATGGAATGCACCAGTGCGACTTGGTACTCCCGCATTTTACGCTCCTGGTTCAACGGTGTTATGAGGCTTTGTAAGTTGTCCCGGTAGCGAGGATCTAGGAGGGTGGACACCCAATAATCAGCCGTGTTGAGAATGTGGGCGATGCGGCGGTCGTTTCTCAGGCACTGCAGCATGAAATCAACCATGTGCTTGTCACGGGTGTGTCGCCACGAAGATCGTCACGATTACACAGCCTGACTTCTCGCAGCTGACTTTTTGGTGCTTTGTGTTTTTCGGCAGTGAGGGAGTTAATTCTCTCTCTCTCTGTGCTAGACGAGGTCCAGCCTCGCCCAGCTGCAATCAATGCTGCTGTAGTGAGACTCCTTCAAATGCCTGCTGGTCTGTTAGGGAAGTGTCGGTGAAAGCATTTCATGCAGACTAACTGAGCGGATCGTGGTTTTTGGAGTTTCAGAGATAAGTGTATTTGGAGTGTTTTTTCCCTTCCTCGCTTTATCATTTATCTCCTTTCCCGTTGGTGTTCCCTCTGTTGTAGTTGTGTAGTTTTTGTATGCAAGGTGGTTTTGGTTTTTCCCTTGTACTGTCTCGTTCGTCTAAGTACTGTGTGTGGGCATATTATTACTTGTCCCCTTTTGTTGTGATCGGGGTCCTTCTCAGGACTAGATTACTTAGGTGCAGGGATCCTCAGGAGGTAGGGGTTACGTTGGCGGCCTGGACCTCTGTACCTTTAACAGTACCTCCAGGTTGAGGGATTAGTCAGGGCCCCAGCTTAGGGTCAGCTTAGGCCCCCTACCTCCAGTATACAGAGACAGCGTGACATTTTCACCGACCCCTTAGTTTTTCTCCAGCTACCATGGATCCAGTAGCCGGTCTAGCTCGGCAGTTGCAGAGTTTGTCCATGGAGCTGGCGGACGTTAGGTCCAAGGTTTTGTATCCTCAGGAGCAAGCCGGACCAGAACCTAAAGTAGCTCTCCCTGACAGGTTCACTGGGGGGCGGGACAAGTTTTATGTTTTCCGGGAGGCATGCAAGTTGTACTTTCGGCTGCGGCCTCGGTCATTGGGGAGTGAAGAACAAAGGGTGGGAATTGTCATCTCGCTCCTACAAGGGGACCCACAATCTTGGGCGTTCTCTCTTCCCCCGGGCTCCCCGACTCTCCAGTCAGTGGATAGGTTTTTCGCTGCTCTGGGACTCGTATATGATGACCCAGATCGGATCTCCCTTGCTGAGTCTAAGTTACGTAGGATCCAGCAGGGAGATCGTCCGGCGGAGGAATTCTGTTCGGAGTTCCGTAGGTGGGCCACGGACACCCAGTGGAATGACCCGGCTCTTAGGAGCCAGTTTTGTCAAGGTTTATCTGACAAATTACAGGATGTGTTGGCACAGTATGACTCTCCCGCGTCACTGGAAGCCGTTATGGCCCTTGCTATTCGCGTTGACAGACGGCTTCGGGAGAGGTGCGGGATAACTCTACCCCCTGTGATGACTCCACCTCCTACAAGGTCCCCTCATATGGTGGTTCCCCTGGTCAGTCCAGAGGAGCCTATGCAATTAGGAGGGACATCATTTCGGGGGAGGGGACCGGTGGTGCGCCATAAGACAGGAAGGTGTTTCTTCTGCGGGAGAAAGGGACATTTTATTGGTGGGTGTCCATCCCGTCCCTTGCAGAGTGAAGAGTCGTCGGAAAACTGTTGATCCCAGGTTGTGTGGTGGACGGCAATCTGGGAGTAGGTATTTCGTCCCTAGGTTCGTCTCAGTTTCTCGTACCGGCGGAGGTGGTGGTGGGTACGAGAACTGAGAGGATATCTGTTCTTCTGGATAGTGGGGCCGGGGCTAATCTGGTTGATGCTCGGTTTGCCCGGGTTCAAGGTATGCGATTGAGTGAGTTGGCTAAACCCATCCCCATATTCTCGATCGATGCCAAGCCTCTCGGTCAGGGAAGTTTTTTGCAAGCTGTGCATGACATAAAACTTCAAGTGGGGGCGATACATAAAGAACTGTTGTCTTGCTACGTGTTGGAGGGTCTTCCCACTCCTATAGTGTTGGGCCTTCCTTGGTTAACTAAGCATAACCCGGTTATTAATTGGCAAACCAGAGAGATAAGCCAATGGAGTAAATTCTGTAATAAAAACTGCATGAACACGGTCATCGGTGCGGTTACTCCTTGGGTCTTACCTCCATTTCTGGCGGACTTTGAGGATGTATTCTCTGAGAAAGGGTGTCAGGAACTACCTCCTCATCGCGAGTATGACTGTTCTGTAAAACTGCTCCCTGAGGCCAAGTTACCTAAAGCTAGGTTGTATAACCTTTCTGGTCCTGAGAGGCAGGCCATGAAGGATTATATTTCAGAAAGTCTGGCTAAGGGGCATATTAGACCTTCATCTTCACCGGTGGCTGCGGGGTTCTTCTTTGTTAAGAAGAAAGATGGAGGCCTACGCCCTTGCCTGGATTTCCGTGAACTTAATCGGATTGCGGTCCGAGATCCGTATCCGCTCCCACTTATTCCCGATCTCTTTAATCAGATCGTGGGCGCCAAATGGTTCTCTAAGTTGGATCTCAGGGGGGCGTACAATCTGATTAGGATGAAGGAGGGGGATGAGTGGAAGACGGCGTTTAACACTCCGGAGGGGCATTATGAGAACCTTGTCATGCCATTCGGTCTGACTAATGCCCCGGCGGTGTTCCAACACTTTGTTAATGACATTTTTCGCCGCCTGGTGGGACAGTTTGTTGTCATATATCTGGATGATATCTTAATTTACTCGCCGGATCTGGTGTCTCATCAGGAGCACGTTAGGCAGGTGTTACAGATCTTGCGGGATAATAAATTGTATGCCAAATGGGAAAAGTGTGTGTTCGCCGTACAGGAACTCCAGTTTTTAGGCTTCCTGGTTTCAGCGTCCGGTTTTCGTATGGACCCTGGGAAAGTGCGGGCAGTTCTTGAGTGGGATCGGCCAGAGAATCTTAAGGCACTACAACGTTTCTTGGGGTTTGCTAATTATTACCGGAAGTTCATTCGTAATTTCTCGTCCATAGTTAAGCCTCTCACAGACATGACTAAAAAGGGGACGGATTTTTCTAGGTGGTCTGACAAGACTTGTCAAGCATTCTCCTCCTTGAAAAAATGTTTTGCCTCGGCACCCATACTCATTCAACCTGATGCGTCACAGCCATTCATTGTAGAGGTAGACGCTTCCGAGGTAGGGGTGGGAGCAGTATTGTCACAAGGTTCGTCCCCTGGTAAGTGGCATCCATGCGCCTTTTTCTCTAAAAAATTGTCGTCCGCTGAGAGGAATTACGATGTCGGCAATAGGGAACTCTTGGCCATTAAGTTAGCTTTTGAGGAGTGGCGCCATTTTTTGGAGGGGGCAGTCCATCCGGTCACCGTCATCACCGATCACAAGAACCTGCTATATCTGGAGTCCGCGAAACGTCTGAATCCCAGACAAGCTAGGTGGTCATTGTTTTTTACCAGGTTTAATTTTGTCGTTACATATCGTCCTGGGTCAAAAAATGTAAAGGCGGATGCCTTATCTCGTAGTTTCCCTGGGGCCGGGAATACGGACGACCCGGTTCCTATCCTTCAGGAGGGGGTGGTGGTTTCGGCAGTATGCTCTGAGCTGGAGGAGGAGGTATTGGAGGCTCAGGGGGACGCCCCTGTTGGACCTCCGGGGAGACTGTTTGTTCCAGATCAGTTGCGACAAAAGGTGATCGAGGCACACCATAACTCAGTTTTTGCAGGACACTCGGGGAGTAGAGCAACTGTGGATCTCCTCTCGCGTCGGTTTTGGTGGCCTAACTTACATAAGGAGGTGGTAACTTTTGTCGCGTCCTGTGGGGTTTGTGCGCGCTCTAAGACCTCACATACCCGTCCGTCTGGGGCCCTCTTACCTTTGAAGATCCCGGAGCGTCCTTGGACTCATCTGTCTATGGACTTTATTACGGACCTCCCTCCATCTTCGGGTAAAACGGTCATACTCGTTGTAGTGGACAGGTTCAGCAAGATGGCACATTTTATCGCTCTTCCGGCTCTCCCTAATGCTAAAACTCTTGCGCAGGTGTTCATTGGGGAGATTGTGAGGCTTCACGGGGTACCCTCTGATGTGGTGTCTGATCGGGGGTCTCAGTTTGTGTCCAAGTTCTGGAAGGCGTTTTGTGCACGGCGGGGGATGCATTTGTCGTTCTCAGCGGCTTTTCATCCTCAGACCAATGGTCAGACGGAACGTATGAACCAGAGCTTGGAGACATATCTCCGGTGTTTTGTGTCAGAGAACCAGGAGGACTGGGCTTCTTTCTTACCTCTGGCAGAGTTTGCTCTTAATAATAGGCGGAGCGAGTCCACTGGTAAGTCCCCGTTTTTTGGGGCATATGGTTTTCACCCCCAGTTTTGTTCTTTCAGTAGGGGGGGCTCTTCGGGGGTTCCTGAGGAGGAACGATTTTCCTCATCACTCGCTTCAGTATGGAGAGGGGTGCTGAAGAATCTGAATACTATGGGGAACCGATACAAACGTATGGCTGATAGGAGGAGAGTGTCTGGTCCGGACCTAAGTGTGAACGATCGGGTATGGTTGTCTACCAGGAATATAAAACTTAAGGTTCCCTCCTGGAAACTGGGTCCCAGGTCCATCGGGCTGTACAGAATCAGTTCTATTATTAATCCGGTGGCATTCCGTCTTGACCTCCCCCCTACGTTTAAAATTCACAACGTGTTCCACAGATCGTTGCTTAAGAGGTATGTGGCGCCGGTGGTACCGTCACCTTTACCTCCCCCTCCAGTGGTGGTCAAGGGTAACTTGGAGTTCCAGGTATCGAGGGTCATCGATTCACGCTTTAATCGCCGGTCCCTTCAGTACCTGGTTCATTGGAAAGGGTATGGTCCTGAGGAGAGGATGTGGGTTCCTGCATCGGATATTAACGCAGACCGATTAGTTCGGGCCTTCCACACGACTCACCCGGATAAACCTGGCCCTGAGGGTCCGGAGGCCCCTCGTAGAAGGGGGGGTACTGTCACGGGTGTGTCGTCACGAAGATCGTCACGATTACACAGCCTGACTTCTCGCAGCTGACTTTTTGGTGCTTTGTGTTTTTCGGCAGTGAGGGAGTTAATTCTCTCTCTCTCTGTGCTAGACGAGGTCCAGCCTCGCCCAGCTGCAATCAATGCTGCTGTAGTGAGACTCCTTCAAATGCCTGCTGGTCTGTTAGGGAAGTGTCGGTGAAAGCATTTCATGCAGACTAACAGAGCGGATCGTGGTTTTTGGAGTTTCAGAGATAAGTGTATTTGGAGTGTTTTTTCCCTTCCTCGCTTTATCATTTATCTCCTTTCCCGTTGGTGTTCCCTCTGTTGTAGTTGTGTAGTTTTTGTATGCAAGGTGGTTTTGGTTTTTCCCTTGTACTGTCTCGTTCGTCTAAGTACTGTGTGTGGGCATATTATTACTTGTCCCCTTTTGTTGTGATCGGGGTCCTTCTCAGGACTAGATTACTTAGGTGCAGGGATCCTCAGGAGGTAGGGGTTACGTTGGCGGCCTGGACCTCTGTACCTTTAACAGTACCTCCAGGTTGAGGGATTAGTCAGGGCCCCAGCTTAGGGTCAGCTTAGGCCCCCTACCTCCAGTATACAGAGACAGCGTGACAGTGCTGCAGACTGCCAACTGGCCAAGAAACGCTGTCCCCTGCTTGAGGCGTGATCTCTGCCTGCTCTGCATCACCCCACCCTCGCTCTAGATACTGACTACTAGAGCATTGTGTACCTCCCTCCTCTGGACAGATGTCTTCCTCATCCATTGACTCCTCCTCATCCTCCTCACAGAGTGTCCCCTGCCTAGGCCTTTGTGAGGAACCACGTTGCGCAAACTGTAGAGAAGCAGATGGCATTTGTGACTCCTCATCCTCCACCTCTTCCAAAACCTCGTCCCTTAGTGCTTGCAGTGTTTTTTCAAGCAGGCAGATATGGGGGATAGTCATGCTGACTAGTGCATCATCTGCACTCACCATCCGCGTGGAATAATCGAAGGCATGCAAAACGTGGCAAATGTCCTTCATAGAGGCCCACTCAGTGGTGGTGAAGTGTGAACGGCGCGCACTGCGACTTGTTTGCGCCTGCTGCAGCTGGTACTCCATTACTGCTGCCTGCTGCTCACACAACCTCTCCAACATATGTAACGTTGAATTCCACCTGGTGGGTAGGTCACATATGATGCGATGTTCCGGAAGACGTAATCGGCGCTGCAGAGCTGCAATGCGTGATCTTGCATTGCTGGAACGCCGCAAGTGAGCGCACTCTATGCGGACCTTGTGAAGCAGTGCATCAAGATCCGGATAGTCCCTCAAAAAACTCTGCACGACCAAGTTGAGCATATGTGCCAGACATGGGATGTGAGTGAGGTTGCCTAGGCCCAGAGCTGCCACCAGATTTCGGCCATTGTCACACACTACCATGCCTGGCTGGAGATTCGCTGGCACAAACCACACGTCGCTCTGCTGCTTGATGGCATTCCAGAGCTCCTGCGCTGTGTGGCTTCGATTCCCCAAAGAAATTAATTTTAATACGGCCTGTTGACATTTGGCCACGGCTGTGCTCATATTGGTCACCATAACAGATAACCGTTCACGGGTCGATGTGGAGGTAGACCGTGACGGCTCCTGCAGCGCTGATTCAGAGGAACTGGAGTATGAGGAGGAGTCAATGTGTACAGACTGGATTCCTGTAATCCTTGGAGTTGGCAGAACACGTACAGCGCCACACTCAAGATCTGTACCTGGCTCCACAACATTTACCCAATGGGCAGTGAGGGAAAGGTATCGTCTCTGTCCATGCTTACTGGTCCACGCATCGGTGGTCAGGTGGACCTTGCTACTGACGGCGTTTTGTAGCGCATGTTTAATTTTTCCCTCCACATGATGTTGCAAGGCAGGGACTGCTTGCCTGCTGAAATAAAATCGGCTGGGCACGTTGTATTGTGGGACTGCCAATGCCATAAAGTTACGGAATGTGTCAGTCTCCACCAGCCTGAATGATAGCATTTCAAGGGCCAGTAGTTTAGCAATGCCAGCATTCAGAGCCTGTGCTCGGGGGTGGTTTGCCGAGTATGGGCGCCTTTTCTCCCATGCCTGTGCTAACGATGGCTGCAGACTGGCCTGGGAGTGTGAGGATGACTGGGAAAGTGGTGCTGTGGGTGGAATTACACTGTGTCTCTGTACAACAGTGCCAGAGATTCTTCCATGGCGATCCTGTGAGGAAGCCGAACCAGCTGTGTGTGAGCTGGAGGAAGAGGCTACAACACGAGTTGAAGAGGTGGTAGGTGGCGCTGTAGGTTGGCCTAGGTCTTCAGTGTGTTTTTGTAACTCCACCATGTGCTTGGTCCGCACATGTTTCCACATATTTGTGGTATTGAGGTTGCTGACACTTTTCCCTCTTTTCACCTTCAGATTACACAGCTTGCATTTGACAAAGCAAATGTCATCTGCAACTGTGTCAAAAAAGGACCAGGCACTGCAAGTCTTGGGAGCGCCCGCTTTGGATTTTGGAAGAGCCATGCTCCTAATGGGTGCCGAAGTGGAGGCTACAGGCAACCAAGTCTGCCCCCTCCCTCTCCCTCCTTTTTGGGCTGTTCGGGGAATCTCTTCCTCAGAGCTGCTCCCACCACCTTCCTGTCCCTCACGCCATGATGGGTCAAGGACCTCATCATCTACACCACCCTCTTCAAACAACTGCTTCTCCTGAGTAGTCTCGACAGCACAGTACACACCAGAAAGTGGCACCTGAGTCTCATCATCAGATGCGTACTGAGGTGTGCTGCTGACCATAGGCACTGGCCCACCCGCCTCTTCAGATTCAGAGAGACAAAACGGTTGCGCATCACTGCATACTACCTCTTCTTCAAATTCTCGAATTCTGCTTGGCTGGCCCCCTCTTTCCAAGCCAAGAGATTCAGAGAACAGAAGTAGAGATGGCTCCTGTCCAGGGCTCTCTGACTGCCTGGGCAATTTGGCAGGTGGTGAAGAGACAGATGGGTGCTCTTCAGTGCTCAGGACCTGAGAGGATCTGGAACTAATCCGACAACGGCTTCAATTTGGTCCTCGCGCAGCAGTGGGGTACGGCTAGCTCCCACAAAGCTGCACATAAAGGACTGTTCCCTGGTA
Source organism: Phyllobates terribilis (assembly GCF_046119375.1). NCBI lineage: Eukaryota > Metazoa > Chordata > Amphibia > Anura > Dendrobatidae > Phyllobates > Phyllobates terribilis. The sequence goes on from NW_027363502.1 coordinate 386,486, forward strand.
AAACTGGGGGATGCTGAGTCACTGGTGCCGGCAGCAGGCACAGAATCCCCACGTCCTCTCCCTGCAGGCACAGAATCCTCACGTCCTCTCCCTGCAGAAACTCCACGCCCACGCCCACGCCCACGACCACATGCCTTACTCCCTGCCTTCTTCATCTTGGTAGACTGATAAAGATAGGCAGAAAAGTACTAAGGGCTTAGTGTGCTTATTCCTGAACAGCTGCTAACAGGTATAAGAAACACTAATTTTATAAAGTGTGGACTAGACTTTAATATGAGCTAATGTGGCCTACACAACTGTAAAGTGGAGTGTTTGGTGAACTTTATTTAGGTTTTTTTGTCACAAAAAGACACTGTATGTGCCTAAAGATGTAATAACGATAGTATCACAAACTTTTTGTAGCTATTACAATGTAGGAAGGTAACCTACAATGCAATAGATGAGGCTGCAAAAAATAGGCTAATACTAATCTGGCTGGGGCTGCAGGGCCCAATGCTGCAGAGAGGCTCCTCTAACTACTCCTATAAAGTGTGTTTGGAACCAATTTAGCTGAATACGGATGGAACCACCACACTAATAGGAGAAATGAGGAAAAATTATGAATTGGCAAAAAAGGACAATGTATGAGGCAGTGACACACACTGAGTGCACTACAACCAGACGTGGTTGAAGCACACACTACAGGGTGAGCTGCACTCACACACCAGACCTTGCAGACAGCGGTGAACAGTACAGATGCAGAGCACTATGCACTAGCGCTGCAAGACCAAAAAAATTTCTCTATCTACTCCTATATAGTGTGTTTGGAACCAATTTAGCTGAATACGGATGGAACCACCACACTAATAGGAGATATCAGGAAAAATTATGAATTGGCAAAAAAGGACAATGTATGAGGCAGTGACACACACTGAGTGCACTACAACCAGACGTGGTTGAAGCACACACTACAGGGTGAGCTGCACTCACACACAGAGACCTTGCAGAAAGCAGTGAACAGCACAGAGAACTGTGCACTAGCACTGCAAGGCACAGCGATTTATAAAGTAGCTTGGGTAAAGCAGAATAGACCAAATAGGTAGCTAAAACTGTCCCTCAGAACAACAGCGTCCTATCCCTAACTGAATTCACAGCAGAGTGAGCTCAAAATGGCGGCGGCGGCTTTTATAGTGCATCATGACATCATTTCAGCAGCCAATCACAGCCATGCCATTAGTTAAGATGCCTACATGCCTAACAGGATGTGCCCACACTTCTTAGGATCCTCATTGGCTGATTAAAATGAAAATGGCTCATTGCATTATGGGAACTTCCGATTCCGGTATACGATATTGCAAAAGTATCGGAATTAAGTATCGGAATTCCGATACCGCGAATATAGGCCGATACCCGATATTTCAGTATCGGAATGCTCAACACTAGCAACCAGCGATCTATATAGTATGCTCCTTCCCCAAAGCAACCTAGTAATCGAACACTATCCGGGTGTACCGGCAGTAGCCTAAACGCCCCTTCAATATCTGTTTTGGCCATCAGCGTACCCTTCCCTAATTTTTTGACCCACTTGAGCGCTTTGTCAAAGGAGGTATAAACCACCGAACTTAATTCTTCGGCGATACCGTCGTTCACTGAACTACACCTTGGGTACGATAGATGGTGTATTAATTTAAATTTATTGGTTTATTGGGTTCTTTTTTGGGGACAACCCCGAGTGGGGACACCACAACATTTTTTCATGTTAACTCCTTGAATGGCTCTGCCATTCTTCCAAACGAAACCTCCTTTTTTACCTTTTCCGCCATTACCACCGGGTACTGGTAGGCTGATTTTAGGATCCTATTGGTAACAGAGACCTCGACTGTGATGGAGGGGATCTGAAAGCACACCTCAAAACCTGCCGCCAGCAGCTCTGCTATTTTCCTGTCTGGGAACCTATTTCGGAAGGTAAGCATTTCTGTTAGTTTCACTGGCGTCACCCCTTTGGGAATAGCTGGTAGTGGCCCCCTCATCTTCCTTTTTTAAAACATTTATCTGCCCGGTGTGATGACCCATTACAGAAGGAGCAAGCATGCCTGTATTTACAGTTGGCGGCGAATTTGCACTGGCTCTCATTGAACTACCAGCATAATCCTGACCTCTGCCCGCTCGCTTGCCCCCCTTCTCCCCTATCTCTTCCTCTACTTCCGTGGTGGCCGGATGACCCGGCCCTGCTTGGAAAGGGCTGCCCGAACCTCGCTTTCTTTTTCTGCCTTTCTTTGACTAAATTGTTTGTCGTATCTCAGCCATGTTTGCCCACCATTCACTCTATACGCTTCCCCAATAGCGTCTTGGTAGCAAAATAGTGCCGAGCAGTTCTCCCGTGCCCTCTCGCCTATGATACTTGCTAGGATAGAGAAAGCCTGCAACCAATTCAAGAATGTTTGTGGGATTAATCGCCACTTCCATTTCTTTTCATCCTCCTTTCTATTATCGTGGTTCTTATTTTTGTCTAAATTAAATTTCTCAGCAGTAGGGAAAAAATTTTGACGTACTCATCCCTTCAAATTTGCTCTTTTACCTCCTTCTTTAAGTGTGCCCCCAGGGAACCCTCGTAGCAGACGTAAACTTCGCCCCATATCATCCAGGTGAATCTTATCCCCTTTCCCTTTCGTAGTCTGCTCTGCTACCGGTGACATACTTGTCGCCGCTGGCTGCTGATCCCCCTCTCCCTGCCCTACCCCTTCGCTCCGCACCACCTCATCACCCAATGGGACCCAGGCTGACGCTGTAGCTGGTGGCAGGTTGTGCGCCTCCAGAGAGGCTATGCAATTTTTAGGATAGTCAGCATGTTCTGCATACCTGCCCCTTCCGGGTTCCCCCCTACCCTTACTACCTGATCTACCTCTCCTGCCCTCTGACTGTGCTCCGTGCCCTCCGACATTAGTATGGGTGTAAACGGACACGACAAAGAGTCATACTCACGGGGCCGCGTGGGCGTTCCCGCCACACCGGCCGGACATCCCGCGTCCAGTCGTCCTCCCTGGTCGCACGGTGTTGTCCTTCCTGGAGTTCCTGACGCTGAGGAGGCATCCCTGGTGATAAATGCGCTAGGCAGGCCCTGGGTGAGTCTAGGGGGTAGATTGGGGCTAGCGGGGGGGTCATTGTGAGGGCTGCCATGACCTGCATATGACTAGCAGGCAAATTGGCCAGCAAAGGGGCAACAGGATCCTGTGCAAACTGCAGGGTGAGGTGGGGATAGCATGAGGAGTGCTTCACATTGTAGGGGGCTCTGCCGGGGAATGGGGCGGGCTGTGATTGTTAGTGGCCGGGAGGTGGAGGCAGAGACAGGCCCATGGTATGGGTTATGGAGGAGCATAGTGGGGGCTGCGCCTTGCCCCCTGCAGAATCCAGTGCTGGCCGCCGGGTCCCATGTGCAGGCACTGGCTGCGGCGCCCTGCCGCCGATATCCCTCTTCCTGCCCGCGGTCACAAGACCGCAGGTCCTAGACGACTCGCTCGTCCGCTTCTGGAAGTAGACTCAGTTTTCTCTGCAGGCTTTATTAAATGGCATAAAGCTCTGCACTCCAGCAAACTAAACACGGCCTTACTGGCAAAACGACAAAACAAAAGAATAAACGATAGCAGAGTCCATATGAGTATGGGATTTGCCCACACAAGTTGTAGTTCAAGCCTTCAGCTCTGTCTTGAGCTGAAGCTCTCCCAGTCTGGAGACCTTGCCTCTCCAAACCACAATACAGAAAAAAAACAGGACTGAACATTTATTGTCAAACTACTGTGTTTTCTCTTTTTAAATCTTAATGACAACCAAAGGCATCCAAATGACCCTGATCAAAAGTTCACATACCCAGGTGATTTTGGCCTGATAACATGCACATAATTTGACACAAATGGGTTTGAATGGCTGCTAAAGGTAACATCCTCACCTGTGACCTGTTTGCTTGTAATCAATGTGTGTGCATAAAAGCTGAGTGAGTTTCTGGGATCCAGACAGACTCTTGCATCTTTCATCCAGTCAGGTGGATCGATGATGTTTTGGGGATGTGTGAGCTACAAAGCAGGGCCGGCTCCAGGTTTTTGTGGGCTCTTGGCAAAAGAGTCTCAGTGGGCCCCTTTAACACATACCACAATTCATGATGCATAGATACCGCAGAGAAATATATATATAGCACAATGCCAAAGATTTCACTTCTTACATTACATGATCGATATCTATTGTAAATTCCACAATAGCTCAATAGCTCAGAAACCGGCGAATCGCTCCATACAGAATACTGGCCCTCATAAAATGCTCCATACAGGATACTGGTCCCCATATAACGCTCCATACAGAATACTGGCCCCCATAAAATGCTCCATACAGGATACTGGCCCCCATATAACGCTCCATAGAGAATACTGACCCCCTTATAACGCTCCATGCAGGATATTGGCCCCCATATAATGCTCCATACAGAATACTGGCCCCCATATAATGCTCCATACAGAATACTGGCCCCCATATAACACTCCATGCAGGATGTCACCACCCCTTAAAATGCCCCATGCAGGATGTCACTTCCCCCCTTTTAATGCCCTATGCAGGATGTCAACCCCCCATATAATGCCCCATGCAGGATGTCACTCCCCCCCTTTTAATGCCCCATGGAGGATGTCACGTCCCCCCTTTTAACGCCCCATGCAGTATGTCACACCCCACCTCCCTTATAATGCCCCATGCAGGATGTCAATTCCCCCCCTTTTAATGCCCCATGCAGGATGTCACTTCCCCCCCTTTTAATACCCCATGCAGGATGTCACCTCTCCCCCCCTTCCTTATAATGCCCCATGCAGTATGTCACTTTCCCCCCTTATAATGACCCATGCAGGCTGTCACCCTCCCTTATAATGCCCCATGCAGGATAAACTCCCCCCCTTATAATGCCCCACGCAGGATGTCACCCTCCCTTATAATGCCCCATGCAGGATGTCACACCCCCCCTTTATAATGCCCTATGCAGGATGTCACCCCCCCTTTATAATGCCCCATTCAGGATGTCACTTCCCCCCTTATAATTCCCCATGCAGGATGTCACACACACCTCCCCTCCCTTATAATGCCCCACGCAGGATGTCCCTTCCCCCCTTATAATGCCCCATGCAGGATGTCACACACACCTCCTCTCCCTTATAATGCACCATGCAGGATATCACACCCCCCCTCCCTTATAATGCCCCATGCAGTATGTCACTTTCCCCCCTTATAATGCCCCATGCAGGATGTCACCTTTCCCCCCTTCCTTATAATGCCCCATGCCCCCATACATTAAAAAAAGAAAAATCAAATACTCACCTCACTCTTTACCTGCTGCCGCTGCTCTGGGCTCCAGCATCGCCAACGTCTTCCCGCTCTGCGCTGTGACGGCTCAGGAGAGAGCGCGGTGTAAAGACATCACTGCGCCCTCTGACCTGAGATGTCACAGTCAGAGGACGCGGAAGACACCGGAGCTGCTGCGGAGGCACGGGGAGAGGTAAGTATTGTTTCACTGGCTGCCGGGGCCCTGAGCAAGTTGGGGGGGAGTGGGCGCTGACACTACTCTCCTCCGCTCATGGGTCCCATAGAGTGCCGGGGTGCCCAACGGCGAATGGTCCCCTCCACCTGCTCAGGGCCCCGGCACTTACCGAGGTGCGCCGGGTGCTGACAAAACGGTGCACCAGGTTTATGAATTTGGCATTAAGTAAAAAATGGTCTTTCTCTGTCTTGAACTATGTTTGGTAAATTTTGGCACCAAAAATTGCAAAAATTGCCCCCAATAGTGGCTTATTGAAAAATACAGCAGGGTTGGACTGGAGTAAAGTGGTGTCAAATTTTAAAATGGTTTCAATTGATGAATCAGAATAAAACATCTGGAATTACTAGACTTTGCCCACAAAACGGAAAACAAAATAAAAACAACCAGGCAAGCACATAAAGAATAAACTTAAAAAAAGGCGCAAATAAAATAATTAAATAGGTATAAACAAAAAGGCGCTAAACACACAAAGCTAGACAAAAACACAGGTGCAAAGGCAATCAGGGCATGTGACCTGGAGCCGTTCCCTATGTGTAATAATCAGAGAAGCTAAAAAGTGCATTGGCTGAAAGATGGGGGTGATAAGTGATGGGGATCTGTATATAACTACTATAACCAAACAGAATGACAATTCCAGTTTTCTTCCTCTACATGATGCTAATGTAAATCATGTCCTTTCAGTTCAGTATGAAGATAAACGCTGGCCAAACACCACCATCACTTACCTCATCCTCTGGGATCCTGATGCCATCATCCAGCTTCATGTAGATGATCTGCAATACAACAGATAAGAATTAGTTTGTATTTATTTTTTTTAATATCATAAAGGAGTTGTGTAGCCTTGGTGGAATTTTCATAAAGCATTGTATCCTAACACACTGTCAGGATTCGGCTTTCGCCTGTCGGTTCCAGCAGTTGCCATGTGACCAAAAGTATGCAATTTTCATACAAGTGGTCCTATCAGTAGAACATTACATACTGCTTGTATTCTGTCGAAAATTACATCAGGGCTGAACAACCCCTTTGATTCAGTCATTTAATAAATTCCTCATATTATTGCATACTAGGACTTCTAGCTTAGAGATGCCTGCAGGGCCATAGGTAAGGGAGCACTTATATAGACTATGGTGGCAATGAGGCTCTTACCCTGTCATCATCGTCATACCCACCGCATCCTGATCCTAATAGAAGAAAAGAGGAAAATTACAAATTGTATAGGTAAAATGTTAGTGCACTCTCAGATCTGCACTGTATTATTGGGGTTTTTCTCTGTGTATTTGTGTTTTTTCGATATTCTAGTTTTGATGCAGTTTTATGCTTCATTTAACAAAAATTGTAGACACACAAATATCTATGATTTTGTGCCCTTTTAGTCAGTTGCTTAATACGCTAGTCATACAGTTTTACTTTTTCTGAATATTTCTTTGTGTACATGTCTCACGGAGCAGAGTGACCTCGGTGAACTATAATGATTTAACTCTCATTAACTGACCAAATATGTGATATTTCCGCTGACTAACTGACTTGAACACAGCAGATCTGCCTCCACTCATGGTCCTCACACTGCCTGTGTCACGTGCTGCCTGTGAGCGGCCACCGATAGCGCCGCCCACAGGCAGCATCAGCAGCACAAGGTACTTAGAAAGAAGCTTGTATTTATCATTAAAACACACTGGCATTTTTTTTAAAAGTACCGGACAACCCTTTTAAGGACTTGCTCCGATCTACAGAGTTTCTGCCATTTTGACAGCAAAACTAGCAGAGCACTCTGGCAAAACAGTCTCCGCCTTTGAACGTAAGGCCAAGTTCACACAATTTTATTTTCGGTCTGAGTGCTGTCCATGAAATAACTGACATCACACGGACGGCACGAGGACCAATGCAGTTCAATTAGTTGATAGGAGCATGGGTTTTTTTGTTTTTCATGGACCGAATCTGCATGCAAAAACACATCTTAGCATGCGTTAGTTTCTTCTGTAGGTCAGATGAGACTTGCCTATGTAAGTCTATGTGTGCGCAAAAAAATTGGATCCAATACGGATCATCTGAATAGTGTAAGATTTTTATGGATACAAACAATTCTTTAACATAGGAAATGGTATTCGGTCATGTAAATGCCATACGGATGAAAATGGAGATGAAAATCATCTGTTTTTGTGGATGAAATCAAACATACTGTATCTAATAGATGAAAGAGCCTGGCACTGACACCATCTATAAAGCTGTCCAGCAGGTCAGAAATCATGGACACGTAGCTCTCGGCATCGGCCTGCGGCTCCATCGCGCTATCAGAGGCTGTAGATCCGGACATCGATGGCTCCTGGGCAGAGATTAGAAATATGTTTAAACATGTGAGAATGTCATATTCCAGAGTCACCAATAAAAAGTTACAAAGTGAGACCATAACATAAGACTAGAAAAGTGCTGAGTAAATGAATATAAGAGAGAACACAATATCTGAGTGCCCAATCACATAAGTACAATATACAGGATCAACGCACAAATCTGTATTCCCCTGCGCCATGAAGTCAGAGGTGCGGACTTAGTTCACTTTCTGAAGAAAACCTATTGATTACTCATCTGATCCCAGCATTTTACACCAGTTATGGCCGTTATTCAATAACCACCAAAAAATACACCCCTAAAATAGAACTTTTAATGATTAGGTTAAAAACTCACAAAAACATATATTATAATGTGTATATCCAATTACACATTTAACAGCCAATATATATAAGGGTCCACAATAAATATATAATATATTGACAGGATATGATATATAGGACCCTATTACACCCCTAATCTAAAGTGCAGCACAGGTAGTAGTAATCACAAAATCCTGGATGTGTGTCAATATAACAAAATACACAGCAATTCACTGCCCATGTTTGAAAAGACAAAGATGTTATACATCAAAGTGTGCATCAATTATTAAGTCCCTGACCCTATAAGTATATGCAGAAATGATCAGGAGTCGTCAGGGAAAATATATCAATAGGGAAACACAAAAAATCAAGACACCAAACAGAATAAGCAAATGAGCATAAGTATCTTAATAGATAACCAGTACTGATGAGCGAGCGTGCTCGTTTAACCTATTAATTGAGCACCCTCGGGTGCTCGCCGAGTATTTGCGGCGTGCTTGGCATCTATGTTTGATCTGCCGCGGCTGCATGTGTCACGGCTGTTAGATAGCTGCAGCACATGCAGGGATTGCCTAACAAACAGGGTTAAACAAGCACGCGCGCTCATCACTAATAACCAGCCTTATAAGAAGTCCACATCTGGTGTATTGATTTTTTGTGTTGCCCTATTTGTATACTTTTCAGCAAATCCCAACCGGCATATTTTTTTTATTCAAAGAAAAAGAAATTGGAAATTCATAAAAACATGTGATTATGTCCCCATTTTCCAAGACCTGTTACAGTTTCATTTTTCCGTCAATATTGCTGTTTGAGAGCTTGATTTTTGCATGGCGAGCTGACGTGTTTATTGATGCCATTTGGGGTAGATATCACGTTTTGATCGCTTATTGCATTTTTTTACAGAGTTGCTGTAGCCGAAAAATTACAATTCTGGCTTTTGGATTTTTTTCTCTTTACAGCAGGTGTCCCAACCTGTGGCTCGAGGGCACACATGTGGCTTGCGGACTCATGAAATGTGTCTCACGACCGTCTGCCAGCCCAATGCATTAGCACCAAGCCTAGCAAACAGCTATGAGGAGCAGATCTCCAGATGGTGACTTCTATGATTAGCCCAGTACAAAAGAGCAGATCTGGATGCTCATATACTGGCCTTGGGGGTTTAGAGATAATTTAAGTATTGTAAGCTGGAGATAGGATACTTATAGTCATAGGGGATGCTTGAAGCTGGATGTAACAGTGTTGTGGGGGTGGTTGAGGAGACAATACTGAATGAGGGTAAGGTGGAAACCCCTGGATCTAGGTATACTGCTTCAGGCCCCCTTCTCACATCCATTTTCTATGTCCATATGAGGCCCGTTTTTAAAGGACCGCAAATATGTATGACATACACACACCTATTGTATTCAATGGGTGTACACACATGTCAGGTTGCTCACACGGACCTTGAGTCCGTGTCACGCTGTCTCTGTATACTGGAGGTAGGGGGCCTAAGCTGACCCTAAGCTGGGGCCCTGACTAATCCCTCAACCTGGAGGTACTGTTAAAGGTACAGAGGTCCAGGCCGCCAGCGTAACCCCTACCTCCTGAGGATCCCTGCACCTAAGTAATCTAGTCCTGAGAAGGACCCCGATCACAACAAAAGGGGACAAGTAATAATATGCCCACACACAGTACTTAGACGAACGAGACAGTACAAGGGAAAAACCAAAACCACCTTGCATACAAAAACTACACAACTACAACAGAGTGAACACCAACGGGAAAGGAGAAAAATGATAAAGCGAGGAAGGGAAAATACACTCCAAATACACTTATCTCAGAAACTCCAAATACCACGATCCGCTCTGTAAGTCTGTATGAAATACTTTCACCGACACTTCCCTAACAGACCAGCAGGCATTTGAAGGAGTCTCACTACAGCAGCATTGATTGCAGCTGGGCGAGGCTGACCTCGTCTAGCACAGAGAGAGAGAGAATTAACTCCCTCACTGCCGAAAAACACAAAGCACCAAAAAGTCAGCTGCGAGAAGTCAGGCTGTGTAATCGTGACGATCTTCGTGGCAACACACCCGTGACAGTACCCCCCCTTCTACGAGGGGCCTCCGGACCCTCAGGGCCAGGTTTATCCGGGTGAGTCGTGTGGAAGGCCCGAACTAATCGGTCTGCGTTAATATCCGACGCAGGAACCCACATCCTCTCCTCAGGACCATACCCTTTCCAATGAACCAGGTACTGAAGGGACCGGCGATTAAAGCGTGAATCGATGACCCTCGATACCTGGAACTCCAAGTTACCATTGACCACCACCGGCGCCACATACCTCTTAAGCAACGATCTGTGGAACACGTTGTGAATTTTAAACGTAGGGGGGAGGTCAAGACGGAATGCCACCGGATTAATAATAGAACTGATTCTGTACGGCCCGATGAACCTGGGACCCAGTTTCCAGGAGGGAACCTTAAGTTTTATATTCCTGGTAGACAACCATACCCGATCGTTCACACTTAGGTCCGGACCAGACACTCTCCTCCTATCAGCCATACGTTTGTATCGGTTCCCCATAGTATTCAGATTCTTCAGCACCCCTCTCCATACTGAAGCGAGTGATGAGGAAAAACGTTCCTCCTCAGGAACCCCCGAAGAGCCCCCCCTACTGAAAGAACAAAACTGGGGGTGAAAACCATATGCCCCAAAAAACGGGGACTTACCAGTGGACTCGCACCGCCTATTATTAAGAGCAAACTCTGCCAGAGGTAAGAAAGAAGCCCAGTCCTCCTGGTTCTCTGACACAAAACACCGGAGATATGTCTCCAAGCTCTGGTTCATACGTTCCGTCTGACCATTGGTCTGAGGATGAAAAGCCGATGAGAACGACAAATGCATCCCCCGCCGTGCACAAAACGCCTTCCAGAACTTGGACACAAACTGAGACCCCCGATCAGACACCACCTCGGAGGGTACCCCGTGAAGCCTCACAATCTCTCCAATGAACACCTGCGCAAGAGTTTTAGCATTAGGGAGAGCCGGAAGAGCGATAAAATGTGCCATCTTGCTGAACCTGTCCACTACAACGAGTATGACCGTTTTACCCGAAGACTGAGGGAGGTCCGTAATAAAGTCCATAGACAGATGAGTCCAAGGACGCTCCGGGATTTTCAAAGGTAAGAGGGCCCCAGACGGACTGGTATGTGAGGTCTTAGAGCGCGCACAAACCCCACAGGACGCGACAAAAGTTACCACCTCCTTATGTAAGTTAGGCCACCAAAACCGACGCGAGAGGAGATCCACAGTTGCTCTACTCCCCGGGTGTCCTGCAAAAACTGAGTTATGGTGTGCCTCGATCACCTTTTGTCGCAACTGATCTGGAACAAACAGTCTCCCCGGAGGTCCAACAGGGGCGTCCCCCTGAGCCTCCAATACCTCCTCCTCAAGCTCAGAGCATACTGCCGAAACCACCACCCCCTCCTGAAGGATAGGAATCGGGTCGTCCGTATTCCCGGCCCCAGGGAAACTACGAGATAAGGCATCCGCCTTTACATTTTTTGACCCAGGACGATATGTAACGACAAAATTAAACCTGGTAAAAAACAATGACCACCTAGCTTGTCTGGGATTCAGACGTTTCGCGGACTCCAGATATAGCAGGTTCTTGTGATCGGTGATGACGGTGACCGGATGGACTGCCCCCTCCAAAAAATGGCGCCACTCCTCAAAAGCTAACTTAATGGCCAAGAGTTCCCTATTGCCGACATCGTAATTACTCTCAGCGGACGACAATTTTTTAGAGAAAAAGGCGCACGGATGCCACTTACCAGGGGACGAACCTTGTGACAATACTGCTCCCACCCCTACCTCGGAAGCGTCTACCTCTACAATGAATGGCTGTGACGCATCAGGTTGAATGAGTATGGGTGCCGAGGCAAAACATTTTTTCAAGGAGGAGAATGCTTGACAAGCCTTGTCAGACCACCTAGAAAAATCCGTCCCCTTTTTAGTCATGTCTGTGAGAGGCTTAACCATGGACGAGAAATTACGAATAAACTTCCGGTAATAATTAGCAAACCCCAGGAAACGTTGTAGTGCCTTAAGATTCTATGGCCGATCCCACTCAAGAACTGCCCGCACTTTCCCAGGGTCCATACGAAAACCGGACGCTGAAACCAGGAAGCCTAAAAACTGGAGTTCCTGTACGGCGAACACACACTTTTCCCATTTGGCATACAGTTTATTATCCCGCAAGATCTGTAACACCTGCCTAACGTGCTCCTGATGAGACACCAGATCCGGCGAGTAAATTAAGATATCATCCAGATATATGACAACAAACTGTCCCACCAGGCGGCGAAAAATGTCATTAACAAAGTGTTGGAACACCGCCGGGGCATTAGTCAGACCGAATGGCATGACAAGGTTCTCATAATGCCCCTCCGGAGTGTTAAACGCCGTCTTCCACTCATCCCCCTCCTTCATCCTAATCAGATTGTACGCCCCCCTGAGATCCAACTTAGAGAACCATTTGGCGCCCACGATCTGATTAAAGAGATCGGGAATAAGTGGGAGCGGATACGGATCTCGGACCGTAATCCGATTAAGTTCACGGAAATCCAGGCAAGGGCGTAGGCCTCCATCTTTCTTCTTAATAAAGAAGAACCCCGCAGCCACCGGTGAAGATGAAGGTCTAATATGCCCCTTAGCCAGACTTTCTGAAATATAATCCTTCATGGCCTGCCTCTCAGGACCAGAAAGGTTATACAACCTAGCTTTAGGTAACTTGGCCTCAGGGAGCAGTTTTACAGAACAGTCATACTCGCGATGAGGAGGTAGTTCCTGACACCCTTTCTCCGAGAATACATCCTCAAAGTCCGCCAGAAATGGAGGTAAGACCCAAGGAGTAACCGCACCGATGACCGTGTTCATGCAGTTTTTATTACAGAATTTACTCCATTGGCTTATCTCTCTGGTTTGCCAATTAATAACCGGGTTATGCTTAGTTAACCAAGGAAGGCCCAACACTATAGGAGTGGGAAGACCCTCCAACACGTAGCAAGACAACAGTTCTTTATGTATCGCCCCCACTTGAAGTTTTATGTCATGCACAGCTTGCAAAAAACTTCCCTGACCGAGAGGCCTGGCATCGATCGAGAATATGGGGATGGGTTTAGCCAACTCACTCAATCGCATACCTTGAACCCGGGCAAACCGAGCATCAACCAGATTAGCCCCGGCCCCACTATCCAGAAGAACAGATATCCTCTCAGTTCTCGTACCCACCACCACCTCCGCCGGTACGAGAAACTGAGACGAACCTAGGGACGAAATACCTACTCCCAGATTGCCGTCCACCACACAACCTGGGATCAACAGTTTTCCGACGACTCTTCACTCTGCAAGGGACGGGACGGACACCCCCCAATAAAATGTCCCTTTCTCCCGCAGAAGAAACACGTTCCTGTCTTATGGCGCACCACCGGTCCCCTCCCCCGAAATGATGTCCCTCCTGATTGCATAGGCTCCTCTGGACTGACCAGGGGAACCACCATATGAGGGGACCTTGTAGAAGGTGGAGTCATCACAGGGGGCGGAGTTGCCCCGCACCTCTCCCGAAGCCGTCTGTCAACGCGAATAGCAAGGGCCATAGCGGCTTCCAGTGACACGGGAGAGTCATACTGTGCCAACACATCCTGTAATTTGTTGGATAAACCTTGACAAAACTGGCTCCTAAGAGCCGGGTCATTCCACTGGGTGTCCGTGGCCCACCTACGGAACTCCGAACAGAATTCCTCCGCCGGACGATCTCCCTGCTGGATCCTACGTAACTTAGACTCAGCAAGGGAGATCCGATCTGGGTCATCATACACGAGTCCCAGAGCAGCGAAAAACCTATCCACTGACTGAAGAGCCGGGGAGCCCGGGGGAAGAGAGAACGCCCAAGATTGAGGGTCCCCTTGTAGGAGCGAGATGACAATTCCCACCCTTTGATCTTCACTCCCCGATGACCGAGGCCGCAGCCGAAAGTACAACTTGCATGCCTCCCGGAAAACAAAAAACTTGTCCCGCCCCCCAGTGAACCTGTCAGGGAGAGCTACTTTAGGTTCTGGTCCGGCTTGCTCCTGAGGACACAAAACCTTGGACCTAACGTCCGCCAGCTCCATGGACAAACTCTGCAACTGCCGAGCTAGACCGGCTACTGGATCCATGGTAGCTGGAGAAAAACTAAGTGGATCGGTGAAAATGTCACGCTGTCTCTGTATACTGGAGGTAGGGGGCCTAAGCTGACCCTAAGCTGGGGCCCTGACTAATCCCTCAACCTGGAGGTACTGTTAAAGGTACAGAGGTCCAGGCCGCCAGCGTAACCCCTACCTCCTGAGGATCCCTGCACCTAAGTAATCTAGTCCTGAGAAGGACCCCGATCACAACAAAAGGGGACAAGTAATAATATGCCCACACACAGTACTTAGACGAACGAGACAGTACAAGGGAAAAACCAAAACCACCTTGCATACAAAAACTACACAACTACAACAGAGGGAACACCAACGGGAAAGGAGAAAAATGATAAAGCGAGGAAGGGAAAATACACTCCAAATACACTTATCTCAGAAACTCCAAATACCACGATCCGCTCTGTAAGTCTGTATGAAATGCTTTCACCGACACTTCCCTAACAGACCAGCAGGCATTTGAAGGAGTCTCACTACAGCAGCATTGATTGCAGCTGGGCGAGGCTGACCTTGTCTAGCACAGAGAGAGAGAGAATTAACTCCCTCACTGCCGAAAAACACAAAGCACCAAAAAGTCAGCTGCGAGAAGTCAGGCTGTGTAATCGTGACGATCTTCGTGGCAACACACCCGTGACAGTCCGTATAAAAAAAGCCGCAGACTTGTCAGGTATTTTTGCGCAGCACTCACAAAATGCGTTCTGCAAACTGATGACACACGGATGACAACTGTGCATCATCTGCGTGACACGTACCGGCGCCTGGGAATCAGCGGTACAGTTCGCGCTGATCCCCAGCAGCGGCCGCTGCTGGAAGGGGCTCTCATCATTGTCCCCTGCTTGCGCTGAGATCAGCGCGAGCAAGAGACAATGTTAAGAGTTGTAGGCAGCCCCGTCAACAACGAGTGTAAAATGAAGAATAAAATTAAAAAAAACACTTATACTCACCTTACACATTATGCCCTGAAGCCCAAGTCACCTGTAATATAAAAAACAACCATAATACTCACTTGTCCGACAAACTGCCCCACACCGTAATCAACATCTACGATCACTGATTTACAACCTGAATGGTGCCAAGATGCGACCGTGCAGGCTGTAAGTCAGGTCACAATGACCTGCTGAGAGCGCATCTTCAGTGACAAGCGATGAAATCATAGAGGTTTTAAACATTTTA
This sequence comes from Phyllobates terribilis, assembly GCF_046119375.1. NCBI lineage: Eukaryota > Metazoa > Chordata > Amphibia > Anura > Dendrobatidae > Phyllobates > Phyllobates terribilis. Next base: position 402,073 of record NW_027363502.1, read on the forward strand.
GAGTTTTACGTTTCCAAACTCTCGCATCCGAGCTTGCCTGGAACAACGAGGCCCTGGTGTCCACCTTCTGGGGAGGTCTTTCCGGTCGGATCAAGGATGAGCTAGCCGGTCGTGACATCCCTTCCACCCTGGACGACCTGGTATCATTAACTACCCGGATTGACATCCGTTTTCAGGAACGTGCAAAGGAGACTACCCGGAAGAGAAGATTTCCGCCTCTCGCTCATGTATTCCAAAAGCCTGCCTCTCAACCAGCATTTCCCCGGGCATGTTCGCCTGAGCCCATGCAAATTGACCAAACCAAGATGGTCAAGTCTCGCCAGGAGATGCGCCGTGCCGAGGTGAGTTGCTTCTACTGTGGCAGTAAAGAGCATCTGACCAATCCTGCCCGGTGAGGCCGGGAAACTCCAGTGTCTAGGACCGCTTGGAGAGGTCATCCTAGGCAAGTGTAAATCCTCTCTGTACTTGACTCTGTCCTTTTCTGTTTCCAGTGGTGAGACCCGCTTCTTCGAGATTGCCCATCTGGATTCTGGAGCCGCTGGGAATTTCATTCAACAGGCTGTTGTGGAGCGGTATCAGATTCCTACTGTACGTCTGGCTGAACCGTTGGCGGTTGCCTCCGTGGATGGGAGGCTTCTTCTGGAGACCATATTACTCGTCACAGAGCCTGTAACCCTTCAGGTGGGAATGCTGCACTCAGAGAAGATCTCCTTTCATGTGCTGTCCAGTCTCTCTCACCCCCTCTTGCTTAGTCTTCCCTGGTTACAAAGACATGAGCCCATCCTGAATTGGAGATCTGGTGAAATGCCATGAGTCCTGCTTGGATCCGGTTCGTCCAGCTCGACCCCCGTCTACTCTGGCTAATCTACCTGGTCTGCCGGCACCCTACTGGTCCTATGCTGACGTCTTCGACAAAAAGGAAGCAGAGACTCTACCACCTCATAGGAGGCATGATTGCCCCATCAACCTGGTACCTGGTGCTTCTCCTCCCCGCGGGCGTATCTACCCCTTGTCGCTGGCTGAGACCCGGATTATGTCTGAATACATAGAGGAGAATCTTGCTAGGGGATTTATCCAGAAATCCACCTCTTCGGCTGGAGCAGGATTCTTCTTAGTCAAGAAGAAAGACGGCTCTCTACGTCTCTGTATCGATTACAGGGGTCTTAACCAGATTACCATCAAAAATAAGTACCCCCTGCCTCTCATCTCGGAGCTGTTCAACCGCCTTAAAGGCGTAAAGATCTTCACCAAGCTTGATCATTGTGGGGCATACAATTTAGTCCGGATCCACCAGGGAGACGAGTGGAAGACGATATTCAACATCCGGGATGGTCACTACAAATACCGCGTAATGCCCTTTGGTCTCTGTAATGCTCCAGCCATCATCCAGGAGCTGGTTAACGACATCTTCCGTGATCTCCTGTATTCTTGCATGGTGGTGTACCTGGACGATATCTTGGTCCTCTCTCCGGATCTGCCCTCACACCGGAGGGATGTCCGTCAGGTTCCACTAATGCTCCGGCAGAATCGCCTATACGCTAAATTCGAGAAATGCCTCTTTGAGCAGACCTCTCTACCATTCCTGGGCTATATTATCTCCGAGACTGGTCTGCGGATGGATCCCGAGAAGGTCTCTGCCGTCTTAAAGTGGCCCCGACCGGAGGGGTTGAAAGTGATTCAGCGATTCCTGGGCTTCACAAATTATTACCGCCTCTTCATTCCTCATTTCTCCTCCCAAACTGCTCCTATCTCCGCGCTCACCCGTAAAGGAGCAAATCCCAGGGAATGGACTTCCGAAGCGGAGGAGGCCTTCGTCTCCCTAAAACAAGCCTTCTCCTCCGCTCCTGTGCTACACCGCCAGGATTGCAACAAGCAGTTCTTCCTGGAGGTTGATGCATCCTCCTCCGGAGCCGGAGCGATGCTCACCCAGAAATCCTCGTCCGGGAGAATGGTAACCTGTGGCTTCTTCTCCAAGCTCTTCTCCTCATCTGAGCGCAATTACTCCATAGATCGTGAGCTGCTGGCCATCAAATTAGCGCTGGAGGGTTGCTCTGCACCAGGTGGTCATCTACACTGACCACAAAAACCTCGCTTATTTGCAGAACGCCCAAAGATTAAATCCGCGTCAGAACAGGTGGTCTCTATTCTTTGCCAGATTCTGCTTCACTCTGCATTACCGCCCGGCGGACAAGAACATTAAAGCTGACGCTCTATCCCACTCATTCTTGTCTTCTGACCAAGAGGAGGAGCCTCTACATATTATCAACCCCTCCAAAGTAATGACTGTGGCTCCGTTTGACCTGTCTCATCTTCCACCCGGTAAGACCTTTGTAGCGGTTCCAGTTCGTAAGAAGGTTCTACTCTGGGGCTAGTCATCCAAACTAGTCGGTCATGTTGGCCAGAGGACGATCTTTCTGCTCATCGCCCGACATTACTGGTGGCTTTCCCTGCTCAAGGATATTGCGGACTTCGCGGCTTGTTCCTCCTGTGCCCGTAACAAGGTTCCCAGGCACCTTCCATCCGGCCATCTTCTTCCTCTTCCCGTGCCTTCCACTCCATGGCAACACATTGCAATGGACTTCATTATGGAACTCCCTGTTTCTGCCGGTTGTACGGTCATTTGGGTGGTCGCTGACCGCTTTTCTAAAATGGCCCACTTCATCCCTCTGCCTGGTCTTCCATCTGCATCTGTGCTGGCTAAGGACTTCATCCATCACATTTTTCGTCTCCAGGCCTACCCCTCCACATTGTGTCTGATCGCGGGGTTCAGTTCACTTCGCGCTTCTGGAAAGCTACGTGTAAGCTGCTGGATGTCTCCTTGGATTTCTCCTCTGCTTAGCATCCTCAGTCCAATGGTCAAGTGGAATGTATCAACTAGGTCCTTACCAGCTTTCTTCGGCACTTTGTCAACGCTCACCATAACGATTGGGTTGAGCTCCTGCCCTGGGCCAAGTTCTTTTATAATAACCATGAGAGCGAGTCTTCCTCTAAATCTACGGTCAACATCCCCGGATTCCGTTTCCCGTCTCCTCTTCAGTGGACAATCCTGCCGCGGAGTCTCTGGTCAGCGAATTTTCAGCTATTTGGGAAGACACTAGATCTGCACTTCTTCAGTCCTCCGAGCGGATGAAGAAACATGCTGATAAGAGACGTCTGGATCTGCCTCTATTCCGTCCGGGAGACAAGGTCTGGCTCTCCTCCAAATATGTTCGTCTCAAGATACCTTCTTATAAGTTGGGTCCGCGGTTCATCGGTCCATTCAAGGTTCTGAACCAAATCAAGCCCGTGGCTTGCAAGCTGAAACTCCCAGTCACCTTAAGGATTCCCAACTCCTTTCATGTATCTCTCCTCAAACCTGTTGTCCTTAATTTTTTCTCTGACGATCCAGGTACCGTTCCAGCTCCAGTCTCTGCTGAGGACGTCTTTGAGGTAGAAAACATTTTGGCCACCAAGAGGGTAAGAGGAAAGACTTTCATTCTTGTGGATTGGAAGGGGTTTGGCCCTGAGGAGAGGTCTTGGGAACCCAGGGAGAACATTCATGCCCCTCATCTTCTTAAAAAATTTCTTGCGGGCCTAAAGAAGAGGGGGCGTAAAGGGGGGGGTACTGTAGCATAGGCGTCTCTGCCTCCTCCCGGGCAGGGACGCCGTTCCCCTCACCGCCGCGGTCCAGGTCCGGCGTCCTCCTGCTCCTGTGGCACGCACCGTGCACAGCTTCCCAGGCTCTGTGCTTAGGACGTGCGTGCGAGCGCGCCCTCGCTCTTAAAGGGGCCGCACGCGCCATCCTATAGAGTCCCCGGCCAATGGCCAGAGGACTGCCCCTATATAAGGCACCTCCTCCAAAATGTTATCTGTTGTGCCCGCCAGCCAGCTTACCTGGAGCACCTGCCTGTAACCTGCCGTGCCCGCCAGCCTGCCTACACAGAGCACCCATCTGGCCACCTGCCGAACCAGCCTGCTTAGCTACCCGGACCACCCGTCAGCCTTCCTGCCATGATCATCCACTGTACCGGTCAGTTCTTGCTTTCTGACCCGTGGAAGTCACCTGCTCTCACACAAGGTCGGTCCCAGAGTGGCACCTGGTCCACCTGCCCGGTCCCTCACTGGTTCACGGAGTCGATTGAGCCACCGTGCGACCTTGGTCAGGCCGAGTAGGCACTTAGTCACGACCCTTTGGTCCCTCCTTGCACCGAAGCATAGAGGTTCCACCACCCGGACCCATAACACTCTCTTCCCATTGAAAAAAATAAAGTTGAATCCAAAATGTCTGACTTCAAAATGGCCGCCATGGTCACCACCCATCTGGAAAAGTTTCCCCCCTCCCATATACTAATGTGCCACAAAAAAGAAGTTGATATCACCAAACATTCCCATTTACTTTAGGTGTATCCATATAAATGGCCCATCCTGTATATCACTGCACAATGTTGCTCTACTGTGTCCTGTTTGGTTTTTACACCTTCCACCATTTATTCTAGTTTCAATTTATGTGAGACCCCCTATACTCACTTATTTTCATATACAGGTGCATCTCAGTAAATTAGAATATCATCAAAAAATTAATTTATTTCAGTTCAATACAAAAAGTGAAACTCATATATTACATAGAGTCATTGCAAACTGAGTGATCTATTTCAAGTGTTTATTTCTGTTAATGTTGATGATTATGGCTTACAGCCAATGAAAACACAGAAGTCATTATCTCAGTAAATTAGAATACTTTATAACAACAGCTTGAAAAATGTTTTTAAATCCGAAATGTTGGCCTACTGAAATGTATGTTCAGTAAATGCCCTCAATACTTGGTCTGTGCTCCTTTTGCATCAATTTTTGATGATAATCTAATTTTAATCCATGATGGTGCAGTGTGTTGCTAATGGTAATGTTTGAGACTGTGGTCCCAGCTCTCTTCAGGTCATTGACCAGGTCCTCCTGTGCAGTTCTCGGCTGATTCCTGACCTTTCTCAGAATCATCCTTACCCAATGATGCGAGATCATACATTGTGATTTACTGGTTTTTATTTTCAGATTTTGTCTCTCAGTGAAGTGTACCTACGATAAAATTACAGTCCTCTCCCTTCTTTGTAGGTGGGAAAACTTGCAAAATCTGCAGTGCATCAATTACTTATTTTCCCCACTGTATACCAGGAAGGGGGGCCATATATACCATGATGAGGATCATATATACCAGAATGGGGGCCACATATATACCTGAATGGAAATCATATATATCTGCATTTATAAATGACACACTTTATGATATTCAATGCATTAATTATATTATATTTTTATTGTATTAAATTATTTTCCATTTCATATTGTTTTTCTGTATTTGTCACTATAGATATTATCATTAAAGGGAATCTGTCACCCCCCTGGGACTTTTCAGACCTCTACTATGGGCATACAGGTTATAGAAAAGTAAGTCTATACATACCTGTATGACCCATAGTAGAGGTCTGATTGCAGAGAAAAGTTTTTTATTCAGTTCTGTTTTGCACAGGTTTGGTGTCCGGGGGACGCCAAAAAATCCCTGTCTATCTCTTTTTTATTGCCCTAAATCCCCGCCTATATGCTTAGTTATCATATTCTCCCCTCCCCTGCATGTCACAGGGCCCTGTTACGTGCACTGCACTCCCTGACTTCCCGGGCATGCGCAAAGCGCTGCTCACATAGGGTGCTTTGCTTCCTCCCGGACCCGTCTCTCCATGCACTGCGCTGCACGGTTCTATTGTGCATGCCCCGGGGAGTCACTGTCACTTCCCAGCGCCTGCGCAGTAGAACTGTGTGGCGCAGAGCACACAGACGGGGCGGGGATGAAGCAAAGCGCGCTTTATGTGAGAGGCGCTTTGCGCATGCCCGGGGCGTGCGACGTGCAGGGGAGGTGGGAATATGATAACTAAGCATATAGGCGGGGATTTAGGGCAATAAAAAAGAGATAGATGGGGATTTCTTGGCGTCCCCCGGACACCAAGCCTGTGCAAAACAGAATTGAATAAAAAACTTTTCTCTGCAATCAGACCTCTACTATGGGCCATACAGGTATGTATAGATTTACTTTTCTATAACCTGTATGCCCATAGTAGAGGTCTGAAAAGTCCCAGGGGGGGTGACAGATTCCCTTTAATATGTATTTTATTTATGGCAATATTCAGGGTCGGACCGGCCTGGCGGGATATTGGGGAAATCCCCGGTGGGCCCCGATGAGAGAGTGAGAGAATTAGTTACAGGGGCCCTTTATAAGTGCGGGCCTTTTAAAAGCACGACCGAAGATGTAGCGTCACGTGCACATTACATTCAGCGGTGACAGTAGGCCCGCTGCAGTGACGCGCATACTTACATGATCTGGATAGGAGGAGGACGCAAGTTGCTGTTCTTTGTGGGCGGTGATACGCACCGCTCTCTGCTTTCGCTCTGCCTCAGCTGCCTGTAATGCTACCTGGCAGTGGTGTGGTGTCAGGTGACAAGCCGATGATGCTCTCTGCTCTCCCTGCTCCCAGGCCGGCTTCTGACACCGACCTTGCTCTCCTGTCCCGGCTCCTGCTTTTGGCCTTGTAAGTTGTAACACTGGCGGCGGCATCTGCGCGCCACTTTCTTCTCTTCTGCTCTCGGCCTTGTTGTAACACCGGCTCCAGGCTGGGTATGTGGACACCGGCACCGGCGCACCACCCTCTTCTCTCCTGCTCACGGCCTTGTAAGGGCAGCTCCGGGTATGTGGTGACCCGCACTCTGCGCTTGACTCTAACCAAGGCTGGAAACAAGGTTGCAGGCAGGCCTAGGCTACAGCTCTCCCTGCTTTTCAAGTGCAGTTTTCTGAGTGACTGTTCCCATCCAGCATTGGCCAACAAACAATAATATCATTTATACATTATGCATTGCACTCTAGGCCTCTTATATGAAATATAGATCACCGTCTTGGCCTCTCATATGACATACACAGTCTGTATATGTCATATAGGAGGCCAAGAGTGCGGTATACGACATATATGAGGCCTAGAGTGCGGGCGGCGGGTCTATATGATGTATACAACACACTCAGCCTCCTATATAAAGTATAGACTATAGGAGGCTGAGAGTGCAGTATACGTCATATATGAGGCCTAGAGTGCGGGCGGCGGGTCTATATGATGTATACAACACACTCAGCCTCCCATATGAAGTATATACTATAGGAGGCTGAGAGTGCAGTATACGTCATATATGAGGCCTAGAGTGCGGGCGGCGGGTCTATATGATCTATACAAACACTCAGCCTCCTATATAAAGTATAGACTATAGGAGGCTGAGAGTGTGGTATACGTCATATATGAGGCCTAGAGTGCGGGCGGCGGGTCTACATGATGTATACAACATACTCAGCCTCCTATATAAAGTATAGAGTATAGGAGGCTGAGAGTGCGGTATACGACATATATGAGGCCTAGAGTGCGGGCGGCGGGTCTACATGAAGTATACAACACACTCAGCCTCCTATATAAAGTATAGACTTTAGGAAGCTGAGAGTGCAGTATACGTCATATATGAGGCCTAGAGTGCGGGCGGCAGGTCTACATGATGTATACAAGGCATTCAGTCTCCTATATAAAGTTTAGACTATAGGAGGCTGAGAGTGCAGTATACGTCATATATGAGGCCTAGAGTGCGGGCGGCGGGTCTATATGATGTATACAACACACTCAGCCTCCTATATAAAGTATAGACTATAGGAGGCTGAGAGTGCGGTATATGTCACATATGAGGCCTAGAGTGCGGGCGGCGGGTCTACATGATGTATAGAACACACTCAGCATCCTATATAAAGTTTGGACTATAGGAGGCTGAGAGTGCGGTATACGTCATATATAAGGCTTAGAGTGCGGGCGGCGGGTCTATATTATGTATACAATGCACTCGGCTTTCTATATAAAGTATAGACTATAGGAGGCTGACAGTGCAGTATATGTCATATATGAGGCCTAGAGTCCGGGCGGCGGGTCTACAAGATGTATACAACACACTCAGCCTCCTATATAAAGTATAGACTATAGGAGGCTGAGAGTGCGGTATACGTCATATATGAGGCATAGAGTGCGGGCGGCAGGTCTGTATGATCTATACAACACACTCAGCCTCCTATATAAAGTACAGACTATAGGAGGCTGAGAGTGCGGTATACGTCATATATGAGGCCTAGAGTGCGGGCAGCGGGTCTATATGATGTATACAACACACTCAGCCTCCTATATAAAGTATAGAATACAGGAGGCTGAGAGTGCAGTATACGTCATATATGAGGCCTAGAGTGCGGGCGGCGGGCCTATATGATGTATTCAACACACTCAGCCTTCTATACAAAGTATAGACTATAGGAGGCTGAGAGTGCAGTATACATCAAATAAGAGGCCTACGGTGCAGGCGGCGGGTCTATATGATGTATGCAACACAATCAGCCTCCTATATAAAGTATATACTATAGGAGGCTGAGAGTGCGGTATACGTCATATATGAGGCCTAGAGTGCGGGCGGTGGGTCTACATGATGTATACAACACACTCAGCCTCATATATAAAGTATAAACTATAGGAGGCTGAGAGTGCGGTATACGTCATATATAAGGCTTAGAGTGTGGACGGCGGGTCTATATGATGTATACAACACACTCAGCCTCCTATATAAAGTATAGACTATAGGAGGCTGAGAGAGCGGTATACGTCATATATGAGGCCTAGAGTGCGGGTGGGGGTCTATATGATCTATACAACACACTCAGCCTCCTATATAAAGTATAGACTATAGGAAGCTGAGAGTGCAGTATACGTCATATATGAGGCCTAGAGTGCGGGCGGCAGGTCTATATGATTTATACAACACACTCAGCCTCCTATATAAAGTATATACTATAGGAGGCTGAGCGTGCGGTATATTTCATATATGAGGCCTAGAGTGCGGACGGCGGGTCTATATGATGTATACAACACACTCAGCCTCTTATATAAAGTATAGACTATAGGAGGCTGAGAGTGCGGTATATGTCATGTATGAGGCCTAGAGTGCGGACGGCGGGTCTACATGATGTATCCAACACACTCAGCCTTCTATATAAAGTATAGACTATAGGAAGCTGAGAGTGCAGTATACGTCATATATGAGGCTTAGAGTGTGGACGGGTCTACATGATGTATACAATGCACTCGGCCTCCTATATAAAGTATATACTATAGGAGGCTGAGAGTGCGGTATACATCATATATGAGGCTTAGAGTGCGGACGGGACTACATGATGTATACAATGCACTCGGCCTTCTATATAAAGTATATACTATAGGAGGCTGAGAGTGCGGTATATGTCATGTATGAGGCCTAGAGTGCGGACGGCGGGTCTACATGATGTATCCAACACACTTAGCCTTCTATATAAAGTATAGACTATAGGAAGCTGAGAGTGCAGTATACGTCATATATGAGGCTTAGAGTGTGGACGGGTCTACATGATGTATACAATGCACTCGGCCTCCTATATAAAGTATATACTATAGGAGGCTGAGAGTGCGGTATACATCATATATGAGGCTTAGAGTGCGGACGGGACTACATGATGTATACAACGCACTCGGCCTTCTATATAAAGTATATACTATAGGAGGCTGAGAGTGCGGTAAATGTTATATATGAGGCTTAGAGTGCGGACGGGCCTACATGATGTATATAACGCACTCGGCCTCCTATATAAAGTATAGATTATAGGAGGCTGAGAGTGTGGTAAATGTTACATATGAGGCTTAGAGTGTGGACGGGCCTATATGTTGTATATAACACGCTTGACGCGCCCCCAGGGCCGTGGGGTACTCGGCAGCCGGGCCTATGGATGCCGGTTTGGGGAATATCACGGTGGCTGGCCTGTTCCGTGACCCAGGGCGGTCAGTGAAAAGGGGGGTTTTAATTTATAGGGGATTTGTAAAGTTCGTGACGCCACCTGTGGATTGCGGCTAAAGGGAGCCGCCGCTGTGAAGCAGTCCTCTGGAGATGGTGTTCGGCAGCAGGGATGGTGTGGCTCTCCACAGGTAGAGCTAGCTCCAGGGCAGTGTAGAAAGTGTAAGTTGCGCTGGGCGTTGTAGTGCCGGGAGGGAGAGCTGGCGCAGATGAAAGATTGGACGGAGGCAGTACAGTGCAGTCATCCGAGTTTTTACTCACAGCTCTTATGACAGTTCCACTGGTGCACTGTACGGGTGCTAGCCTCCCACGTCGCGCTGCGTTCACCAGGAAGGGGTTCAGTTCTTCCTCAGGCAGTTAGGAGTACCTGACAGAAACCCACTTTCTTGTGTTCCTAGCTAGACTGTCTTCACGTTGGGTCTTTCTCCCTCCTGCCCTGCGCTTCCCCACTCTGAATCCTGCTCGGGTGCTTTGAAGTCCCTCCTGTTTCGTTGGAGTTCCCAGACCTGCTTGACCCTCACGGGGATTAGAATGAGGCTTCGGCAACTGACTATACAAGCCAGAAGCCTCCGGTTTTCCCAGCCGAGACTTAGAGTAACACGGCTGGACCAGGGGCCGGTCCCCTTCTTGTGGCCTACGATCCCTCTGTCTTCTGACAGATTCGGGGCGTATGGGTGCTGTCCTGCACCCCCTAGGATCCCTTCAACAGATCGGAGCCTACTCCCTGCTCCCCTCCTGGGCCTCTAGGACTAGGCCATACTCGTGGAGCCGAGCTCCTAAAGAGACTCTGCTCCCAGACTGTTCTTCTGAACTGTCCTCTCACTAACTGATCTGCCACCCTAAGATGACTTCCCTTTATATACCTACTTCTCCATGTGCTCCCCCTAACTTCTTCCTCCACCCACACCCAGTACTGGTTCCCCCTACCTTTGGGTTCCCCCCACTCCAGCCAGGGACAGAGCTCAGCAGAAAACACATTGCATTTTGTCCTTCCAGCTGGCATGGAGCGGTGTAGTGTTGAATGTGGGTGCTGGGGTTCCGGGCAGCACTCCCTCCTTACCTGAGAGAAGGGAGACACCACACCTCTGGTTGAGGTGCAGTACCTCTGTGGCGACTGAACCCTCAAGGGCGCCACACACTCAGCCTCCTATATGAAGTATACACTGTGTGCAGAATTATTAGGCAAGTTGTATTTTAGAGGATTATTTTTATTATTGATCAACAACTATGTTTTCAATCAACCGAAAAGACTCATAAATATCCAAGCTTAATATTTTTGGAAGTTGGAGTGGTTTTTTTTTTTAGATTTGGCTATCTTAGGAGGATATCTGTTTGTACAAGTAACTATTACTGTGCAGAATTATTAAGCAACTTAATAAAAACCAAATATAATCCCATCTCACTTGTTTATTTTCACCAGGTAAACCAATATCAGTGCACAAAATTTAGAAATAAACATTTCTGACATGCAAAAACAAAAAACAAAAAAATTAGTGATCAATATAGCCACCTTTCTTTATGATGACACTCAACAGCCTTCCATTTATAGATTCTGTCAGTTGCTTGATCTGTTTTCGATCAACATTGAGTGCAGCAGTCACCACAGCCTCCCAGACACTGTTCCGAGAGGTGTACTGTTTTCCCTCCCTGTAGATCTCACATTTTATGATGGACCACAGGTTCTCTATGGGGTTCAGATCAGGTGAACAAGGCGGCCATGTCATTATTTTTTCTTCTTTTAGATCTTTACTGGCCAGCCACGCTGTGAAGTAGTTGGATGCATGTGATGGTGCATTGTCCTGCATGAAAATCATGTTTTTCTTGAACGATATCGACTTCTTACTTACTATTGCTTGAAGAAGTTGTCTTCCAGAAACTGGCAGTAGGTCTGGGAGATGAGATTCACTCCATCCTCAACCCTAAAAGGTCCCACAAGTTCACCTTTGATGATACCAGCCCATACCAATACCCCGCCTCCACCTTGCTGGTGTCTGAGTCGGAGTGGAGCTCTCTGCCCTTTACTGATCCAGCCTCTGGCCGATCCATCTGGCCCATCAAGAGTCTCTCTCATTTCATCAGTCCATAAAACTTTTGAAAAATGAGTCTTAAGATATTTCTTGACCCATTCTTGACGTTTTATCTTATGTTTCTTGTTCAAAGGTGGTCGTTTTTCAGCCTTCCTTACCTTGGCCATGTCCCTGAGTATCGCACACCTTGTGCTTTTTGATACTCCAGTAATGTTGCAGCTCTGAAATATGGCAAAACTGGTGGCGAATGGCATCTTGGCAGCTTCACGCTTGATTTTCCTCAATTCATGGACAGTTATTTTGCGCCTTTTTTGGCCAACACGCTTCTTACGACCCTGTTGGCTATTTGCCATCAAATACTTGATTGTTTGGTGATCACTAGTGTTGAGCCACCCCCGTAGTGTTCGAGTTCGGTTCGGTTCGTCGAACACCCGTGTGTTCGCCGAACTGTTCGTCGAACTGTTCGTCGAACACCTTCGAACACCGTTAAAACCAATGGCAGGCAAACAAAAACACATAGAAACACATAGAAAACACCTTCAAAGGTGTCCAAAAGCTGACAAACTGCTCAGAAGACACAACTAACACATGGAAAAGTGACAAGTACATATAGTCATGCGAAAAGAAAAGAGGTGGAGGAGTAAAAGGAGGGGGAGACACAGATATAGGCATGTCATGCCCTTCTAAAATCCAAAAAGTGAGAAGCCGACACGGCCAGTCCGCTCCTGCCCGTGCCACCTCCGTGTCGCCGGGTTTGTGCCAGAGCCACGGTGAACCCTGACGGCCAGCCCCCCTCTCCCAATACTGGTGCCTGTCCGCTGGTGGGTCGAGAGAGCCCCCCTGTGGTGGAGGCAGCTCTAAGCTTTTTAATTTAAATTGTCCCTCTAATTTGAATGAATACACTTTAAATCCATTTACAAGGATCTATTGGAGGGCAAGTCTCATGCCAGCAGCCGCGTAATTCCAGCTCCAGTAGCGTCCACTAAAGCTGCTGCAGTTAAAAAGCTTTTATAAGGATCGAGCTCGGCTGTCCACCGCAAGGCATCCTAGTGCCAGTCCCAGCCCCTATGCCTTGGGGTGCCTCCTGATGCTCTTCACTGAGTATCCCGTGGTCCCGAAGCATTTCCTTTGAAAAAATTAAGTGTCCAAACTACAGGTGGTGTAGCTTGCTTAACAGCCGGGATAATCCGCTGACTAGCAGACACTGCTACTAGGCACAAAGTATTTCCTGGGCTAGATGCAGTTAAAAATTTGTAAGTAGATACTCTCGTTGGATGCTGAGAAAGCATTCCATAGAGTCTCCTGGCACGCCATATATGATTCTCTTAAAAAGCTTGGGGTAGGGGTCTAGGGGACCCTTTTATAGCCAAAATCACGGCCCTGTATCACAATACGTCACCTAGGCTGAAGATAAATGGAACTGTAGCACCCAGGGCTCGGTTGCTACAGACGTATTGCACCTCACCCAGAGGTGTGATATCTCACTCTCAGATAAGGATGGAGTGTGGATCAGGACCCGACACCTGCATGCATTACACCACATTGCCGTGGGGCAGGGCGACCAATATGCCCCTGAGATGGGCACGACAGTCCCTGTCCCTGGCTGGAGTGGGGGGAGGGAACACTGAGGAAGGGGAACCCTGCAGTGCAGGAGCAGGGAGGAAGCAGTTCCTGGGTGCATTGAGAAGGGAGTATAAAAGGTGGGCACCATCTTAGTTCAGTGCAGAGAAGTCTGAGCAGAAGTGGCAGGGAGCAGGGGCTCTGCATGAGCTCTGCTCCGGAGGCGGGCCTAGTAACAGAGGCCCAGGCCTGCAAGAGGGAGAAGGAAGGAAGAGGAGCGGAGAAGGCTCCAGGAACGAGGAATGAAGGGATCCCAGGGGTGCGGACGGGCGAGTCGCCACCGCACGCCCGAATCCACCTGCGTGGAGGGGTCAGGCCAAAGGGGGAGACCGGTCCCCGAACTAGTGGAGGCAGGAAACGACCCTCAGCTAGAAACCGGAGGCTCTGACATTTTATGTGGCGCAGCCCCTTGCTCCACCCGCTAGGAAGGCACCACATAGGGTCAGGGAAACTGGCGCCAAGTTTACCAAGAGGAGGCCCGAGGCAGCCGGACAGAAGTGTTGGTAAGAAAGGCCAGACAAAGGACACACAAAGGGGGTCCTGTGAAGCGCTCCAAAGTTATCTGGGAGTTGTCTGAGCCCCTCACCTGGTGAGCACAGTACGACGTGGGCAGCCGTTACCTGCAGACGTGGTCTGGATAATAAGAACTGTGAGTAAAGGCCCTGAACTGCATCACTGACTCCGTGTCGTTACTGCTGCTGCCCTGCACCATCACCCCCATCCTCCGCATACACTGCCCTGAAGCTATACTCCTCCCGTGGGGAGTTATGCTACGCTCTGCTGCACCCACAACACCAGCCTTAGCGGTCTGCCCTGTAGCGGCGGTTCACTCTGACCGCAATCCACGGGTGGCGTAGTCGGACATTTAAACATCAAAACCACATAAATAGTTCCGCCACTGGTTTGACCGCCCTGAGCCACGGAACCGGATCGCCGCCACGAAGACTACAACCACCAGCATCCACCAAAAAGGGTCCGGCTCCGGGTGTCCCAAGGCCCAGGGGGTGCGTCAGAACATTTTCATCACCTTTCACAATCACCAATGGGACAAGGCAGGGATGTCCTCTGTCCCCTCTCTTATACATCCTAGTGACGGAGCACCTGCTCTCATCAATTCGCCATAACCCCAATATTAGGTGGATTGAGGTGGGAGGCACCGAGTACAAGTGGTCTCTATTTGCTGATGATGTCCTAGTATATATCACTCAATCACATATATCCATCCCTGCTGTTATGGCTGAAATAGATCACTTTGTTACATGGTAAAATTTTAAAATCAATGCAGCGAAGTCTGAGGCCCTCGATGTCTCCCTCCCTAAATCCATATAGGATTCCATCCAGTCCAACTTTCCCTTTGCCTGGCCCTCACAGGGTATCAAATACTTAGGAATTCCTATTCATAGAGACCTCTCCCATCTATGTTATCTTAATTTTGGGCCCTTTATTGAACAATTCCATACAGACCACGGTTGGCAAGTTAGAACTGTAAGATTCACTACGTGAACCACTGGTGTTTTGTGGAAAAGCACATGTACACCGCGTTCCAAATTATTATGCAAAAAGTGTTTAGGAGTGATAAGGGAAGAATTTGTTTGTTTGTCAGTTAAACTCATTGATGGTGATGTGTGTCAGGGCTCTTTATATCACTGTAAGCAATTGCAGACACCTGTGCTAATTAGTTTGGCAGGTGTGTCCAATGAAAGGCAAGACTACTTAAGAAGGCTCTCTCACATTATTAAGCAGCCTACATTTTCTGCCAAAATGGGAAAGAAAAAGGATGTGTTGGCTGCTGAGAAGCAACAAATTGTGGAGTGTTTAGGTCAAGGCATGACTACAATCAACATTGTGCGATGATCAGGATGAAGTGTCTTGGCAATCAAGAAGTATGTAGCTGATTCACAGTACACACGTGTGCGTGCTGATAAGGGCAAATTGAGGACTCTTTCCTACAGGCAATTACGTCAGGTTGAAAGAGCAGCGGCAAAAAAGCCTTGTCATAGCAGCAGACAAGTTTTTGAAGCTGCTTGTGCCTCCAACGTCCCCCGAACAACAAGATGCAGGGTCCTTCAGAGGTTTGCAGCTGTGCATACGCCATCCTGTCGACCTCCTCTATCCACTTCACACAAGCAGAAACGGCTCCAGTGGGCCAAACATTACATGAAGACTGATTTCAAAACTGTTTTGTTCACGGATGAGTGCCGTGCAGCGCTCGATGGTCCAGATGAATGGAGTGGAGGATGGCTGGTTGATGGACACCCCACGCAAACACGGCTACAGCGCCAACAAGGAGGATGTGGAGTAATGTTTTGGGCTGGAATCATGGGGAGAGAGATTGTCGGCCCCTTTAGGATCCCTGAAGGCGCTAAAGATGAACTCCATAATGTATGTGGATTTTCTCAAACAGCACTTCCTGCCATGGTTCAAGAAGAAGAACCGTGTATTTCACAGCAAGATCATTTTTCTGCATGATAATGCACCATCTCATGCTGCACATAAAACATCTGCATCTCTGGCTGATATGGGCATAAAAGGGGACAAACTTATGGTGTGACCCCCATGCTCCCCTGACCTCTACCCCATTCAGAACCTTTGGAGCATCATTAAAAGGAGTGTCTATGATGGCGGGAGGCAGTTCACATCTAAGCAACAGCTCTGGGAGGGTATTCTGTCCTCATGCAAAACAATTGAAGCAGAAACCATCCAAAACCTGACAAATTCAATGGACGAGAGAGTTCAGAAGCTCCTTTCGAACAAGGGGTCCTATGTGAAAATGTAACATCACCTAGAATAAAGTTTTGAGTTGAAAACTGTTTGATTTCAGTTTCTAACAACCTGCTAATGCTTATAATTTCAAAAATGACCATTTTTTTGGTCTTTATTAAAATGAAAAGGTTGATCGAAAAGTTTGGGGGATCTAAGAGTGTGGCAACCCAGTAGTCATGATTACTTCGAATTCTGACAATATGAGGGTCATGCTGCAGGTAGTGCAGCAAGAAGGCACTTATGTGTCTTGCGCATCTCGGAGCCCCAAAATTATTTTCTGGGCTAGATGCAGCTAAAAATTATTTTTAATTTTAAATCTGGTGGACCTTATTATAGATGGCCTAATAGGATCAGTGCTGCACACTGCTACAAAGCCCAAATTATTTTCCAGTCAAGATACAGATAAACATGATTAGTAATTTGAAAGCTTAAAACGTTTGGTAGGGTGATTTTAACCAATCATCAAGCTTTTACTGTCCCCAGGATGACACAGGGGTAGAAAAGTCATTTCGGATCCATGATTTGTTCATCTTTATGAACGTGAGTCTGTCTACATTATCAGTGGAGAGCCGCGTGCGCTTATCTGTCAGCACACCACCAGCAGCGCTGAACACACGTTCAGACAGAACGCTGGCTGCGGGGCATGACAAGATCTCCAAGGCGTAAGTGGCTAGCTCCGGCCATTTATCCAGATTGGAAGCCCAAAAAGAGCAAGGGTCCAGTGACACAGTCGTGGCTTCAATGTTTACTTGGAGATACTCCTGTACCATCGTCTCTAGGCGTTGACTATGTGTCAGACTTCTTGTCTCCTGTGGCCTTGCAAAGGATGGGCTAAAAAAGTGGTGAAATGATTCCGCAAAATTGATGTTACCAGCAGATACTGTGGTTCTGTTACGGTTTGAGTGCTGAACACTTGACGGTCCCACGGTTGGCAAGTTGGAACTGTGAGATTCACTACGTGCACCACTGGTATTTTGTGGAAAAGCACATGTAAGATTCTGCAACAGTCTCTGCTGATACTCCTGCATGCGTGCATCCCTTTCTATGGCAGGAATAATTTCTGCAAATTTACTTTTGTACCGGGGATCTAACAGTGTGGCAACCCAGTAGTCAGGATTATTTCTAATTCTCACAATTCGAGGGTCATGTTGCAGGTAGTGCAGCAAGAAGGCACTCATGTGTGTTGCGCATCCAGGAGCACCAAGTCCCTGTTGTGTTGGTGGCGAGGTAACAATCATGCTTCCTTCCTCTGTCCTCTCCCCCCAACCTCGCACAACAGAAATGTGATCAAGGTCTCCCTCTGATGAGTCTTCCATCAGTTCGTCCTCCACTTCTTCCTGGGCTCCTGCACCTTCCTCACTAGTTTGGCTGCTACCATGCGCACTGGTAAAATCATCTCCCCCACCCTCACATGCCTGCCGCCTTGGTGCTGCCGACCGTCTGGACCTTGCAGATGTTAGCCCTTCCGCATACAACTCCTCCTCCTCTACTTCCTCCACCTCCTCTTGTGCCACCACCTGACTCCGAATTCTGTTTAACATGTGCTCCAGCATGTAAATCACCGGAATAGTCATGCTGATAATGGCATCGTCAGCACTAAACATCTTCGTCGCCATTTCAAAACTGTGCAGAAGGGTGCATAGGTCCCTGATCTGAGACCACTCCTCCAGCGTGATTTGCCCCACCTCTGAATCTCGTTGGCCCAGGCTATACGTCAGAACGTATTGCACCAGGGCTTGTCGGTGCTGCCACAGTCGCTGCAACATGTGCAGAGTTGAATTCCACCGGGTAGGCACATCGCATTTTAGCCGGTGAAGTGGCAGGCCCAACGACTTCTGTAGAGATGTAAGTCGCTGAGCTGCGGGATGCGAACGGCGGAAGTGAGCACACAGCGACCGTGCCCTCTGCAGAAGGCCATCTAGTCTGGGATAGTGGGCTAAAAATTGCTGGACAACCAGGTTCAACACGTGAGCCATACAAGGCACGTGTGTGACATTGCCCCGGCGAAGGGCCGCACCCAGGTTTGCAGCATTGTCGCACACGGCCTTCCCTGGTTTCAGGTCCAGTGGAGACAACCATTCATGAAATTGGTTCTCCAGAGCTGACCACAACTCCTCAGCTGTGTGACTCACATTTCCCAGACATTTCAATGTAAAAACCGCCTGATGACGTTGAGCCCTACTGCCAGCATAGTAAGGAGGTGTGCAGGATCCTTTCTGCGCAGTTAGAAAGCTTGTGGCATGACCAGACAGGCTTTGGGTGCAGGTGGAAGACCGAGAGGAGGTTGAGGAGGCAGAAGCAGTGGAGGAACTTTGACATAAAGAGGATTGACGCACAACTCGTGGGGACGGCAAGACTTGGACAGCAGCCCCTTGTCCTGCTGTCACCATAGTTACCCAGTGCCCAGTCAGCGACATGTAACGCCCCTGTCCATGCCTACTTGTCCAAGTGTCTGTGGTGAAATGCACCCTGTCACACACAGAGTTTCTCAAAGAAGCGGTGATGTTGTGTGCGACATGCTGGTGGAGCGCAGGCACACCTTTCTTTGAGAAGTAGTGCCGACTGGGCATCTGGTACTGGGGCACTGCGACGGACATAAGGTCTCGAAAATCCTCTGTGTCCACCAGGCGGAAAGGCAGCATTTCTGTAGCCAAGAGCTTGCAGATGGTGAAATTCAACCTCTTAGCTTTCTCATGGCTAGGAGGAAATGGTCTTTTACTTGTCCACATCTGAGGGACCGAGGGCTGGCTATTGTGCTTAGACGGGGTTGATAAGGGTGTCCCCGGCAAACTGCCGGTCTGTGAGGAAGATGCAGGCGGACATGTTAGGTTGCCTTGATCCAAAGGTGGTGCTATCGATGTCGGACAGCGCTCAAGACCAGCTGGTGTTACCACCTCCAAAGAAAATGATGACCTGCCAATCACGCTGGCTGTTGCGGGTAAAGAGGTGGCAGGTCTGCGCCCCAAAACAGGTGTGACTGCTGTCCCCCCAGTCACAGAGGATGAAGAGGCCGCGGATGCACAAGATATGGCAGACGGTGGTTGGCCCGGCCGGCTAGGCCGCATTGTAGCACACTGAGCTTCCCACTGCAACTTATGCTTCATGTCCATGTGCCGGTTCATGCATGAAGTACTCAAACTATGTATTTTTTGGCCTCTACTTAGCTTTTGCTGACAAATGTTACAGATAACACGAGTTGGGTCATCTTTATCGATCTGAAAAAATGCCCAGGCTATGCAAGGCTTAGCACCCATGCGACCTGAAGAGCCACCACGACTTGTGGTGAGAGGCAGAGTTGTGTTTGAGGATGCAGTTGTTGACGTGCTTCCAGTACTACGTCTCTGTCCAGGAAGGCGCAACCTGACCTCGTCGTCACTAGCATCTTCCTCCACCTCCTCTGCTGACCTCATCTCTTGGCTGACTGTGGGTTGACAGTAAGTGGGATCTCCGACCTCATCATCATCACCCTGTGCGTTATCACACCCGTCGTCCTCAGAGCCAACCTGTTCCTGCCCTGACAAAAAACTAAAGTTGTCGCTCCAATCAGGTATTTGAGTCTTATCATCGTCTTCCTCATTGTCTCCACCAACAGGAGTTACAGTTTGGGAATGAGGGTCTACATTATGGTCAGAACCTTCTGCGTCTGGTCCTGGATCCGACTCATAAAGATTCTGGGCATCAGTGCAGATCATTTCCTCGTCTGGATTCACAGAAGCGCTGGAGTCGACCTCTGATTCCCAGGCTATAGTATGAGTAAACAGCTCTGCAGACTCAACCATCTGTTCTACCTCATACTCAGACGGGCAGCTGGAGATTTGGGAGCTGTGAGGAAGCAAGTGCGATTTGGGTGACACCTTTGAGGACTGGAGTATTTGTGATGTTGAAGTTGATGTGGAGGAGAGCCCACTTAAAGGAGCACTTGATATCCGTTGAAGCACCTGCTGTTTTTGTGCCTCATCTGGAATTTGTAGCGATTGGCGTGGCCGTAAGAAAGGGATCTTATCACATTGTCCGCTAAAAGAAGTAGACATTTTAGTTTGGCTGGAAGATGGTCTTTCTTCTGCACCTACCCCACGGACACAACCTTTTTTCCCCTTCCCAACACGCCTATTCCCCTTTCCACCAGCAGCAGGCCTTTTTCCACTCATTTTGGTGGTTAACTAATTCACAACTCTGGAGTTGTTTGCACAAAAAAACAATGGATGGTAACCGAGCAGAGCTGAGTGGCCAAACTGTTGTATTAGGCCAAAACTATTGGCTGGGTTAGATGCAGAAAAAAATTATTTTTAATTTGCAACCTGATGGAGGTCAGTATAGATGGACTAATAGACCAAGTCCCACACACCGCTAGAAGCCCAAATATTTTTTCAGAGCTAGATGCAGAAAAAAATTATATTCAATTTGCAACCTGCTGGAGGTCAGTATAGAAGGACTAATAGAACAAGTCCCACACACTGCTAGAAGCCCAAATATTTTTTCAGAGCTAAATGAAGAAAAAAATTATTTTTAATTTGCAACCTGATGGAGGTCAGTATAGATGGACTAATAGACCAAGTCCCACACACTGCTAGAAGCCCAAATATTTTTTCAGAGCTAGATGCAGAAAAAAATTATTTTTAATTTGCAACCTGATGGAGGTCAGTATAGATGGACTAATAGACCAAGTCCCACACACTGCTAGAAGCCCAAATATTTTTTCAGAGCTAGATGCAGAAAAAAATTATTTTTAATTTGCAACCTGATGGAGGTCAGTATAGATGGACTAATAGACCAAGTCCCACACACCGCTAGAAGCCCAAATATTTTTTCAGAGCTAGATGCAGAAAATTTTTTTATTCAATTTGCAACCTGATGGAGGTCAGTATAGATGGACTAATAGACCAAGTCCCACACACTGCTAGAAGCCCAAATATTTTTTCAGAGCTAGATGCAGAAAAAAATTATTTTTAATTTGCAACCTGATGGAGGTCAGTATAGATGGACTAATAGACCAAGTCCCACACACCGCTAGAAGCCCAAATATTTTTTCAGAGCTAGATGCAGAAAAAAATTATATTCAATTTGCAACCTGCTGGAGGTCAGTATAGAAGGACTAATAGAACAAGTCCCACACACTGCTAGAAGCCCAAATATTTTTTCAGAGCTAAATGAAGAAAACAATTATTTTTAATTTGCAACCTGATGGAGGTCAGTATAGATGGACTAATAGACCAAGTCCCACACACTGCTAGAAGCCCAAATATTTTTTTCAGAGCTAGATGCAGAAAAAAATTATTTTTAATTTGCAACCTGATGGAGGTCAGTATAGATGGACTAATAGACCAAGTCCCACACACCGCTAGAAGCCCAAATATTTTTTCAGAGCTAGATGCAGAAAAAAATTATATTCAATTTGCAACCTGCTGGAGGTCAGTATAGAAGGACTAATAGAACAAGTCCCACACACTGCTAGAAGCCCAAATATTTTTTCAGAGCTAAATGAAGAAAAAAATTATTTTTAATTTGCAACCTGATGGAGGTCAGTATAGATGGACTAATAGACCAAGTCCCACACACTGCTAGAAGC
This sequence comes from Phyllobates terribilis, assembly GCF_046119375.1. Taxonomy (NCBI): domain Eukaryota; kingdom Metazoa; phylum Chordata; class Amphibia; order Anura; family Dendrobatidae; genus Phyllobates; species Phyllobates terribilis. Next base: position 423,955 of record NW_027363502.1, read on the forward strand.
CCAAATATTTTTTCAGAGCTAGATGCAGAAAAAAATTATATTCAGTTTGCAACCTGATGGAGGTCAGTATAGATGGACTAATAGAATGATGCTATGCCCAAAAGATTTTACTTCACTAGGTGCAGTAAAAAAATTGGTATTCTATACACAGGTGGTATATCTTGCAACACAGATAGGCTACTCCACTGACTAACACACTCTGCAATAGGCCAAAAAGGATTAGCTTTGCTAGATTCAGCCAAATGCTGTGAAAAAAACTTGCACAGCACTGGCACAGACCTGCCTGGCAAAAACTGATAGGAACTCATGTAACCTAGTCCTGAAAAGGACTCCAATTACAATTAGTCTTTACTCCCACAATCTATCTATTTAAGAGCACAGACCTGCTTGATAAAAGTCGTAGGAAATGCTGTAACCTAGTCCTTAAAAGGACTGCAATCACAACTATTCCCTACTCCCAAGCTATCTGTATATTTATGCGAAAATTGGCTTGAAATTAACAAGGTATAGCGCACACAGCAACAGCGGTGCCGTCTAACACGCAGCTGCAGCAGTGAGAAAATGGTGGCGACGGGGAAAATGGCTTGGTCTTATAGGGCAAGGACATGTGACATACACTGCCAATCACACATGCCCTTGCTTGTGTGAAAAAAAGCACTTCCCTCCGTGTGTGCGCTGCTGATAGGCTGACAGATTGCACCTCCCCACTGCAAATGCGGGAAAGAGAAAAAAAAATGGAGATCTTCATTGTTCCTGCAGAGATCCATCCCCTGCCCCTCCCCCCGCCCCGCTGTACACTCAAACTGCGTATTAACATTAATTTTCATCATTACTGAGAAAAAATCCAGTTATGATTTTGGTGCACGAACAGTTATCGAACATAACCTTGAACAGCCGAATTTTTCTCAAATTGTTCGTGTTCGCCGACCGGCTCGAACACCGCCCAAAACAGCTCGAATTTGAGATTGGCGAACAGTTCGAGTAGAACAACGCTCATCTCTAGTGATCACGCTTCAAAAGTTTGGAAATTTCAAGACTGCTGCATCCCTCTGCAAGACATCAAACAATTTTGGACTTTTCAGAGCCCGTCAAATCTCTCTTCTGACCCATTTTGCCAAAGGAAAGGAAGTTGCCTAATAATTATGCACTCCTTATATAGGGTGTTGATGTCAATAGTCAACACACCTCCTCATTACAGAGATGCACATCACCAGATTTACTTAATTGGTAGTTGGCTCTCAAGCCTATGCAGCTTGGAGTAGGACAACATGTGTAAAAAGTATCATGTGATCAAAATACTCATTTGCCTAATAATTCTGCACGCGGTGTAGATTATAGGAGGCTGAGAGTGCGGTAAATGTTATATATGAGGTTAGAGTGCGGAAGGGCCTACATGATGTATATAACGCACTCGGCCTCCTATATAAAGTATAGACTATAGGAGGCTGAGAGTGCGGTATACGTCATATATGAGGCCTAGAGTGCGGGCGACGGGTCTACATGATGTATACAATGCACTCAGCCTCCTATATAAAGTACAGAATATAGGAGGCTGAGAGTGCGGTATACGTCATATATGAGGCCTAGAGTGCGGGCGGCGGGTCTACATGATGTATACAACACCCTCAGCCTCCTATATAAAGTATAGACTATAGGAGGCTGAGAGTGCGGTATACGTCATATATGAGGCTTAGAGTGCGGACGGGCCTACATGATGTATACAACGCACTCGGCCTCCTATATAAAGTATATACTATAGGAGGCTGAGAGTGAGGTAAATGTTATATATGAGGCTTAGAGTGAGGACGGGCCTACATGATGTATATAACTCACTCGGCCTCCTATATAAAGTATAGACTATAGGAGGCTGAGAGTGCAGTATACGTCATATATGAGACCTAGAGTGTGGGCGGCGGGTCTATATGATGTATACAACACACTCAGCCTCCCATATAAAGTATATACTATAGGAGGCTGAGAGTGCGGTATTCGTCATATATGAGGCCTAGAGTGCGGGCGGCGGGTCTATATGATCTATACAAACACTCAGCCTCCTATATAAAGTATAGACTATAGGAGGCTGAGAGTGTGGTATACGTCATATATGAGGCCTAGAGTGCGGGCGGCGGGTCTATATGATGTATACAACACACTCAGCCTCCTATATAAAGTATAGACTATAGGAGGCTGAGAGTGCAGTATACGTCATATATGAGGACTAGAGTGCGGGCAGCGGGTCTATATGATGTATACAACACACTCAGCCTCCTATATAATGTATAGACTATAGGAGGCTGAGAGTGCAGTATACGTTATATATGAGGCCTAGAGTGCGGGCGGCGGGTCTACATGATGTATACAACACACTCAGCCTTCTATATAAAGTATAGACTATAGGAAGCTGAGAGTGCAGTATATGGTCATATATGAGGCTTAGAGTGCGGACGGGTATACATGATGTATACAATGCACTCGGCCTCCTATATAAAGTATATACTATAGGAGGCTGAGAGTGAGGTAAATGTTATATATGAGGCTTAGAGTGAGGACGGGCCTACATGATGTATATAACTCACTCGGCCTCCTATATAAAGTATAGACTATAGGAGGCTGAGAGTGCGGTAAATGTTATATATGAGGCTTAGAGTGCGGACGGGCCTACATGTTGTATATAACACGCTTGACGCGCCCCCAGGGCCGTGGGGTACTCGGCAGCCGGGCCTATGGATGCCGGTTTGGGGAACATCACGGTGGCTGGCCCGGTCCGTGACCCAGTGTAGTCAGTGAAAAGGGGTGTTTTAATTTATAGGGGATTTGTAAAGTTCGTGATGCCACCTGTGGATTGCGGCTAAAGGGAGCCGCCGCTGTGGAGCAGTCCTCTGGAGCTGGTGTTCGTCAGCAGGGATGGTGTGGCTCTCCACAGGTAGAGCTAGCTCCAGGGCAGTGTAGAAAGTGTAAGTTGCGCTGGGCGTTGTAGTGCCGGGACGGAGAGCTGGCGCAGATGAAAGAATTGACGGAGGCAGTACAGTGCAGTCATCCGAGTTTTTACTCACAGTTCTTATGACAGTTCCACTGGTGCACTGTACGGGTGCTAGCCTCCCACGTCGCGCTGTGTTTACCAGGAAGGGGTTCAGTTCTTCCTCAGCAGGTTAGGAGTACCTGACAGAACTCCACTTTCTCGTGTTTCTAGCTAGACCGTCTTCACGCTGGGTCTTTCTCCCTTCTGCCCTGTGCTTCCCCACTCCCAGACCTGCTTGACCCTCATGGGGATTAGAATGAGGCTTCGGCAACTGACTATACAAGCCAAAAGCCTCCGGTTTTCCTAGCCGAGACTTAGAGTAACACAGCTGGACGAGGGGCCGGTCCCCTTCTAGCGGCCTACGATCCCTCTGTCTTCTGACAGATTCGGGGCGTACGGGTGCCATCCTGCACTCGCGATACCCCCTAGGATCCCTTCAACAGATTGGAGCCTACTCCCTGCTCCCCTCCTGGGCCTCTAGGACTAGGCCATACTTGTGGAGCAGAGCTCCTAAAGAGACTCTGCTCCCAGACTGTTCTTCTGAACTGTCCTCTCACTAACTGACCTGCCACCCTAAGATGGCTTCCCATTATATACCTACTTCTCCAAGTGCTCCCCCTAACTACTGTACTTACTCCACCCACACCCACTACTGGTTTCCCCTAACTTTGGATTCCCCCCACTCCAGCCAGGGACAGAGCTCAGCAGAAAACACATTGCATCTTGCCCTTCCAGCCAGCCTGGAGCAGTGTAGTGTTGAATGTGGGTGCTGGGGTTCCGGGCAGCACTCCCTCCTTACCTGAGAGAAGGGAGACACCACACCTCTAGTTGAGGTGCAAGTACCTCTGTGGCGACTGAACCCTCAGGGGCGCCACACACTCATCCTCCTATATGAAGTATAGACTATAGGAGGCTGAGAGTGCGGTAAATGTTATATATGAGGCTTAGAGTGCGGACGGGCCTACATGATGTGTGTCACCCCAGGCCTGGATGCCACAAATATTAAAGGCTGTGTCTGAGAGCAGGAGGGAGGTTAACTGGTCAGGGACCATTAGCATGCAGCACCTCCTGTCCCAGGCCAGTAGGGGGAGCAGGCTGCCCCTATAAAAGCTGGAACTGAGGGCAGGGTTAGGGAGACCAGGACCCACTTCTGAAGCATCCAGAAGGGTTCCCAGAGAAAAGGGACAGGTCAGCAGCAGCTGAGGAGTCCGGGAGGCAGAGGAGGAACAGCAAGCCAGGGACAGAGGCGACGAGAGCCGGTCCTGCCTGAGAGAGAACTACACAACCGGACACTGGGGTCCGAGGCTGTCAGGGTTGCAAGCCCGGCAGCAGATAACCGACCTGAGAGGGATTTTAGGTCCCTTGGCCTGAGAAGCCTGGAGGCTCCGCCACACAGAGGGACCGGTACAGCACGGAGAAGCTACAGGTACCTAAGGCCCGAGTCGCAAGCCATACAGGCGAAGTACAAGGCCAGCTCAGGTACGTGGGCTATCACACCACGAAAAGGGGGATAGTCAGCAAGGGCAGACAGAGAACGGTAGGCCTACCCACTCACCATGATCAGTGGAGCTCCCCGAATGCTCTCAGACACCCAGGCCCATTCCTACCCTGTACTCCTGTTGGGTCATTAGTACTAACTACAATAAAGACCCTGGACTGTTTGAAGCGGACTCTGAACCCTTATTATTGCGGCCTGCACCATCACCCCCAGCATCCTATTACACTACCCTGAGGCTACACTCTTCCCGTGGGGAGTTATCCTATCCCTGTGCTGCATACCAACATCAGCCTCAGCGGTCTGCCATGCAGCGGCGGTCATCCCTGACCGCAATCCACGGGTGGCGTAGTCGGACATTCAAAACCCTACAAATAGACTGCCACAGCATTTGGTCTGACCACCCTGAGCCACAGGATCGGGTTGCCACTACTACCCCCAACATTGCACTGAAGCCCGGTTCCGGGTGCCCCACGGGCAGCTTTGGCGTAGTCGGCAGGATTGTGACCAACCCGCCACAAACGTGTATTGCGCGCCTGAAAAAGATTGTACACGTACCTCAAAAGGAAGTTTCCCGCCATTCGGAGCCGTTTCCCGCCATCTTCAGCCGTTTTCCCGCCATCGGACGCCATCTTCGGGACGCCGCGCGGGAAGGAGAGGGGCGTGGACGTCCAAACCGCGTGAGACCTGAAGCCCCGCCCTACTCACCGACGCTGCGCAAGGTCCTGGAAGGAGAGAGAGCGACGCTGACGTCACCAGGACGCGACGCAAGATCCTCGCCCGGAGCAGCACCAGCGGAGCCACGGCCTATGTAAGAGGATCAACGGAAGGTAGGCCACGGTTAACTAGGGGGGAGGAAGATGTCGGAAGCAGAGGCCCCCTCTACCACCAGCGTGGCTGCAGCCGTTCTCCATGCCCTACATCCCCGGAGCAGCCTGGCTGCCCCAATACTCAGGGGAATCCCATACATTAACTGACTTTAAGGAAAGACTGCACAGTTTATTTAAAGTTTATCCCCTGACAGAAGAACAGAAAGTGAGCATTCTGACGGGGCAGTTAACCGGTACAGCCCAGCGGGAAGTGAAATCATGGTCAGATGAAGAGAAAAGGACAGTAAAGGGCATTCTGACCCGGCTGTGGAGTACCTTTGATACCCGTACCTCAGCAGAAATCAAAATGCGGTTCTATGGTTGTAACAGCGAGCCCAAGATAGTATCAGAGACTATGACTTGAACCTGCAAGAAGCTCTGGGAGCAACTAAACAAGCTGACCCTGGCAGCGTGCAGGACACCGATAAACTGTTGACTGACCAGTTCATAGAAGGTCTGCTGTCCAGCGCCCACAGAACCCAGCTGCGCCTCATGGCTCTACCGAACCCCGATTTGACTTTTGCGCAGTTCAAAGATAGGGCCATCCGGGTGCTCCGAGAACCCGCACCAGGTGGCGCTGTAGTTTCTTGGCGCCCTGCCATCACTTACCACCAGGAGGCGGCGCCCTACCCCGCAGACCTTGTGGGGGCTGATGCGCAGGCCCTAAATCCATCCCAGCCAGCCAACCTGTACCATCAGGTCCAAGAATTAACCAAGAGTGTGGCTGCATTGACCATGACCGTACAGTCGTTGCAGGTGGAATCATCAAGACCAATCAAGCTGGCTTCCAGTCCGGAGGATGTCCCGTGGCGTCGACAGAGCAGGATCCCGTCGTTCAGAGGGAGGCCCGCCGACCATTACACTGAGGATGGACAGCCGTTTTGCCGCCGTTGCAGCCATCCAGGACACATAGCCAGGTACTGTACTTTAAATGGGTCCGACGTGGGGCAGAGGGCCAACCCCCAGGGATAAGGTCATCAGGCCCGTCAAATTGGCGCGATAAGTACGTGGGGGGACGCCCGGTCTTACCCGTAGTGCTGGACGGTATCCCCATGAGCGCCCTGCTGGACACCGGGTCTCAAGTGACTGCCATCCCCTACGTACTTTTCAAGCGGTACTGGAGTGACGCTGACATAACCCGCTATCAAGACAATGTCTTAAGCATCATCGCTAGCAATGGCCAACCCATGCCGCAGGTGGGGTTCAGAGAGATGACTATCAAGATTGGTAAGGTTGAACTGCCGGCACAGGGAGTGATCATTGTGGACATTGACCGTCGTGAAAGTCACCCTAAAATAACCTTGGGTACTAATGTGATTGAAAACTGTCTTTCAGAAGTAATTGTAATTTTGCAGCAGGTGGCGATGAATGCGAGCTCCAGCCAACAGAGGGTCCCCCACAGGTAGAACTATCTGGTGGTGAGATTGGTAGCGTGAGGATGAGCGACCCGTTCCCCATTGCCATGCCTCCCAAAAGCGAAATGATGATCTGGTGTCGGACTGCAATCGGGTTAAGAGGGAGAGACTACCAAGGTAGAACCCCTGAATTCAGACAGCAGGCCCACCATTTTGACAGCCCGGGGGGTGGTTGATGTCCGCCATGGAAGGGTGCTCGTACGGATCTTAAACATCGGGGAAAGGGAAGTACACTTGCCCCGGTACGCTACACTAGCCAAATTGTTTGCCGTCGAGCACAATGCTATCAGGGTCGTGGAACCCTTGCCTCCATCTCCACCGGTGGAGAATAATGGCTCCCAGAAACACAAGGAGGACTGGTGCCAGAAACTCCACATGGGTGCTGACTCGACTCCCTCGCACCAAAAACAAGGAGTCTATCGGGTGGTTCAGGAGTACGAGAGAATCTTTGGTAAGCACCCGCTAGACTTCGGCAGAGTGAAAGGGGTAGAACACCACATCCACACGGGGAGCCACCCACCAGTAAAAGAGAGACACAGACCTGTACCCCCTTAACATTATCAGAACGCAAAGGGCATGCTGAGAGAAATGAAGGAAGCTGGGGTCATTAGAGATAGCTGTAGCCCCCGGGGCAGCTCCCTTAGTTTTGGTAAAAAAGAAAGACGGTACAATGAGAATGTGCGTGGACTATAGACAAATCAATCGTATCACCCATAAAGACCCATTACCTAGGATAGAGGAGTCTTTAGCCGCACTAAAATCAGCTAATTTCTTCTCTACTTTGGACCTTACTAGCGGGTACTGGCAGGTTCCTGTGGCAGAGGCTGACAAGGAGAAGACCACCTTCACCACCCCGATGGGATTGAGCGAATTCAACTGTATGCCATTCGGGCTCTGAAATGCACCCGGGACCTTCCAGAGGCTGATGGAATGCTGTCTAGGGCACCGAAACTTCGAGACTGTCCTACTTTACCTGGACGACGTGATCTATTCGAAGACCTCCGAGGACCATCTAAAACATCTGGCAGAGGTGTTCGAAGCCCTGGCAGGCTATGGCATGAAAGTGAAACCCTCCAAGTGCCATCTGTTAAAGCTGAAGGTACAGTACCTGGGGCACGTGGTGAGTGCAGAAGGAGTAGCCCCCGACCTCGACAAGGTCACAGTAATCAAGATCTGGCCAAGCCCATCAAACATTAAAGAAGTGAGGCAGTTCCTCGGGTTGGTAGGCTACTACTGAAGGTTCATCCCCGGGTTCACAAAGATGGCAGCTCCAATGCAGGACCTCCTAATAGGTCAGTCTAAGACCAGAAGCCAAAAGCCACCCTTCAAGTGGGAAAAGCCGGAAGAGGAGTCCTTCTGCCAGTTGAAGTTGGCCCTCACGGGGGATGAGATCCTGGCCTACCCTGATTATGGCCAGCCTTTCATCCTCCACACAGACGCCAGCAATGTGGGGCTGGGAGCCGTACTGTCACAGAACCAACAGGGCCGAGAAAGGGTGATCGCGTAAGCCAGCCGGAAGCTGAGGCCCACTGAAAGAAACCCAGAGAATTACAACTCCTTCAATTCTTGGCAGTGGTGTGGGCCGTCACAGAACGGTTTAAGCATTACCTGGCCTCCGCAAAGTTCACTGTGTACACGGACAACAACCCGCTGACACACCTGGACAATGCAAGGCTAGGTGCCCTAGAACAGTGGTGGATGGCCCGGCTATCCAATTATGACTTCACAATCAAATACCGGGCAGGCAGGACAAACGCCAACGCAGACGCCCTGTCAAGGGTGCCTCACCTACCCGAGGGAGAAGAAGACTCGGAGGAGCTGGAGGAAGTAGAGCTCCCTGAGTTCCACCGGTATGAGGCCACTCAGTATTCTCACCGGGTAAGAGACAAAGACCTAACCACCATCATGTTGAACCCCTTACTCCTCCACGGCTGGGCTGAAACGCAAGATAGTGACCCTGCAGTTCGCCTGGTGAAAGACCTGTTAACCAAGGCAGACGCTAGCCCTGGCCCGGATGCTCCAGAGGAAGCCAAGCAGTTATGGAAGGAGAAAAGCAGGCTATTCCTCTACGAGGGCAAGCTGTGCAGAAGGCTTGTCAACCACCGGACGCACGAGCTGACCTGGCAGGTAGTGGTCCCAAGACGAGATGCAGCAATGGTCCTGGAGGCCTACCATGACAGAGCGGGACACTTTGGGTGGATGAAACTGGAGTTCCTACTGAGAGAGCGGTTCTACTGGGTCAGTATGAGAGGGGCCATAGAGAAGTGGAGCAGGGACTGCGGCCCATGTCACCTCAGAAGGAAGGACCGTACCAGCCAGAAGACACCCTTGAGGCCCATCGTCACCAGGCAGCCTCTTGAGCTGGTAGCTCTGGACCATGTGTAGTTGGCTCCAAGCCGGTCCGGCTACATCTATGCCCTCACGATTGTGGATCATTACTCCCGGTTCCTGGTGGTGGTTCCTGTTAAAGACCTGACAGCCCAAACAGCGGCCAGAGCCTTCCAGCAACACTTCTGCCATCCACACGGGTATCCGGAACAGGTCTTGACAGATCAAGGTCCAGCGTTTGAGGCTGAAGTCTTCCAGGAGTTCTGCAACCTCTACGGCTGTAGGAAGATTCGAACAACGCCTTACCACCCGCAAACCAACGGGCTGTGTGAGAAAATGAACAATATCGTCATTGATCTCCTCAAGACGTTGCCCCTGGAAGAACGCAGCCTGTGGCTGGAGAAAATGCCAGACCTGATTGACTTGTACAATCATATCCCGGTGAATGCTACAAATTGCACCCCGGCTTACCTGATGCGCGCAAGACCAGGTAAGCTGCCGATAGACCTGGAGATGGGAGTCCTGACACCCGAGGACACCACACCAGACGCGGACTGGGATACGGAACGGCGGCTACACTACAAGAAGGTACAGGAGAGTGTGGAGAGGAGTCAGGCTCAAGCGAGAGAAAAGCAAGAGAGGCTCTTCAACCAACACACCCCTGCTGGTCCCCTGGAACCTGGTGAGCAGGTCCTGAAGCGGAAGAGAAGGCTTCACAAGCTGGACGACCAGTGGGAGAGAGACCCGTACACAGTACTGCAGATTACCAAGGATGGAGGAGAAACCACTAGCACCGTCTCCAGAGACCAACTAAAACGGTGCCCCGAGCAACTGCAGAGTCCAAGTGAAGATCAAGATGGCCTTGAACCCGCAGAGGACAAGGAAGAAATGGTCAGCACCGTTCTCGGAGAGTTCCCCCGGACCTGGACTCGGATAAATGATGCCATAGTGGTACCCGCCCTACACTTCCTTCAACCTACCCAGCAGGAGCCTGCAGAAGAACAAGAAGAACAAGCAGCCCCAGAGGCAGAGGAACCCATGCCAGCAGCCCAGGAGAGTCAACCCTCTGCTGACAGTGAGCCTGCCATGCCTGCGTTAAGCCAAATAATCCGCAGACAGCTGCCTGCCCTGCCTGTAAACCCAGCTAGCCTGTCAACCCGGAGCACTAGGGGTCAAATGCCAGCTTGCTGGAAGATCTAAATGTATAATGTATATATTTAATGTGTTATGTTTGTACCCTGGTTATTAATAATGTTTCTCCAGTTTTCTTAGATGCAATGGACTGACAAGTTATGGACAGTGAATAACCGGAACTACCATGTAGATAGTTGCACCTGGTGCCCTCTTTCCAAGTTGGCCACAGAAGAAAAACCTGTCCGGCGTGTCCTCCTTGTGGTCCAAAGTAGTTAGCTCAGCCTTGCCGCCACGCCCAAGGCCAGGAACTTGGGGTTTATAGGGACAGGTCCCCACATCGCTCAAAAACTTCGCCTTGTTGGGTGAAATGGACACCCGGTCACGGATCATACTGTGACTCTCTTCTTTTGTTGGTGATATGGACACCCAGGCACAGACCACACTGTGACCTAAAGAACTCAATATGTGGTGTTGTTTGTTATTTCTTTCCCTGTTGTGTTTATGGTCATGCATTTATACCCTGTATTTGTGTTTATTGTTTAGTCCTGGAGTACTAAAATTTACTAGGGGGGAATGTGTCACCCCAGGCCTGGATGCCACAAATATTAAAGGCTGTGTCCATTAGCATGCAGCACCTCCTGTCCCAGGCCAGTAGGGGGAGCAGGCTGCCCCTATAAAAGCTGGAACTGAGGACAGGGTTAGGGACACCAGGACCCACTTCTGAAGCATCCAGAAGGGTTCCCAGAGGAAAGGGACAGGTCAGCAGCAGCTGAGGAGTCCGGGAGGCAGAGGAGGAACAGCAAGCCAGGGACAGAGGCGAAGAGAGCTGGTCCAGGCTGAGAGAGATCTACACAACAGGACACTGGGGTCCGAGGCTGTCAGGGTTGCAAGCCCGGCAGCAGATAACCGTCCTGCGAGGGATTTTAGGTCCCTTGGCCAGAGAAGCATGGAGGCTCCGCCACACAGATGGACCGGTACAGCACGGAGAAGCTACAGGTACCTAAAGCCCCAGTCGCAAGCCATACAGGCGAAGTACACGGCCAGCTCAGGGACGTGGGCTATCACACCACGAAAAGGGGGATAGTCAGCAAGGGCAGCGAGAGACCGGTAGGCCTACCCACTCACCCTGACCAGTGGGGCTCACCCGAATGCTCTCAGACACCCAGGCCCATTCCTACCCTGTACTCCTGTTGGGTCATTAGCACTAACTACAATAAAGAACCTGGACTGTTTGAAGCGGACTCTGAACCCTTATTATTGCGGCCTGCACCATCACCCCCAGCATCCTATTACACTGCCCTGAGGCTACACTCTTCCCGTAGGGAGTTATCCTATCCCTGTGCTGCATACCAACATCAGCCTCAGCGGTCTGCCCTGCAACGGCGGTCATCCCTGACCGCAATCCACGGGTGGCGTAGTCGGACATTCAAAACCCTACAAATAGACTGCCACAGCATTTGGTCTGACCACCCTGAGCCACAGGATCGGGTTGCCACTACTACCCCCAATATTGCACTGAAGCCCAGTTCCGGGTGCCCCACGGCCCAGGGGGCGAGTCAGATGTATATAACGCACTCGGCCTCCTATATAAAGTATAGACTATAGGAGGCTGAGAGTGCGGTATACGTCATATATGAGGCCTAGAGTGCGGGCGGCGGGTCTACATGATGTATACAACGCACTCGGCCTCCTATATAAAGAATAGACTATAGGAGGCTGAGAGTGCGGTATACGTCATATATGAATGGCCTAGAGTGCGGGCAGCGAGTCTACATGATGTATACAATACACTCAGCCTCCTATACAAAGTATAGACTATAGGAGGCTGCGAGTGCGGTATACGTCATATATGAGACCTAGAGTGCGGGCGGCGTGCCTATATGATATATACAACACACTCAGCCTCCTATATAAAGTATAGACTATAGGAGGCTGAGAGTGCGGTATATGTCATATATGAGGCCTAGAGTGCGGGCGGCGGGTCTACATGATGTATACAACACACTCAGCCTCCTATATAAAGTATAGACTATAGGAGGCTGAGAGTGCGGTATTCGTCATATATGAGGCATAGAGTGCGGGCAGCAGGTCTACCTGATGTATACAATATACTCAGCCTCCTATATAAAGTATAGACTATAGGAGGCTGAGAGTGCGGTATATGTCATATATGAGGCCTAGAGTGCGGGCGGCGGGTCTACATGATGTGTACAACACACTCAGCCTCGTATATAAAGTATAGACAATAGGAGGCTGAGAGTGCAGTATACGTCATATATGAGGCCTAGAGTGCGGGCGGCGGGTCTACATGATGTATACAACACACTCAGCCTTCTATATAAAGTATAGACTATAGGAAGCTGAGAGTGCAGTATACGTCATATATGAGGCTTAGAGTGCGGACGGGTCTACATGATGTATACAATGCACTATATACTATAGGAGGCTGAGAGTGCGGTAAATGTTATATATGAGGCTTAGAGTGCGGACGGGCCTACATGATGTACAGTATATAACGCACTTGGCCTCCTATATAAAGTATAGACTATAGGAGGCTAAGAGTGCGGTAAATGTTATATATGAGGCTTAGAGTGTGGACGGGCCTACATGTTGTATATAACACGCTTGACGCGCCCCCAGGGCCGAAGGGTGCTCGGCAGCCGGGCCTATGGATGCCGGTTTGGGGAATATCACGGTGGCTGGCCCGGTCCGTGACCCAGGGCAGTCAGTGAAAAGGGGGGTTTTAATTTATAGAGGATTTGTAAAGTTCGTGACGCCACCTGTGGATTGCGGCTAAAGGGAGCCGCCGCTGTCTAGCAGTCCTCTGGAGCTGGTGTTTGGCAGCAGGGATGGTGTGGCTCTCCACAAGTAGAGCTAGCTCCAGGGCAGTGTAGAAAGTGTAAGTTGCGCTGGGCGTTGTAGTCCCGGGAGGGAGAGCTGGCGCAGATGAAAGAATGGACGGAGGCAGTACAGTGCAGTCATCCGAGTTTTTACTCACAGTTCTTATGACAGTTCCACTGGTGCACTGTACGGGTGCTAGCCTCCCACATCGTGCTGCGTTCTCCAGGAAGGGGTTCAGTTCTTCCTCAGGCAGGTTAGGAGTACCTGACAGAACCCCACTTTCTTGTTTTCCTAGCTAGACCGTCTTCACGTTGGGTCTTTCTCCCTTCTGCCCTGCGCTTCCCCACTCCCGGACCTGCTTGACCCTCACAGGGATTAGAATGAGGCTTCAGCAACTGACTATACAAGCCAAAAGCCTCCGGTTTTCCCAGCCGAGACTTAGAGTAACACAGCTGGACCAGGGGCCGGTCCCCTTCTTGTGGCCTACGATCCCTCTGTCTTCTGACAGATTCGGGGCGTACGGGTGCCGTCCTGCACTCGCCGTATCCCCTAGGATCCCTTCAACAGATTGGAGCCTACTCCCTGCTCCCCTCCTGGGCCTCTAGGACTAGGCCATACTGGTGGAGCAGAGCTCCTAAAGAGACTCTGCTCCCAGACTGTTCTTCTGAACTGTGCTCTCACTAACTGACCTGCCACCCTAAGATGGCTTCTCTTTATATACCTACTTCTCCCAGTGCTCCCCCTAACTACTGTACTTCCTCCACCCACAGCCACTACTGGTTCCCCCTACCTTTGGGTTCGCCCCACTCCAGCCAGGGACAGAGCTCAGCAGAAAACACATTGCATCTTGCCCTTCCAGCCAGCCTGGAGCAGTGTAGTGTTGAATGTGGGTGCTGGGGTTCCAGGCAGCAATCCCTCCTTACCTGAGAGAAGGGAGACACCACACCTCTAGTTGAGATGCAAGTACCTCTGTGGCGACTGAACCCTCAGGGGCGCCACACACTCGTCCTCCTATATGAAGTATAGACTATAGGAGGCTGAGAGTGCGGTATAAGTCATATATGAGGCTTAGATTGCGGACGGGCCTACATGATGTATACAACGCACTCGGCCTTCTATATAAAGTATAGACTATAGGAGGCTGAGAGTGCGGTAAATGTTATATATGAGGCTTAGAGTGCGGACGGGCCTACATGATGTGTGTCGCCCCAGGCCTGGATGCCACAAATATTAAAGGCTGTGTCTGAGAGCAGGAGGGAGGTTCCCTGGTCAGGGACCATTAGCATGCAGCACCTCCTGTCCCAGGCCAGTAAGGGGAGCAGGCTTCCCCTATAAAAGCTGGAACTGAGGGCAGGGTTAGGGAGACCAGGACCCACTTCTGAAGCATCCAGAAGGGTTTCCTAGAGGAAAGGGGCAGGTCAGCAGCAGCTGAGGAGTCCGGGAGTCAGAGGAGGAACAGCAAGCCAGGGACAGAGGCGACGAGAGCCGGTCCTGGCTGATAGAGAACTACACAACCGGACACTGGGGTCTGAGGCTGTCAGGGTTGCAAGCCCGGCAGCAGATAACCGACCTGCGAGGGATTTTAGGTCCCTTGGCCTGAGAAGCCTGGAGGCTCCGCCACACAGAGGGACCGGTACGGCACGGAGAAGCTACAGGTACCTAAGGCCCGAGTCGCAAGCCATACAGGCGAAGTACACGGCCAGCTCAGGGACGTGGGCTATCACACCACGAAAAGGGGGATAGTCAGTAAGGGCAGACAGAGAGCGGTAGGCCTACCCACTCACCATGATCAGTGGAGCTCCCCGAATGCTCTCAGACACCCAGGCCCATTCCTACCCTGTACTCCTGTTGGGTCATTAGTACTAACTACAATAAAGACCTTGGACTGTTTGAAGCGGACTCTGAACCCTTATTATTGCGGCCTGCCCCATCACCCCCAGCATCCTAATACACTGCCCTGAGGCTACACTCTTCCCATGGGGAGTTATCCTATCCCTGTGCTGCATACCAACATCAGCCTCAGCGGTCTGCCCTGCAGCGGCGGTCATCCCTGACCGCAATCCACGGGTGGCGTAGTCGGACATTCAAAACCCTACAAATAGACTGCCACAGCATTTGGTCTGACCACCCTGAGCCACGGGATCGGGTTGCCACTACTACCCCCAACATTGCACTGAAGCCCGGTTCCGGGTGCCCCACGGCCGAGTCAGATGGCGAGTCAGATGTATATAACGTACTCGGCCTCCTATATAAAGTATAGACTATAGGAGGCTGAGAGTGCGGTATACGTCATATATGAGGCCTAGAGTGCGGGCGGCGGGTCTACATGATGTATACAACGCACTCGGCCTCCTATATAAAGTATAGACTATAGGAGGCTGAGAGTGCGGTATATGTCATATATGAGGCCTAGAGTGCGGGCGGCGGGTCTATATGATCTATACTTTATATAGGAGGCTGAGTGTGTTGTATAGATCATATAGACCCGCCGCCCGCACTCTAGGCCTCATATATGAAATATACCGCCCTCTCAGCCTCCTATAGTCTATACTTTATATAGGAGGCTGAGTGTGTTGTATACATCATATAGACCCGCCGCCCGCACTCTAGGCCTCATATATGAAATATACCGCACTCTCAGCCTCCTATAGTCTATACTTTATATAGGAGGCTGAGTGTGTTGTATACATCATATAGGCCCGCCGCCCGCACTCTAGGCCTCATATATGACGTATACTGCACTCTCAGCCTCCTATAGTCTATACTTTATATAGGAGGCTGAGTGTGTTGTATAGACTATAGGAGGCTGAGAGTGCAGTATACGTCATATATGAGGCCTAGAGTGCGGGCGGCGGGCCTATATGATGTATACAACACACTCAGCCTGCTATATAAAGTATAGACTATAGGAGGCTGAGAGTGCGGTATATTTCATATATGAGGCCTAGAGTGCGGGCGGCGGGTCTATATGATGTATACAGCACACTCAGCCTCTTATATAAAGTATAGACTATAGGAGGCTGAGAGTGTGGTATACGTCATATATGAGGCCTAGAGTGCGGGCGGTGGGTCTATATGATGTATACAACACACTCAGCCTCTTATATAAAGTATAGACTATAGGAGGCTGAGAGTGCGGTATACGTCATATATGAGGCCTAGAGTGCGGGCGGCGGGTCTATATGATGTATACAACGCACTCAGCCTCTTATATAAAGTATAAACTATAGGAGGCTGAGAGTGCAGTATACATCATATATGAGGCCTAGAGTGCGGGCAGCGGGTCTATATGATGTATACAACACACTCAGCCTCCTATATAAAGTATAGACTATAGGAGGCTGAGAGTGCAGTATACGTAATATATGAGGCCTAGAGTACGGGCGGTGGGTCTATATGATGTATACAACGCACTCAGCCTCTTATATAAAGTATAAACTATAGAAGGCTGAGAGTGCAGTATACATCATATATGAGCCCTAGAGTGCGGGCAGCGGGTCTATATGATGTATGCAACACAATCAGCCTCCTATATAAAGTACAGAATATAGGAGGCTGAGAGTGCGGTATATGTCATATATGAGGCTTAGAGTAGGGACGGGCCTACATGATGTATACAACGCACTCAGCCTCCTATATAAAGTATACACTATAGGAGGCTGAGAGTGCGGTATACGTCATATATGGGGCCGCCGCCTATATGATATATAGATCGCACTCTCTACCTCCTATATGAAATATAGATCACACTCTTGGCCTCTTATACCACATATACAATCTATAAGGCCTCTTTCACACATCAGTGTTTCCAGTATGTGTTGTGACAGTTTCCACACGTATCAGAGACACTGACACACGTAGACACATTCAGATGAATGGGTCTGTGCACATGTCAGTGCGTTTCCACAGACCGTGTGTCTGTGGGAAAAACACGCTGATATGTTTGTTTTTTTACACCATGCACGGGTCGAAAAACGCCTGCACACGTACGCACTGATGACACACTGATGACACACAGATGATTTCCGTGTGACACGTAGCGGCGCCTGGGAATCAGTAGTACAGTTCGTGCTGTTCCCAGGCGCCGGTACGTGTCACAAAGATGCCACACAGACACGGATATCTCCGGTACTGTTTTTTCCAGTATGGGAAATATCCGGACATGTGAAAGAGCCCCATGTCATATAGGAGGCCGAGAGTCTGTATGTCATATAGGAGACCGAGAGTGCGGTATATGTAATATATGGGGCCTACTGTGTATAATGTATAGATCGCACTCTACCTCCTTTATGAAATATAGATCACACTCTTGGCCTCTTATATGACATATACAGAGTATATGTCATATAGGATGCTGAGAGTGCGGGTCTATATTACATATACAACACACTCAGCCTCCTATGTAAAGTATATATTATAGGAGAAGGAAAGTGCGGTCTATATCTCATATAGGAGGCCGAGAGAGTGGTGTATGTCATGTGTGGGGCCTATATGATGTATAGATCGCAGTTTCTGCCTCATATATGACAAACAGACCGCACTCGCGGCCTCCTATATAAAGCATATATTATGGGAGACCGAGCATGCGGTCTGTATGTCATAGAGGAGGCAGAGAGTGCTGTACACGACCTATAAACTCGCACTCTCTGCCTCCTGTATGATGTATAGACCGCAGTCTCGTTGTTCCTTATGTAGTGTATACAGCATAATAAAGTGTATAGTATGGTGCTGTGTTTGTATAATATTATGTAGCGTTGTGTATATAATATATTTTTAGCGCCAACATATTCCGCAGCACTTTACATTACAGAGGGGACATGTACAGAAAATAAAGACAGTACAGGATAACACACAACTCAGATACCAAGAGGAGTGAGGGACCTGCTGCTCGCAAGCTACAATCTATGGAGAAATAGGGAGACACGAAAGGTAAATGATAAAATGTGCTGATATTGTATGATACAACCATTATACACTAAATAGGGTCTGCACCAGCCAGCATGTGTACAGTACCAATACAGGGGACTATTAAGTGCATGGAGGGTGTGTACACAGATGCTACAAGGGTCTATATATGAATATAACAGGAGAAACAGAGTTTATATAGGCATAAAACCAGTATAGCTTTATTAGATACAAGATAGTAAAAAAGCCACAACAGTGGCGACACAAAGTAAATAACAGATTACAAAATACAGTACATGGTAACATATGTAGAGAGTATATGTGGCAAACCACCCCCCCCCCAAAAAAAGGGCTATAGAAGGGCAAGGGGTACTCCCCGCAATCAATTGTTATATTCAACAGCTTCCGCTGGGAAGAAAGACATGGGAAGGATCCGCTACATCTCCACCTTTAATCATGAGTGGGGGGAGATGCGGCGGATCCTCTCCAAGCATTGGGGTGTTCTTGGTGCGGAGCCCTCCCTACGAGAATATGTGGGGGACTATCCACTCATGACACCCAGGAAAGCCAATAACCTGGGTGACATGTTGACACGGAGTCATTATGTTCCCCCACTTACCAACCCTTTTGGGTCCTGAGGACCAAGGATTGGCTTTTTTCCTTGCGGCCACTGTCTGGCATGCGCCAATGCCGTGC
The DNA here is from genome assembly GCF_046119375.1 of Phyllobates terribilis. Lineage (NCBI taxonomy): Eukaryota > Metazoa > Chordata > Amphibia > Anura > Dendrobatidae > Phyllobates > Phyllobates terribilis. The sequence goes on from NW_027363502.1 coordinate 442,657, forward strand.
GCTCTGTTTCCTTTTCCTCATCCGACGGCTCTCGTGAATACCAAATTTGTAATTATATATCCTGTGGTTTAACCCATGTGATTTATTACGCAACTTGTGCCTGTGATTTAATTTACATCAGTTTGACCACGAGAGAGCTAAGAGTGAGGATACGGGAACACGTGCGCGACATTGGCGCGGCCAGAACGGTGGCCGACCAACGGGAGCCAAAAACTATCCCACGTCACTTTCAATGCAAACATAACTGCGATCCAAAATCTTTGAAGGTGCGTGGAATTGATATTTCACACCTTGGCTCCCGTGGAGGTGACTGGACAAAGGCTCTTGGTCAAAAGGAAGTAAAATGGATCGTATGTCTGAATACCATGTCTCCTCGGGGCCTTAATGAGGCACTTAGCTTTGCCCCCTTCCTGTGACATGGGCCTCGCCTGTTATATCATTCTCCGCCTTAGATGTTATATAACCAATTTTGGCCCTTTTGGCTATTTTTGTTTTTAATATTTATCTGGTATTTTCAATATTTGCTTTTTACCTTTTAATCCCTATTTTTCTTTATTTTTCCTCTTGGCTCCTTTTTTCTTTGGTCCATATATAGCATGAGAACGGAACCACATCCTATTTTATGCGCTGATCAACATCACTGGATTTAATGAGACCGGCCCTGCATACTGTATACATGGACATCTCTACACATTTGATGTTATACTGTCGTGACTTGTATTATCGGCCATTATATATATAATGCATTGCAGGACTAATGATTGCTTGACCCTTTGTTATTTTTTTGGATGCCGGCCTCTGCTATTGGCCATTATGTTGCTAGGTGACACACGATGCGGTGCGCATGCGCTCTGGGCACGCTGCTCTCGGCCCGGGCATGGCCGTCTTTCTCCTGGCCGCGCACTTCCGGTGCACATACCATGTGTTTCCGGCGTGCGCGTTACCAGGTGACGGATTCTGCCCGCACCGACAGTTTCCGGCGCCTAGCGCATGCGCCGACGAGCATCGGTCACTTATTCACTTCCGGTCACGTGACTAGTATCGCGGTCACGTGACCGTGTGAAAAGACTTTAAAAAGGTCCCTGTCCTTTACAAGCTTATGCCTCTTGAGAAAGCCCATAGCATCGGGGCGAAACACGCGTCGAGCCTCCCTTTTGGTCTCTTGGTGCCTTGAGTTTATCCTGTTCCTGGTCTACCTGTCACCTTTCTTCTGCTGGCCCTCCCTTATTAGTGACTGGTAAGCGGTATTTGAATTCTCCTCGACATTTGATGCATACCTGCACACTTGTGCGGATACTCTTTACTTATGGTATATTCAATATGTTCTCTGCTTATCACTCCCCCTTTTTTTGGGGGGGTTTTGCCACATATACTCTCTACATATGTTACCATGTACTGTATTTTGTAATCTGTTATTTACTTTGTGTCGCCACTGTTGTGGCTTTTTTACTATCTTGTATCTAATAAAGCTATACTGGTTTTATGCCTATATAAACTCTGTTTCTCCTGTTATATTCATATTTAATATTGAGTAGGCTTGTGGCCATTAGAAGCTATGTATTTTCTAGTTGTCTTCCCGCCACGACTCTAAAAGATGAAGGCCGTTCTGTGTATAAGGGTCTATATATGCTACTACAGTATACACAGTATATGGTGTACAGATGGTTAGATACTAAGGTACTGCGTATATAGTGTGGAATCCACACTATATACACTGCCATAGCTATACATTATATAGTATATACACTGCTCCACTCTATATTCCTGAACACAGTGTATACAGTGCTGGCCAAAAGTATTGGCACGTCTGCAATTCTGTCAGATAATACTCAGTTTCTTCCTGAAAATGATTGCAATCACAAATTCTTTGGTATTATTCTCTTCATTTAATTTGTCTTCAATGAAAAAAACACAAAAAGAATTGTCCTAAAGCCAAATTGGATATAATTCCACATCAAACCTAAAAAAGGGGGTGGACAAAAGTATTGGCACCCTTTGAAAAATCATGTGATGCTTCTCTTCTCTAATTCGTGTAATTAACAGCACCTGTAACTTACCTGTGGCACCTAACAGGTGTTGGCAATAACTAAATCACACCTGCAGCCAGTTAACATGGATTAAAGCTGACTCAACCTCTGTCCTGTGTCCTTGTGTGCACCACACTGAGCATGGAGAAAAGAAAGAAGACCAAAGAACTGTCTGAGGACTTGAGAAACCAAATTGTGAGGAAGCATGAGCAATCTCAAGGCTACAAGTCCATCTCCAAAGACCTGAATGTTCCTGTGTCTTCCGTGCGCAGTGTCATCAAGAAGTTTAAAGCCCATGGCACTGTGGCTAACCTCCCTAGATGTGGACTGAAAAGAAAAATTGACGAGAGATTTCAACGCAAGATTGTGCGGATGGTAGGATACCCAGGAAGACCCCACTTCTTACCCTGAGACATAAAAAAGCCAGGCTGGAGTTTTCCAAAAAACTTACCTGAGAAAGCCTAAAACGTTTTGGAAGAATTTTCTCTGGTCAGATGAGACAAAAGTAGAGCTTTTTGGGAAAAAGCATCAACATAGAGTGTACAGGAAAAAAAAAGAGGCATTCAAAGAAAAGAACACGGTCCCTACAGTCAAACATGGCGGAGGTTCCCTGATGTTTTGGGGTTGCTTTGCTGCCTCTGGCACTGGACTGCTTGACCGTGTGCATGGCATTATGAAGTCTGAAGACTACCAACAAATTTTGCAGCATAATGTAGGGCCCAGTGTGAGAAAGCTGGGTCTCCCTCAGAGGTCATGGGTCTTCCAGCAGGACAATGACCCAAAACACACTTCCAAAAGCACTATAAAATGGTTTTAGAGAAAGCACTGGAGACTTCTAAGGTGGCCAGCAATGAGTCCAGACCTGAATCCCATAGACAACCTGTGGAGAGATCTCAAAATGGCAGTTTGGAGAAGGCATCCTTCAAATATCAAGGACCTGGAGCAGTTTGCCAAAGAAGAATGGTCTACAATTCCAGCAGAGCATTGTAAGAAACTCATTGATGGTTACCGGAAGCGTTTTTTTGCAGTTATTTTGGCTAAAGATTGTGCAACCAAGTATTAGGCTGAGGGTGCCAATACTTTTGTCTGGCCCTTTTTTGGAGTTTTGTGTGAAATGATCAATGATTTGATTTTTGCTTCATTCTCTTTTGTGTTTTTTCCTTGCAAGCAAATTAAATGAAGATAATAATACCAAAGAATTTGTGATTGCAATCATTTTCAGGAAGAAACTGAGTATTATCTGACAGAATTGCAGGGGTGCCAATACTTTTGGCCAGCACTGTATGTATTGTGGTGCAGCGGCATTGCTATAATGATCTAGTATGTCTGTTTAGGCTATTTCCTCCCCCTCAGCTGACTGGTCACATGACTGTGACATCACACAGGTCCTTTTGCTCACAGAAGGTATGGACACGTGACTGTGAGATAAGCACAGGTCCTGTGGCTGTGTCTACAGGATATATAAAAACCTGGTGAGTTGAGCAGAGTGCAGTGTACCTGTGAGAGAGGCATGAGGCCTGTTCCCCGGGTGGGTGGGACACTGTTTGTCTGAAGCCTAGTGAGGCCGGGTGAAGCCTGGATCCCGTGTGGATGTCAGTAAGCCTTTGGAGGGCCAGAGGCTAGAGACCCCATCTGGGAAACAAATGGACCAAAGCAGCTAAAGCCCGACGTAGGTAATACTATTTGTGTTATGGACATTTTCATGGACATTGTTTTATTATTACCTTGCGGGAGGCTGTAACTAGAGCCAAGTGGGCCGGTCTGCCACTTGGGCTCGTGGACTTTATATCTGTGTCGGTGGGCCACGGAGTTGGACCCGGAAATCAGCAGCTTATGGAGTTAATAAACTGCTGACTTGAGAAATACCGGAAAATATGGCAGGTGTGTTTTAAATTGACGCAGCGAAGCGAGTATCCCCCAGGATAATGACAAGCGCTGCCTTACATGTGGTTTGAGAGCGCGGGCAGCTGCAGTCTGGTTGCTGGGAGCATCTGCAGTCTGGTTGCTGGGAGCAACTGTGAAGGTCGTCGTCGCACTCAAACCTGGTTTGCTGTGGCTCGGCGGGGCTCACGAAGGTCAAAGCATCTGGCTACAACTCGGCGGGGTTGTGAAGGTCGTTGTCACACTCAAACCTGGTTTGCTGTGGCTCGGCGGGGCTCACGAAGTCAAAGCATCTTGCTGCAACTCGGCGGGGTTGCGAAGATTGACATCGCTCTCAAATCCTGTTTTGCGGTGGCTCGGCGGGGCCACGAAGATTTTTTCGGGGGGAGCGGTGAAGTTCAAGTGTGAACAGTGTACCGTGATGGCTGTGTGCAAAGCAACAGAGGTGTCTGGAGCTAATGAGCGTTTGAAGGGACGGTTGGGTCCGGAGCAGGTATTTGAGAAACTGTTACTGGACATGGTGCGGGAACCGCAGGAGCTGTGGGCACCATATAGAATGGTGGCCGTGGACCATTCTATGGACCCTCCGGGGGCGCCCGTGTTGTCCCAGAGTGCCCGGGGAGGTGGTAAGAGGTCTTGTGAACTGAGTCCTAAGACTGTCGCTGATGTTTTTTGTAAAAATTCCCTTACAGGTGTGGTTGTACAAAAGGGGGCGGAGTCTAAAAAGGGGCGGATTTTCACAAGAGCGTAGAGTGTGGAAAACTGGAAATTGTTGATGGTGGGTTGGTACCTCCTAGAAATGACAATTTGACCGTTGAGAACGGTGTGACTCCAGTGGAGGCGGTTGAAGTCAAAGTGGGAGGTGACCTGGTAGTCCACAACATCATGGGGAGTGACACAGACCTGATAGCTGACGGTGACACTACGGAAGTAGGAGAGGTCAGTCAGGAGGGACTAGACGAGGGGAGAGAGTCCACATCTCGACGTAGACGGCGCAAGGGCCACAGAAAGGTTGCTCCTGTAGTCTTGACTAAAAGTGAAAATAAAGAAAATGTAATGGTGTGTGCCGTTGTTACAAGGGTGGATCCTACTTCAGAGGCAGAAGAGGAGGTGACGGACCTGGAGAACATGTCCTCAGACCAGCAGAGCCTGGAGTCTGAACGGCAGAGGGTATTCCAGGTTGTGAAGGACTTACGGCGAAGTCTAAAGGAAAGCAACGAGGAAGTTGTCCAGTGGAAGGAGATGTTCCACGCAATTAAGGAGGACCGCCGCAAAATTAAGGAGGAGGTTTCGCAGTTGAAACTTGAGAAGGAGACGCGGCAGGATGGAGTTTCTGGACGTCATCCGGAACTAGAACGACTGCGCGAACAGTTCAACCAGGAGCTGTGTGAATCTAAAAAGGAGTATGATGAACTCATGAGGGAGCTGCAGCAGTTCCAGGACCAAGTAAAGCCTCTAATGCAGGAGAAGGAGCGACTGGAGGACTCTGTACCAGCGAGACCAGGAGCTATCCGCCCTGAAAGAAGCAATAAAAGTTGAAGTGTCTGCTCACGACCATGAGGCAGAAAAGAGGCATGAAAGGTTCAGTGAGGAACTGCAACAGATTAGGAGAGATTATGAGGACCTCCTCAAGCTTAAAGGAAAACTAGAGGAGGGTAAGGCGGATGCAGAGCAAGAGCGCCAAGTGGTTGAGACCACTCTGCAAGATATCCGTGAGGAGAATGATGATCTCCGGGGAAAGACCCTAGATCTGGAAGCTCAGGTGAAGGAGCTACAGATGTCCTGTGATACCCTCCAGAAGGCGGAGACGTACCTTAAGGAAACAGTCAGCAAGATGGAAGCTGAGCGAGAGAAGATGGAGGAGTCCATCGGAAAAGCCACAGACCAGAGCCAGGAGTTGACCGCTGGTGATGGGGGGTATGAAGCAGATACCTCCTCGAGTGATGTGAGCTCTGATGATTCGGTGGATGTCGGAGCCGAGATCAAGCAGCTCAAGGAGTTGCTACAAGCCCAGTGGACGCAAGAGAAGCGTGAGAGACTGGCTATTGAGAGCCGAGTGGGCACATTGGAGACGGAGAGGTCTGAGAGAGCTCTCCTGCTGGAAGAACAGTTGAAGCAGGAAGAGCTTCAGAGATGGACTGCTGAGAGGCGAGTAACTGAGCTAAAAGGAGAAGTTTTAGAGCTCTAAGGCCGCCTAGCAAAGTGTCACGCGGTGAACGAGGTCTCCTTGGAGAAGGGAAAAGGCAAACAAGTTGCACTTACTCCCTTAGACCATGAGAAGGTGGACCTGAGGAGAGCTAAGAGTATGGTGTTGAAAGATAATGGTGAAGTGGAGGTGGTCAAGATGAAAAGTTGAGAAGTTGTAGCTGTGAGTCCGCTCAGGGGAAGCATCCAGGGTGAAGAAGCTGGAAGTCAGTTGTCCCTGAAACCTGAGCTGGTTGATCGTCTGGAAACCACTGGTGAGACCGAAACGTCTCGGTACAAGTGCCTCGTAGATGTACCCGAGGACCTGAGGGAAGAATGCACCCGTGAGTTCGTGCATGAGGAGTTTAAGAAGGCCGTGGGAGCCTGGAAGGTGTACTTGACCTCAGAGGCCAAACAGCTGGTGGTCCTGTCCACGACCTGAAGTCACAGTGAAGAGGGTGGCAATCCTGAGTGACATACATTGGCGATGTATTCGCACGAAGCGGTTTCTCCGGTTGAAGACTGAGCAAGCCGCTAGACAACTGGAGCTGATGAGAGAGGCTCACAGTCTGCTAGAAGAGGTCATCCGGGTGCCTCATGTTCTGGTGAGAGAGCTCATTGGGAGAAATGGCCGAGCCATGCAGATGATGGTGAAGAAGTCTGGTGTGGTGAGCAATCCACATGATCGTCAGGACTGGATACCGGATGAAGACGGCATGGTGTCATTCTACGCTATAGGAACGGAGAAAGTCTGGCATATATGAGCATGCTGGTGGAGTACCGAGTGACCTACCTGCGAGAGGTGGAACAATTGAGTCTCGCTAGACTGCGAGTAGATGGACAGCATCATCTGAGCAGTAGAGGATGGCAGCTGTCTGGAAATGGTGGGACCCGACAGAGAAGGGGGCCCCTAAATAACAGAACACCTGAAGTTAGGGACCCTTCAAGGTGTCCTGAGAGTAGTGGGCGTGGGTTTAGAGGTAGTGAGACCTCCAGTAACTCAGGTGTGGGTGGCCCATACAAACGACCCAATAGAGGACTGGACAATATGGAGTCGAACCAGACCTTAGGTACAAGGACATGTGAGTTGCACTGCCGTATTGACCGCTGGGAGCGGGGGAGACCTGACAGGGTTTCGACTGACCGCTGGGAGCGGGGGAGGCCTGACAAGGTTACGACCCGGAAAGGTGACCTGACGAAGTCAGTGACATTGACAGATGGGAGGTCCCTAAGGAATGGGCTAATGTCAATGAATAATGTTCCAGGGGCTGGACAACGTAAGGGTCAAGTGCATGGTCTCTGTGAACTGTGGGTTTTAAACTGTTGTGTATATTATGTGTTCAACCCCACAGGTTTGAACAGAGGGGGGGAATATGTGGTGCAGCGGCATTGCTATAATGATCTAGTATGTCTATTTAGGCTATTTCCTCCCCCTCAGCTGACTGGTCACATGACTGTGACATCACACAGGTCCTTTTGCTCACAGAAGGTATGGACACGTGACTGTGAGATAAGCACAGGTCCTGTGGCTGTGTCTACAGGATATATAAAAACCTGGTGAGTTAAGCAGTGTGCAGTGCACCTGTGAGAGAGGCATGAGGCCTGTTCCCCGGGTGGGTGGGACACTGTTTGTCTGAAGCCTAGTGAGGCCGGGTGAAGCCTGGATCCCGTGTGGATGTCAGTAAGCCTTGGAGGGCCAGAGGCTAGAGACCCCATCTGGGAAACAAATGGACCAAAGCAGCTAAAGCCCGACGTAGGTAATACTATTTGTGTTATGGACATTTTCATGGACATTGTTTTATTATTACCTTGCGGGAGGCTGTAACTAGAGCCAAGTGGGCCGGTCTGCCACTTGGGCTCGTGGACTTTATATCTGTGTCGGTGGGCCACGGAGTTGGACCCGGAAATCAGCAGTTTATGGAGTTAATAAACTGCTGACTTGAGAAATACCGGAAAATATGGCAGGTGTGTTTTAATTTGACGCAGCGAAGCGAGTATCCCCCAGGATAATGACAAGCGCTGCCTTACAGTATATATAATGTGTGTGTATAAATATATATATATTTATATATATTGCAGAGTACCACTTCTGTCCTGTATACTGGGCATAATTCTCTATGTATTATCCTTTATATACACTGGATAGTACCAATTCTCCTGCACTGTATACTGGGTGTAATTCTCAGTATCTGTATATACACATGTAGCACCCTGAGGATTCGGCTGCTACAGGAGTATTGCACCTCAACCCAGAGGTGTGATATTCCACTCCCGGGTAAGGAAGGAGTGTGGAACTGAGCTCAGATAGACTGCATGCACTACATACATCCCATTCCAGAGGAGCAGGCCGACGGCACTCCCACTTAGAAATGTGCAGGTGCGACCGAGCCTGTTCCTGGCTGGAGTGGGAGGGGGGAGGAACATCCCATGTAGTGTAGGGGCAGATAGGGGGAGCAGTCTGGGTAGTGGTAGGAGCTCATTGGGTGCTGGTCACCTGAGCTCACACATAGAGGGATATATAAGGAGGGCACCAACTAGGATCAGGGTCAGACGCAGAGAGTAAGTCAGATGCAGAGGACAAGCCTGCAGAAAGAGAGAGAAAGAAACAACAGCCCTGGAGAGAGAGTGGAGTGAAGAAAGACCCAGAAGGGGGACAAAGAAGGGACCCAAGAACCCAAATAAGAACACCGGGTGAGGAGTCAGCAGATGGGTACCGGAACCCAAGCTGGTGGGGGTAAAGACATTCCCCAGCCAGAGACCGGAGACCGTGGGCAGAGTCTGTCACGGTCACCCACTACATTCACCCTGAAGGCAGACCACATGGAGGGTCAGGGAACCTGAGGCCAAAGGTTGCCCAACAGAAGGCCCGAGGGAGCTGGATTTAGGTGAATCACTGGTGGGGACGGCTGAAGGAAGGACAGAGGGAGAGCTCAGGGCCACGCTCCGGACTTGTTTGGGGGTTGGCCGGATCCAGGACCTGGTGGACGCAGCACGGCTCGGGAGGTCACTTGGAGCTAGAGTGACCAGGAACATCTGCAGTAAGTAAAGACCCTTAACTGCACAACCCGAGTCTGTCATCATTACCGGCTGCACCGCACCACCACAACCCCCATCCTCTGCGCCTGTCCCCTCTGAGGCTATACCCCTCCCGTTGGGGGTTATCCCACCAAGCTGCGCATCCACCATCAGCCTCAGCGGACCCTGCTGCAGCGGCGGCCACAGTGACCGCATCACAACGGGTGGCGTAGTCGACACAACGAACTTTAATAACATCAGTAAAGACTGCCACATAACCCTGAGCTTGACGCCCTGGGCACGGGACCGGGTCACAGCCGCTCGGAGACTACAACCCCCCCCATCTGATCCGGTGCCGGGTATTCCCCTCAAAAAGGAATATGTCCCAGGGGGCGCGTCAACTTTGGCGTAGTCGGCAGGATTACGTGCCCGCAACACCCGGGTACTGCGTGCCTGAAGAAAAGAGCAAGTTTACCTCAGAAAGAAGACTCCCGCCGGTTCCGGAGGGTCCACGCCATCGGACTCCATCACCAGTCGTTTCCCGCCGATTGTCCGCCATTTCCAGCTTGTTCCCGCCATCTGCAGAGTTTCCCGCCACTGGGCGACGCTTCCCGCCAAAACCGCAGATTTCCCGTCTTGGAAGAGCAGCGGACGCCATTATGGGCGTGCCAAAGGAGGGCAAGAGGCCACCTCCCATCGTGGGCCAGGACAGAAAATGGCGCCAAAAGTGGAAACCGCCCCCACCAACAGAGACTGTGATGCTGGAGGTGTCTGTCAGTGTGAAAGAACTACCCCTGGAGCTGACAGTCACCGAGTTGCCCCGGGACCGCCCTCGAAGTGGGAGGAGACGAAAGAAAAGAGCAAAGATGGGTGTCGCTTGGAGCAGTCTAGAACGAGCGCACCCGGAGGCGAGGTGTCCAGAGCAAGAGCACCCGGAGTCGAGGAGAGAAAGAGTAGACCCGGGAATGGAGCGGCAGCAGAGCAGCACCGGCCCGCTGGCCAGGAGCCTGCAGAAGGAAGAAGGAGGAGAGCAGAGCAGCACCGGCCCGCTGGCCAGGAGCCTGCCGGAAGCAGAGCAGAGCAGCACCGACCCGATGGTCAGGAGCCTGCTGGAGTCAACAACCCCGCTAGGCTTAGCGGAGATCCTGGCGCAGCTTCCCCGAGATCGGGAGTGCGCGCGGAGTGCCCTGGAGGGCCTCGCGGGAAGGATGGCCCGAGTGCAGAGGGAGATCCTGGCGGAGTGGGGCCGGGAGATGGCCCAGCAAGCTGGAATCCGTCCACGGAACCCGCTCCCTTGGAAGAAGACACCGACTACCTCTGCGGATGACGCGGGAGGACCCAAGGCCGGAGACGGCGCAGAAGAGGGAGCGAGACGTATGGCAGCAGGTAAGGGGGACGCCTATACCCCATACCGGAAGACCACCCACCTGCCCCAGCTCCCCGTCGCAGAGCCCGAAAGTCCCCCTGCCGTACCCGAGACCGCCATGACACCGCCACCGACTAGGCCCCGACCGGAAGACGCCGACGCGACCCCAGTGACGTCACGCGTCGTGACCCGGAGCGTGGCGCAGGAAGAAGAGCCTCCGGCCTGGTCACAGGGCCTAGCGTTTCCGGGCGCCGCATCCAAAGCAGAGCCATCTACCTCCGCGGAGCCTCCGGCCTGGTCGCAAGGCCAGGTAACCCAGGGCGCCGCCGTCCTAACGGTGCCCTTCACCTTCCAGGTGCCCCAGGCCTGGCCGCAAGGCCTGGGCAACCCGGGCGCCATCACCACCGCGCCCGCGCCCGTAATACCAAGGGTGCCACACCTGGGGGAGGACCTCTTCGGCCAGCTCACATGGCCGGACGGGCGGCCCTTCATCTGGCCCGAAGGGTACCCTGAGCTAGAGCGGCAGCAAAGACTAGGGCCCTTGTGTGAGCCCCTGATCCCGGCTCCAAAGCCCGTGACTCGGGTCTCGCCTCCACTCGAGGAAGCCCAGTTCGTGTGGGACCCCACGGGAGAAGATTTGATGGGGTTCACCGGAGAGACTCGGGCAGCTGCAGCAGAGCGTACCGAGTGTTGCCGTCAACAGCTGGCAGAGTTCAAGAGAGAGCGGGAGGAGAGGCGGGCCAGAGAGCAATGGGCCCGGACCCGCAGCGCGGAGCAAAAGAGTCGGACCAGAAGGGACCCCCGTGCAGCAGATCGTCCCCGTACCATCGGGACGGTAATAAAGTTTAATGCGCAGCATGGGTGGGGCTTCATAAAGGACCAGAACACCATGGGTGACGTCTTCGTTACCCGACGGGATGTCGAGTCTCACCTGCCAGAGGGTCACAAAGGCCGTGACCTCTACGTCGGTGACGAGGTAACGTTCACCCGGCACAAGTGTGCCAAGGGACCTTACGCCCTCCACGTGCATCGCCTGACAGAGGAGGAGTTGCGGTGTAGGGAGGAAGAGCCAGAAGACCCGGACGGGTTCAAGGCTAGGAGGTACTACGATTAAGAACAGTAGTAAAGAAAAACTGTATATAGTTACCCGTCGGGGTACACAAGTAACCGTGGCTGCTTTGAAGTTTAGTCCCCGTTGGGACCAGTGAACAGTTTAACCCGTGTGTCCCTTACCCAAACCAGGCTGAGGACTGTGAGCAGCCATCCCTTTCCCTTACCTGGCCGGGGACTGAGAACGGCCAAATTCTCCTGTAAATAGTTGCGCTTCCTAAGGCGCCCCCTACTGGTTTTATGAGAAACTGCTTTTCAAAAGACTGTCGCACTTTACCTGGTCACGAGTTGCACGGTGACCAGAGGAGGAAGAAAGAAGGAGACGACGAGAATGTTATTTATATAAATATATCTACTGTTTTATATAATGTTTTATATGTTTATAAAAATTTGTATGTTTTGGTGTTTTTGTCTTTGCAGCCCGAGGACGTGCTGTGGTTTACCAGGGGGGAATGTAGCACCCTGAGGATTCGGCTGCTACAGGAGTATTGCACCTCAACCCAGAGGTGTGATATTCCACTCCCGGGTAAGGAAGGAGTGTGGAACTGAGCTCAGATAGACTGCATGCACTACATACATCCCATTCCAGAGGAGCAGGCCGACGGCACTCCCACTTAGAAATGTGCAGGTGCGACCGAGCCTGTTCCTGGCTGGAGTGGGAGGGGGGAGGAACATCCCATGTAGTGTAGGGGCAGATAGGGGGAGCAGTCTGGGTAGTGGTAGGAGCTCATTGGGTGCTGGTCACCTGAGCTCACACATAGAGGGATATATAAGGAGGGCACCAACTAGGATCAGGGTCAGACGCAGAGAGTAAGTCAGATGCAGAGGACAAGCCTGCAGAAAGAGAGAGAAAGAAACAACAGCCCTGGAGAGAGAGTGGAGTGAAGAAAGACCCAGAAGGGGGACAAAGAAGGGACCCAAGAACCCAAATAAGAACACCGGGTGAGGAGTCAGCAGAAGGGTACCGGAACCCAAGCTGGTGGGGGTAAAGACATTCCCCAGCCAGAGACCGGAGACCGTGGGCAGAGTCTGTCACGGTCACCCACTACATTCACCCTGAAGGCAGACCACATGGAGGGTCAGGGAACCTGAGGCCAAAGGTTGCCCAACAGAAGGCCCGAGGGAGCTGGATTTAGGTGAATCACTGGTGGGGACGGCTGAAGGAAGGACAGAGGGAGAGCTCAGGGCCACGCTCCGGACTTGTTTGGGGGTTGGCCGGATCCAGGACCTGGTGGACGCAGCACGGCTCGGGAGGTCACTTGGAGCTAGAGTGACCAGGAACATCTGCAGTAAGTAAAGACCCTTAACTGCACAACCCGAGTCTGTCATCATTACCGGCTGCACCGCACCACCACAACCCCCATCCTCTGCGCCTGTCCCCTCTGAGGCTATACCCCTCCCGTTGGGGGTTATCCCACCAAGCTGCGCATCCACCATCAGCCTCAGCGGACCCTGCTGCAGCGGCGGCCACAGTGACCGCATCACAACGGGTGGCGTAGTCGACACAACGAACTTTAATAACATCAGTAAAGACTGCCACATAACCCTGAGCTTGACGCCCTGGGCACGGGACCGGGTCACAGCCGCTCGGAGACTACAACCCCCCCCATCTGATCCGGTGCCGGGTATTCCCCTCAAAAAGGAATATGTCCCAGGGGGCGCGTCACACACTGCACTGCTAAAATAAAATGTATAATAATAATAATGTGAGTGGTTTCCCCTCTGAAACTTACCACTCCCAGCAGGCCCTGTCAGATTTAACCCTTCAGGGTTTACTGGGAGTTGTAGGTTTGTTACTGCACTGATGATGCGGGGACAGGTATTGCATCCGAGCCCACAGCACCAAGTCATTCACACTGTAAGGCTATTTTCACACTTGCGTTGTGAAATCCGTCCAACTCTTCTGCCTGGAAAGAGTCGGATAGATTTCACAAAATTCCAGCACTTTCCTGATACAGCCTGATGCTCCCTTTGACTATAAAGGGAGGCTGGTCGTGAGCCAGCAAAATAGGCAAGCGCGCTGCTACATTGACTGTGCTCTATACATGCCAGGTGCAGGCTGTATAATACAGCAGGCACCGAACTGCAAAGATCAGGGCTGGCGATGCCACCATACCCGGTTATTTAAACCCTCAGATGCCACGTTCAATAGCAATTGTAGAATCTGTGACGTAAAGCAGAGGGAGGCGACTCATATTGGAGCAGTGAAATCGCCTCTGCCTGGCACATTCCCATGGTAAGCTGTAACAGGTACCTGTGTATAATTTAAGGAAAAAATGCTGGGATGATCTTCATGATTTTTTACCATATTTTTGCATCCTGCTTTTATAAACAGAGGTTTCATACTTGCTCCCTACCGCTGAGGTCCTCCATGCCTCTTGCATGTCAATGCTCTGGGTCTCGCTGTGCTTATATCTGCCACAGCAATGGCCACATGCTCCACTGCAGTCAATGACTGGCTTCACATGTCACCACTGAAACCAGTTATTGGCTCCTGTGCCGGCTGTGATAGATGGAAACACTATGTGGACTGTTCCATGGACATGGAGAAGGTGATGTAGAAGACCGTAGCGGTGCATAGCGGGTAAGGACCTATTCACATTTCAATTTTTCACTGACATGTGTTGTCCACATTTCTCATTTGCAGCACGCATACACATTGATTTTAATGTGTGTTCACATATCAGTGTTGTTTTACGGACCATGGGTCAATGAAAAAAATTCATGAACACATGCACTATTTTTGGTCCGTGATGCGGACCAAACACACACACACTAAATTCTATGGGTCTGTGAAAATCACGGGAATGACATCCATGTTTGGTCCGTTTTTAACAGATAGATGCATTGGAAATTATTTTCTGAGCTGAGCAGTGTCCATGGAATACGGATGACCCATTGAGGGCACACAGACGTGAAACGGACCCTTCATGGATGAAACGTACACATTTTAGACACGGTGTGAACAGTGCCTAGGTACGAATCTTCTGTTTAGACAGGCATGCTGAGGGCACTTGCTAGAAAATAATTTTTCCAGAACATCCCCTTTACAGGTCAAAGTACGCTGCAAACAGTACAATTGCAAAATAAGACAATATACAACAGTTTCCTCTTTACAATGAAAGAACTAATAGTATTACATGTTCTTTTATGTAGGACCAATGTGAATGCTGTGCATTGTGAACAAGCAAGAGCTGAGAATACTGCGTAGACCACCGGATAAGTTGGTAGCCAGTTATAAAGTGATACAGGGTAGGTGATACACGAAATCTAGTATTGATAGCTAGCTTTTTGTTTTACTGGTAGAACATTGACTCAGAAATACAATGAATACTAAATGGAATTTAGGCTAGTTTCACACAAGTGAATCTACTGTGTGAAACACGCTGCTGGTATATCCGCTCTGGAGGAAGATCGTGCCGGCATTACACTTACATATACTCATATACAATGCCCAGCGCTTCCTCCTGTTCTGTAATGTAGTGACAAGCTGCAAATTGCATCTCGTTAGATTACAGAGCTGTAGTGTGGGCGCCTAGAGTCAATTACCCTGGTGGGCCCTAGGCACCCCAGTCCGACCCTGGCAATATTATTATCCTTTTGTCATAATATCATCACATAATTGTGTTATCTTCATTGTGCTTTATACAGATAACACCATGCTGTTTTGCACCATCTTGTGGCCTTTTTTGAGTATTACGCTCCCACTATGCACAGTGTTGATTTCTCTCTATGAACTATGAATGCTACACTACTTTTGCAGATTGCCCCGGTGGCACGCATTCTCATCTGGTGCCCTGCCAGTTCTCTTCCTGTATCTTTTGTTCCCTTCGGCGTCACAATCCAGTTTGTGTCACGGTCGGTCATGTGATGTGGGTCGAGGCAAGCTCCCGGACTTCACCAGTTCACGCATGCGTCACTACACTCTGCGTCCCTCTCCTATTGGCTAGCGCAGCATTTTTATTCTCTCTCTTCCTGTGATGTGTCGGGGTGGGCACATTGTAAGGCAGCTCCTGCTGTGAACAAAGTATGCAGTAAACTCATTTTTTCTCATCCATCCTGAGTGTACGCTATTTGACCGTGCCATGTATGGGAATATATATATACCTTTTACCCCAATCTTGTATACTTGACCATTATTTAGTCCCCATACCCCCGTATATTCTCATAGCATCATCAATAGTATACATGTATTTTTACACATATTTGCTTATATATATTTCAGATGATGGTTATATACAGTATACTGTATTTGTGATTTTATACTAAGCAGTGAGTCTCCTTTACATTTTACTATTTATATGTGTGATCTGCACCATCTTCCTGTTTTTGTATGTCCACTGCACCTTTTTACTTCATCAATAAAGTTAATCTTTTATGACATTTATTTATGAATCGCTATATTGACTTAATTATTATTTTTTTGTCCCTTCTATTAGTCTGTTGGCGCTAATGTCTGAGATATATGTACACACACTTATTATCCTCTAACATCAGAAGCACAGCGCACTTTATCCAGGACCAACAGGAATATACCTCGAGTGTCCTTATTGTTATATATATGACTCGCCCCCAGGGCCATGGGGTACTCGACAGCCGAGCCTTATGGCTGCTTTTGGGGGAGATCACGGTGGCTGGCCCGGTCCGTAACCCAGGGCGGGTCAGTGTAAAAAGGGGGATATTTTGTAGGGGAATTTGCCGTGACGCCACCTGCGGTGTCTGGTGAGGATCACCAGCGCTGCAACAGTCCTCTGAGGCAAATGTTAGGACAGCTTGTGATGGATCGGCTCCCCACAGGTGGAGCAGGCCTCAGGGCAGTGTAGATAAATGGAGGAGGTGTGCTGGGCGTTATAGTGCAGGGAGGGAAATGGCACCGGCGAAATAAAGGAGCGGAGGCAGCTCAGTGCAGTCATCCAAGATTTACTCACAGTTCTTAGACAGTCCACAGGTGCACTGTACCGGCGCAAGCCTCCCGCGTCGCACTGCGTTCACCGGGCAAGGGTTCAGTCCTTCCTCAGGCAGCTCGGGTGTACCTGGCAGAACCCCACTTTCATATGTACCTTCCTAGACCGACTTCACGTTGGGTCTTTACTCCCTCCTGCCCTGCGCTTCCCACTATGAATCCTGTTCGGGTGCTGCGAGCCCCCCCTGTCCGTCGGAGTTGCACAGACCTGCTTGACCTTACTAGGATTGGGGTGGGGGGTTCGACTACTGGCTATAGAAGCCTCCGTTTTTTCCAGCCGAGGCTTGAAGCTGCACGACTGGGCCAGGGGCCGGTCCCCTTCTTGTGGCCTAGATCCTCCTGACACTTGGCAGGTTCGGGGTGTACGGGTGCCGCCTGCACTCGCCGTACCCCCTAGGATCCCTTCTGCAGGACGGAGCTTACTCCCTGCTCCCCTCCTGGGCCTCTGTCCTAGGCCCTTGTAGTGGAGCAGAGCTCCTACAGAGACTCTGCTCCCAGACTGTTCCTCTGAACTGTCCCTAGAACACTGATCTCTTCAGACTTGGGCCTCACTGGCTAGGCCCGCCTCTGGAGCAGAGCTCCTGTAGAGGCTCTGATCCTCTCACTCTCCTCCTCTGACTGAACACACTCTCTCTAAGATGGCTTCCCTATTTATACTCCTATCAAAGTGCTTTCTCTAACTACTTCCTCCACCCACACCCACTACTGGTTCCCCCCATCCAGCCAGGGACAAGGCTCAGCAGCTGCGCTCTGCATGTTGCCCCCCCAGCCGGCCTGGAGTAGGGTAGTGTTGGATGCAGGTGTTTGGGGTTCCGTGCAGCACTCCCACCTTACCTGAGAGAAGGGAGACACCACACCTCGGGGTGAGGTGCAGTACTTCTGTGGCGACTGAACCCTCAGGGGCGCCATATATATACCGTATATAATTAAAAATAAAAAAACAGAATATCCTCCCGCCATTTTTACTTTTTCAGTTCTTTTATTGTACTCTAATGAATTTACATTTTTTAACTACCTGATTCTTGTCATTCCCTTTCTCCTTTTACCCCAGCCCTGTTACAAGCGCAAGTCTGTATATATCAGATATATACCATTTTATCTACTTTACCCATTAGACGACTGTGGTAATCGTCCTTTCTTGCAGCAGGTTTCAAGGGCTCAACTGCAAGCACCACCATCCTTTTTATTACTTAATTTCTGAGTACAGATCACCATAAAAAACACGAATCTGTCAATGAGTTTATGGGAAAAAGCAAACAAGTTATGGACTGTGGAAGAGATATATGTGACCAAAATGAACACTCATTTCCAGCAGATGATACCTATGACCTATCCCTACACTAAATACAGCTAACAGCGGTATTAATAGGGAATAGAATAGATGTTACCTTGATATTTTTTTTAGGTTGCAGCAGCAAGGACTATAAGGCAATAATTCTTGACTAGATGCCTGTAATAGCTATCCCTACTGCGACAGCTCAAACTACATGAACTACAGATAAGAACGGTATTATTAGAGAATATAATCTATTTGAATTAGCCCTGAAAAAAGCTATTAGTTTAACGTAGCAGCACCAAGGACTGTTATTTCATCAACCCTGCTGGGGAATATAGTGGAGCATTTCGTATCTACTCAGCCTAATATGGAGGAGACCAGGATCTTCTATACTTACTGTACAAAGTCTCCTGTCCTGGCTGTGACATCCTGTATGCAGTGTGAGAACTCCCAATGTGACGACCACCTGACAGCCCACAACAAGGCACTGGATCATATACTAATAGAATCCGGCTCTTTTGGTTTCCAAAAATGCTCCCTCAACAAGAAGATGGAGCCTCAGAAAAGCATTTTTTACTATTAATAAGGAGTGGGTGTCCTAGACTGGTAATGCATGCGCTTTAAGGACTGCCAAAAATTAGAAGGAGGCACTCCAATACCTCTTTGAAGAGACGTAGTGGAGGGACTCAGAAAACCTTTTTTTCCCATTATTAATGAGTGGGTATCCTAGACTGATAATGCGCATGCACTAAGTGCATGGGCTGGAAAACATTTAGGCTATGTGCCCACGTTTCGGACCTGAAGCATATTTTTTACGCTTCTCCCTGGCGGGAAAATCGCATGCGGATATTACATGCGGTTTTCCCGCCAGGTAGAAGCGTTTGTGAGGCGTCTTTGCATGCATTTCCGCATGCGGGTTATCAAGCACTTCTCCAAGCATCACTTGGAAAAGTGCTTGACAACTTGTTCAGAATGGTAAAAAATAAACTTTATACTCACCTTCTGATGCATTCTCTGCCCCGTCCGGAGGCTTGAGCGGCTCACGCTGTTGTGTGCAGGACCTGCGGTGACGTCATTGTGTCATGTGGTGGGTCACATGACTCAATGACGTGGCAGGTCCTTCAGACAACAGCGCGACGGAGGGAAAACATCAGAAGATAAGTATAAACTTTATTTTATTCTTTTTTTTTACAGGTTCTTTGGTACCCAGGTCTGGATGAGAGTCTCCTCTCATCCAGACTTGGGTACCATCCGCACATTGATTCCGCTGCGCTTCCGCAAAATTAATGAACATGCTGCGGATTTTTGACCGCAGCATATACGCTGCGGAAAAATCCGCAGCATGGGCATTGACATTGCGGAATGCCATTGGGGACCATGGGGTGCGGATATACATGCGTTTTTCAAGCGTTTACGCTGCGGAAATTCCGCAGCATATACGCTTGAAAAACGCTACGTGGGCACACAGCCTTACCCCCGGAGGGGGTATACATTTATATCAGAAAATGTTAGCGATAGGTCTCTCAAAATTCTCAATGCGGGTATTATAAACACCCTTAAAAGATTTATAGTAAGGGTAGCATGATCACCCTGTTGATATGGTGGTGGAGGAGAAGGAGGAGGAGGACATAAAAAGGTCAACCTGTCAGCATTTTCAGATGAGAGGCGGATGTGCCTATCAGTTATAATTTTCCCGGCGGCACTAAAAACCCGCTCTGACAAAACGCTAGCAGCAGGGCAGGTCAGGACATCCAAGGTGTAGAGAGACAGTACATGCCATGTGTCCAGCTTGGATACCCAATAGTTGTAAGGCACAGAGGAATCATGAAGGACGCTGGTACAGTCAGCAAGGTACTCAGCATCTTCCAAAACTTTTCCCTCCTTGTCAGAGTACACCAGACATCAGGGCCTGGGCGCTGGGAGGGTTTGAGAAAACTGTCCCAGACCTTTTTTAGTGTTCCCCTGCCTCTGCTCCATCTGGTGTGCGTCTCAATCGTCAGTACTCCTTTGTTGTCTAAGGAACTGTGACCTCTGCTGCCTGCGTTGTCAGATGGAATTTTTTTTTTTAATAATTCCTCAACTAGGGCCTTCGAGTACTGCAACATTTTATTAGACCTCTCCGCCACGGGAAGGAGAGATGGAAAGTTCTCATTGTAGCGTAGGTCTAGAAGGGTGACCAACCAGTAATTAGTGTTGGCCAAAATGCATATAACGTGAGGGTCGCAGGAAATGCAGTGGAACATAAACTCAGCCATGTGTGTTAGACTGCCAACAGCCAAGACTTCTGTCCCCACCAAGAGGACACCTGTCCATCTTCTCCACCTCGTCCTTCCTCTACTCCTCCTCTTCAGGCCATCCTCACTGTACTGATTGGATGAAGGTGGTGTGGGTAGTACCGTCTGTAGCTCAGGCAACCAGTGTTATGATCAGCTACAGGGACTAAGGAAAGACAGGATATCTGTCCCTACAATAAAACTAAACTAGATCCCTACGATGTAACGGGGAACCTGATCCTGCGATCAGACCCGCTAAAGTCCTCGGCTAGTCTGTACGAAGACCTATAGATGTGAGGGAGGGATCCCTACAAGAACTAGGGACTGGGATAAGTTGGACACCTCCTAGCAGAAATAGTAGCAGTCAAAGACAAACCCACAACAAAAAGCATAGAGGTCAGAAGACCTAGCAAAACTAACAGAGAACGGCAACAGAGCACCAAGCTAGCTCAAGAGTAGTAAATACAATGAAGTCCAGCAAGGCCAGGAGGGCGGAGCCGGATAAAATAGGCAAAAATGGTCATGTGACCAGCAAACTAAAAAAAAAACTAACAGGAGAGCTCTAACAACCAGCTCCTTAACTCCTCCTCCTCCTCATTATGTATATAGTTAGGTCCATATATATTTGGACAGAGACAACATTTTTCTAATTTTGGTTCTAGACATTACCACAATGAATTTTAAACAAAACAATTTAGATGCATTTGAAGTTCAGACTTTCAGCTTTCATTTGAGGGTATCCACATTAAAATTGGATGAAGGGTTTAGGAGTTTCAGCTCCTTAACATGTGCCACCCTGTTTTTAAAGGGACCAAAAGTAATTGGACAATTGACTCCAAGGTTATTTCATGGACAGGTGTGGGCAATCCTTTCGTTATGTCATTCTCAATTAAGCAGATAAAAGGCCTGGAGTTGATTTGAGGTGTGGTGCTTGCATTTGGAAGGTTTTTCTGTGAAGTAAACATGCGGTCAAAGGAGCTCTCCATGCAGGTGAAACAAGCCATCCTTAAGCTGCAAAAAACAGAAAAACCCATCCGAGAAATTGCTACAATATTAGGAGTGGCAAAATCTACAGTTTGGTACATCCTGAGAAAGAAAGAAAGCTCTGGTGAACTCATCAATGCAAAAAGACCTGGGCGCCCACGGAAGACAACAGTGGTGGATGATCGCAGAATAATCTCCATGGTGAAGAGAAACCCCTTCACAACAGCCAACCAAGTGAACAACACTCTCCAGGAGGTAGGCGTATCAATATCCAAATCTACCATAAAGAGAAGACTGCATGAAAGTAAATACAGAGGTTCACTGCACGGTACAAGCCACTCATAAGCATCAAGAATAAAAAGGCTAGACTGGACTTTGCTAAAAAAACATCTAAAAAAGCCAGCACCGTTCTGGAAGAACATTCTTTGGACAGATGAAACCAAGATCAACCTCTACCAGAATGATGGAAAGAGAAAAGTATGGCGAAGGCGTGGTACAGCTCATGATCCAAAGCATACCACATCATCTGTAAAACACGGCGGAGACAGTGTGATGGCTTGGGCATGCATGGCTGCTAGTGGCACTGGGTCACTAGTGTTTATTTATGATGCGACACAGGACAGAAGCAGCTGAATGAATTCTGATGTATTCAGAGCCATACTGTGTGCTCAGATCCAGCCAAATGCAGCCAAACTGATTGGTCGTCGTTTCATACTACAGATGGACAATGACCCAAAGCAACCCAGGAGTTTATTAAAGCAAGGAAGTGGAATATTCTTGAATGGCCAAGTCAATCACCTGATCTCAACCCAATTGAGCATGCATTTCACTTGTTAAAGACTAAACTTCAGACAGAAAGGCCCACAAACAAACAGCAACTGAAAACCACCGCAGTGAAGGCCTGGTAGAGCATCAAAAAGGAGGAAACACAGCATCTGGTGATGTCCATGAGTTCAAGACTTCAGGCAGTCATTGCCAACAAAGGGTTTTCAACCAAGTACTAGAAATGAACATTTTATTTACAATTATTTCATCTGTCCAATTACTTTTGGTCCCTTTAAAAACAGGGTGGCACATGTTAAGGAGCTGAAACTCCTAAACCCTTCATCCAATTTTAATGTGGATACCCTCAAATGAAAGCTGACAGTCTGAACTTCAACTGCATCTGAATTGTTTTGTTTAAAATTCATTGTGGTAATGTCTAGAACCAAAATTAGAAAAATGTTGTCTCTGTCCAAATATATAACTGTATGTCCCTCAATTTTGTTATATGTCACCCATCCTGGTAAACAGTTGAAACCAGAAGTTTACATACACTAAGATTACTATGCCTTTAAACAATTCTGGACTGCCCATATGATGATGTCATGTGTTTGTAAGCTTCTATTTTTTTGGCAACATCTGAGTTAATTAGAGACACACCTGTGGATGTACTTTAATGCACACCTGAAACGCACTGCTTCTTTGTATAGCATCATGGAAATATCTAAAGAAATTAGCCAAGATATCAGGAAGAGAATTGTGGACTTGCACAAGTCTGGCTCATCCTTGAGTACAATTTCAAGATACCTGAAGGTGCCTCATTCATCTGTGCAAACAATTATATGCAAGTACAAACAAAATGGGAATGTCCAGCCATCATACCACTCAGGAAGGAAACGGTTCTGTGTCCCAGAGATGAACATGCTTTAGTCCAACATGTGCATATCAACCCAAGGACAAAAACAAAAGACCTTATGAAGATGATGGTGGAAGCTGGTAAGATTGTGTCAATATCCACAGTGAAACGAGTACTGTATCAATATGGGCTGAAAGGCCACTCTGCCAGGAAGAAGCCATTACTCCAAAAGAAACATAAAAAGCCAGATTAATGTTTGCAACGCACAGGAGCAAAGACCTTAATTTTTGGATACATGTCCTGTGGTCATAATGACCATCATTACGTTTGAAGGAAAAAGGGAGAAGCTTGGAAGCCTAAAAATACCATCCCAAATGTGAAACACGTGGGTGGCAGCATCATGTTGTGCGGTTGTTTTGCTGCAGGAGGGACTGGTGCACTTCACAAAATAGATAGCATCATGAGAAAAGAAGATTATGTGGCAATACTGAAGCAACATCTTAAGACATCAGCCAGGAAGTTAAAGCTTTGGCATAAATTGGTCTTCCAATTGGACAATGACCCGACGCATACTGACAAAATGGTAACAAAGTGGCTTAAGGATATCAAAGTCAATGTTTTGGAGTGACCATTACAAAGCCCTGATCTCAATCCTATAGAAAATTTATGAGCAAAGCTGAAAACGAAGGTGCGAGCAAGGCGACCTACAAACCTGGATCAGTTACACAAGTTTTGTCAGGAGGAATGGGCCCAAATTCCGACCAACTATTGTGAGAAGCTTGTGAGAAACGATTGACCCAAGTCATTCAGTTTAAGGGCAATGGTACCAAATACTAATGAAATGTACAGTATGTAAACTTTTGACTTTGCAGTAAGTAATAAAAATGCTTTAAAACATTCTCTCTCTCATTATTCTGGCATTTGGCAAATATTAAAAATGATGGTAATCCTAATTGAACGTGAAAGGTTTATCCTGATGTCATGTTAGATATTGAGAAAAACATGTATATGTGTCTTTTTATATAATGCATGTAAACTTCTGGTTTCATCTGTATATGCCCTCCCATCCTGGTATATATATCCCCCCCATCCTGTTATATATGTTCCCCCTATACTTGTATATATGGCCCTCCCATCCTAGTATATATGGTCATCCAATCCTGGTATATATAGCCCTCTCATCCTGGTATATATGGCCCTCTCGTCCTGGTATTTATGGCCCTTCCATCCTGGTATATATGATCTAAAATACTGGTATATGTGGCCCTCCTTCCTGGTATATATGTCCTCCCCAACCTGGTATTTGGCCCTCCCATCCTGGTGTATATGGCACTCCCATTCTGGTATATATGATCTCCATCCTTGTATATGTGGCCCTCTATCTTTGTATATATGTCGCCATTTCTAGTATATATGATCCCCATCATGCCGCATACTTAAAAAAAATAAACCATTCTGCTCACCTTCCCTTTGCTCCTACACGGTGCGGCACCATCTTCTGAGGCTGGCAACTTACTTCAGTGTATAAACGGCGCAGCGGCCCTCACATGCCGACATCAGCTGCCAGAATATTCACTGCTCCCCACGCCTGGGATTATGGGGGGGGGCTCGCATAAATTGAAACTAGAATACATGGTGGAAGGTGTAAAAAGCAAACAGGACACAGTAAAGTAACATTGTGTAGATACACAGTAATACTCATCATACATGATTGTGTCAACAAAATGGAATTCTCTCACCCATTCTTTGTTTCTCCGGGATGAAAGTTGCTGTCTGGGGAGTTCCTTCTGGACCAAGTAGTTGTATAAGCTGGCCCTATTAGTCCCTTTAGGCTCAAGCTTAAACTATCCCCACAAAGCTCCCGCTCTGACAAGGGCAGACCACAGCCAGCCCTGTATGGAGGCCCTGCACTTTCCCTTTGACATTTTGTTGACACAATCATGTATGACTTATTATAAATATGTAGGATCTGCACTCAGACCTCATACTTGTGTTTTGAGAAATCTCTGTTTTTCATTTAAGTGTCTGGATTCCTGGAGATAGAAATAAATGCTTAATCCATGGAATAAAGGGAAGAACAGAGATTTTCCCCTAGTTTAATTGATGTATATCTGGATCTGTTAAAAATTGGTGTTTCAGGGGAGGGCGACTTACTGTGTCCCCCGTATACACCCTCTTCCCTCTACAGATTCTATCCAGAGCCTGGTCTTCACACCTGAAGATAGAGTACAAGCTCTTTATGTATTTTTACACATATTTAATATAGAGATGGTCCCCTGACTGTGTTAATGGTAATAATCATTCCAGCATTGAGATCCATCTCTCTTTTTATGGGTGGCATTATCTGTTTATTGTTCTTAACTATTAAATATTAAAAGTTATGTTTTAGATTCTCACTTTAATTGCTGTCTAGTATCTAATCTATAGTGAGAACATATCTCAATATTGGTTGGTGTTACTCTCACTGTTTTGCTTGTTGCTGAAAAGGTGAAAAACCAATTAAAAACAATTTCTGCTTTTGCCCCAAATTAATGGAACGTGTGTATCCATATCATGGATGCCGATACAGTTGAAAACAACAATAGGAAAGGGAGCCATCAGCTGTTGCTCCCTCTCCCATCATTCCCCCTCTCCATCTGAACTCTGTGATGTCTCAGTGTAGAAGGCGCGATGACATCACTACAGCACGCCCTCTGTGCTGAGCAGTGCAGGGGCTGGAGCTGCGAGGGATAAGGGAGAGGTGAGTATTTGTTTATTTTATATGTATAGAGGACTACATGGGGCCCATAATACTGTATGGAGCACTATATGGTGCCCTTAATACTGTATGGAGCACTAAATGGTGCCCATTATACTGTATGAACCACTATATGGGGCCCATTATACTGTTCCAAGGATTATGTGGTGCCAATAATACTGTATGGAGGACTATATGGGGTCCATAATACTGTATGGAGGACTATGTGTTGCCCGTAATACTGTATGGAGCACTATATGGGGAACATTATACTGTATGGAGGACTATGTGGTACCCATAATACTGAATGCCCCCCCCCCAAAATACTCAGGAGCTCATGAATACACAGTGTTTAGAAAATAAATGTCAGACTAAGGGACCAGAAACCACCACATTCCGATATGAGAACTGCCAGTCTTGATGAATCAGGGCTAAATCTTTACTTGAAAGTTTCAAATGTAATAGAAATGTTCTGGCTGCAGTGAGGAGGTCATGTGATTGGCAGTTACTGGTCATTCCTGGCACCTGCAATGAGAGAGCGAGCACAGCGACTTGTCTACAAGGAGCATCCGGAGAGTTTTTAGCCATAAAGGCACAATGTTTTGTCATTTTTTCCTTTTCCTCCCATTTGTACCCTCCCCCATTTCCCCTTTTTTCATTTTTGCAGGATTTACAGGATTCCATCATCCTTTACTGGTCATCGTGTGGCAAGTATCATTCTCTGTAGCCCATATACAGTTCACAGAGCACAATACATTCACATTACACAATGTATACACAGAGGGAGGAATGGAGCTGTTCACATTATTTGATCGGGAAGGAGCTGTGTAACAGATTTATAGTTTTAGAGTCATAAAAGAAACATTAAAAGTGTGCATCATCCGTCAGAGGTATCGGTTTATCTTATATGTCCCAGCGTATACATTAAATGGATGCCTAAATGTGATATAAAAATAGTCTATCACTGGTCATAGAGAGAAAGGGGACAAGAGAGCAGGAGAACTATATATGTATATGACTCACCCCCTGGGCTGTGGGGCACCCGGAACCGGGCTTCTGTACGATGTTGGGGGTAATAGTGGCAACCCGATCCCGTGGCTCAGGGTGGTCAGACCAAATGTTGTGGCAGTCTATTTATAGATTTGTGAATGTCCGACTACGCCACCCGTGGATTGTGGTCAGGGTAACCGCCGCTGCAAGGCAGACAGCTGAGGCTGGTGTTGATGTGCAGCACATGGGTAGGATAACTCCCCACGGGAAGAGTGTAGCCTCAGGGCAGTGTAGGTGAATGCTGGGGGTGATAGTGCAGGCCGCAATAGTAAGAGTTCAGAGTCCGCTTCAAACAGTCCAGGGTCTTTATTGTAGGTGTTATTAATGACCCAACAGTAGTACAGGTTAGGAATGGGCCTGGGTGTCTGAGAGCATTCGGGCGAGCCCCACTGGTCAGGGCGAGTGTGTAGGCCTACCGTTCTCTCTATGCTCTTTCTGACTATCCCCCTCTTCGTGGTGTAATAGCCCACGTCCCTGAGCTGGCCGTGTACTTCTCGCCTGTATGGCTTGCGACTCGGGCCTTGGGTACCTTTTGCTTTCTCCTCGCTGTACTGGTCCCTCTGTGTGGCGGAGCCTCCAGGCTTCTTAGGCCAAGGGACCTGCAATCCCTTTCGAGTTGGTTCTCTGCTGCTGGGCTTACAACCCTGACAGCCTCGGACCCCAATGTCCGGTTGTGTGATTCTCTCAGCCAGGACCGACTCTCGTCGCCTCTGTCCCTGGCTTGCAGTTTCTCCTCTGCCTCACGGACTCCTCAGCTACAGCTGAACTGTCCCTCCTTCTCTGGGACTAGTCTCAGTCCTGAGCTAGGTCGTCCAGTTCTCTCTAACCCTGCCCCCAGTTCCAGCTTTTATAGGGGCAGCCAGCTCACCCTACTGGCCTGGGACAGGAGGTGCTGTATGCTAATTGTCCCTAACCAGGGAACCTCCCTCCTGCTCTCAGACACAGCCTTTAATATTTGTGGCATCCAGACCTGGGGTGACACATTCCCCCCTAGTAAAATTTAGTACTCCGGACTAAACAGGAAACACAAATACAGGGTATAAATGACAACATAACATATTTACAAGTACATTTTGTCCTTAAGGCCACGGCGCTTCCGTGACCGGGTGTCCATATCACCCAACAAGGTGAAGTTTTCCACAGTGTGGGGACCTGTCTCCATAAACCCCAAGTTCCTGGCCTTGGGCATGGCGGCAAGGTAAAAGCTAACTACTTTGGACCACAAGGAGGCCACGCCGGACAGGTTTTTCTTCTGTGGCAATCTTCACAAGAGGGCACCAGGTGCAACTATCTACGTGGTAGTTCCGGTTATTCACCGTCCATAACCTGTCAGTCCATTGTATCTAGGAAAACTGGGAAAACAGTATTAGTAACCAGGTAACAAGTATAACACATTAACTACATACTTTACATTTAGATCTTCCAGCGAGCTGGTATTTGACCCCTAGTAATCCGGGTTGACCTGCGTAACCCACTGTCTGGTGGTGGTCTAACCTGGCTTTCCCCACTAGCATTTAGGGTACAGCTACTAGCTGGGTTTACAGGCAGGGCAGGCAGCTGTCTGCAGGTCCTTTGGCTTACCGCAGGCATGGCAGGATCACTGTCAGCAGAGGGTTGACTCTCCTGGGCTGCTGGCATGGGTTCTTCTGCCTCCGGGGCTGCTTGTTCCTCTTGTTCTTCCTGCTCTGCTGTAGGCTCCTGCTGGGTTGGCTGAAGGAAGTGTAGGACGGGTACCACTATTGCATCGTTTATCAGAGTCCAGGATACTCTCCAAGAACTGTGTTGATCATTTCTTCTTTGTCCTCTGCGAGTTCAAGGTCATCTCGATCTTCTCCTGCACTCTGTAGTTGCTCGGGGCTCCGTTTTAGGTGGTCTCTGGAGACAGTGCTAGTGGTTTCTCCTCCATCCTTGGTAATTACACATACCTTCGAGTTGTCGTGGTTGGACGGCAGTACTGTTTACGGGTCTCTCTCCCACTGGTCATCCAGCTTGTGAAGCTTTCTCTTCCGCTTCAGGACCTGCTCGCCAGGTTTCAGGGGACCAGCAAGGGCTCTCTTGCTTTTCTCTCGCTTGAGCCAGATTCCTCTCCACACTCTCCTGTACCTTCTTGTACTGCAGCCGCCGTTCCGTATCCCAGTCCGCGTCTGGGGGAGGTGTCCTCGGGTGTCAGGACTCCCATCTCCAGGTCTATCGGCAGCTTACCTGGTCTTGTTCGCATCAGGTAAGCCGGGGTGCAATTGGTAGCATTCACCGGGATATGGTTGTATAAGTCTATCAGGTCCGGCAGTTTTTCCGGCCACAGGCTGCGTTCCTCTAGGGGCAACGTTTTGAGGAGATCAATGACAATATTATTAATTTTCTCACACAGCCCGTTTGTTTGCCGGTTACATAGTTAGTAAAGCCGAATAAAGACTTGCGCCCATCAAGTTCGACCTGTAAGTTCTGTAATTGCTAAAGTTGATCCAGAGGAGGGCAAAAACCCCAAATGATTTAGCCAATCTTCACGTGAGGAAAAATTCCCTCCTGACTCTGAAACCAGGCGTTGTCCGAATCTTCTTACAGTCGTAGAGGTTGCAGAACTCCTGGAAGATTTCCGCCTCGAACGCTGGACCTTGATCTGTCAAGACCTGTTCCGGATACCCGTGTGGACGGCAGAAGTGTTGTTGGAAGGCTCTGGCCGCTGTTTGGGCTGTCAAGTCTTTAACGGGAACCACCACCAGGAACCGGGAATAGTGGTCCACTATTGTCAGGGCATAGACGTAGCCCGACCGGCTTGGAGCCAATTTCACAGGGTCCAGAGCTACCAGCTCAAGAGGCTGCCTGGTGACAATGGGCCTCAAGGGTGTCTTCTGGCTGGTAAGTCCTTCCTTCTGAGGTTACATGGGCCGCAGTCCCTGCACCACTTCTCTATGGCCCCTCTCATACCGACCCAGTAGAACCGCTCTCTCAGTAGGAACTCCAGTTTCTTCCAACCCGAAGTGTCCTGCTCTGTTATGGTAGGCCTCCAGGACCATTGCTGCATCTAGTCTCGGGACCACTACCTGCCAGGTCAGCTCGTGCGTCCGGTGGTTGACAAGCCTTCTGCACAGTTTACCTTTGTAGAGGAATAGCCTGCTTTTTTTCTTCCATAACTGCTTGGCTTCCTCTAGAGCGTCCGGGCCAGGGCTAGCGCCTGCCTGGGTCAACAGGTCTTTCACCAGGCGAATTGCAGGGTCACTATCTTGCGTTTCAGCCCAGCCGTGGTGGGGTAAGGAGTTGAACATGACGGTGGTTAGGTCTTTGTCTCTTACCCGGTGAGAATACTGAGTGGCCCCATACCGGTGGAACGCAGGGAGCTCTACTTCCTCCAGCTCCTCCGAGTCTTCTTCCCCTTCGGGTAGGTGGGGCATTCTCGATAGGGCATCTGCGTTGGCGTTGGTCCTGCCTGCCCGGTATTTGATTGTGAAGTCATAGTTCGATAGCCGGGCCATCCACTGCTGTTCCAGGGCACCAAGTCTTGCATTGTCCAGGTGTGTCAACGGGTTGTTGTCCGTGTACACGGTGAACTTTGCGGAGGCCAGGTAATGTTTAAACCGTTCTGTGACGGCCCACACCACTGCCAAGAATTCTAGCTTGAAGGAGCTGTAATTCTCCGGGTTTCTTTCAGTGGGCCTCAGCTTCCGACTGGCGTACGCGATCACCCTTTCTCTGCCCTGTTGGTTCTGTGACAGTACGGCTCCCAGCCCCACATTACTGTCGTCTGTGTGGAGGATAAAAGGCTGGTCATAATCTGGGTAGGCCAGGATCTCATCCCCCGTGAGGGCCATCTTCAACTGGCGGAAGGACTCCTCTTCCGGCTTGTCCCACTTGAAGGGTGGCTTGTGACTTCTGGATTTAGACTGACCTATCAGGAGGTCCTGCATTGGAGCTGCCATCTTTGTGAACCCGGGGATGAACCTTCGGTAGTAGCCTACCAACCCGAGGAATTGCCTCACTTCTTTGATGTTAGAGGGGCTTGGCCAGCTCTGGATTACTGTAACCTTGTCAGGGTCGGCGGCTACTCCCTCTGCACTCACCACGTGTCCTAGGTACTGTACCTTCGGCTTTAACAGATGGCACTTGGAGGGTTTCACTTTTCATGCCAAAGCCTGCCATGGCCTCAAACACCTCAGCCAGGTGCTTTAGATGGTCCTCGTAAGTCTTCGAATAGACAATCACGTCATCCAGGTAGAGTAGGACCGTCTCAAAGTTTTGGTGCCCTAGACAGCATTCCATCAGCCTCTGGAAGGTCCCGGGTGCATTGCAGAGCCTGAATGGCATACAGTTGAATTCACTTAATCCCATCGGGGTGGTGAAGGCGGCATTCTCCTTGTCAGCCTCTGCCACAGGAACCTGCCAGTACCCGCTAGTAAGGTCCTACGTAGAGAAGAAATTAGCTGATTATAGTGCGGCCAAAGACTCCTCTATTCTAGGCCTCGGGTATGCGTCTTTATGGGTGATACGATTGACTTGTCTATAGTCCACGCACATTCTCATGGTACCGTCTTTCTCTTTTTTACCAGAACCAAGTGGGCTGCCCAGGGGTTACAGCTGTCTCTAATGACCCCGGATTCTTTAATTTCTCTCAGCATGCCCTTTGCGTTCTGATAGTGTGCGGGGGGTACAGGTCTGTATCTCTTTTATTGGTGGGTGGCTCCCCGTGGGGATGTGGTGTTCTACCCCTTTCACTCTGCCGAAGTCTAGCGGGTGCTTACTAAAGATTCTCTTGTACTCCTGAACCACCCGGTAGACTCCTTGTTTTTGGTGCAAGGGCTGTGGAGTCAGCACCCACGTGGAGTTTCTGGCACCAGTCCTCCTTGTGTTTCTGGGAGCCATTACCTTCCGCCTGGGGAGATGGAGGCAAGGGTTCCACGGCCCTGACAGCATTGTGTTCAACAGTATACAATTTGGCAAGTGTAGCGTACCGGGGCAAGTGTACTTCCCTTTCCCCGATGTTTAAGATCCGGACGGGCACCCTTCCATGGCGGACATCAACCACCCCCCAGGCTGTCAAAATGGTGGGCCTGCTGTCTGAGTACACTGGTTCTACCATGGCTTGGTAGTCTTTCCCTCTTAACCCGATTGCAGTCCGACACCAGATCATCATTTCACTTTTGGGAGGCATGGCAATGGGGAACGGGTCGCTCATCCTCACACTACCGATCTCACCACCAGACAGTTCTACCTGTTGCTGTCTCATCAGGGCTCTTATCTCCTTCTGGAGGACCCTCTGTTGGCTGGAGCTCACATTCATCGCCACCTGCTGCAAAATTACAATTACTTCTGAAAGAGACAATTTTCAATCACGTTAGTACCCAAGGTTATTTTAGGGTGACTTTCTCGACGATCAATGTCCACAATGATCACTCCCTGTGCCGGCAGTTCAACTTTACCAATCTTAACGGTCATCTCTCTGAACCCCACCTGCGGCACGGGCTGGCCATTGCTGGCGATGATGCTCAAGTCATTGTCTGGGTAGTGGGTTATGTCAGTGTCACTCCAATACTGCTTAAAAAGTACATAGGGGATGGTAGTTACTTGTGACCCGGTATCCAGCGGTACACTCATGGGGATACCGTCCAGCACTATGGGTAAAACTGTGCGTCCCCCCCCATGTATTCATCACGCCAATTAGACGGGCCTAATGACCTTATGCCTGGGGGTTGGCCCTCTGCCCCAGGTCAGACCCATTTAAAGTACAGTACCTGGCTACGTGTCCCGGCTGGCTGCAACGGCGGCAAATCGGCTGTCCATCCTCAGTGTAACAGTCGGTGGGCCTCCCTCTGAACGACAGGATCCTCCTCTGTCGACGCCACTGGACATCCTCCGGACTTGAAGCCAGCTTGATTGGTCCTGACGAGTCCATCTGTAATGACTGTACGGTCCTGGTCAATGCAGCAACACTCTTTGTTAGTTCTTGGACCTGGTGGTGCAGGTTTGCTGGCGGGGATGGGTTTAGAGCCTGCACATCAGCCCCCACAAGGTCTGCGGGGTAGGGCGCCGCCCCCTGGTGGTAAGTGATGGCAGGGCGCCGGGAAACTACAGCGCCACCTGGTGCGGGTTCTCGGAGCACCCGGATGGCCCTATCTTTGAACTGTGCAAAAGTCAAATCGGGGTTCTGTAGGGCCATGAGGCGCAGCTGGGTTCTGTGGGCGCTGGACAGCAGACCTTCTATGAACTGCTCAGTCAATAATTTATCTGTATCCTGCACGCTGCCAGGGTCAGCTTGCTTGATTGCTCCCAAGGCTTCCTGTAAATTTAGGCCATAATCTCTGATGCTATCTTGAGCTCGCTGCTTACATCCATAGAACCACATTTTGATTTCTGCTGAGGTACGGGTATCAAAGGTGTCCCGTAGATGGGTCAGAACCCCCCTTACAGTCCTTTTCTCCTCAGCTGTGCAAGACTTTACCTCCCGCTGGGCCGCACCAGTTAACTGCCCTATCAGTATGCTTACTTTCTGTTCTTCTGTCAGGGGATAAACTTTAAACAGGCTATACAGTCTTTCTTTAAAGTCACCCAAGGTATGCTACTCGCCGGCATACTGTGGCAGCCAGGCTGCTCCGGGGATATAGGGCATGGAAAACGGCATCACAAGCTGCAGCAGCTACGCTGGTGGTAGAGGGTCCCTCCGCGTCCGACATCTTCCTCCCCCCTAGTTAACCGTGGCCTACCTTCCGGCGATCCTCTTCTGTACGCCGTGGCTCCGCTCGCGATGCTCTGGGCGAGGACCTTGCGTCGCACGGTGATGACGCCGGCGTCCGCTGGATCTCTTTCCAGGACCTTGCGCAGCGTCTCAGCGTAGGGCGGGGCTATAGGTCTTGCGCATTTTTGACGTCCATGCCCCTCTTCTTCCCGCGCGGCGTCCCGAAGATGGCGCCCGATGGCGGGAAACTGCAACGGATGGCGGGAAATGGCCCGAATGGCGGGAAACTTCACCCAGGTATGTATAAAGTCTTTTTCAGGCACACAATACCCGTTTGTGGCGGGTTGGTCACAATCCTGCCGACTACGCCAAAAAGCTGACTCACCCCCTGGGCTGTGGGATACCCGGAACCGGGCTTCTGTACGACGCTGGGGGTAGTAGTGGCAACCCGATTCCGTGGCTCAGGATGGTCAGACCAAATGTTGTGGCAGTCTATTTATAGATTTGTGAATGTCCGACTACACCACCCGTGGATTGCGGTCAGGGATAACCGCCGCTGCAAGGCAGACCGCTGAGGCTGGTGTTGGTGTGCAGCACAGGGGTAGGATAACTCCCCACGGGAAGAGTGTAGCCTCAGGGCAGTGTAGGTGAATGCTGGGGGTGATAGTGCAGGCCACAATAGTAAGAGTTCAGAGTCCGCTTCAAACAGTCCAGGGTCTTTATTGTAGGTGTTATTAATGACCCAACAGTAGTACAGGTTAGGAATGGGCCTGGGTGTCTGAGAGCATTCGGGCGAGCCCCACTGGGCAGGGTGAGTGTGTAGGCCTACCGTTCTCTCTATGCTCTTTCTGACTATCCCCCTCTTTGTGGTGTAATAGCCCACGTCCCTGAGCTGGCCGTGTACTTCTCGCCTGTATGGCTTGCGACTCGGGCCTTGGGTACCTTTTGCTTTCTCCTCGCTGTACTGGTCCCTCTGTGTGGCGGAGCCTCCAGGCTTCTTAGGCCAAGGGACCTGCAATCCCTTGCGAGTTGGTTCTCTGCTGCTGGGCTTACAACCCTGACAGCTTCGGACTCCAATGTCCGGTTGTGTGATTCTCTCAGCCAGGAGCGGCTCTCATCGCCTCTGTCCCTGGCTTGCAGTTTCTCCTCTGCCTCACGGACTCCTCAGCTACAGCTGAACTGTCCCTTCTTCTCTGGGACTAGTCTCAGTCCTGAGCTAGGTCGTCCAGTTCTCTCTAACCCTACCCCCAGTTCCAGCTTTTATAGGGGCAGCCAGCTCCCCCTACTGGCCTAGGACAGGAGGTGCTGTATGCTAATTGTCCCTAACCAGGGAACCTCCCTCCTGCTCTCAGACACAGCCTTTAATATTTGTGGCATCCAGACCTGGGGTGACACATATACACACAACAAGCTTTATAGGAAAGTAATGTATATAACTGAAATTACGTGTAGAAGTGGGATTCCACTGATTCTGATCAGAAGGATGAGTGCTTTAATGCGGAAAGAGAGGTTAATTCCCCCACTGACTCAGTAAAAGCACATCCCATACATCGCAGGCGGATCATAGATACCCCTGTAGGTGCACAACAGAGAGATGTGTTGGAGGATTATAGTCAGCAAGAACTTAATGATCTTCATGATTGTTTTTCTCAAAAAGCCAATGAATCATTGATTACTTGGGAGGTAAGACTGTGGGAGATAGGGGCCCATGGAGTACAAGTGGATACAGTAGATGGTCCCAAGTTTGTGCAACTAAGTCATGATCCTGTAGTGAAGGAAGCGTTCTGTACACTGCGGATTCGGTTGCAACATTCGACTTGCAGTATACTGGATGTTGTGGCTATGGCATTACAGCCTAAAAATCCATCTGAAGCAGATTGGCCCCCTAATAAGAAGCCATGGTTTACATTAAAAGATTGTTCCCATAGGTTGAAGGAAGAGGTCATGAAAAAATGCTATTTCTGTAAGGACCTATGATGACTACATGGCAGTCCTAGTTAGTGTGTCTGTCAGAAATCGCATAATCAGGGCTGCTCCCCAGCTTATAAACATATAATGATGACCCTAATGGTAAACCAGACTGGGAAGACCATCTCCAACACCCTAGAGGCAATTCGGCAATTGGGTAATTTGGGAGATTGGGGCCCCAGGACTAGTGGTAATTTTGTTTCCGGAGAGCAGCGTAGAGAATCTAAAAACAATAACAATGGCTCCCGCATATCGCGCAAGGATATGTTTATTGCCTTGTTGAAAGATGAGGTTCCCAAAGAGGAAATTGATGGGATTGGTACTGACTAGTGATGAGCGTGCATGCTCGCTACTGCTCGGTGCTCCCCCGAGCATTTCACTGCTCGAGATGTGTGGCGCCCCTGAGGGTTCAGTCGCCACAGGGGTACTGCACCTCAGCTCGAAGTGTGGTATCTCCTCTTCCAGGTAAGGATGGAGCATTTCTCAGGACCCCACTTTACCACTCAACACTAAACCACTCCTGTCCAGTAGGGGGTCTAAATGCACCAGGGTGCTGCCCCAGCCCGGGATAGAGGAGATGGGGGGGGGGAACCAAAGATGGGGGGAACCATGTAGTGGGTGAGGGTGGAGAACATACTTTTAGGAAACACTTATTCTTTCATATTTAATCTACGGCCATCTTAAGTTCAAGGTCTTTGATTGTGATATTCGTCTGTGATTGTGGTATTCGTCTGTGATTGTGGTCTTCTGCCAGAGTCCAGCAAAAGTCTGCAGCTGACTGAAGATACACGGTCCTCGTTCTCTGGCCTTGAGACGAGGAGCGGGTCTGAGTTAACCACTGTCTCTACCCGGTCAAGGTCCTGACCTAAGAAGGCCTGGAGGGGAGCAGGCAAAAGGATCCCAGGGGGGATACGGACGGAGCGGAGTGGCCACCTGTACTCTTTATTCTGGCCTAGTCAGAGGGATTCCTGCTGCAAGAGGGGTGACTGGCCCCCGATATCTGACTTTGTTACTTCACGTCTCAGTCAGAAAAGCCCGGAGGCTTAGTGGATCCCAGGGGGGATACGGACGGAGTGGCTTACGCCACCTGTATCTCTTACACTGCGTTTATCCAGTGGGACCCGGCCTTACACCTCGTTCTAACCACACACAGTCAGGAGAAGACTTAGTGGGAGAACTTACCAAGGAGAGGAACACACACCAGAGGGGTCTCGACAGGTGCTCCTGATCTACCTGGAAAGTGCTGGACCCACCATCCCGGTGGTCGCAGTACGCCGTGAGTAGCAGAGGGAAGCTTTTGCGGCTGAAGTTCATCTGAAAGTGAGTAAAAGCCCTGGATGACTTCACACACCGCCTCAGCCTGTTATTTCCTGCGCGGCACTGCACCCACCATTCCTTCTCACACTGCCCTGAGGCCTGCTCCGCCTGTGGGGAGCTGTCCCATCTTAGCAGCCCGTAACACCAGCCTCAGTGGACTGTAGCAGCGCTGGTGTCCATCACCGGAAACCGCAGGTGGCGTAGTCGAAATATCACTCTTACTTGAAAGGCCAATATTTTTATGTGACGGCCCTGGGCACGGAACGGTCCAGGCCACGACTGCCTCCCCCGCTACCCCTACACTGACCCGGCTCTGAGTAAACCCATATCCCAGGGAGGGCTGGAGCGTCGCAGATGCTCGGCGCTCGCCGAGTATTTCCGGGGGTTGCTTGGCGGGAACTCGGGTCTCCTCCCTGCATGTTTGGTGCTCTTTAGAGCGCCAAGCAACATGCAGGGATGGTCTGCCACACACTGTAATGCCGCAGCCATGTTGGTTGTGGCATTACAGTGATTGGCTGGCCGCACAGCGTCATCAGGTCTATATCAGACCTGGCGCCGCCATGCTCGTCACAGTCACTCCGGAATCAGACAGTGTAGGGAGAGCTGCTGCTAAGCTAGGGAGAGATTTGCTTGTTTCTAGTTAGTGTAGGTATGCCAGACTATATTAGAGACACATATTCATCTCAACTAACAGTCCTTCTGAGGACTAATCCAGCTGCAGAGATATCAGTGCTAGGCAGGCAGGCAGAGTATATAGCAGACTGCAGTGCACATAGCAAGAGGGTCCATTCCAGTTCTGTCTGCTGCTTTTCCAGATATTTCCAGAAAATAGCCCTAGGTATCGGGTCAGGAATATATATATTTTTATTTTAATCCTGATTATATACTTAAAAAGCAATCCAGAGAACACCATTTTTCATCGTCATTTGCTTGTTGGCACTGCAGAGTACAGCCAGGTCCTTTTCATATTACAGCGCTAAAAATGCAGCTATTTAAAACTGGTTTGTCCATCACACGGATCACATATAATTGCGCTCCAATTTGAGCCATTTGTAGTGAGCGTGGAAGATATTGTCGTCCATTTTAAATGGACAAGGCACGTGGCAAGAGACGGGGAACTGGACGTGATGGTGATGGTGCATGCAGAGGCCGAGGCCGTGGGCAAGCTGAAATTGTGCCACAACAAACACCCACTGCTTCTCGCTCGACCTTCCTGTCCCAATTAATAGGGGACCATAGAACACCACTATTGAACACAGAGCAGTGTGAAAAGGTTAGTGGTTGGATAGCAGATAATGCTTCCAGTCACTTAGCCACCACCACCACCACCACCCTGTCTTCCACACAGGTCAAGTCTCAGTAGCCGTGAGTCTGGACTGCATATTCCTCACCCTGATCCTCCCCTTCCTCCCACCATGCCGAGTGCCCAGAGACAACTGATCCCACACTTGGACACTCCGAAGAGCTGTTCACTTTTCCATTTATAGATTCGGGCCTCTTGCCTGGTCTACTTGAAGCGGGGCAAGAGAAGATCGCATTTAGCAATGCCCAAATATTTGAGCAGCCACGGTCATACGAAGGCGATGGTGGGAAAGTGTCACGAGAGGTGGACTATGAGACACAATTGCCAGAAAGTCAGGAGGAGGACCATTGTGCGGAGGTGGAAGACGAGGTGGTGGATGATATAGTAACTAACCCAACCTGGCAGGAGGACATGCAGAATGAGGACAGCAGCACACAGGGGGAGGAAGGAAGAGCACCCCAACAGGCATGAAGATGCACTGTGGTGGTCGCAAACAGAAGGCGAGAAAGAGTTCCCAGTAACACCAACTCGACGGACGTTGCCAGTGCAACTGTTAGGTCTTCTCGAGTCTAATTGATTTTTAAAGACTCTGCCGATAACCCCAAAAAGGCCATTTACACCACCTGCCAGGCCAGCATTAGGCCAGAATGATTAGGCACATGGCAGCAAAGCACCCGACTTTGTGGGCCGAACCCCAGGGTCCAGGAACAGTGTCTGCAGGTGACACCACTGCTTCTTCCGCTGTTTTGTGTGCAAGCCAATCCCCTGTCCATAGTGCATGCAAAGATGCCTCCTGCCCTGCACCTGTCGTTGCACAATCTCAAATAGCATCATCAGCAAGCACGTCCTTGTCCCAGCGCAGCATTCAGTTGTCCATACCCCAGTCCTTGGAACGCAAGCGCAAATACGCAGACAACGCCCCATAGGCCACACTACTAAATTTCCACATTTTGCGACTGCTTGCGCTCGAAATGTTGCCTTCTAGGCTCGTGGAGACGGAAGCTTTCCGCGACCTGATGGCAGCGACCATCCCTCGGTACTCGGTCCCCAGCCGCCACTATTTCTCCTGATGTGCCGTCCCTGCATTACACAACCACGTGTCCCACAACATTAGCCATGCCCTCAACAATGCAGTTACAGGGAAAGTCCACCTAACCAGGGACACGTGTACAAGTGTTTGTGGTTAGGGACGGTACATCTCGCTGACGGCACACTGGGTTAACATAGTGGAAGCCCAGTCGGACCTTGGGACGGAACACATCCTCCCGATGCCGAGGATTGCAGGCCCTAGGTCAATCAGGGTTGCCCCCCACAGTCTACAGCTCCTGCACCTCATCCTTCTCCTCCTTTTCAGCCTCAATCTCCGAAATGACCACATCAGTCACAAGCTGGAAGCACTGCCTCAGCCAAGCGGGCTGTGCTGAAGCTAATATGCTTAGGTGGCAAACCGCACAATGCTGAAAAGTTGTGGACAGCTCTGAAAAAGCAAGCAGATCTGTGTCTAACACTACTGAACCTACAGTCAGGCATGGTCATGTGTGACAATGGCCGGAACCTGGTGGCGGCTCTGAGGTGAGGCGAGCTCACACATGTACCATGCCTGGCCCATGTGTTTAACCTCGTGGTTCATCGGTTTCTCAAAACCTACCCAGAGCTGCCGGATCTGCTCATCAAAGTACGCCGCCTGTGTGCCCATTTTAGAAAGTAAGGTACAGCTTCCGCTGCCCTTACCGTGCTTCAGCAGCGTTTGCAGCTTCCGGCTCATCGACTGGTGTGTGATGTCTCCACGCGTTGGAACTCTACACTGCAGATGTTGGAAAGAATTTGTTAGCAGAAGAGGGCAGTTGTTCACTACCAGCATCAACAAGGCTGTATTCAGTTCAGACTCCACACAAGACCTCAGGGGTGGACATGGATAGCAGACATCTGTACCATCCTCCAAAATTTTGAGGATTCCACCAAGATGGTGAGCGGTGATGACGCCATAATTAGCGTCACCATCCCGCTTCTCTGTCTGCTGAAACGCTCTCTGCTCAGAAGCAAAGAGGATGAATTGCAGGCGGAGCACAATGAGATGGAGCAAGGAACCATACAGGATGATTACACACAGTCCAGCCTCATCTCATCCCAACGGGGATTGGGTGACAATGAGCAAGAGAAGGAGGAGGAAGAACAGGAGCTAGTTTCTTGCGCTATAGACGGTACTACCTGCACAACTGTCATACCGTCAGTTCAGCGTGGATGTCCTGAGGACAGGGAAGAGGAGGAGGAGAGCATGATCAGTCATCCTCTTGGTGAGGACACGGAAGTCTTGCCTGTTAGCAGTCTGGCACGCATGGCTGAGTTTGTGTTACGCTGCCTTTCCCGTGACCCTTGCGTTCTCCAAATTTTGGGTGACAGTCATTACTGGTTGATGACACTTCTAGACCCACGCTACAAGGAAAACATTATATCTCTTATTCCTGAGGCGGACAGGTCTACAAAAATGGGGCAGTACCAGAAGGCCCTTGTTGTGGAACTATTAAAAAAAATTCCCTTTTGAAAACGCTGGCAGCAGAGGTCACAGTTCATTGGACAACCAAGGAGTACAGCCGAGAGAGACACAACTCCAATCCAGCAGAGGCAGGGGAACACTGTCAAAGTTCTGGGAGAGTTTTCTCAGCCCCTCCCATTGCACAGGCCCTGAGGTGCGGGTTACTCTCACAAGGAGTGCAAAGTTTGGGAAGATGCTGAGGGAGTACCTTGCCGACTGTACCAATGTCCTCCATGATTCCTCTGTGCCTTATAATTATTGGATATCCAAGCTGGACACGTGGAATGAACTGACTCTCTACGCCTTGGAGGTCCTGGCCTGCCTGGCCGCTAGCATTTTATCAGAGAGGGTTTTTAGTGCCGCTGGTGAAATTACAACTGATAAGAGCATCCACCTGTCAACTGTAAAAGCTGACAGGCTGACTCTTATAAAAATGAACAAGGGCTGGATTGGGCCAGACTTCTTAACACCACCATGATAGCAGCGTAACATAAACTTAAATCCAGTGTCTTTTTTTGGGAGGTGTATTCCCATGCATCTTTTCACAGCCACACATGGGTATACGCTTCCTGATTTTGGATATTTGCTTCTGGTCTTCAATATGTTCATTTATACCCCCCAGGGGTAAATGTTTGTCAGCCCATACGCTTAGTGCATGGGCATTACAAGTATAGGAGACCCGCTCCTTTCTAATGGGAACATTTTTTTATGAGGCCCTCCTCCACATCTTTTCCAAGGTGCATTGGAGTGCCTCCAAATTTTTGGCGCCCTTGCATTCACTGCATAGGCCAACACAATGGGAGACCCACTTCCTATTAATAGGAACATTGTTTTCAGGAGGCCCTCTAACCTCCACGTCTCTTCCAAGGGACATTGGAGTGCCTCCCAATGTTTGGCAGCCCTTGCATTCACTGCATAGGCAAACAGCATGGGAGACCCACTTTCTAATAATGGGAACATTGTTTTCAGGAGGTCCTCCTCTAAGTCTCTTCAAAGGGGTACTGGGGTGCGTCCAAATTTTGTGCAGCCCTGCCACTCACTGCATACGCAATAATAGTATAGGAGACCCACTCTTTAGTAATGGGAACAACAAAGCACAGCCGGCTGATGGCTCTCTAAGAATGGTGAGGGCTGACTGCTGGCCCTTTAAGAATAGAAAAGGCCGCCTGATAACCCTATAAAAATAGGCTTTGTGACTTTCAGAGTGCCTCCTTCATAAATGAAACAGGATGTGTCTGATGTGTCACACACCACATGGCCAGATAAGGTTGTAAAATATTAAAATTACATCTCCCGGTGAATGCATTTGTCACGGTTGAATGCAAAAAGGCATCAAAAACGCTGGTGTGGAGGAGTATTTTTGGTTTTGGTTATTTATTTTGCCTTATATACAAGTCATTACCCTGTAAAGGATGTTCCTTAACATATTTCCCAGGAAAATCCATTTTGGTTTAGTTTTTGTATGTTTTATTGTGAGTTCGTAAAAGTGGCGTAATACCTCTGACAACGTTGTTCACAGCAGTGACCTGGGAGTCAGAAATGCTTTCAGGGGTCTTCCCCATGCTGTTCCCATGTCATTTGAGCACTGTTCCCATCGATTTGGGCAATTTTTAGGCCTCTGCAGACCTCCGGGGGGAGCCGCCTGAAAAATGTTCGAATTTTTCATAGACTTACATTGGGCTCATTGCTCGGGTCGAGCATTCCAATTTGCTCGACTCGAGCATTTTAGTGCTCGCCCATCACTAGTACTGATGAAATGTGGAAATTATACCAAAAGCGAGGGCTTCATAAGAAATCAGGAAGTTTACAAAATAAAAAGGTGACAGTGGAAGATTCTGGATCCCCACAGCGTGGGCGTAGTTGGACACGGAGAGAGCGGGAGGGCCCACTCCGACTTCGTCCCCAGTGAAACCCACAGCGCCGGGGTTTGAGGATCTTTACGCTGAAGTAAAATTGCTGTTGCAGGAGGTCAAAACACAGCGACAGGAGTTGACTTTTTCTCCCAGAGAGGTTTCCCAGTCAGAGGGAGACACAAGTGATTGACTTCTTGGCCGAGCCCTCCACATAGATAGACGCCCTCATGTAAATTTGGTCATTAATTGGCAAAATAAGAATAGGGGCTCACAACAATAAATGTTATTAATCTTAACCAATCACAGTATATAAACTAAAGGGAAGACATTTTAAAATTATATATTTATTAAGGTATAAAGTTAAAAACATACCAAACAATTGTGCAAAAAAACAAAACAACCCTGACTCACAGGCTAACAGACTAAACATTGTATACTAATTACCAATCAAACAGAAAAAAAACCCAACCAATAACCTAGGTTATAATCATGGTTCAGCTTCCCATCTACTGTTAGTAGTTATATTGTCCGAGGTCAGCCTATACTCTCCTAGGTATACCTAAACAAGTAGTATATTGGTTAGATGATTTCAGTATGACATATCTATAACCATCCACTCAAAGGAAGATGCCTAGTACCCAATTTCAACTATAACCATCCTTTCAGATGAAAAATGCTTAATGCCCGACGCGTTTCACCACCAACTGTCGTAGCGGCTCTTCAGGGGCAACACAAGTTAACAAGCCAATATATGGTTATGTATAACACATTACAGATAACAGTTTCTGTCTACTCCACTGAGAAATCAACAAATAAATCTTCTTCTAGTGTCTCTCTTGCTGTAGCTTTTATTTAGAGATTCATCTAGTATTCCCCATGACCTATAGAGGTTGCTATTCCATCATCATTTATAAACACTCATCAGATCAGAGCCAAATACTCCTTTTGATGATATAGACCTAAGTCTGTCCCACTCCATATGCTGGAAAATATACAGCAAAGATGTGTGGGGGAAAGAACTGTGGCAAGATGTTTGGGCAATTGTGCAAAGAATTAAAGTGACTGTATTTCACGTTGACGTCCATTGTGCTTCAGATAACCTGGAAAGACTCTTCAATTCAATAGCGGATGAACATTCCAAAATATCAGTTGCTGATGCCAGTGAGGAGCCTGACTCAGCTGAAAAGCAACTTGGATTGGCTCAATGGGCACATCAGAAATGTGGGCATCTTGTAGAAAAAGCTACTTATGAATGGGCACAAACCAGAGGAGTGCCCCTCAGGTTACATGTAATTAAGGAAACAATTATGAAATGGCCAGTGTGTCAACATTCACAACAGAGACCTATTCCCCATGTGGTTAGGGGCCATATAGCCCGAGGCAAATTGCCTGGACAAATTTGGCAGGTAGATTATATTGGTCCCCTTCCACAAGATGGAGGATGTGTGTATGTATGCACGGCTGTGGATACATACTCAGGGTACATGATGGCTTGTCCGTGTAAAGCGGCCAATGCCAACAGTACGATCAAAACAATGGAAACCATAGTATTATACTACGGAATTCCGTAACAAATTCAGAGTGACAATGGTAGTCACTTCAGGAACAAGAAGGTTGCAGAATTTTGCTCAGAACATAACATTGAGTGAATCTTTCATATCCCATATTATCCCCAAGCTGCAGGATTGGTAGAGCAGATGAATGGGTTATTCAAAGAACAATTAAAGAAATTGGGAGATGGAACTTACAAAGGGTGGAGAAAACATTTAAATGAAGCCCTTAACATTCTTAACAGGCCAATTGGAGAACAGGAAACACTATTAATGAGGATGATTACCCCCAATTTACAGATAATGCCCTTAAAAGCTTCTACCACAGAACAGACAGTTCTCTATTGGGAATTGGAGACGGGAGCACTAGGACCCTATAGGGCTACTCCACAAGCTGCAGGATTAGATCTACAATCCCATGAGGAAATCAGATTGGAACAGGAGTTATAAAGGCAATCAGAACTGCTATAGGATTACAAATGCCTCCTGAACATTTTGGTCTTATAGCTCCAAGGTCAG
Organism: Phyllobates terribilis; assembly: GCF_046119375.1. Taxonomy (NCBI): domain Eukaryota; kingdom Metazoa; phylum Chordata; class Amphibia; order Anura; family Dendrobatidae; genus Phyllobates; species Phyllobates terribilis. The sequence goes on from NW_027363502.1 coordinate 486,848, forward strand.
ATTTAGCCTTAAAGGGAATTCAGGTGATGGGAGGAGTGATAGATCAGGACTATCAAAGTGAAATTAAGGTACTCCTGCTGAATAGTGGGGATAGTGACTGGTTGATTCAAAAAGGAGACAGGGTAGCTCAATTGTTGATTTTATCCATCCAGAAAATGAAGGTGATCAAGGGAACAGCCCCCACAGTAATAACTGTCAGAGGAGATAAAGATTTTGGTTCCAGTCATTCTTTAAATGATGGTGCAAAAACATGGGTAAAACAAGCTGGGGATAAAGGTCCCCCAGAGCCTGCAGAGGTGATTGCTAGAGGGGCAGGTAATGTGTTAATAGTGATGAAGCCAGGACAGGAAAAATGGGAACATATTCCAGCAGACAGGTGTTATCTCAGAGAATAATAAATCTGCTCTTTCTTTTTAGTGTCCAATTCAAATATGGAGATGGTGGCTGATCGGTGTTACAGGCATGGTCCTTTCGGTCTCTGTCTCTACCCAACCGTAGTATCAACAAAGAGAAGAAGTGCCAGTCAAAGAAAATGTGGCATTGTGTAAAATTAAACAGAACCTATGGAGTTACTTGGCACAATTGATGAACATGAGCCATTTTTGTATGACAAAAACTGCTACCGCTACCAATATACTGGAGAATTGTATGGTAGCTATACCAACTCCCTTACAACTGTGGACAAACTCAATAGGGGGGTTTGTCCAAGATGAGGAGATTGAAGGAGATGTGATCCAAAATGATACATATAACCTGTATTACGCTTGTATAAACTGTACTGGAGAGGACTTCCTTACTGAAGACATGATAACTATAAAGACTCAAAATAATGCATCTGCTGAGTTATGTTATCAAATGACTTGTAATCAAAATAAAATAGGTAAAAATAGAAGGTAACAAAAGGCACAATGAACATAATATCATGTGCGGTTCACGTTCAGATAAAAATTTCAAGAGAATGAGGTAGCGAAAAACATGAAGTGCAACAAAACCGTAATCTCTCTCTCACATATACAACATGTAAAATTGCCCAAGGGGTGGATGTTTTCTTGTGGGAATACAACTTTTAATTATATTTCAGCTAACATAATAGGTGGGCCATGTGTTATTTCTAGATTAGCCCTAATGATGTATCCTTTGTTTCCATCCCATAAAGCTAAACGTCCAAAGAGGGGATTTTCCTGTTTAGCTGAAGATTGTAAGTATAATGTAAAAATATTTAGATTTGAGAGTCCTCAATGGTTGATACCTTTTAATGGCTAACTGAAAAGATGGTAACAAATTGCAAGCTTTCGAGACTACTCAGGCCTCTTCATCAGGCATAGTATACCACAAAATCTGAAGAGTCACATATTTATACACAATAAGACATACAAAAAATGCAATAGGTAAGACAGGTGATGAAAAGCAGAGTTATTATGGAAGAGATAAACAGATCTGGCTATAAATATTTTAGCAGTTAATAGATAAAGAGTGTGAAGGTTTTATTGTCCTGTGATTAGGTCCAGTGTTATGATGGCCTCACAAGTCTGAGGAGTAAATTCCTTAGTTGATGTAGAATGACAAATCCATGCGACACATTCATTCCTGTTCTGAAAGTGTTAAAGGTCACCATCAGTTTATATTCATGAAGGAAGCAAACAGACAACTGATGGACACACGCTACTACAAAAAACTGGAGTCTGACCCTACACAGGACTATAAGGAACTAAACAAGTTGGTATCTTGTTTGCCTGACGAATGACCTGATACCAGAGAGTCCAAGAATAGGGACATTCTATATGCTCCCCAAAATCCACAAATTTGGAAATTCAGGAAGACCAGTTATTTCATGTGTGGGCACCCTTACTGAGCAAGTTTCTGGACTGGTAAAGAGTACACCCAGCTACATTCGGGACATGACAGACCTACTGAATAAACTAGCAGCAATAGGTCCTCTACCAGAAGGAACCATCCTGACCACCATGGATGTGGAATCTTTGTATTCTAATATCCCACACAAGGATGGATTAAATGCCTGCAAAATCTTCATAGAAAATACAGGAATTGTTGCTGATTCTGTGGTCAAACTTACAGAATTCATCCTCACCCACAATTACTTTGAATTTGATAACAACATATATCTACAGGAAATGAAAGGCTAAAGAACCAAATCAATAAACAGGGTTGAAGTACATAAAATCCATATGGACCCATGTTATTGCATGCAGGACTTTAAGTCAGAACGGACCATCATATAAATATACTAGGAGGTCCCTGCTGAGCAGAGAAAAAAAGATGGCCACTAGAGTTCGTACAAATTCATAAAAATATCTTTATTGAAAATATAAATACCACATCAAAACAATTTGTATGTATGCACAAACAGACCACATCATGTGGACACAATGCTGGAGACCAAAACTATTGGATTAAAAGTTACACCATAAAAACCATGTGACACAGCGGCCACAATTGGTGAGCCTACGTATAGTAGATGATTAAGGGGAGGTAATGAAAAAAATAAATGTTGCATGTAAATTTGTCAATAAAATATAGAGTATTTCATCCTCCCAATTTGTTTAAATCTAATTATGACATCCAGAATACTTATAAATTATGGTTATTAAAGAAAATACCCCATATTCAAATGAATGGCATTGCTCAAACATATACCTGGATAGTCACTTGGCCACCAAACGAACCGCTGTTGGCGTCACCCCGACGCACGTTTCGGTAAGAACCTTTTTCAAGGGGTATTCATGCATACTGATCACCCACCCTAATATACCCCGTGACAATTAGTGAAGTGTGCACATGCTATACCGCCATACCGGAAGTATCCAGCGGCGCGCACAGGCCAATCACCTGACTTCCTACAGACGCATCCCAGTCACCATGGAGAGGCGTCACATGATCCAGTCACACGATCGGAAGTACCGCCCCCGTCGTCAGGGACGCCATCCCCGCTACATGCCTGGCCATGGAGTGACGCGGCCCCACCGCCGCAACCGTGGCGCACAGCGGCGTCGGCATCAGCAAGATGTCGAAAGCCGATGAGCGCATCGGAGCAACGGATCGACCGCATACCGGTGAGGCAGCAGCAGTATGTATCAAGAGTGGTCCCAGAGATCATATACTCGGAAACCAAAGTCTGCAATATTTCACAACTAACAAAATGGCAGTACTGTATATTTATATCTATGTATATAGAGTACACTGAGGAGGTGTACCCACCTAAAACACATATGTACCAATTATATACCATCTCTCATCACATGATTTGACATAAGAAAAAAAGGGGGTACCCTATAACCACCATCGCCTCAGGACGAAGAAAATACCACATAGAGATACCACTAAGAAATATAGCATTATTCTGGACCCACCATTCAATAGCAAAAAATCCTCATTAAGATCACATCAATCCATAGCCATGTATAACAACATTTCCATATTTACACACATATGGATACATATACAAGAATATAATATTTCATATTTAAGTATTCTTACATATGTATTCTTACTCCGAGACCATCTGGTGCGGAGTCACTATGAGGGTGAACCTCGACAAACCTTCTTAGATGGAGTGGGTGGGGGACGGCGTGGCTGCAGTCCATATGGTCACTGTGTCGCCTGACCCAACATCGACCGTTGTACGGATTTTTGTGATTCGGACGGTACAAGATTTAAGATCAATAAATACATCACTTGTCAAACATGATATGTGATATACCATGCATCTTGTCCGTGTGGGCTTATCTACATAGGTATGACTACACACCAATTTAAAACACGGGTAAGAGAGCATGTGTTGGGGATTGAGGCGGCACTTGGCCATGTGGATGCATCCACGCTTAAAACCATCCCACGCCACTTTAAGTTATATCACAATTGTGATTCTACTGGATTGAGAATAAAAGGCGTTGATAGTATTTTGGTGGGTATTCGTGGTGGACCCGTTTCACAGAAACTGGCTCAATTGGAATCCAAATGGATTTGGGCGTTCAAAACCCTGCACCCCAAGGGGCTTAATGAGAACGTTAGTTTCGTCCCATTTTTGTAATCTCCATACTGTATGTGATGCCCAGGTATATCTTGACCAATATTAATAATATCAGTTTTATTTATTCTTTGTGTGATTATTTGTGTTTTAATTTCATGCATATTGACTTCCCATCAGATTGGTTGCGATACCTCTGATCCACTATCGGCCTGCAATATCTATGATGACAGTACTCATTTGGACTCACCAGTTCCAATTACTTCAACAACTATTACCAAGCAATGATCTGTATGGACCCTAGAGTTTTATAGGTGGAAGAATTGTAGGAGTGATCCGTAAAGAAATAAAGAAGAGTATAATATGTAAATAATATCTATCAAAAAAATATGTAAGAATACTTAAATATGAAATATTATATTCTTGTATATGTATCCATATGTGTGTAAATATGGAAATGTTGTTATACATTGCTATGGATTGATGTGATCTTAATGAGGATTTTTTGCTATTGAATGGTGGGTCCAGAATAATGCTATATTTCTTAGTGGTATCTCTATGTGGTATTTTCTTCGTCCTGAGGCGATGGTGGTTATAGGGTACCCCCTTTTTTTTTTATGTCAAATCATGTGATGAGAGATGGTATATAATTGGTACATATGTTTTATAGGTGGGTACACCTCCTCAGTGTACTCTATATACATAGATATAAATATACAGTACTGCCATTTTGTTAGTTGTGAAATATTGCAGACTTTGGTTTCCGAGTATATGATCTCTGGGACCACCCTTGATACATACCGCTGCTGCATCGCCGGTACGCGGTCGCTCTGTTGCGCTCATTGGCTTTCGACATCTTGCTGATGCCGACGCCGCTGTGCGCCACGGTTGCGGCGGTGGGGCCGCGTCACTCCATGAGCAGGTATGTAGCGGGGATGGCGTCCCTGACGACGAGGCGGTACTTCCGATCGCGTGACTGTGGATCATGTGACGCCTCTCCATGGTGACTGGGATGCGTCTGTAGGAAGTCAGGTGATTGGCCTGTGCGCGCCGCTGGATACTTCCGGTATGGCGGTATAGCATGTGCACACTTCACTAATTGTCACAGGGTATATTAGGGTGGGTGATCAGTATGCATGAATACCCCTTGAAAAAGGTTCTTACCGAAACGTGCGTCGGGGTGACGCCAACAGCGGTTCGTTTGGTGGCCAAGTGACTATCTAGGTATATGTTTGAGCAATGCCATTCATTTGAATATGGGGTATGTTCTTTAATAACCATAATTTATAAGTATTCTGGATGTCATAATTAGATTTAAACAAATTGGGAGGATGAAATACTCTATATTTTATTGACAAATTTACATGCAACATTTATATATTGGAGATAAAATGTATATATTTTTTTCATTACCTCCCCTTAATCATCTACTATACGTAGGCTCACCAATTGTGGCCGCTGTGTCACATGGTTTTTATGGTGTAACTTTTTAATCCAATAGTTTTGGTCTCCAGCATTGTGTCCACATGATGTGGTCTGTTTGTGCATCGATACGAATTGTTTTGATGTGGTATTTATATTTTCAATAAAGATATTTTTATGAATTTGTACGAACTCTAGTGGCCATCTTTTTTTCTCTGCTTAGCAGGGACCTCCTAGTATATATCTACAGGAAACTGGTACAGCGATGGGAAGTAAAATGGCTCCACAGTACGCAAATCTTTTCATGGCCAAGCTTGAAAGTGACTTTTTGTCCTCATGTCCCATCAGGACTCTGGCCTACTATCGTTTCATTGACGATATTTTAATCATCTGGACGGGGTCTGAGCAACAACTGAAGACGTTCCATGAACACTTTAATTAATTTCATCCCACCATCAACCTAACACTCAACTACTCCTGTACTGAAATTAACTTTTTGGACACCACCATCAAGCTAGAGAACAATGAAATAGAGACATCCTTGAACCAATCGACCGTCCTACATACCTTAAATGGGACAGTTTCCATCCAAAACACATAAAAAACTCTATTGTTTACAGCCAAGCCATCAGATACAATCGGATATGTTCCAACCAGATGGATAGAGACAAACACCTTGATGGCCTCAGAAAGACCTTTTTGAAACAGGGCTACCATCAAAGAACAATTGAGAACCAGATTACAAGAGCCACCAGAATATCAAGGAATCATCTCCTACATTACCAAACCAAACAAGAAAGCAGCCGGTTGCCTCTAGTAATCACCTACAATCCAAATCTGGAGGCGCTAAGGAGAGCTGCACGGAAACTATAACCTTTACTACAAAAAGATGCCCGATTACAATCCATATTTCCAGACCCCCCACTTCTGTGTTTCAGGCAACCCCCCAAATCTAAGAAGCATCATTGTCAGAAGCTCCCTGTCATCTCCTCCAGCTACAGGTACCTTTCCTTGCAACCAGAAAAAATATAAAACCTGTCCGTTTATAACGACCACAGACAAGATAAAGATTCCCAATTCACATCAGGACTATAAGATCCCAGGCACGTTCAGCTGTATCACATCTAATGTAGTGTACTTAATTATATGTACCAATTGTCCAGCTGGGGGTCTGAAGAATTTCAGAATATAAACTGATGGTGACCTTTAACACTTTCATAGCAGGAATGAATGTGTCGCATGGATTTATGTCATTCTACATCAACTAAGGAATTTACTCCTCAGACTTGTGAGGCCATCATAACATTGGACCTAATAGCAGGACAATAAAACCTTCACACTCTTTATCTATTAACTGCTAAAATATTTATAGCCAGATCTGTTTATCTCTTCCATAATAACTCTGCTTTTCCTCACCTGTCTTACCTCTTGCAATTTTTGTATGTCTTATTGTGTATAAATATGTGACTCTTCAGATTTTGTGGTATACTATGCCTGATGAAGAGACCTGAGTAGTCTCGAAAGCTTGCAATTTGTTACCATCTTTTCAGTTAGCCATTAAAAGGTATCAACCATTGAGGACTCTCAAATCTAAATATTTTTTTTATCTACTGGCTAACACGGTACAAGAATATATATTTTCCCTATAAGTATAATGTAAACCTTTTAACTGAATCAGAAATTATAGGGTTATCCCTTACGATTGTAGGATCTCCTGCCATAGTCCCATATGCGGCTATGACTGTAGGGAGATTATCTTGTCTTGTAGCTAGATCAATAAATGCTACCAGTAGAGCCTTAGAAGATATATTATTAGATTTACAAATTTACCAGAAAAGCTGTCTTACAGAATAGAGCGACTATAGATTATTTGTTATTAATTCACCACCATGGATGTGAAGAGTTTGAAGGTATGTGTTGTTTTAACTTGTCAGACCATAGTCAGGATTTGCAATTTCAGATAGATCAGTTACATGATGACATTGATCACATCACACAGCGTAATGGTAAATGGTGGGATTGGTTATTTTATTGGTTGCCTGATTTTGGTTATTTACGCTATATTTTAGGAATAATTTTTGCTATAATCTGTGCTTGTATCGCCTTATGCTGTTGTATACAATGTATTCCTTCTTTTATAGCAATGTGTCGTTCATCTGCTGAAGATATTCCCTTGGGATATGGTATTGTATGTAAATGATATATCGCTTCCAGATGACCAAGGGTGGTTTATAGTGCTAAGGTTTTTAATGTCCATCAGGAATCCATATTGGTAGCCTGTCTTTAAAGAACCCTTTAACAGTTCAGCTTATGTTAGCCTTGCAATTTTCCCAACACCTGGACCTCATAGCTCTATTATCAATGTTTAGTTTATAGTATCAAGCAGTCTTTTATTAATGTTTAGTGAGAACGATGCATGTTTATATTCATTAGCAATATTTGGTAAGAATATGCTGTGTTTATAGAATGGTAAAACATCTGGTACCAGGAGCCTTTGGCATGTTTCATCTCCGGTGATATACAGTTATATGAAAAAGTTTGGGCACCCCTATTAACCTTAAGCTTAATGTTTTATAAAAATTGGTGTTTTTGCAACAGCTATTTCAGTTTGATATATGTAATAACTGTTGGACACAGTAATGTTTCTGCCTTAAAATGAGGTTTATTGTACTAACAGAAAATGTACAATCTGCATTCAAACAAAATTTGACAGGTGCATAGGTATGGGCACCCTTATCATTTTCTTGTTTTAAATACTCCTACCTACTTTTTACTGACTTACTAAAGCACTTTTTTTGGTTTTGTAACCTCATTGAGCTTTGAACTTCATAGCCAGGTGTATGCAATCATGAGAAAAGCTACTTAAAGTGGCCACTTGCAAGTTGTTCTCCTGTTTGAATCTCCTCTGAAGAGTGGCATCATGGGCTCCTCAAAACAACTGGCAAATGATCTGAAAACAAAGATTATTCAACATAGTTGTTCAGGGGAAGGATACAAAAAGCTGTCTCAGAGATTTAACCTGTCAGTTTCCACTGTGAGGAACATAGTAAGGAAATGGAAGAACACAGGGACAGTTCTTGTTAAGGCCAGAAGTGGCAGGCCAAGAAAAACATCAGAAAGGCAGAGAAGAAGAATGGTGAGATCAGTCAAGGACAATCCTCAGACCACCTCCAGAGAGCTGCAGCATCAACTTGCTGCAGATGGTGTCACTGTGCATCGGTCAACTATACAACGCACTTTGCACAAGGAGAAGCTGTATGGGAGAGTGATGCGAAAGAAGCCGTTTCTGCAAGCAAGCCACAAACAGAGTCGGCTGAGGTATGCAAAAGCACATTTGGGGAAGCCAATTTATTTTTGGAAGAAGGTCCTGTGGACTGATGAAACCAAGATTGGGTTGTTTGGTCATACAAAAAGGCGTTCTGCATGGCGGCAAAAAAACACAGCATTCCAAGAAAAACACTTGCTACCCACAGTAAAATTTGGTGGAGGTTCCATCATGCTTTGGGGCTGTGTGGCCAATGCCGGCACCGGGAATCTTGTTAAAGTTGAGGGACGCATGGATTCCACTCAGTATCAGCAGATTCTTGACAATAATGTTCAAGAATCAGTGATAAAGTTGAAGTTACGCAGGGGATGGATCTTTCACCAATACAATGATCCAAAACACCGCTCCAAATCTACTCAGGCATTCATGCAGAGGAACAATTACAATGTTCCGGAATGGCCATCCCAGTCCCCAGACCTGAATATCATTGAACATCTGTGGGATCATTTGAAGAGGGCGGTCCATGCTCGGCGACCATCAAACTTAACTGAACTGGAATTGTTTTGTAAAGAGGAATGGTCAAAAATACCTTCATCCAGGATCCAGGAACTCATTAAAAGCTACAGGAGGCGACTAGAGGCTGTTATTTTTGCAAAAGGAGGATCTACTAAATATTAATGTCACTTTTCTGGTGAGGTGCACATACTTATACACCTGTCAAATTTTGTTTGAATGCAGATTTCACATTTTCTGTTAATATAATAAACCTCATTTCAAGGCAGAAACATTACTGTGTCCAACAGTTATTACATATATCAAACTGAAATAGCTGTTGCAAAAACACCAATTTTTATAAAACATTAAGCTTAAGATTAATAGGGGTGCCCAAACTTTTTCATATAACTATATTTGATCGGTGTTAAGTGACATCTGAAGAGCTGGTCACTCAGAAGAAAGATACTATATTGAACAAAAAGACTCTTGTCAGAATTTGTGTAACATTTGGTTACGCAAACATTTGTTTTCAAACAAGATATAAGCTAGTGAAGTTTTCAGCTAAGACAGAAGCCTGTTGACCTGTGGACTAAAAGGGGATACACTGACGTCGCAGTGTGGATTCATCCCAGGACTTTTCTCGGTCTTCGCTATTTTTCTTCTCACGGCTGATGTCTCCCAGACAGATGATGTATGTTTCTCCTGGTGAAGTTTTTCCTGTATAGTGTGCGCTGTAAGTACTTTACCTTTGTGATTTATATTATGCAAAGGTGTACGCAATATCACACTATTTCCTATGTTCTGTAATCATTTAATTATAATAAAAATTAATCGCCTTCTTTAAAGCCGCATCCGAGCCCTTTAAATACTTGGCAAAACATAACCCTAACACAACCCTATCCCTAGCACAACCCTAACCCTAGCAAAGACCTAACCCTAGCACAACCTTAATCCCAGCACAATCTTAACCCTAGAGTTTATTTTTTACGGCTTTCCTCGTGCGGTATAAGTGATTAGATGACTTTATTCTTCAGGTCGGTGCGATTCAAGCGATACCAGATTCATATCGGGTTTTTATGATTGACAGCTGTCACACACTAAAAAATTCTTTTTTTTTGCATCGCCATATTTAGAGAGCTATAATTTTTCCATTGGTACCATTTTCGGGCACGTGACATTTTTTGATCGCTTTCTATGCCGATTTTTGGGAGGCAGAATAAACAGAAACCAACAATTCAGGAATTTTTTTTATGCCATTCTGCGTGTGGTAAAATTGATAAGGTAGCTTTATTCTTCGGGTCAGTACGTTTACAGCGGTACCACATTGATATCTTCTTTTTATGTTTTGGCGCTTTTACACAATAGAAAAAATATTTTTTTTTGCATTGCTTTATTCTGAGAGATATAACTTTTTTATTTTTCGGTTGATGAAGCAGTATGGCGGCTTTTTTTTTGGGGGGTGGGGAACAAGATGACCTTTTCAAAGCCACCATATTTATTTACAGTTGTCTTTTTAATCGCATTTTATTCCATTTTTTATTTGGCAGTATGATGATAAAGCATCGTTTTTTGCTTTATTTTTTTTTTTTACCGTGTTAACTAAAGAGATTAACTAGTGGGACAGTTTTATAGGTCAGGTCGTTCCAGATGCGGCAATACCAAATATTGCTGCTGGAGACCCTTAGGACGTCGGCAATGGATCACCCCCCTGGCTGGCTGGATGAGCAAGTGGCCCGGATCGCCGACTGTGGAGCCCGGACGGCACCAGGAGCATCTTCCCTGCAAGAACGGAGCCCAACAAATTTAGGTTAATTCATCATGTCTCTTATCCAAAGGGTAGGTCGGTGAATGATGGAATTGCAACAGAATTATGCTCCGTTGTTTATACCTCTTTTGACGAGGCGGTGGGATGGGTCAGAAAATAAGGAAAAACGTTAGACTGCTGGGTTGTTTCTGGGACGGAGCATATTTCATAGATCGTTGCCTGCCAATAAGCTGTTCCATTTCTTGCTCATTGTTTGAGGCATTCAGTTGCTTCCTGGAATGGGTTGTCCGAGACGTGTCTGGGGGGGGGGCACCAATCATTCATAATCTGGACGATTTTTTGTGTTTCGGCTTGAAGGATTCACCGCTGTGTGAATCCACATTGCATGCCATGGAATGGATTGCCGAGCTGTTTGGAGTCCGCCTGGCTTCTGAAAAAACCGAGTGCCTGGCGTCTTGTATTTGTTTTCTGGGGATCATTATTGATGCAGAGAAGTGGAAACTCCGATTACAAGAGGAGAAAGTGGTGGCGTTAAGGGCTGAAGTGGCAAGGGCTAGGTGGCTGAAAAAGATTACATTGAGGGAGACACAGTCGCTGCTAGACAAGCAGAATTTTGCACGTAGGGTAATGCCCATGGGGAGGGTCTTCTCCAGAAGCTGGTAAATGCAACGGCGGGGGTAAAGGCTCTTCATCATTAAATTAGATTGTCAAATGAGCATAAGGAAGATTTGTCGGTGTGGGACACTTTCCTCGAAGTGTATAATGGGCGTTTTGATAATGGAAGAGGTAACAGACAAAGTGGACTTAGAGCTGTTCATGGATGCTGCAGAAAGCACAGGTTTTGGCGCTTATTTCAAGGGCCAGTGGTGTGCAGGGGAGTGGCCCCAGAGTTGGAGAGTGGAAGGGCTGTTAAAAAACGTAGCGTTGCTGGAAGTTTTCCCAATAATGTTTGTGGTGACACTGTGGGGTCATCAATTTCAAAACAAATGGATTAGTTTCCGCTGTGATAACATGGGAGTAGTGTTGGCGATCAACAATATTACGGCATCTTCTCCACCAGTAATCAGGGTGTTACGGTAACTGGCATTGGAATGTTTAATAATGTATAACAGCTTCTCACATTCCAGGTGAAAGGAATTCAATTGCTGACGCCCTTTCTCGTTTCCAGTGGGATCGCTTTCGGTTGCTGGCCCCAGATGCAGAGGAGAGGGGGCTCGAGTGCCCGCATCACTTATGGAACTTGGTATTTGTGCAGCCCAACCATTAATTAAATCATCCATATCCCTTAGCACATGGAAGGCCTATCAAGCTGCTTGGGGGCTGTGGGAGGGTCGGCTGAGGGGTATCAAAAATACCTTGTCTGAAGAAGATCAGGTAGGCTTGCTGCACCTACGGTTAGGGGAGGGGGCTCTAGGTTAATCGGTTGATCGCAGGTTTGGCATTCGGCTTTAGGATCAGGGGTGGTAGGGATCTGACAAAGAATTTCCTAGTGAAGCAAGCAGTTAAGGGTATTCGTAGGGGGCGGGCACAGAGGGATGATCAGCACCCAGTTTCGTTTAAGTTCCTGAAATATTTGAGAAAGGAACTGGGAGGTATTTGTAGCTCAGAGTATGAGGTAAGGCTTTTCCTGTTAGTGCCCCAAAAAATGCCCAGGAAAAACCTAAGGGTTAGCGAGCTAGTAGCTCCATCTAAGAAGAAAGGCGGGGGGTACTAGCAGGAGATGTGTTCGCAACAAAACAAGGTGTTGAATTTTGGTTGAGGCTTTCAAAAACAGACCAGTTAGGAAGGGGAAAAAAGGTATGGTTAGGAGAGGTGCAAGGGTCAGGGATGTGTCCTTTAAAAACTTTTGAGTCCTCCAGGGGACTGGGGCAGAATTCGGACGTACCATTGTTGTGTCACGAAGACGGAACATTATTGCAGTATCAATTCACCGTCATTTTTAGGATGTGCTTGAACAAGTTGGGGTTGGATCCGTGTAATTTTGCCCCTCATTCTTTTCGGATAGGGGCCGCTATGGAGGCGGTGGCTTGCGTCCTGAATTCGAATATTGTAAAACGGATAGGGAGATGGGAATCGAGGCGGATTTTGTCTTGCGTGAGACCGGAGTCGACAGTTAACTTGTGAAAAAAATGTGTATTGTTGTGTTCTGATCACATGTTGTTTTCTGGATAGGTTTCCCTCTGTTGATTTGGATAATGGGCCACACCTATGTCCACTGGGCGCGGTGTGGGCAGACATACGACGAGATGGAAAGCAACTCAGTGCTTCAAGGGACAAAGCTGTTACTTGCTGGCTTGGGTTTAGGGGTATAGGGTGGAACAGGTTGTTGCGGGAGGTGAATAATTTTGTCCATTTAGATCGCCCCCCCAGATATACTGTTATTACACGTAGGGGGTAATGACTTAGGGGTTCGGCCGTGTAGGGATCTAATCAGAGACGTGATTTATTACGGCTTTGGGCATCTTTTCCGGGGATGATAACGATCTGCTCCGAGATTGTTCCCCGAAAGAGATGGCAAAATGCCTGGTCCATAAAGAGTTTGAATAGAGCACAGAAGAAGGTGAACAGAGCGTTTTCCAATTTTGTTTCCAGAAATGGGGGGGCGTCAATTCGGCATTTTGATTTGGAGAATTGCTCGGAAGATTTTTGGTTGGCTGACGGAGTTCATTTGAATGACTTCGGAATTGATTTATGGTTATTAGCTTTACAAGGGGGCATCGAGCAGGCGATGTTTATGAAAGGAAAGGGGGTCTCGAGTACTTAAGGTTGTCAATTACTCTTGTGGTGGCGTGCTTTAGGGTCCTTGAAGTTGGTTATAAATTGGTATGGGAGTGTCAACAGGACATGGATCCCTCAGTTATAAGTGGTATTTGGGTCTGGTGATTTATGGGACTTATGACAAAGGAATATCGAGTCCCGGGTGTGGCGGTTTTAACCGTTTCTGAACCCCCTTTCGAGGGGGTTCTTGGAGCTCCTGAGCTTGAGGTTCGCAGCTGGGAGTAAGTGGGGTTTGTGTCATTGGGGTCACCAGACTCTTCTTGGCTTCAAGGACCCTAAGACAATTTGTTTATATAACACGGTTTTAATTGCTACTGCTATAATAAAGGGCGACTGTGGCCAATTGTATCCAAGCCACAATGTCTGTCGTTCTTGGGGTTAGAAGTAAGATGGGGGTGAGGGCCAACTCACCAAGGATTGGCAATACCAACGTTGACTGTTCCTCAGGGACCACCCACTGGGTGGAGGTGCCTTAAGTACCCAGTGCCTCACAGCAATAGGCTGGGGATGCATTAGGAATATTCCTTTAAGAATTAGGAAGTGATGCCGCCGCTCTAGGCATTCTACCAGGAAACATCCACACAGCAAGAAGAGGAACACAGTGCGCAGCCTGGATGGCAGCCTTGCATGGTGAGTGATAGGAAGCCATGGCGACACGCCGCCAGGGATGTTACAAAAAGTCTCATGTTTTTATCATACTCACTTCAGAGTGATGGATTTTTCTTATTACTTTTTATGAATTCTCAATATATATGAAAGTCCCATGATCAAAGATAGACAAAGATATTTATTTATCTATTAACATTTTTTATTATTTATAACAAATATTATATTAAATTAAATAAATTCAATCAATAATAACAGAAAAACTGCACAGGAAATTTTATACATAACAGTAAACAAATAAGGGCTATGTAATGATTGTATTTGCCCTGTCTTTGGTATAAGCAAAGTAAACACCACAAGATATAAATAAATGAACATAAATTAACTATTTGAGCTATTGAAAAGATAACAAGTGGGATTTTTCTTATTACTTTTTATGAATTCTGAATATATCAGAACGTCCCATGATCAAAGATATTTATCTATTATATTTTGTATTATTTCTAACAAATATTATATTAAATTAAATAAATTCAATCAATAATAACAGAAAAACTGCACAGTAAACAAATAAGGGCTATGTAATGATTGTATTTGCCCTGTCTTTGGGAGAAATGTGTTTCAGGCTGCCCTACTGTAAGTGGAAAATTACATATACAGTATATCTATACTTATGTAGTCGGAAAAACTGAATTTCCCCATGCATAATTCAATCGCTCATTCCTAAACGGATGTCCACTGATTCATTCATAAAAAAAATCTTGAATGGCTTTGGTTTGCACTGTACCCTGCAACCGACACTTTAGTTATATTTTATACATAATTTTAAGCAGTCCAAAAAGGAATGATGCTGTTCCTTGCTGAATGAAGAATTCCCATGCAGCCTACATACAGTCCTAGCTAGGTTCTTTCACTTTTATTTGATTAGATGTTTTGAGTCCTTGTCATTGCAATAGCTTGTTTCCTCTGCAGTACATTCCCATTAGAGCAGGGGTGGGGAACCTCGGGCCTGCGATTAACTTTTCTGTGGCCCCCCAGGCAGATTACTGGGGACCACAGTACTCGGGTCGGCACTTATGAGGAAATGACGTCAGAGTATTTTGGCGGATGTCTGTTTGCTGAGGCGGCCGCCCCTCCAGCTGTAAGTTGCCTTAATTAATGAATTATGTGTATATACAGTGTATATATACTGTATATATAAATATATATATACACGCTCTTTCCTTACTGTGTCTACCCCTGATGAAGCCGCACTGGTAGCGGCGATTCGTGTGGGGGACCACCCTTCCTGGTCTTATCCTGTACTGAGTACCTCAGAGTAGTATCCTTCTTAAACAGACACACTTTAAATTGGTGGTTCTGGTACTGGATTACTCCTTTGTACCTATAGTGAGCTCATGCTAATTTACTCTATACTAAACATTCCTCATAAGTGCTGAATACCAAAACTGCAGATTAATATTAGTAATACTGCGGATTGATATAGGTGTCATTCATTTATTTGCTGCTGTGTATACATAAAGCATATTAGCTTCACATTGAACTGTATATTAATGCTATGACTTTTCTATATTCTTGTGTATATTAAATTTATCACGTATATGAGCCCTAACTACTGTGTATGTAATCATATTTTTTGTATAATTATTAAGCCAATTATGTTATGCATAGTTTAAGGTCTAAGGGCACTCCAGGTTGGGTGGACCTAAGTCCTACAGAGACTGGGTCTGTTTTTGTCTCAGCCATTTTGTTTTTTTAAATGTTTTTAATTTGTTTTTGCCCTGTTTTTCATTGTCAATTGTAATAAACTATTTTTGAAGGTGATCACCATTGTATACATTCCTCTTTTTTCTTGCTTTGTTGCATATACTCGATATGTAGAAGTTGTTCCCTTCTTTATATATGGATGCCACGGACTCTATTTGGATGACAAAGCTACGTTTTATTTTACCACATCTTGCTATATCATATTCTCTATTTAGTGGTTCTACCTATTTGACCCATTACTTACTTATCAGAGTAAAGTACTGCAGTGCGCACGTGATGGGAAAGTTCAAAGAGCTCTGGCGCATGTGCACTGCAGTACTTTAGTGTGCCCTCAACAGGGCAGAGATGTACGCCTGTGCAATAGCGCAATGTAAGGGACCCTGTATGGATGACGTAGGGATGTATCATCCACATGAAACACAGAAGAAGGACAGCATTGAAAGTAGGGAGGCGCCGGTCCAGGACCAGCGAAGCCCTCGGACCCGACCGCCCCGCAGATGAGTATAATAAAAGGTGTTTTTCTTTTGTTGGAGTCCTGATCGGGGGCATATACACGGCATATTAGTATGCTGCATATGAGGCCTGAAAGGTTGTGGCCGTATCTCATATGGGGCAAAGCTGGTGACAGGTTCCCTTTAATGCCTATATTTTTCTCCCTTCACTTCACCAACTCATACTACAGTGGTTACGGAAAGTATTCAGACCCCTTTAAATTTTCCACTCTTTGTTTCATTGCAGCCATTTGGTAAATTCTAAAAAGTTCATTTTTTTTCTCATTAAAGTACACTCTGCACCACATCTTGACTGAAAAAAAACAGAAATGTAGAAATATTTGCAAATTTATTAAAAAAGAAAAACTGAAATATCACATGGTCATAAGTATACAGACCCTTTCCTCAGACACTCATATTTAAGTCACATGCTGTCCATCTCCTTGTGATCCTCCTTCAGATGGTTCTACTCCTTCATTGGAGCCCAGCTGTGTTTAATTAAACTCATAGGACTTAATTTGGAAAGGCACACACCTGTCTATATAAGACCTCACATCTCACAGTGCATGTCAGACCAAATGAGAATCATGAGCTCAAAGGAACTGCCCAAGGAGACAGAATTGTGGCAAGGCATAGATCTGGCCAAGGTTACAAAATAATTTCTGCATTACTCAAGGTTCCTAAGAGTACAGTGGCCTCCATAATTCTTAAATGGAAGACGTTTGGGACCACCAGAAGTCTTCCTAGACCTGGCTGTCCAGCCAAACTGAGCAATCGTGGGAGAAGAGCCTTGGTGAGAGAGGTAAAGAAGAACCACAAGATCACTGTGGCTGAGCTTCAGAGATGCAGTAGGGAGATGGGAGAAAGATCCACAATGTCAACTATCACTGAAGCCCTCCACCAGTCGGACATTTATGGCAGAGTGGCCCGACGGAAGCCTCTACTCAGTGCAAGACATATGAAAGCCCGCATACAGTTTGCTCAAAAACACATGAAGGACTCCCAGACTATGAGAAATAAGATTCTCTGGTCTGATGAGACGAAGATAGACCTTTTGGGTGATAATTCTATGCGGTATGTGTGGAGAAAACCAGGCACTGCTCATCACCTGCCCAATAAAATCCCAACAGTGAAACGTGGTGGTAGCATCATGTTATGGGGGTGTTTTTCAGCTGCAGGGACAGGACGACTGCGTGCAGTTGAAGGAAACATGAATGCGGCCGCCAAGTACAGAGATATCCGGGATGAAAACCTCTTCCAGAGTGCTCTGGACCTCAGACTTGGCCAAAGGTGCACCTTCCAACAAGACAATGACCCTAAGCATACAGCCAACAAAGGAGTGGCTTCAGAACAACTCTGTGACCATTCTTGACTGGCAGAGCCAGAGCCCTGACCTAAACCCAATTGAGCATCTCTGGAGAGACCTGAAAATGGCTGTCCACCAAAGTTCACCATCCAACCTGACGAAACTTGAGAAGATCTTCAAGGAAAGATGGCAGAGGATCCACAAATCCAAGTGTGAAAAACTTGTTGCACCATTCCCAAGAAGACTCATGGCTGTACTAGCTCAAAAGGGTGCTTCTACTCAATACTGAGCAAAGGGTCTGAATACTTATGACCATGTGATATTTCAGTTTTTCTTTTTTAATAAATTTGCAAAAATTTCTACATTTCTGTTTTTTTTCGGTCAAGATGGGGTGCAGAGTATACTTTAATGAGAAAAAAAATGAACTTTTTAGAATTTACCAAATGGCTGCAATGAAACAAAGAGTGAAAAATTTAAAGGGGTCTGACTACTTTCTGTACCCACTGTATTTAGTGCTGTTGCATTACACACAAATAGAATTACAAAAATATTTAAACACAGGTTGTAATGTAACAAAATAGGTAAAAATATTTTGCAAGCCACTGTATATGTCTCCCAGCGTTTCCCAGTGATATCTATGTCCCCCAGTCCTCTATTTGCTTCCAGGCTCCCCAGTGGTGTATATGACCCCCAGCCCTCTCCAGTGATATATATGCCCCCCAGTCCTCCCCAGTGATATATAAGGCCCCCAGCTCTCCTAAATCATGTACATGCCTTGCCAGTGATGTATATGACCCCCAGCTCTAACCAGTGATGTCTATGCTTCTAAGTCCTACCCCGTTATATCGTTGTCCCCTTGGTCACCCCAGTGATGTACAGTGGTTTGCAAAAGCATTCACCCATCTTGTTTTTTTACCTATTATTGTAAGTCGATTTGTGTGTGAAGGATCAGCACTAAATAATCTAATTGGTGAAGGGAAGTGAGAAACATACAGGCATAAATTAAATTTATGGGATCAAATGACTAAAAATTTGCATGTGCAAATGTAGACACCCCTTTTGCGATGAAGCCCCTAAAATTTTTTGTCAGTAAAAAGAAGTAATTCCAGCGTCCTGAGCTTCTTAAAAACACTTTTAATGAAAATGCATTAAAAAAATTAAAGTATACAAAAGGTTTTAAGTCACTATGGAAGAGGGGTGTTTACCAGCAAACGTGTTTCGGAAACAGTTCCTTAACCCCTTAAGCCCCGGAGCATTTTTCGTTTTTGCATTTTCGTTTTTGCTCCCCTTGTTCCCAGAGCCATAGCGTTTTTATTTTTTGGTCAATATGGCCATGTGAGGGCTTATTTTTTGCGGGACGAGTTGTACTTTTCAACGCCATTACTAGTTTTATCATATCCTGTACGGGAAAACGGGAAAAAAATTCCAAGTGCGGTAAAATTGCAAAAAAAGTGCAATACCACAGTTGTTTTTTATTTATTTTTTTTACCATGTTCACTGAATGCTAAAACTGGCCTGCTCTTCTTATTCTACAGGTCATTACGAGTTCATAGACACCACACATGTATAGGTTATTTTATATTTAAGTGGTGAAAAAAAATTCCAAAATTTGGTAAAAAAAAAAATAAAAAAATAGCGCCATTTTCTAAGACCCGTAGCGTCTCCATTTTTCGGGATCTGGGGCTGTTTGAGGGCTTATTTTTTGCGTGCCGGGCTGACGTTTTTATTGATACCATTTTGGGGTAGATCCGATGTTTTGATCGCCCGTTATTGCATTTTATTGCAATTTTGCAGCGACCAAAAAACGTAATTCTGGCGTTTAGAATTTTTTTCTCGTTACGCCGTTTACCGATCGGAATAATTCTTTTTTTATATTGATAGATCGGGCGATTCTGAACGCGGCGATACCAAACATGTGTATGTGGGTTTTTTTTTTATATATTTTATTTTGAATGGGGCGAAAGGGGGGTGATTTAAACTTTTATATTTTTTTATTTTTTTTTATATTTTTAAAAACTTTTTTTTTTTACTTTTTGCATGCTTCTATAGTCTCCATAGGAGACTAGAAGCAGCAACTATCCGATCGCCTCTGCTACATACAGGGGACGAGCAGGTCCCCTGCATGCAGCAGAAATGGTCCTGTGCTATGAGCGCCGACCACTAGGTGGCGCTCATAGCGACAAGATCATGACAACCACAGGCGTCTGCTGCAGACCCTGGGTTGTCATGCACGCCCATCGGCGACCCGCGATCACGTGACGGGGTCGCCGGTGGGCGGGGCTTATGACGCGCTACCCGGAAGCGCGCGTTAAATGCTGCTGTCGGAGATTGACAGCAGCATTTAACTGGTTAACAGCCGCGGGTGGATCGCGATTCCACCCGCGGCTGTTGCGGGCACATGTCAGCTGTAAGAATCAGCTGACATGTGCTCGGTTCAGTGAGGGCTCAGCGCCGGAGCCCTCACTGAACCGGCGGTACGCAAATATGCGTACTAATACGTCCCCGGTAAGTAAGGGGTTAATCATTGCCTGAATTGAACACTACATGTGTTCAATGCAGGCAATGATTAAGGAACTTGTTTAGCGTATTAAGTCATATACTGGCTAAACACGTGATCAAGCATCACCAATCCTGAGCAGGAATTTTTTTTTAAAAGAAACACTTTTGTTAGCAATAAAAATAATGGTGAAACAAAGTACAATAAAAAAAATATTCGTAATAGTAGATCAAGTTCATACCCAGAGGAAACCTAGTATTTAGTTCATAGATCCACCAGGATTCTCAGGATAAAAAATGCCCATGGTGATCCTGCCCTGGGTTTTTAACCCGTTTAATCCCTGTAACCACAGAACAGGAAATAATCCCATTATGTTCGGTGGAAAATGTTTAGTTTAGCAGATTCAGAGCCCAAACAAATTAGACACAAACTTCAAATAGTTGAAAAATCTCCTTGTTAAAGAATTAAAGTTATGATGGGACAGTACAACCTTAGGTTCATATCTTGAGAAACATATGATCCCAAAAGGACTCGTATAAAAAAAAGTACCTACTACACAGTGTTCAGATGAATTCAACAAAAAATGGTATAGTATCTTGGATCAGTGTTCTAATCAGCTGAAGCAGCTAACAGTTTCATATGAAGGACAATCATTGACTGCGGTGCAGGCAGATATCCAGCAAGTTAAAACAACTATTTTTCCTCATACTGATTCCAAGGAATTTAAAGAGTGGGACTCTGCTCTAAAAACTAAAAATCTATTGTCTTGGAGAACATATAATGGCTACAAAAGAAATAATGGCAAGTGGCAAAACTTTAAACCTATACTCAGAAGGATTTTTTTTTAAAAAAAGTTAGTTTTTCAGACACAGACATCTTTTGAAACCTCAGTTGGCATGACTTCAAAGGATGTTTCCGACACATTTTCGGACAACCAATTTATTAGCACCACTAGGAGGAATACGGTCTATAACAAAGGTTTGATCAAAACTAGTTTTGAAAATATGGACCATTCAAAAAATATAAAAGGTGGAGCAGGAGTGGCAGGAAACACAAGAACCATGAACCAGTTCACAGCACGTCAACGGACTTTTTATTGCAATCAGTGGATCAACCTATCAAGTTATATCCTCAGTGAACCGCAGCTATCTTTATTATCTAAAGACTTATCGTTTTCACCAATGAATTAATTTGATTTATATAGAACAATCCTAGATGTTCATAAATTCGCAAGAATGATAACATTACGGTGTCACTTTGAGGATAATGTTGAACAGCAATATGACCAGAATTTTATTCATCAACCCACTACCTCGCACTTACTAGTACTCACAGATGTGGGAACCTTTCAGGAATCTTGTTCCCTCCTTGATTTAAAAACCTTGGAAAGTGAAGGATCACATGAAACTATAAATTTAAATTCTTTGTTCGCCACAAAGAACCCCCTTTTTTACCCTATTCAATCTCATCCATCTATCCTTGATACCTTCACACATGATGACGGGATTAGATACACCGGTTTAAGGAGTATCGCACATGATGGTATTAGATACACCGGTCTAAGGAGTATCGCATATGATGACGGGATTAGATACACTGGTCTAAGGCGTAATACACCAGTCTGGGGAGTATCGCACATGACAGGGTTAAATACACCGGTCTGGGGAGTAGCGCACATGACGGGAATAGATAAACCAATCTAAGGAGTACCGCACATGATGACAGGATTAGATACACCAGTCTGGGGAGTATCGCACATGTCGGGATTAGATACACCGGTCTAAAGAGTATCGCACATGATGACAGGATTGGATACACCAGTCTAAAGAGTAATACACCTTTCTGTGGAGTATCGCACATGACGAGATTCGATACATCGGTCTAAGGAGTATCGCACATGATGATAGGATTAGATACACCGATCTAAGGAGTATCACACATGATGGGATTAAATATACCGGTCTGGGGAGAAGCGCACATGATGGGATTAGATAAACCAGTCTAAAGGACAGCACATGATGACTGGATTGGATACACCAATCTGAGGAGTATCGCACATAATGACTTTATTAGATACACCAGTCTGGAGAGAATTGCACATGATGACGGGATTAGATACACCGGTCTAAGGCGTAATACATCAGTCTTGGGAGTATCATACTTAACGAGATTAGATACACTGGTCTAAGGAGTGTCACACATGATGGGATTAGATACACCAGTCTAAGGAGTATTGTACATGATGACCGGATTAGATACACCGGTGAAGGTCATAATACAAAAGTCTGGGGAGTATCGCATATGACGGGATTAGATACACCAGCATAAGGAGTATCGCATATGATGACAGGATTAGATACACCAGTCTGAGGAGTATCGCACATGATGACTTTATTAGATACACCAGTCTGGGGAGAATTGCACATGATGACGGGATTAGATACACCGGTCTAAGGCGTAATACATCAGTCTTGGGAGTATCACACTTAACAAGATTAGATACACTGGTGCAAGGAGTGTCACACATGACGGGATTAGATACACCTGTATAAGGAGTATCGCATATGATTAAGGGATTAGATACACCGGTCTAAGGATTATCGCATATGATAACGGGATTAGATACATCGGTCTGTGGAGTATCGGACATGATGATGGAATAAGATACACCATTCTGCGGAGTATAGCATATGACAGGATTAGATACACCGGTCTAAGGAGTATCGCACCTTATGACGGGATTAGGATTAGATACATCGGTGAAAGGCGTAATACACCAGTCTAGAGGTATCGCACAAGACGGGATTAGATACACCAGAATTAGGAGTATCGCACATGATGACGGAATTAGATACACCGGTGTAAGGAGTATTGCATATAATGACGTGATTAGATTCATCGGTCTGGGGAGCATCGCACAAAATGGGATTAGATACAACAGTCTGGGGAGTATCGCACATAATGTGATTAGATACACCAGTCTAAGGAGTATTGCACATGATGGGATCAGATACACTGGTCTGGGGAGTATCTCACATGATAATGGGATTAGATACACCAGTCTTGGGAGTATCAAACATAACTGAATTGATACAGCAGTCTGGGGAGTACTGCACATGATGACGGAATTAGATACATCGGTCTAGGGTGTATCGCAAATGATGATGGGATTACATACACCAGTCTGAGGAGTATCGCACATGATGGGATTAGAAACATCAGTCTAAGGTGTAATACACCAGTCTTGGGAGTATCACACTTGACGAGGTTAGATGCACCAGCCTAAGGAGTATCGCACATGATTACGGGATTAGATACATCAGTCTGGGGAGTATCACACATGATAACTGAATTAGGTACACCAGTCTGGGGAGTATTGCACATGACGACGGGATTAGATACATCGGTCTAGGGTGTATCACAAATGATGATGGGATTAAATACACCAGTCTGGGGAGTATCGCAAATGATGATGGTATTAAATACATCAGTCTGGGGAGTATCGCACAGGATGACGGGATTAGATACACCAGTTTGGGGAGTATCGCACATGATGGGATTAGATACATCAGTCTAAGGAGTATCGCACAGGATGACAGGATTAGATACACCAGTCTGGGGAGTAGCGCACATGACAGGATTAGATACACCAGTCTAAGGAGTATCACACATGATGGGATTAGATACACCAGTCTAAGAAGTATCAGACATGATGATGGAATAAGATACACCAGTCTGGGGAGTATCGCACATGACTGGATTAGGTACACCGGTCTAAGGAGTATTGCACATGATGACAGGATTGGATATACCAGTCTAAAGCATAATACACCATTCTGTGGAGTATCGCATATGACGGGATTAGATACACTGGTATAAGGAGTATCGCACATGAAGACGGGATTTGATACACCCGTCTGGGGAGTATCGCACATAATGATGGCAATAAATACATTGGTCTAAGGAGTAATACACCAGTCTGGGAAGTATAGCACGATTGGATTAGATACAACGGTCTAAGGAATATCGCACATGATGACGGGATTAGATACACCAGTCTGGGGAGTATTGCACATAATGATGGGATTAGATACACCAGTCTAAGGAGTATCGCATATGATGACGGAATTAGATACACCAGTGAAAGGCGTAATACACCAGTCTGGGGGGTATCGCATATGACGGCATTAGATACACCGGTGTAAGGAGTATCGCACATAATGACGGGATTTGATACACCCGTCTGGGGAGTATCGCACATGATGACGGGATTACATACACAAATCTGGGGAGTATCGCACATGATGATGGGATTAGAAACACCAGTCTGGGGAGTATTGCACATAATGATGGGATTAGATACACCAGTCTAAGGAGTATCGCATATGATGACAGAATTAGATACACCAGTGAAAGGTGTAATACACCAGTCTGGGGGGTATCGCACATAATGTGATTAGATACACCAGACTAAGGAGTATCGCACATGATGGGATCAGATACACTGGTCTGGGGAGTATCTCACATGATAATGGGATTAGATATACCAGTCTTGGGAGTATCACACATAACTGAATTGATACAGCAGTCTGGGGAGTATTGCACATGATGACGGGATTAGATACATCGGTCTAGGGTGTATCGCAAATGATGATGGGATTACATACACCAGTCTGGGGACTATCGCACAGGATGACTGGATTAGATACACCAGTCTGGGGAGTATCACACATGATGGGATTAGAAACATCAGTCTAAGGTGTAATACACCAGTCTTGGGAGTATCACACTTGACGAGGTTAGATGCACCAGCCTAAGGAGTATCGCACATGATTACGGGATTAGATACATCAGTCTGGGGCGTATCACACATGATAACTGAATTAGGTACACCAGTCTGGGGAGTATTGCACATGATGACGGGATTAGATACATCGGTCTAGGGTGTATCGCAAATGATGATGGGATTAAATACACCAGTCTGGGGAGTATCGCAAATGATGATGGTATTAAATACATCAGTCTGGGGAGTATCGCACAGGATGACGGGATTAGATACACCAGTTTGGGGAGTATCGCACATGATGGGATTAGATACATCAGTCTAAGGAGTATCGCACAGGATGACAGGATTAGATACACCAGTCTGGGGAGTAGCGCACATGACAGGATTAGATACACCAGTCTAAGGAGTATCACACACGATGGGATTAGATACACCAGTCTAAGGAGTATCGGACATGATGATGGAATAAGATACACCAGTCTGGGGAGTATCGCACATGACTGGATTAGGTACACCGGTCTAAGGAGTATTGCACATGATGACAGGATTGGATATACCAGTCTAAAGCATAATACACCATTCTGTGGAGTATTGCATATGACGGGATTAGATACACTGGTATAAGGAGTATCGCACATGACGGGATTTGATACACCCGTCTGGGGAGTATCACACATGATGATGGCAATAAATAGACTGGTCTAAGGAGTAATACACCAGTCTGGGAAGTATAGCACGATTGGATTACATACAACGGTCTAAGGAATATCACACATGATGACGGGATTAGATACACCAGTCTGGGGAGTATTGCACATAATGATGGGATTACATACACCAGTCTAAGGAGTATCGCATATGATGACGGAATTAGATACACCAGTGAAAGGCGTAATACACCAGTCTGGGGGGTATCGCATATGACGGCATTGGATACACCGGTGTAAGGAGTATCGCACATAATCACAGGATTTGATACACCCGTCTGGGGAGTATCGCACATGATGACGGGATTACATACACAAGTCTGGGGAGTGTCGCACATGATGATAGGATTAGAAACACCAGTCTGGGGAGTATTACACATAATGATGGGATTAGATACACCAGTCTAAGGAGTATCGCATATGATGACAGAATTAGATACACCAGTGAAAGGTGTAATACACCAGTCTGGGGGGTATCGCATATGACTGGATTAGATACACCGGTCTAAGGCGTAATACACCAGTCTTGGGAGTATCACACTTGACGAGGTTAGATGCACCAGCCTAAGGAGCATCGCCCATGATTACAGGATTAGATACATCAGTCTGGGGAGTATCACACATGATAACTGAATTAGGTACACCAGTCTGGGGAGTATTGCACATGATGATGGGATTAGATACATCGGTCTAGGGTGTATCGCAAATGATGATGGGATTAAATACACCAGTCTGGGGAGTATCGCAAATGATGATGGTATTAAATACATCAGTCTGGGGAGTAATGCACAGGATGACGGGATTAGATACACCAGTTTGGGGAGTATCGCACATGATGGGATTAGATACATCAGTCTAAGGAGTATCGCACAGGATGACAGGATTAGATACACCAGTCTGGGGAGTAGCGCACATGACAGGATTAGATACACCAGTCTAAGGAGTATCACACATGATGGGATTAGATACACCAGTCTAAGGAGTATCGGACATGATGATGGAATACGTTACACCAGTCTGGGGAGTATCGCACATGACTGGATTAGGTACACCGGTCTAAGGAGTATTGCACATGATGACAGGATTGGATATGCCAGTCTAAAGCATAATACACCATTCTGTGGAGTATCGCATATGACGGGATTAGATACACTGGTATAAGGAGTATCGCACATGATGACGGGATTTGATACACTCGTCTGGGGAGTATCGCACATGATGATGGCAATAAATACACTGGTCTAAGGAGTAATACACCAGTCTGGGAAGTATAGCACGATTGGATTAGATACAACGGTCTAAGGAATATCGCACATGATGACGGGATTAGATACACCAGTCTGGGGAGTACTGCACATAATGATGGGCTTCGATACACCAGTCTAAGGAGTATCGCATATGATGACGGAATTAGATACACCAGTGAAAGGCGTAATACACCAGTCTGGGGGGTATCGCATATGACGGCATTAGATACACCGGTGTAAGGAGTATCGCACATAATGACGGGATTTGATACACCCGTCTGGGGAGTATCGCACATGATGACGGGATTACATACACAAGTCTGGGGAGTATCGCACATGATGATGGGATTAGAAACACCAGTCTGGGGAGTATTGCACATAATGATGGGATTAGATACACCAGTCTAAGGAGTATCGCATATGATGACAGAATTAGATACACCAGTGAAAGGTGTAATACACCAGTCTGGGGGGTATCGCACATAATGTGATTAGATATACCAGTCTAAGGAGTATCGCACATGATGGGATCAGATACACTGGTCTGGGGAGTATCTCACATGATAATGGGATTAGATACACCAGTCTTGGGAGTATCACACATAACTGAATTGATACAGCAGTCTGGGGAGTATTGCACATGATGACGGGATTAGATACATCGGTCTAGGGTGTATCGCAAATGATGATGGGATTACATACTCCAGTCTGGGGACTATCGCACAGGATGACTGGATTAGATACACCAGTCTGGGGAGTATCACACATGATGATAGGATTAGATACACCAGTCTGGGGAGTATTGCACATAATGATGGGATTAGATACATCAGTGAAAGGTGTAATACACCACTCTGGGGGGTATAGCATATGACGGGATTAGAAACACTGGTCTAAAAAGTGTCACACATGATGGGATTAGATACACCAGTCTAAGGAGTATCGCACATGATGACGGAATTAGATACACCAGTGAAAGGTGTAATACACCAGTCTGGGGGGTATAGCATATGACGGGATTAGAAACACCGGTCTAAAAAGTGTCACACATGATGGGATTAGATACACCAGTCTAAGGAGTATCGCACATGATGACGGAATTAGATACACCAGTGAAAGGCGTAATACACCAGTCTGGGGGGTATCGCATATGACGGCATTAGATACACCGGTGTAAGGAGTATCGCACATAATCACGGGATTTGATACACCCATCTGGGGAGTATCGCACATGATGACGGGATTACATACACAAGTCTGGGGAGTATAGCACATGATGATGGGATTATAAACACCAGTCTGGGGAGTATTGCACATAATGATGGGATTAGATACACCAGTCTAAGGAGTATCGCACATGATGACCGGAGTAGATACACCAGTGAAAGGCGTAACACACCAGTCTGGGGAATATCGTTTATGACGGAATTAGATACACCAGTATAAGGAGTATGGTACATGATGACGGGATTTGATACACTGGTCTGGGGAGTATCGCACATAATGATGGGATTAGATACACCAGTCTAAGGAGTATCGCATATGATGACAGAATTAGACACACCAGTGAAAGGTGTAATACACCGTTCTGTGGGGTATCGCATATGACGGGATTAGATACACCGGTCTAAGGCGTAATACACCAGTCTTGGGAGTATCACACTTGACGACATTAGATACACTGGTCTAAGGAGTGTCACACATGATCGGATTAGATACACCAGTCTAAGGAGTATCATACATGATGACCGGATTAGATACACCAGTGAAAGGCGTAACACCAGTCTGGGGAATATCGCTTATGACGGAATTAGATACACCAGTATAAGGAGTATGGCACATGATGACGAGATTTCATACACCGGTCTGGGGAGTATGGCACATGATGACGGGGTTACATACACCAGTCTGGGGAGTATCGCACATGATGACGGGAATACATACACCAGTCTGGGGAGTATCACACAAGATGATGGGATTAGATACATCAGTCTGGGGAGTATCGCACATGATGGGATTAGATACATCAGTCTAAGGAGTATCGCACATGATGACGGGATTAGATACATCAGTCTGGGAAGTATCACACATGATGGAATTAGATACACCGGTCTAAGGAGTATCGCACAGGATGACAGGATTAGATACACCAGTCTGGGGAGTAGCGCACATGACAGGATTAGATACACCAGTCTAAGGAGTATCACACATGATGGGATTAGATACACCAGTCTAAGGAGTATCGGACATGATGATGGAATAAGATACACCAGTCTGGGGAGTATCGCACATGACTGGATTAGGTACACCGATCTAAGGAGTATTGCACATGATGACAGGATTGGATATACCAGTCTAAAGCATAATACACCATTCTGTGGAGTATCGCATATGACGTGATTAGATACACTGGTAT
Organism: Phyllobates terribilis; assembly: GCF_046119375.1. Classification (NCBI taxonomy): domain Eukaryota; kingdom Metazoa; phylum Chordata; class Amphibia; order Anura; family Dendrobatidae; genus Phyllobates; species Phyllobates terribilis. Next base: position 516,381 of record NW_027363502.1, read on the forward strand.
AAGGAGTATCGCACATGATGACCGGATTTGATATACCCGTCTGGGGAGTATCGCACATGATGATGGCAATAAATACACTGGTCTAAGGAGTAATACACCAGTCTGGGAAGTATAGCACAATTGGATTAGATACAACGGTCTAAGGAGTATCGCACATAATGACGGGATTACATACACAAGTCTGGGGAGTATTGCACATGATGATGGGATTAGAAACACCAGTCTGGGGAGTATTGCACATAATGATGGGATTAGATACACCAGTCTAAGGAGTATCGCATATGATGACAGAATTAGATACACCAGTGAAAGGTGTAATACACCAGTCTGGGGGGTATCGCATATGACGGAATTAGGTACACCGGTCTAAGACGTAATACACCAGTCTTGGGAGAATCACACTTGACAAGATTAGATACACCGGTCTAAGGAGTGTTACACATGATGGGATTAGATACACCAGTCTAAGGAGTATCGCACATGATGACCGGATTAGATACAGCAGTGAAAGGCGTAACACACCAGTCTGGGGAATATCGTTTATGACGGAATTAGATACACCAGTATAAGGAGTATGGTACATGATGACGGGATTTGATACACTGGTCTGGGGAGTATGGCACATGATGACGGGGTTACATACACTAGTCTGGGGAGTATCGCACATGAAGACGGGATTACATACACCAGTCTGGGGAGTATCACACATGATGACGGGATTTGATACATCGGTCTGGGGAGTATCGCACATAATGATGGGATTAGATACACCAGTCGAAGGAGTATCGCATATGATGACAGAATTAGATACACCAGAGAAAGGTGTAATACACCAGTCTGGGGGTATAGCATATGACGGGATTAGATACACCGGTCTAAGGCATAATACACCAGTCTTGGGAGTATCACACTTGACGAGATTAGATACACCGGTCTAAGGAGTGTCACACATGATGGGATTAGATACACCAGTCTAAGGAGTATCGCACATGATGACCGGATTAGATACACCAGTGAAAGGCGTAACACACCAGTCTGGGGAATATCGCTTATGACGGAATTAGATACACCAGTATAAGGAGTATGGCACATGATGACGGGATTTCATACACCGGTCTGGGGAGTATGGCACATGATGACGGGGTTACATACACCAGTCTGGGGAGTATTACACATGACGACGGGATTTGATACATCGGTCTGGGGAGTATCGCACAAGATGATGGGATTAGATACACCAGTCTGGGGAGTATCGCAAATGATGGGATTAGATACACCAGTCTAAGGAGTATCGCACATGATGATGGGATTAGATACACCAGTCTGGGAAGTATCACACATGATGGAATTAGATACACCGGTCTAAGGAGTATCGCACAGGATGACAGGATTAGATACACCAGTCTGGGGAGTAGCGCACATGACAGGATTAGAAACACCAGTCTAAGGAGTATCACACATGATGGGATTAGATACACCAGTCTAAGGAGTATCGGACATGATGATGGAATAAGATACACCAGTCTGGGGAGTATCGCACATGACTGGATTAGGTACACCGATCTAAGGAGTATTGCACATGATGACAGGATTGGATATACCAGTCTAAAGCATAATACACCATTCTGTGGAGTATCGCATATGACGTGATTAGATACACTGGTATAAGGAGTATCGCACATGATGACGGGATTTGATACACCCGTCTGGGGAGTATCGCACATGATGATGGCAATAAAAACACTGGTCTAAGGAGTAATACACCAGTCTGGGAAGTATAGCACAATTGGATTAGATACAACAATCTAAGGAATATCGCACATGATGACGGGATTAGATACACCAGTCTGGGGAGTAATGCACATAATGATGGGATTAGATACACCAGTCTAAGAAGTATCGCATATGATGACGGAATTAGATACACCAGTGAAAGGCGCAATACACCAGTCTGGGGGGTATCGCATATGACGGGATTAGATACACCGGTGTAAGGAGTATCGCACATAACGACGGGATTACATACACAAGTCTGGAGAGTATCGCACATGATGATGGGATTAAATACACCAGTCTGGGGAGTATCACACAGGATGACGGGATTAGATGCACCGGCCTGGGGAGTATCGCACATGATGGGATTAGATACACCAGTCTGGGGAGTATCGCACATGATGGGATTAGATACACCGGTCTAAGGAGTGTCACACATGATGACCGGATTAGATACACCAGTGAAAGGCGTAACACACCAGTCTGGGGAGTATCGCATATCATGGAATTAGATACACCAGTATAAGGAGTATCACACATGATGATAGGATTAGATACACCAGTCTGGGGAGTATTGAACATAATGATGGGATTAGATACACCAGTGAAAGGTGTAATACACCACTCTGGGGGGTATAGCATATGACGGGATTAGAAACACCGGTCTAAAAAGTGTCACACATGATGGGATTAGATACACCAGTCTAAGGAGTATCGCACATGATGACGGAATTAGATACACCAGTGAAAGGTGTAATACACCAGTCTGGGGGGTATAGCATATGACGGGATTAGAAACACCGGTCTAAAAAGTGTCACACATGATGGGATTAGATACACCAGTCTAAGGAGTATCGCACATGATGACGGAATTAGATACACCAGTGAAAGGCGTAATACACCAGTCTGGGGGGTATCGCATATGATGGCATTAGATACACCGGTGTAAGGAGTATCACACATAATCACGGGATTTGATACACCCGTCTGGGGAGTATCGCACATGATGACGGGATTACATACACAAGTCTGGGGAGTATAGCACATGATGATGGGATTAGAAACACCAGTCTGGGGAGTATTGCACATAATGATAGGATTAGATACACCAGTCTAAGGAGTATCGCACATGATGACCGGAGTAGATACACCAGTGAAAGGCGTAACACACCAGTCTGGGGAATATCGTTTATGACGGAATTAGATACACCAGTATAAGGAGTATGGTACATGATGACGGGATTTGATACACTGGTCTGGGGAGTATCGCACATAATGATGGGATTAGATACACCAGTCTAAGGAGTATCGCATATGATGACAGAATTAGACACACCAGTGAAAGGTGTAATACACCAGTCTGTGGGGTATCGCATATGACGGGATTAGATACACCGGTCTAAGGCGTAATACACCAGTCTTGGGAGTATCACACTTGACGAGATTAGATACACTGGTCTAAGGAGTGTCACACATGATGGGATTAGATACACCAGTCTAAGGAGTATCATACATGATGACCGGATTAGATACACCAGTGAAAGGCGTAACACCAGTCTGGGGAATATCGCTTATGACGGAATTAGATACACCAGTATAAGGAGTATGGCACATGATGACGAGATTTCATACACCGGTCTGGGGAGTATGGCACATGATGACGGGGTTACATACACCAGTCTGGGGAGTATCGCACATGATGACGGGAATACATACACCAGTCTGGGGAGTATCACACAAGATGATGGGATTAGATACATCAGTCTGGGAAGAATCGCACATGATGGGATTAGATACATCAGTCTAAGGAGTATCGCTCATGATGACGGGATTAGATACATCAGTCTGGGAAGTATCACACATGATGGAATTAGATACACCGGTCTAAGGAGTATCGCACAGGATGACAGGATTAGATACACCAGTCTGGGGAGTAGCGCACATGACAGGATTAGATACACCAGTCTAAGGAGTATCACACATGATGGGATTAGATACACCAGTCTAAGGAGTATCGGACATGATGATGGAATAAGATACACCAGTCTGGGGAGTATCGCACATGACTGGATTAGGTACACCGATCTAAGGAGTATTGCACATGATGACAGGATTGGATATACCAGTCTAAAGCATAATACACCATTCTGTGGAGTATCGCATATGACGTGATTAGATACACTGGTATAAGGAGTATCGCACATGATGACCGGATTTGATATACCCGTCTGGGGAGTATCGCACATGATGATGGCAATAAATACACTGGTCTAAGGAGTAATACACCAGTCTGGGAAGTATAGCACGATTGGATTAGATACAACGGTCTAAGGAGTATCGCACATAATGACGGGATTACATACACAAGTCTGGGGAGTATTGCACATGATGATGGGATTAGAAACACCAGTCTGGGGAGTATTCCACATAATGATGGGATTAGATACACCAGTCTAAGGAGTATCGCATAAGATGACAGAATTAGATACACCAGTGAAAGGTGTAATACACCAGTCTGGGGGGTATCGCATATGACGGGATTAGAAACACCGGTCTAAGGCGTAATACACCAGTCTTGGGAGTATCACACTTGACAAGATTAGATACACCGGTCTAAGGAGTGTCACACATGATGGGATTAGATACACCAGTCTAAGGAGTATCGCATATGATGACCGGATTAGATACACCAGTGAAAGGCGTAACACACCAGTCTGGGGAGTATCGCTTATGACGGAATTAGATACACCAGTATAAGGAGTATGGCACATGATGACGGGATTTGATACACCGGTCTGGGGAGTATGGCACATGATGACGGGGTTACATACACCAGTCTGGGGAGTATCGCACATGATGACGGGATTACATACACCAGTCTGGGGAGTATCACACATGATGACGGGATTTGATACATCGGTCTGGGGAGTATCGCACAAGATGATGGGATTAGATACACCAGTCAGGGGAGTATCGCACATGATGACCGGATTAGATACACCAGTGAAAGGCGTAACACACCAGTCTGGGGAGTATCGCATATGATGGAATTAGATACACCAGTATAAGGAGTATGGCACATGATGATAGGATTAGATACACCAGTCTAAGGAGTATCACACATGATGACCGGATTAGATACACCAGTGAAAGGCGTAACACACCAGTCTGGGGAGTATCGCATATCATGGAATTAGATACACCAGTATAAGGAGTATCACACATGATGATAGGATTAGATACACCAGTCTGGGAAGTATTGCACATAATGATGGGATTAGATACACCAGTGAAAGGTGTAATACACCACTCTGGGGGGTATAGCATATGACGGGATTAGAAACACCGGTCTAAAAAGTGTCACACATGATGGGATTAGATACACCAGTCTAAGGAGTATCGCACATGATGACGGAATTAGATACACCAGTGAAAGGTGTAATACACCAGTCTGGGGGGTATAGCATATGACGGGATTAGAAACACCGGTCTAAAAAGTGTCACACATGATGGGATTAGATACACCAGTCTAAGGAGTATCGCACATGATGACGGAATTAGATACACCAGTGAAAGGCGTAATACACCAGTCTGGGGGGTATCGCATATGACGGCATTAGATACACCGGTGTAAGGAGTATCGCACATAATCACGGGATTTGATACACCCATCTGGGGAGTATCGCACATGATGACGGGATTACATACACAAGTCTGGGGAGTATAGCACATGATGATGGGATTAGAAACACCAGTCTGGGGAGTATTGCACATAATGATGGGATTAGATACACCAGTCTAAGGAGTATCTCACATGATGACCGGAGTAGATACACCAGTGAAAGGCGTAACACACCAGTCTGGGGAATATCGTTTATGACGGAATTAGATACACCAGTATAAGGAGTATGGTACATGATGACGGGATTTGATACACTGGTCTGGGGAGTATCGCACATAATGATGGGATTAGATACACCAGTCTAAGGAGTATCGCATATGATGACAGAATTAGACACACCAGTGAAAGGTGTAATACACCAGTCTGTGGGGTATCGCATATGACGGGATTAGATACACCGGTCTAAGGCGTAATACACCAGTCTTGGGAGTATCACACTTGACGAGATTAGATACACTGGTCTAAGGAGTGTCACACATGATGGGATTAGATACACCAGTCTAAGGAGTATCATACATGATGACCGGATTAGATACACCAGTGAAAGGCGTAACACCAGTCTGGGGAATATCGCTTATGACGGAATTAGATACACCAGTATAAGGAGTATGGCACATGATGACGAGATTTCATACACCGGTCTGGGGAGTATGGCACATGATGACGGGGTTACATACACCAGTCTGGGGAGTATCGCACATGATGACGGGAATACATACACCAGTCTGGGGAGTATCACACAAGATGATGGGATTAGATACATCAGTCTGGGGAGTATCGCACATGATGGGATTAGATACATCAGTCTAAGGAGTATCGCACATGATGACGGGATTAGATACATCAGTCTGGGAAGTATCACACATGATGGAATTAGATACACCGGTCTAAGGAGTATCGCACAGGATGACAGGATTAGATACACCAGTCTGGGGAGTAGCGCACATGACAGGATTAGATACACCAGTCTAAGGAGTATCACACATGATGGGATTAGATACACCAGTCTAAGGAGTATCGGACATGATGATGGAATAAGATACACCAGTCTGGGGAGTATCGCACATGACTGGATTAGGTACACCGATCTAAGGAGTATTGCACATGATGACAGGATTGGATATACCAGTCTAAAGCATAATACACCATTCTGTGGAGTATCGCATATGACATGATTAGATACACTGGTATAAGGAGTATCGCACATGATGACCGGATTTGATATACCCGTCTGGGGAGTATCGCACATGATGATGGCAATAAATACACTGGTCTAAGGAGTAATACACCAGTCTGGGAAGTATAGCACGATTGGATTAGATACAACGGTCTAAGGAGTATCGCACATAATGACGGGATTACATACACAAGTCTGGGGAGTATTGCACATGATGATGGGATTAGAAACACCAGTCTGGGGAGTATTGCACATAATGATGGGATTAGATACACCAGTCTAAGGAGTATCGCATATGATGACAGAATTAGATACACCAGTGAAAGGTGTAATACACCAGTCTGGGGGGTATCGCATATGACGGAATTAGGTACACCGGTCTAAGACGTAATACACCAGTCTTGGGAGTATCACACTTGACAAGATTAGATACACCGGTCTAAGGAGTGTCACACATGATGGGATTAGATACACCAGTCTAAGGAGTATCGCACATGATGACCGGATTAGATACACCAGTGAAAGGCGTAACACACCAGTCTGGGGAGTATCGCTTATGACGGAATTAGATACACCAGTATAAGGAGTATGGCACATGATGACGGGATTTGATACACCGGTCTGGGGAGTATGGCACATGATGACGGGGTTACATACACCAGTCTGGGGAGTATCGCACATGATGACGGGATTACATACACCAGTCTGGGGAGTATCACACATGATGACGGGATTTGATACATCGGTCTGGGGAGTATCGCACAAGATGATGGGATTAGATACACCAGTCAGGGGAGTATCGCACATGATGACCGGATTAGATACACCAGTGAAAGGCGTAACACACCAGTCTGGGGAGTATCTCATATGATGGAATTAGATACACCAGTATAAGGAGTATGGCACATGATAATAGGATTAGATACACCAGTCTAAGGAGTATCACACATGATGACCGGATTAGATACACCAGTGAAAGGCATAACACACCAGTCTGGGGAGTATCGCATATCATGGAATTAGATACACCAGTATAAAGAGTATCACACATGATGATAGGATTAGATACACCAGTCTGGGGAGTATTGCACATAATGATGGGATTAGATACACCAGTGAAAGGTGTAATACACCACTCTGGGGGGTATAGCATATGACGGGATTAGAAACACCGGTCTAAAAAGTGTCACACATGATGGGATTAGATACACCAGTCTAAGGAGTATCGCACATGATGACGGAATTAGATGCACCAGTGAAAGGTGTAATACACCAGTCTGGGGGGTATAGCATATGACGGGATTAGAAACACCGGTCTAAAAAGTGTCACACATGATGGGATTAGATACACCAGTCTAAGGAGTATCGCACATGATGACGGAATTAGATACACCAGTGAAAGGCGTAATACACCAGTCTGGGGGGTATCGCATATGACGGCATTAGATACACCGGTGTAAGGAATATCGCACATAATCACGGGATTTGATACACCCATCTGGGGAGTATCGCACATGATGACGGGATTACATACACAAGTCTGGGGAGTATAGCACATGATGATGGGATTAGAAACACCAGTCTGAGGAGTATTGCACATAATGATGGGATTAGATACACCAGTCTAAGGAGTATCTCACATGATGACCGGAGTAGATACACCAGTGAAAGGCGTAACACACCAGTCTGGGGAATATCGTTTATGACGGAATTAGATACACCAGTATAAGGAGTATGGTACATGATGACGGGATTTGATACACTGGTCTGGGGAGTATCGCACATAATGATGGGTTTAGATACACCAGTCTAAGGAGTATCGCATATGATGACAGAATTAGACACACCAGTGAAAGGTGTAATACACCAGTCTGTGGGGTATCGCATATGACGGGATTAGATACACCGGTCTAAGGCATAATACACCAGTCTTGGGAGTATCACACTTGACGAGATTAGATACACTGGTCTAAGGAGTGTCACACATGATGGGATTAGATACACCAGTCTAAGGAGTATCATACATGATGACCGGATTAGATACACCAGTGAAAGGCGTAACACCAGTCTGGGGAATATCGCTTATGACGGAATTAGATACACCAGTATAAGGAGTATGGCACATGATGACGAGATTTCATACACCGGTCTGGGGAGTATGGCACATGATGACGGGGTTACATACACCAGTCTGGGGAGTATCGCACATGATGACGGGAATACATACACCAGTCTGGGGAGTATCACACAAGATGATGGGATTAGATACATCAGTCTGGGGAGTATCGCACATGATGGGATTAGATACATCAGTCTAAGGAGTATCGCACATGATGACGGGATTAGATACATCAGTCTGGGAAGTATCACACATGATGGAATTAGATACACCGGTCTAAGGAGTATCGCACAGGATGACAGGATTAGATACACCAGTCTGGGGAGTAGCGCACATGACAGGATTAGATACACCAGTCTAAGGAGTATCACACATGATGGGATTAGATACACCAGTCTAAGGAGTATCGGACATGATGATGGAATAAGATACACCAGTCTGGGGAGTATCGCACATGACTGGATTAGGTACACCGATCTAAGGAGTATTGCACATGATGACAGGATTGGATATACCAGTCTAAAGCATAATACACCATTCTGTGGAGTATCGCATATGACGTGATTAGATACACTGGTATAAGGAGTATCGCACATGATGACCGGATTTGATATACCCGTCTGGGGAGTATCGCACATGATGATGGCAATAAATACACTGGTCTAAGGAGTAATACACCAGTCTGGGAAGTATAGCACGATTGGATTAGATACAACGGTCTAAGGAGTATCGCACATAATGACGGGATTACATACACAAGTCTGGGGAGTATTGCACATGATGATGGGATTAGAAACACCAGTCTGGGGAGTATTGCACATAATGATGGGATTAGATACACCAGTCTAAGGAGTATCGCATATGATGACAGAATTAGATACACCAGTGAAAGGTGTAATACACCAGTCTGGGGGGTATCGCATATGACGGAATTAGGTACACCGGTCTAAGACGTAATACACCAGTCTTGGGAGAATCACACTTGACAAGATTAGATACACCGGTCTAAGGAGTGTTACACATGATGGGATTAGATACACCAGTCTAAGGAGTATCGCACATGATGACCGGATTAGATACAGCAGTGAAAGGCGTAACACACCAGTCTGGGGAATATCGTTTATGACGGAATTAGATACACCAGTATAAGGAGTATGGTACATGATGACGGGATTTGATACACTGGTCTGGGGAGTATGGCACATGATGACGGGGTTACATACACTAGTCTGGGGAGTATCGCACATGAAGACGGTATTACATACACCAGTCTGGGGAGTATCACACATGATGACGGGATTTGATACATCGGTCTGGGGAGTATCGCACATAATGATGGGATTAGATACACCAGTCGAAGGAGTATCGCATATGATGACAGAATTAGATACACCAGAGAAAGGTGTAATACACCAGTCTGGGGGTATAGCATATGACGGGATTAGATACACCGGTCTAAGGCATAATACACCAGTCTTGGGAGTATCACACTTGACGAGATTAGATACACCGGTCTAAGGAGTGTCACACATGATGGGATTAGATACACCAGTCTAAGGAGTATCATACATGATGACCGGATTAGATACACCAGTGAAAGGCGTAACACCAGTCTGGGGAATATCGCTTATGACGGAATTAGATACACCAGTATAAGGAGTATGGCACATGATGACGAGATTTCATACACCGGTCTGGGGAGTATGGCACATGATGACGGGATTAGATACATCAGTCTGGGAAGTATCACACATGATGGAATTAGATACACCGGTCTAAGGAGTATCGCACAGGATGACAGGATTAGATACACCAGTCTGGGGAGTAGCGCACATGACAGGATTAGATACACCAGTCTAAGGAGTATCACACATGATGGGATTAGATACACCAGTCTAAGGAGTATCGGACATGATGATGGAATAAGATACACCAGTCTGGGGAGTATCGCACATGACTGGATTAGGTACACCGATCTAAGGAGTATTGCACATGATGACAGGATTGGATATATCAGTCTAAAGCATAATACACCATTCTGTGGAGTATCGCATATGACGTGATTAGCTACACTGGTATAAGGAGTATCGCACATGATGACGGGATTTGATACACCCGTCTGGGGAGTATCGCACATGATGATGGCAATAAAAACACTGGTCTAAGGAGTAATACACCAGTCTAGGAAGTATAGCACAATTGGATTAGATACAACGGTCTAAGGAATATCGCACATGATGACGGGATTAGATACACCAGTCTGGGGAGTAATGCACATAATGATGGGATTAGATACACCAGTCTAAGAAGTATCGCATATGATGACGGAATTAGATACACCAGTGAAAGGCGCAATACACCAGTCTGGGGGGTCTCGCATATGACGGGATTAGATACACCGGTGTAAGGAGTATCGCACATAACGACGGGATTACATACACATATAGTTACATAGTTACATAGTTTATAAGGCCGAAAAAAGACAAGCGTCCATCCAGTTCAGCCTATTTCTTGTGCACTGCAGCTATTCCGCAGCGTTGATCCAGGGGAACGCAAAAAAAAACAAAACAAAACAAAACAAAAAAAACATGCGGTATAGGCCAATTGACATCATTGAGGAAAAAATTCACTTCCCGACACCAATCTGGATTAATTAACTATCACTAAGCATAAGATGTAATTTTATTGTTCTCAAGAAAGGCGTCCAGGCCTCTCTTGAACTCATTAAGTGAGTTGGACATCAACTCACAAGTCTGGAGAGTATCGCACATGATGATGGGATTAAATACACCAGTCTGGGGAGTATCACACAGGATGACGGGATTAGATACACCGGCCTGGGGAGTATCGCACATGATGGGATTAGATACACCAGTCTGGGGAGTATCGCACATGATGGGATTAGATACACCGGTCTAAGGAGTGTCACACATGATGACCGGATTAGATACACCAGTGAAAGGCGTAACACACCAGTCTGGGGAGTATCGCATATGATGGAATTAGATACACCAGTATAAGGAGTATCACACATGATGATAGAATTAGATACACCAGTCTGGGGAGTATTGCACATAATGATGGGATTAGATACACCAGTGAAAGGTGTAATACACCACTCTGGGGGGTATAGCATATGACGGGATTAGAAACACCGATCTAAAAAGTGTCACACATGATGGGATTAGATACACCAGTCTAAGGAGTATCGCACATGATGACGGAATTAGATACACCAGTGAAAGGTGTAATACACCAGTCTGGGGGGTATAGCATATGACGGGATTAGAAACACCGGTCTAAAAAGTGTCACACATGATGGGATTAGATACACCAGTCTAAGGAGTATCGCACATGATGACGGAATTAGATACACCAGTGAAAGGCGTAATACACCAGTCTGGGGGGTATCGCATATGACGGCATTAGATACACCGGTGTAAGGAGTATCACACATAATCACGGGATTTGATACACCCGTCTGGGGAGTATCGCACATGATGATGGCAATAAAAACACTGGTCTAAGGAGTAATACACCAGTCTGGGAAGTATAGCACAATTGGATTAGATACAAAGGTCTAAGGAATATCGCACATGATGACGGGATTAGATACACCAGTCTGGGGAGTAATGCACATAATGATGGGATTAGATACACCAGTCTAAGGAGTATCGCACATGATGACCAGAGTAGATACACCAGTGAAAGGCGTAACACACCAGTCTGGGGAATATCGTTTATGACGGAATTAGATACACCAGTATAAGGAGTATGGTACATGATGACGGGATTTGATACACTGGTCTGGGGAGTATCGCACATAATGATGGGATTAGATACACCAGTCTAAGGAGTATCGCATATGATGACAGAATTAGACACACCAGTGAAAGGTGTAATACACCAGTCTGTGGGGTATCGCATATGACGGGATTAGATACACCGGTCTAAGGCGTAATACACCAGTCTTGGGAGTATCACACTTGACGAGATTAGATACACTGGTCTAAGGAGTGTCACACATGATGGGATTAGATACACCAGTCTAAGGAGTATCATACATGATGACCGGATTAGATACACCAGTGAAAGGCGTAACACCAGTCTGGGGAATATCGCTTATGACGGAATTAGATACACCAGTATAAGGAGTATGGCACATGATGACGGGATTTGATACACCGGTCTGGGGAGTATGGCACATGATGACGGGGTTACATACACCAGTCTGGGGAGTATCGCACATGATGACGGGATTACATACACCAGTCTGGGGAGTATCACACATGATGACGGGATTTGATACATCGGTCTGGGGAGTATCGCACAAGATGATAGGATTAGATACACCAGTCAGGGGAGTATCGCACATGATGACCGGATTAGATACACCAGTGAAAGGCGTAACACACCAATCTGGGGAGTATCGCATATGATGGAATTAGATACACCAGTATAAGGAGTATGGCACATGATGATAGGATTAGATACACCAGTCTAAGGAGTATCGCATATGATGACGGAATTAGATACACCAGTGAAAGGTGTAATACACCAGTCTGGGGGGTATAGCATATGACGGGATTAGAAACACCGGTCTAAGGAGTGTCACACATGATGGGATTAGATACACCAGTCTAAGGAGTATCACACATGATGACCGGATTAGATACACCAGTGAAAGGCGTAACACACCAGTCTGGGGAGTATCGCTTATGACGGAATTAGATACACCAGTATAAGGAGTATGGCACATGATGACGGGATTTGATAAACCGATCTGGGGAGTATGGCACATGATGACGGGGTTACATACACCAGTCTGGGGATTATCGCACATGATGACGGGATTACATACACCAGTCTGGGGAGTATCACACATGATGATGGGATTTGATACATCGGTCTGGAGAGTATCGCACAAGATGATGGGATTAGATACACCAGTCTCGGGAGTATCGCACATGATGGGATTAGATACACCAGTCTAAGGAGTATCGCACATGATGACGGGAATAGATACATCGGTCTGGGGAGTATCGCACATAATGGGATTAGATACACCAGTCTGGGGAATATCGTACATGATAACTGAATTAGATACACCAGTCTAAGGAGTATCGCACATGATGACGGTATTGGATACACCAGTCTGGGGAGAATTGCACATGATGACGGGATTAGATACACCGGTCTAAGGCATAATACACCAGTCTTGGGAGTATCACACTTGGCGAGATTAGATACACCGGTCTAAGGAGTGTCACACATGATGGGATTAGATACACCAGTCTAAGGAGTATCGCACATGATGACCGGATTAGATACACCAGTGAAAGGCGTAACACACCAGTCTGGGGAGTATTGCATATGATGGAATTAGATACACCAGTATAAGGAGTATCGCACATGATGGCCGGATTTGATACACCGGTCTGGGGAGTATCGCACATGATGACGGGATTACATACACCAGTCTGGGGAGTATCGCACATGATGATGGGATTAGATACACCAGTCTGGGGAGTATTGCACATAATGATGGGATTAGATACACCAGTGTAAGGAGTATCGCATATGATGACGGAATTATATACACCAGCGAAAGGTGTAATACACCAGTCTGGGGGGTATCGCATATGACGGGATTAGATACACTGGTGTAAGGAGTATCGCACATAATGACGGGATTTGATACACCCGTCTGGGGAGTATCGCACATGATGATGGAAATAAATACACTGGTCTAAGGAGTAATACACCAGTCTGGAAAGTATAGCACGATTGGATTAGATACAACGGTCTAAGGAATATCACACATGATGACGGGATTAGATACACCAGTCTGGGGAGTATCGCACATGATGACGGAATTAGATACATCGGTCTGGGGAGTATCGCACAAGATGATGGGACTAGATACACCAGTCTAAGGAGTATCGCACATGATGACAAGATTAGATACATCGGTCTGGGGAGTATCGTACATGATAATGGGATTAGATACACCAGTCTGGGAAGTATCACACATGATAACTGAAATAGATACACCAGTCTGGGGAGTATTGCACATGATGACGGGATTAGATACATCGGTCTAGGGTGTATCACAAATGATGTTGAGATTAAATACACCAGTATGGGGAGTATAACAAAGGATGACGGGATTAGATACACCTGTCTCGGGAGTATCGCACATTATGGGATTAGATACACCAGTCTAAGGAGTATCGCACATGATGACGGTATTTCTATACACCAGTCTGGGGAGAATTGCACATGATGAAGGGATTAGATACACCGGTCTAAGGCGTAATACACCAGTCTTGTGAGTATCACACTTGACGAGATTAGATACACCGGTCTAAGGAGTGTCACACATGATGGGATTAGATACACCAGTCTAAGGAGTATCGCACATGATGACCGGATTAGATACACCAGTGAAAGGCGTAACACACCAGTCTGGGGAGTATTGCATATGATGGAATTAGATACACCAGTATAAGGAGTATCGCACATGATGGCCGGATTTGATACACCGGTCTGGGGAGTATCGCACATGATGACGGGATTACATACACCAGTCTGGGGAGTATCGCACATGATGATGGGATTAGATACACCAGTCTGGGGAGTATCGCACATGATGATGGGATTAGATACACCAGTCTAAGCAGTATCTCATATGATGACGGAATTAGATACACCAGTGAAAGGCGTAATACACCAGTCTGGGGGGTATCGCATATGACGGGATTAGATACACCGGTCTAAGGAGTATCGCACATAATGACGGGATTTGATACACCCGTCTGGGGAGTATCGCACATGATGATGGAAATAAATACACTGGTCAAAGGAGTAATACACCAGTCTGGGAAGTATAGCACGATTGGATTAGATACAACGGTCTAAGGAGTATCGCACATAATGACGGGATTTGATACACCCGTCTGGGGAGTATCGCACATGATGACGGAATTAGATACATCGGTCTGGGGAGTATCGCACAAGATGATGGGATTAGATACACCAGTCTAAGGAGTATCGCACATGATGACAGGATTAGATACATCGGTCTGGGGAGTATCGTACATGATAATGGGATTAGATACACCAGTCTGGGGAGTATCACACATGATAACAATTAGATACACCAGTCTGGGGAGTATTGCACATGATGACGGGATTAGATACATCGGTCTAGGGTGTATCGCAAATGATGTTGAGATTAAATACACCAGTATGGGGAGTATCACACAGGATGACGGGATTAGATACACCTGTCTGGGGAGAATTGCACATGATGAAGGGATTAGATACACCGGTCTAAGGCGTAATACACCAGTCTTGGGAGTATCACACTTGACGAGATTAGATACACCGGTCTAAGGAGTGTCACACATGATGGGATTAGATACACCAGTCTAAGGAGTATCGCACATGATGACCGGATTAGATACATCAGTGAAAGGCGTAACACACCAGTCTGGGGAGTATCAAATATAACGGAATTAGATACACCAGTATAAGGAGTATCGCACATGATGACTGGATTTGATACACCGGTCTGGGGAATATCGCACATGATGATGGGAATAAATACACTGGTCTAAGGAGTAATACACCAGTCTGGGAAGTATAGCACGATTGGATTAGATACAATGGTCTAAGGAATATCGCAGATGATGACAAGATTAGATACACTGGTCTGGGGTGTAATACACCAGTCTGGGGAGTATTGCACATGATGACGGAATTAGATACATCAGTCTGGGGAGTATCGCAGAAGATGATAGGATTAGATACACCAGTATGAGGAGTAGCACACATAATGGGAATAGATACACCAGTCTAAGGAGTATCGCACATGATAATGGGATTAGATACCCCAGTCTAAGGTGTAATACACCAGTTTTGGGAGTATCACATTTGACAAGATTAGATACACCGGCCTAAGGAGTATCGCACATGATAGGATTAGATACACCGGTCTGGGGAGTATCGCACATGATTACGGGATTAGGTACATCAGTCTGGGGAGTATTGCACATGATGGGATTTCATACACCGGTTTAAGGCGTAATACACCAGTCTGGGGAGTATCACACATGATGGGATTAGATAAACCGGTCTAAGGAGTATCGCACAGGATGACAAGATTAGATACACTGGTCTGGGGAGTAGCGCACGTGACAGGATTAGATACACCAGTCTAAGGAGTATCTCACATGATGGGATTAGATACACCATTCTAAGGAGTATCGCATATGATGACGGAATTAGATACATCAGTCTTGGGAGTATCGGACATGACGATGGAATAAGATACACCAGTCTGGGGAGTATCGCACATGACGGGATTAAGTACACCGGTCTAAGGAGTATTGCACATGACGACGGGATTAGATACACCAGTGAAAGGCGTAATACACCAGTCTGGGGGGTATCGCATATGACGGGATTAGATACACCGGTATAAGGAGCATCGCACATGATCACGGAATTAGATACACCGTTTTAAGGTGTATCGCACATGATGACAGGATTGGATACACCAGTCTAAAGCGTAATACACCATTCTGTGCAGTATGACACATGACGGGATTATTTACACTGGTATAAGGAGTTTCGCACATGATGATGGGATTAGATACACCAGTCTGGGGAGTATTGCACATGACGGGATTAGATACACCGGTCTAAGGCGTAATATACCAGTCTTGGGAGTATCACACTTGACGAGATTCGATACACCAGCCTAAGGTGTATCACACATGATGATGGGATTAGATACACCGGTCTGGGGAGTATCGCACATGATTATGGGATTAGATACACCAGTCTGTGGAGTATTGCACATGATGATGGGATTAGATACACCAGTTTAAGGCGTAATACATCAGTCTGGGGAGTATCACACATGATGAGATTAGATACACCGGTCTAAGGAGCATCACACATGATGATGGGATTAGATACACCGGTCTGGGGAGTATCGAACATCATGACGGAATATTTGATCATGTTTAAGACATGTGATTGCCAATATGCGGGTTGTACCTCCAACTCCTTGAAAGTTAGAATTAGATGCTAAATGTTCTGCGGCAACTAATCATTTTTCCACCGAACATAATGGGATTATTTCCTCTTGTGTGGTTACAGGGATAGTATTTCTTAAAAAGTCTCTTAGGGGCCAGAATCACCATAGGAAATTATTACACAGAGAATCCTGGTGGATCTATGAACTAAATACTAGGTTTCCTCTGGGTATGAACTTGAGACATGATCTTATCTAGCATTACGAATATTTTTTTTTTCTTTTATTGTATTTTGCTTCACCATTGTTTTTATTGCTAACACAAGTGTTTCTTTTAAAAAAAAAAATCCTGTTCAGGATTGGTGATGCTTGATCACGTATTTAGTCAGTATATGACTTAATACGCCGAACAACACGTTTTCAATGCATTTTCATTAAAAGTGTTTTTAAGAAGCAGGAATTACTTCTTTCTACTGGTATTTCTCCCTGTGACACTGCTTTTTTATGGGCGTGGAACTTCTGAGATGGGTGAGCTGACTTTTTCTATATATTTTTCCTAAAAATTTGGGGTGCAGGCAATTATCTTCTTAAGTCACATGCTAAGTGAAAGGAAGTCCACCTGTGTGCAATCTAAGTGTCATATTGTCTGTCAGTATATACACACCTTTTCTGAAAGGCCACAGAGGCTCCAACAACATCAAGCAAGAAGCATCACTAACCAAACAACACTATGAAGACTATGGAGCTCACACAGAGGCAAAGTTGTTGAGAAGTACAAGTCAGGGTTGAGTTATAAAAGAAATATCCCAATCTCTGATGACCTCTGGAGCACTATCAAATATAGTATCTTCAAAGCGCATGATACAAGATCCTGCCAAGAGGGGGCCGCCCAGCAAAACTCTCAATCCGGGCAAGGAGGGCATTAATCAGAGAGGCAGCACAGAGACCAAAAGTAACTCTGAAGGAGCTGCTGAGTTCCCAAGCAGAGTATCTGCCCATACGACCACTATAAGCTGTATGTGAGGAGCTAGCCTTGTTCTAAAGACTATTAAACCAATGCACATGGAGCAATGTCCACGGCTCTGAGACGTAGACTTTTTCCAGCACGGAGCACCGGTTATGTCGATCTTATTATTGTCTTTTATTAGAGATTTCCTGGCTGTGTTCTATTAATGTTCTGCTTGCTCGTCAGTTTATGCGCACTAATTTCACTTATAAAGTGTCCAACATTCCTTTAATCTCGTTAGTATCTCAGGGGACCTTAAAGGGGTTGTCCACTACTTTATATCGCTCCCACCATGTATCCCCCCGGCGCCCCTAAGACTTATTGTAAATACCTTCTGTTGCTGATAATGCCTGTGAGCGACACTATCACTGGCCGCTCACAGGCTTCACGTGACCCATCTGCTGATATCGCGACAAGTGCTGGCAGCAGCCGGGGGTCTTGAGGCTGAGTTTTGCCTCACTTGTTGTGACGTCAGAGCGGGGTCAAGTGATGCCTGTGAGCGGCCGATAGCGCCGCTCACAGGCATTATCAGCAACAGAAGGTACTTACAACAAGTCTTAGGTGGCCTGGGGGGATACATTGGGGGGGGGATAAAGTACTGGACATCTTCTTTAAGCCATTGTTCTCTCAGCCACTAGGCCCATTGTGTGCATGGGGATAGTAGTCTCAGAGGAGCAGTCATCGCAGGGGGTCTCACATGTAGTCACCAGTGATGGGCTTCTGGAAGATTTTTCATTCTTGCAGCTAAAAAGCAAATGTCTGAAGGGAAGAGGTGGAACACTTCTGCCCATTCAGGGGGCTGATCCCAGGGAGGTAAAAAAGAGAAGCCACATGTTTTAGTCAGAGAGTTGGTAGAATGACATCGAAGGGAGCGGATCTAGGCTAAGATCCTGTATTGAAGGTCTATGGAGTTTTGGAGATCAGTTACCTACTGGACTGCATAAACATGTTACAGTTGTGGGATCTGTCATTTGGATTTAAACTCTTTTAAAGGACTGTTGCCACTGGATACCTGTGCTTCCATCGTTTTATCGGTCTTCTAGAGGATCGTGGAATGTGAATACAGACCATACTGGCTGGGAATACGAAATCTCTGGGACAACCAAAAGTTGGGAGAAAGTGAGTATCGCCTGGAACAAAGGCAATGGAATTACCGTCCCAGTGAGGGGATCTTGTTGACAGAGACATTTGTATTTTGGCCATTTACCTGGAGGAGTTGTAAAACCTTGATGTAAGGAATAAAATAATGTTGCATTGTTAACCTGCCTAGGTGATTATTTACAATCCACAACTTCAGATCTTCACACTGTAAGCTCCATAGACGTGGCGATTATGGAAAAGTGGCCAGAAAAAAAAAGCATTTACTTGCAAACAAAAACTGTAAGGCTCATTTTGAGTTTGACAAAAGACATGTGGAAGAATCCTCAAATGTATGGAGGAAGGTGCTGGTTTAGATGAGACCAAAACTGAACTTTTTGGCCCACAATGTAAATGCTATGTCTAGGGCCAAACCAACACAGCTCATCACCCCTAGAACACCATCCCCACAGTGAAGCATGGTGGTGGCAGCATTATGCTGTGGGGATGTTTTTACGCAGCAGAGAAAGGGCAAATGGTCCGAGTTGAGAAGATGGATGGTGTGAAATATTCTTGAGCAAAAACTGTTTAATTCTGTCAGTGATTTGAGGTTCACAGACAATGACAAGGCAATGGTCCAAAGCTTACTGCTCAAGTAACACTTGAGTGGATTAAGGGAAAATGTGTATGTGTTTTGGGGTGGCCTATTCAAAGCCCACACCTTAATTCAATTGAGAATCTGTAGTCGGACTTGAAGATTCCTGTTCACCAGAGGAAACTATCTATCTAACTTGAAGGAGCTAAAGCAGTTTTTCCTTGAGGAATGTGCAAAAATCCAAGTGGCCAGTTGTGGAAAGCTCATATAGTCTTATCCAAAGCGATTTGCAGCTGTGATTGCCACAAAAGGAGGCTCTACAAAGTACTTTCTTTAGGGAAGTGAATAGTTATGCATATTAAAATTTTTAGTTACTTTGTCCTATTTGTTGTTTGCTTGACAAAACAAAAATCAAATGTTCAGTTGTAGACATATTCCTTAAATGAACTGATGCAAGCCCTCAATAAAGATAAACTGTGAAATTCAAGTTTGTGAAGTAGCAAAACACACGGAAAATGCCAAGAGGGTACTTTTGCAAGCCACTGTATATGCCTCCCAACCTTCCCCAGTGATGTCTATGCCCCTAAGCTTTACTTAGTGATGTATATGTCCCCCAACCCTCCTAGTGATGGTCTATGACCCCTAGCCCTCCCAAGTGATATATATGCCTCCCATCTTTACCCAGTGATGTCTATGCCCACCAGCTCATTCCAGTGATGTATATGCCACCAGCCCTCCTCAGTGATGTACAGTGGATTGCAAATGTATTCAACCCCCTTTGCATTTTTCGTGCTTTGCTACCTCACAGCATGGAATTTCTCTGTTTTTTGAGGGTTTGCATCAGTTCATGTAAAGAACATGCTTACAACTGTGAACATTTATTTTTCTTTTTATTGTGAAGCAAACAACAAATAGGACAAACTTTTTGAAAAACTTCAGTATGCATAACTATTCACCCCCCTAAAGTCAGTACTTTGTAAAGCTACATTTTGCAGCAATTACAGCTGCATGCCACTTTGGATAAGTGCCTATGAGCTTTCCACATCTTGCCACTAGAATTTTTGCCCATTCCTCAAGCATAACTACTTCAGATCCTTCAAGTTAGATAGATTTTCCTTGTGAACAGCAATCTTCAAGGTAGACTACAGATTCTCAATTGGATTAAGATCAAAAACATTTACACATTTTCCCTTAAACCACTCAAATGTTGCTTTAGAAGTATGCTTTGGGTCATTGCCTTGTTCGAAGGGGAACCTCCGTCCCAGTCTCAAATCAGTGACATACAAACAGGTTTTGCTTAAGAATATCTATGTATTTTGCACCATCCATCTTCCCCTTGACTCGGACCATTTTCCCTCTCCCTGCTGCTGAAAAACATCCCCACATCATGCTGCTGCCACCAGCATGTTTCACTGTGGGGGTGATGTTCTTGGGGTGATGAGCTGTGTTAGTTTGGCACCAGACCTAGCGTTTACCTTGTTGGCTACAAAGTTCAATTTTGGCCTCCTCTGACCAAAATACCTCCTTGTATACATTTGGGGAATCTACCACGTCTTTTGGAAAGCTTAAAATGAGTCTGCCCATTGTTCCATAAATGCAAGGCTCATTGTGGTCATATGGCCAGATAGGAAAGGGATATTCAGCAAAATGATCTCCAATAAAAAAACCATATTTATTGCAATGACTAAGGATTAATATCCAAAACGCGTCTGCTACTGAACTGTTCTCCCATGCTTGAGATGGCTGCGACCTAAAACTGCATCTTGGCGATATGGAATATTTTAAATGAATTAATAAATATGGTTTTTATTGGAGATCGTTTTGCTGGATATCCCTTTCCTGCTGATCATTCCTCTACGTGACTCAGTGGATCCGTGCATATGGTCTAATAGAGGATGAGCTGACTTCTTTTTTCTACCTCCTTTCATATGGCCAGATACTCCATTCTCTGTTTGGGAACTCTGCAGCTCCTTCAGGATTGCCTTTGCCCTCTGTGCTGCCTCTCTGATTAATGCCCTCTCCGTCCAGGCTGAGAGTTTTGTCAGGCAGACCTCTCTTGGCAGGTTTGTTCTGATACAAATTTCTTTCCACTTGATGGTAATGGATTTGATGGTGCTCCGGGGTCATCAGAGATAGTGACATATTTTTTTTTTTTTTATAACCCAACCATGACATGTACTTCTCAACAACTTTGTCCCTGACTTACTTGGATATCTATTAGGAGTTTTTCATGGTGTTGTTTGGTTAGTGGTGCCTTTTGCTTAATGGTGTTGCAGCTTCTGTGGCCTTTCAGAAAAGGTGTGCATATATACTGACAGATCATGTGACCCTTAGGCTATGTGCCCACGATGCAGAAATGCTCAGGATTTTTCCTGCCAGGGACATGCGGATGTGAAGCGTTTTCACATGCATTTCTAAATGCGGGTTGACAAGCGCTTTCCAAGCGTTTTTAGCATCACTTGGAAAGTGCTTGTCAACTTGGTCACACTATATAAATCCATGCAAACGGCATGGATTTATATAGTGTGACCGTAAGAATGTTAAAAAATAAATCTATACTTAACTTCTGATGGCCCCCGCAGTCTTGCTTCGCTAAGTCTTGGTTGCGGGCAGATCGCGGTACACTGCACTAGGACCTGCCGTCACATGACTATGACGTCAGCGTAGGTCCTTCAGTCCATCGCGAGCTGCCGGCAAAGGAGGACAAGCACTGCAGGGGCCGTCAGAAGGTAAATAGAATATGTATTTTTTATTTTATTCTTTTTTTACAGGTACAATGGTACCCAGGTCTGGAGCAGAATCTCCTCTCCTCCAGACCTTGGTACCATCCGCACATTGAACCGCGTGATATCCGCTTGTGCAGATGCAGTGATGCGGATGTCACGCGGTCCAATGCAAGTCAATGTCGGTGATTACGCTGCGTGTCCGCAAAATTAATGGACATGCTGCGGACTTTTGAGCGCAGCACAAACGCTGCGTAAAAATCCGCAGCATGGGCATTGACATTGCGGCTTGTCATTGGGGACCATGGGGGGCGGATTACCAAGCGTTTAAGCTACGTAAATTCCACAGCATAAACGCTTGAAAAACGCATAGTGGGCAAGCAGCCTTAGATTGCTCACTTCCTTTCACTAAGCATGTGACTTATGAAGTTAAAGGGAACCTGTCACTAGTTTTGTCCTATATGAATCTTAAACTATCCCTTTATGCAGCACTTCATAAATGCTTATACAAGCCGCTGACTCCCCCTGTAGACCCGCCAAAACCCTTTTTAAATTCTACTGCGCTGCATGGTAATCCTTTTGGTCGGGTCCGATGGGCGATTTTTTGGGCCTCTCCATCCCTCCTCCCGGCTGCTGCTCGCCATCCTCCTTCTTTAATCGATGTGGACGACGCCTCACGTCATCCATACTGCTGGAAGAAATCTTGCGCCTGCAAATAGAAATCGCGGTTCGCGCCTGCGCAGTATGCTTTGCCCTACTGCGGTCGCATGTGCACTTATGCGTTCAGCTGTGACCACAGTAGGATAAAGCATTGAGCACAGGCGCGAACCACGATTTCTGTGAGTGCAGGCATATACATGAATGTGGAGGCATAGACATCACTGAGGGGCATAGCCATCACTGGTGGGTGCTGGGGGCCTAGACTTCATTGGGGGGCAGAGACATCAATGAGGGGGGGGCTGGGAGTCATATGAATCACTGGGGTATATGTATATGCACACCAGCCCTCCCTAATGATGTCTATGCTCTCCAGGCCCCCTCCCCCCAGTGATGTATTTGCCCCCAGTGATGTATATGCTTCCCAGCCCTCCCCAGTGATTTATATGCCTCCCAGCCCTTAACAGTGATGCCAATGGAGAGGAGATTCTACGGTAATGCAGCACTTTGTCTTGCAACTTTCAAAGTCTCTCTCTACTC
Source organism: Phyllobates terribilis (assembly GCF_046119375.1). Lineage (NCBI taxonomy): Eukaryota > Metazoa > Chordata > Amphibia > Anura > Dendrobatidae > Phyllobates > Phyllobates terribilis. The sequence goes on from NW_027363502.1 coordinate 540,776, forward strand.
CCTCGTGGCTTTTTATTTTTGTAAAACACTTTCTCAACTAGTCTCTTACTTTATTTTCTATAAACCATGCAGGGCCATGTGTGAGTGAAGGAAATATCATACACTTTATTAAGAATCAGATTCTTAATTTTTCACAGTCAAGTTGTAACAGTTGTTCAAACTGCACCCAGTTCCCACGGTCAAATGGTGTACAGGCAATTTAATTTGGTTGCCACAATCAGGTAGTATATAACTAATCGGCAGATAAAAGTTTCGGCAATGGATTTCTTGACACAAGCAGATGTAAGAACTCACAACAACTCATTAAATAACAGTGGATGAACATACTAGTTGCTGTATAAAGTATGTAGACTGCATGGGAATCATTAAAGGGAACCTGTTAACTAATTTGTGCTGTCTAAATCATGGGCAGCATGAATCAGAGCCTGGCAGCACGATAAAAACCACGTGTTTATCTATGGAACTTTGGTGACTCTCCCCGCCGACTTATCACAATGATGCTCCAAGGAATTGAGAGGACTCTTCCTATGTACACACAGGAGAGACCTGCCAATCAGGAAGGTTGCAGGGAACAGTGAAAATAAGAGCCAATCGAGATTTTCTTTATGAGTGAATCAGTGAAAATATATATATATACACACACACACAGACACACACTACTGCTACAGACATTATATAAGACATATTATATATATTACACACACTCACACACATATATATAAAATAGAATATACACGTATTCTATTTTCCCACTTACAGTAGGGCAGTAGGGCAGCCTGATGACCAGTCTTGAATTAAAAATCATGCACACTCTTGAAAAAAAAAATGTTTTTTACAGGACCTGTTGACAGAAAAAGAAAGATGTTTCAATCAATAAATACTCTTGGCTCTTGCAATCAAGTCACGTCTGGTAATTTACACAGATAAAAAAATATAATATTAAGAGAATTAAGTCAGTCTAAAAAGCTTTTCTCACCAATTGCTAATGACGCTAAGAGGTTAAATAGACAGCTTGGTGAACATCAACGACAGGTAAACTCAATGGAACATGGTAAAAAAGGATCCAGCACTTTACACAAGCCCATTCCTTCTGAAATGATGCTCTCTCTACCTGTCTATAATCAGCAATGACATTCCAAACTCAGGCATGTGCCTGATGTACGCCAACACAGTGGGGTGGGGGTGAGGTATTGCTTTACATTTTTTATGTATCATCCTAACAACCCTTTGAACATGTGTAATAAAGGAGAGGACTGGAAATAACATTTTCATAAAAGAGAAGGAATTTGAAATTTCCAATTAATCAAGAGATTTCAAACCAGGACTTAAATTGTAAAAGTCAACTTCTAGATCATTATTACGATAAGAATATATATATATATATATATATATATATATATTCTTATTGTAGTAATGATCTATACATACATACACAGTGGCTACGGAAAGTATTCAGACCCCTTTACATTTTTCACTCTTTGTTTCATTGCAGCCATTTGGTAAATTCTAAAAAGTTCATTTTTTTCTCATTAAAGTACACTCAGCACCCCATCTTGACTGAATATAAACCAGAAATGTAGAAATTTCTGAAATATCTGAAATATCACATGGTCATAATTATTCAGACCCTTTGCTCAGTATTGAGTAGAAGCACCCTTTTGAGCTAGTAAAGCCAAAATGCCTTTTTGGCAATGATGCAACAAGTTTTTCACACCTGTATTTGGGGATCTTCTGCCATTCTTCCTTGCAGATCCTCTCCAGTTCCGTCAGGTTGGATGGTGAACTTTGGTGGACAGCCATTTTCAGGTCTCTCCAGAGATGCTCAATTGGGTTTAGGTCAGGGCTCTGGCTGGACCAGTCAAGAATGGTTACAGAGTTGTTCTGAAGCCACTCCTTTGTTATTTTAGCTGTGTGATTAGGGTCATTTTCTTGTTGGAATGTGAACCTTCGGCAAAGTCTGAGGTCCAGAGCACTCTGGAAGAGGTTTTCATCCAGGATATATCTGGACTTGGCCGCATTCATGTTTCCTTCAATTGCAAGCAGTCGTCCTGTCTCTGCAGCTGAAAAACACCCCCATAGCATGATGCTTCCACCACCATGTTTCACTATTGGGATTGTATTGGGCAGGTGATGAGCAGTGCCTGGTTTTCTCCACACATACCGCTTAGAATTATCACCAAAAAGTTCTAGCTTCGTCTCATCAGACCAGAGAATCTTACTTCTCATAGTCTGGGAGTCCTTCATGTATTTTTGAGCAAACTGTATGCGGGATTTCATATGTCTTGCACTGAGGAGAGGCTCTGCCATAAAGGCCCGACTGGTGGAGGGCTGCAGTGATAGTTGACTTTGTGGATCTTTCGCCCATCTCCCTACAGCATCTCTGAAGCTCAGCCACAGTGATCTTGGGGTTCTTCTTTACCTCTTTCACAAAGGCTCTTCTCCCATGATTGCTCAGTTTGGCTGGACGGCCAGGTCTAGGAAGACTTCTGGTGGTCCCAAACTTCTTCCATTTAAGGATTATGGAAGCCACTGTGCTCTTGGGAACCTTGAGTAATGCAGAAATTCTTTTGTAACCTTGGCCAGATCTGTGCCTTGCCACAATTCTGTCTTTGAGCTCCTTGGGCAGTTCCTTTGAGCTCATGATTCTCATTTGATCTGACATGCACTGTGAGCTGTGAGGTTTTATATAGACAGGTGTGTGCCTTTCCAAATCAAGTCATATCAGTTTAATTAAACACAGCTGGACTCCAGTGAAGGAGTAGAACCATCTCAAGGAGGATCACAAGGAAATGGACAGCATGTGACTTAAATAGGAGTGTCTGAGCAAAGGGTCTGAATACTTATGACCATGTGATATTTCAGTTTTTCTTTTTTAATAAATTTGCAAACATTTCTACATTTCTGTTTTTTTAAGTCAAGATGGAATGCAGAGTGTACTTTAATGAGAAAAAAAATGAACTTTTTAGAATTTACCAAATGGCTGCAATGAAGCAAAGTGTGAAAAATGTAAAGGGGTCTGAATATTTTCCGTGCCAACTGTATATACAAACGTGGTCAAAATTGTTGGTACCCCTCGTTTAATGAAAGAAACACCCACAATGGTCACAGAAATAACTTGAATTATTGGAGGACACCCTATCAAAGCTAAAGGAAGTGGGAGACAGACTTGGGAGAGATAAACGACGATAGGTGGGAGTCTATTCTAGAATATATACCCAAGTTATCCATGAGTGAGCCTGGGAGAATGTCACAGCTGTATGTGATCCACAGGATGTATAGAACCCCTGGTATGTTATTTAAAGCAGGGTTGAAGTCTAACTCCGACTGCCCAAGGTGCTCGCAAACTCAGGCAGACATACTGCATATGCTTTGGCATTGTCCTAGATTGTCCTCCTTTCGGATCGTAGTGTTGAACCGTATTGGAATGGCGTATAGGTGTATCGTCCCTAGGGACCCACTGACATGTATATTAGGGTACGTTGAGGAAATAAAAATAAACAACTTGACCAAAATAGCAATTGCGAGATTACTGTTTATTGCCAGAAAATTGATTGCAAAATATTGGATTAGAGAGGAGCCCCCGTCCAGACTCAAATTCATTGCCCAAACGAACTATATAATTCAACTTGAAAAAAGTATTTACACCAAGAGGAATAAGCAGGAATACTTCCATAAATTATGGCAGCCATGGTTGGATAGGATTAATTAGAGTACACCTATATATACTACTGTAGAGTAAAACTCTTGGTAAACTGTATGGCGGAGTGGAAAGGGAAGAAGGAAAGAAGAAAAGGGGAAGAGAAGGAAAGGGAGTAGGGGGAGGAAAGAGAAGGAGTAAAGTAGAGAAGAAAAGGAAAGGAAAGAAGGGAGGGATAAAAAAAGAGGTTGAAAGGTCTCCATGGGGGCGGGGTAAGGGAAGGGGGGGACTTACTGTAATATTGTAAAATGAGTATTGTCATGTAATATCTGTTTCAAGTTTTGTTATGTTTAATAAAAATTTATCTGATTAAAAAGAAAAAAGATATGTGGGACTGCCAACCTCCCTGGACGCGGCCGCAGGAGGAAAATTGATGACAAATCAAAGAGACGGATAATACGAATGGTAACAAAAGAGTGCAGGAAAACTTCTAAAGCAATTAAAGGTGAACTTCAAGCTCAAGGAACATCAGATCGCACCATCCGTCGTTGTTTGATCCAAAGTGGATTTCATGGGAGTCGACGAAGCTGAACATCATTGTTGAAAAAACAATCATAAAAAAGCCAGACTGGAATTTTCCAAACTACATGTTGACAAGCCACAAAGCTTCTGGAAGAATGTCCCATGGACAGATGAAACAAAAATGGAAGTTTTTGGTAAGGCACATCAGCTCTATGTTCACAGAGGAAAAAATGAAGCATATCAAGAAAAGACCACTGACCCTACTGTGAAACATGGTGGAGGCTCTGTTATGTTCTGGGGCTGCTTTGCTGCATCAGGCACAAGGTGACTTGAATCTGTGCAGGGTACAATGAAATCTCAAGACTATCAAGGGATTCTAGAGAGATATGTGCTGCCCAGTGTCAGAAAGCTTGGTCTCAGTCGCAGGTCATGGGTCTTGCAACAGGATAATGATCCAGAACACTCAGCTAAAAACACCCAAGAATGGCTAAGAGGAAAACATTGGACTATTCTGAAGTGGCCTTCTATGACTCCTGACCTAAATCCTATCGAGCATATTTGGAAAGAGCTGAAGCATGCCGTCTGGAAAGGGCAACCTTCAAATAGACAACTGGAGCAGTTTGCTCATGAGGAATGGGCCAAAATACCTGCCGAGAGGTGCAGAAGTGTCATTGACAGTTACCGGAATCGTTTGATTGCAGTGATTGCCTCAAAAGGTTGTTCAACAAAATATTAAGTTAAGAGTATCATCATTTCTGTCCAGGCCTATTTCATGAGTTTAAGTGTGTTTATATATATATATATATATATATATATATATATATATATATATATATATATATATATATAATTTTTACATGTACAGTATATTCCGTGCTTACCATAAATGAGTAAACACCATTTGAAAAGTAAGAATTTCATCAATGTCATATTGAATACAAGAGCAATTTCCAAAATGTTGACAAGACTGTGTTTCACAGAACATTTTTTAACCGAAAACAAGAAACTAAGGTTAGTAATATAAGTTTCATTACAAAATCTTTAGTTGTACTCAAATTAGTTCATGCAAAAATGAATGCACTCCACATTAAAACTACTACATATATTATTTTATATGACTTTTGTGATTTCTACAGAAAGCACCAAATTTTCTAGGAGTGGAATGAACAAGTGGTCGACATATTGCAAAGGGACTGTCAGGAAAGTTAAAACTAATCACTACAAGACAGTGTTAAGAATCATGGCATGTTAAAGTGCAGTACTTACCTAACCTAAAGTATCAGGTGCATCGCCCTCAGATTTGTCATGTACAGTGGCTTCAAAAGTATTTACCCCCCCTTGACTTTTTATCTATTTTGTTACATTACAATCTGTGTTTAAATATTTATGTAATTCAATTTGTGAGCGATGCATCAGCACTAAATAGTCTAAATTGGTGAAGTTAAGTGAGAAAAATAAAAAATAAATACATTTATGGGATTAAATAACTAAAATTGGCATGTGCATATGTACTCACCCTTTTTGCTATAAAGCCCCTAAAAATTTTGGTGCAAGCAATTACCTTCATAAATCACATTCTTAGTGAAAGGAAGTCCACCTGTATGCAATCTTAAGTGTTCCATGATCTGTCAGAATATACACATCTTTTCTGAAAGGCCACAGAGGCTGAAACACCATTAACCGAACAACACCATGAAGACCAAGGAGATCTCTGTTAAAGAAGTCGAAACCGGTTGTATTTTAGTTTGAAATAAAAATGATCTTTGAATCCGAATATCGAGTTCCATCATCATCCTTCAGGAAGGCATATTGATGGGAAAAATATTTACAAAGTGGTATCGCCCATGAAAGCACTGTCCAGTGCTCTCATTAGCTCCCAGATTTCTGCAGCAAACTGAATGGAAAGAGGAATGTAGTAATCCACTGATTGGATTTACATGCAGTACCTCAAGACATCAAATAGGTGAGTGGATTTATACTGAGTATACACCCTTGGAATCCAACTTCTGCACTGAGAAGCCTGCACTTCCTATTTTCTCTCCCAATAAACCCCTCTTGTTTACTAAAACTTTTGGTGCAAGCAATTAACTTCATAAATCACATTCTTAGTGAAAGGAAGTCCACCTGTATGCAATCTAAGTGTCACATGATCTGTCAGTATATACACATCTTTTCTGAAAGGCCACATAGGCTGAAACACCATTAACCGAACAACACCATGAAGACCAAGGAGATCTCCAAACAAGTCAGGGACAAAGTTGTTAAGAAGTTCAAGCCAGAGTTGGATTATAAAAAAAATATCCTACCCACCGATGATCCCCCCGAGCATCATGAAATCCATTACCATCAAATGGAAAGAACATGGTACCACAACAAACTTGCCAAGAGAGGGCCTCCTACCAAAACTCTCAGCCATGGCAAGGAGGGCATTAATCAGAAAGGCAGAACAGAGACTAAAGGTAACCCTGAAGGAGCTGCAGAGTTTCCAAGCAGAGACTGGAGTATCTGTCCATATGACCACAATAAGTCGAAAACTGAACAGAGGTGGCCTTTATGGAGGAGTGGCCAGGAAAAAAGTCTGTACTTATATAATGGTATTATTAAATGGTTAAACATCTATTTTTGATTACCATTTGCAATCTTTTTTGACTTCATGGTACATTTTACATAGAAAGTCTGTGGCTATGCACTATGTCACTTTATATGTCTCTTATCTTTTGCACAATATTGGATGTATTGAGTATTTTTTAATAATTGTTAAAATAAAAATAATTTTTTATTGTTTATATATAAAACTGCCATCTTCTCTTGTTTTTCATAGCAATAAATCGAGTAAGATTATGGGTTCTCTGGGGGTGAATCTTTGACTGCCCTATTATGTGTGTTTTGAAAGATCTGGGATTACATTCGTTAATGTATAATTTTCCGTAGCTGTATGCCCCTCCAGTGAGTGGTAATGCAAAAGTACCAGATAACAGACTGCAGTTATGTCATACGTGGTCTCTAAAGAAAGGTAAATTCATAATGGAAAATATGGTATCACTTTCAGGCTTCTGCGATCAACCAGTGATAAGTTATTCCAGAAGTTAGAGATTCTAATAAAAATATGAAGGCTGGAGCCCAGCACACATAATGTCAGCACAAGGGGCGTTTGGGCAGGTCCCCCCCTTCGGCATAAAAGACACAGCTGAAGGTGGGTTAGTATTCATTGCCGGAGGGTATAGACTCTATAAGCAAAGGATCCCATTCGATAACGGTCAAATCAAATTAAAGCGCCTCCCCTCCAGCTATACTGAATCGTCCCTGCGATCTTAATAGTAAGTCTTCTTTAATCCCTGTTTATTAGTGTTGAGCGAGCACTAAAATGCTCGGGTGCTCGATGCTCGGGCCGAGCTCACTGTGATACTCGGGTGCCCAATGTTAGTCTATGGGAGACCCGAGCATTTTTGCGGCGGCACCCCTGGCAGTTTGTAGAAAGCCTAAAAAGTGCCCAAAACGATAGTGACAGTGCTCAAATGACATGGGGACAGCATGGGGATAGCCCCAGGAAGCATTTATGACCCCCAGGTCACTGCTGTCAACAACGTGGTCAGAGGTATTAAGGCACTTTTACGGGCTCACAATAAAAAGTTCAAAAACGAAACTGAAACGGTTTTCCTGTTAAGGAACTTCCTTTCCAGGGTAAAGACTTGTGTATAAGGTAAAATAAATAACCAAAAACAAAAATACTCCTCCACACCTTGGGCTATGTTCACAAGTAGCATTTTTTATGCGTTTTTGCCCTTTTGTATTGCTTTCAACCGTGACAATTGCATTCACCGCAAAATGTCATTTTAACATTTTACAATCTTATCTGGCCATGTGCTGTGTGACACATGCATACAGTGCTGAAAAGACATGGGAACAGCATGGGGGAGACCCCTGGAAGCATCTCTGACACCCAGGTCACTGCCTAAAAGTGTGCCCATCAGAAGTGATCCTTGCCGCATCAGAAGCTGCAGACTTGCAACTATCCCCGTGCAAGTCCTTGTCCCAGGGCAGTGTTCAATTGTACCTCCCCCATTCCTTGCAATGCAAGCGCAAGTATGCAGCCTGCCACCCACCCACCCCCAGGCTGCAATACCATACTGCAACACGTCCTCCAGACATAGAGGATTGCGGGTCCTGGGTCAATCAGGCTTCAACACAAAGTTCAGAAGGTAGACAGCAGCAGTGGTCGGCCTCCTACACAACGAGTAAATTATTTATGATCATGATGAGGCCATCCATCTCCTTAGCTTTCTGTTCCTTGGAATGCAAGCGCATGTATGTAGTAGCGGCTAGGCCTGAGGCGGTCAGCGTTTTGGCGCATATCTTACCTCCTCCGAGGATTGCTGGATGTTTTCCTGCTACTATCCCAGTTCTATGACTCCGGTAAAACAAAGCTTCAGGTGATGAATGGTGGATGAGGTGGTGGCAAAGGAGAAAGAGCAGGAGGAACAGGGACCATTCACAATAATATCAGGCCAGTCAACCACACATGTCTTGTAGAATATGTTTCTGTACCAAAATGAGCGGTTCGGTTACACGGTTATAGGGCATACAGTAAGTGCAATGCCTACCAAAAATTTCGAGGCACTCCAATGACCCTTGGAAGTGACATTGAGGTCAGAGGGCCTTAACTAAATCGTTTTTTCCATTTATAGCAACTGGGTCTCCTGTACACTGTTGGCATAAGCAGTGAATGGAAGGCTTTCCAAAAATTATGAGGAACTGCAATGCCCCTTGAAAGAGACGTAGATTACAGCGTACTAAAAACCTTCTACCTATTATTGGGGAGTGGGTCTCCTTGAGTTTTCGCCTATGCATTGAAAATCAAAAGCTGACTAAAATTAGGAGGAAATGCAATGCTCGTTGGAAAAGTCGTGGAGGTTAGAGGTAATTAAAAACAACATTTCAATGCCCCATTGGAAGAGCTGTGGAGTTCAGAGTAGTTAAACAAGACCGTTTTAATGCCCGTTGGTAGAGTGGTGGAGGTCACAGCTGATTAAAAAGACAATATCAGTGCCCCTTGGAAGAGCTGTGGAGCTCAGAGTGGTTTAACAAGATGGTTTTAATGCCCCTTGGAAGAGCTGTGGAGTTCTGAGTGGTTTAACCAGATGGTTTTAATGCCCCTTGGAAGAGTGGTGGAGGTCACAGATGATTAAAAAGACCATATCAATGCCCCTTGGAAGAGCTGTGGAGTTCAGAGTGGTTTAACAAGACGGTTTTAATGCCCCTTGGAAGAGTGGTGGAGGTCGCATCTGATTAAAAAGACAATATCAATGCCCCTTGGAAGAGCTGTGGAGTTCAGAGTGGTTTAACAACACGGTTTTAATGCCCCTTGGGAGAGCTGTGGAGTTCCGAGTGGTTTAACCAGACGGTTTTAATGACCCTTGGAAGAGTGGTGGAGGTCGCAGATGATTAAAAAGACAATATCAATGCTCCTTGGAAGAGCTGTGGAGTTCAGAGTGGTTTAACAAGACGGTTTTAATGCCCCTTGGAAGAGCTGTGGAGTTCAGAGTGGTTTAACCAGACCGTTTTAATGCCCCTTGGAAGAGTGGTGGAGGTCGCAGCTGATTAAAAAGACAATATCAATGCCCCTTGGAAGAGCTGTGGAGTTCAAAGTGGTTTAACAAGACGGTTTTAATGCCCCTTGGAAGAGCTGTGGAGTTTTGAGTGGTTTAACCAGACGGTTTTAATGCCCCTTGGAAGAATGGTGGACGTCGCAGCTGATTAAAAAGACAATATCAATGCCCCTTGGAAGAGCTGTGGAGTTGAGAGTGGTTTAAGATGACGGTTTTAATGCCCCTTGGAAGAGCTGTGGAGTTCCGAGTGGTTTAACCAGACGGTTTTAATGCCCCTTGGTAGAGAGGTGGAGGTCGCAGCTGATTAAAAAGACAATATCAATGCCCCTTGGAAGAGCTGTGGAGTTCAGAGTGGTTTAACCAGACGGTTTTAATGCCCCTTGGAAGAGTGGTGGAGGTCGCAGTGGAATAAAAAGACAATATCAATGCGCCGTGGATGAGACGAGGAGGTCACAGTAGCTTAACAAGATGGTTTTAATGCCCCTTACAAGAGCCATGCAGTACAGCATCTTAAAAACATTATTCCCATTATTGGGGAGTGGGTCTCCCATAGTCTTTGCCTATGCCTTCCAAGCAAAAGCTGCCAAAAATTAGGATGGAGGAACTTGCAATGCTGGCAAACAAGAGCCATGCAGTACAGCATCTTAAAAACATTATTCCCATTATTGGGGAGTGGGTCTCCCATAGTCTTTGCCTATGCCTTCCAAGCAAAAGCTGCCAAAAATTAGGACGGAGGAACTTGCAATGCTGGCAAACAAGAGCCATGCAGTACAGCATTTTAAAAACATTATTTGCATTATTGGGGAGTGCGTCTCCCATAGTCTTTGCCTATACCTTCCAAGCAAAAGCTGCCAAAAATTAGGACGGAGGAACTTGCAATGCTGGCAAACAAGAGCCATGCAGTACAGCATCTTAAAAACATTATTCCCATTATTGGGGAGTGGGTCTCCCATAGTCTTTGCCTATGCCTTCCAAGCAAAAGCTGCCAAAAATTAGGACGGAGGAACTTGCAATGCTGGCAAACAAGAGCCATGCAGTACAGCATCTTAAAAACATTATTCCCATTATTGGGGAGTGGGTCTCCCATAGTCTTTGCCTATACCTTCCAAGCAAAAGCTGCCAAAAATTAGAACGGAGGAACTTGCAATGCTGGCAACACGGACCAAGGTCACCCTGGTGGTATAGTGGTGGTGGAGGCTGAGGATAAGGAGAAGAGCAAAATACAGCCGAAATGAGGAAGCGTATACCCAGGTGTGGGTGTGAAGCGGTGCATGGGAATACACCTCCCGAAATAACACAGTGGATTTGACTTTAAGTTACTCTGCTGTCATTTGGTGGTGATGAGAAGTCTGGCCCAATCCAGCCCTTGTTCATTTTGATAAGGGTCAGCTTGTCAGCATTGTCAATTGATAGGCGAGTGCGCTTATCAGTTATAATTCCCCCAGCGGCACTAAAAACACGCTCCGATAACACGCTAGCGGCAGCGCAGGTAAGGACCTCCAAGGCGTACAGAGTGAGTTCATTCCAAGTGTCCAGCTTGGATACCCAAAAATTAAAAGGCACAGAGGAATCACGGAGGACGCTGGTAGGGTCGGCAAGGTACTCCCTCACCATATTTTGAAACTTTCCACTCCTTGTGAGAGTACCCCGCGCCTCAGGGCCTGTAAGCTGGGCGAGTCTCAGAAAACTGTCCCAGAACGTTGACAGTGTTCCCCTGCCTCTGCTGGATTGGAGTTGCGTCTCTCTCGCCTGTACGCCTTGGTTGGGCAACGAACTGTGATCTCTGCCGCTAGCGTGTTCAAATGGGAATTTTTTTTTAACAGTTCTGCAGCAAGGGCTTTCTGGTACTGCCCCATTTTTGTAGACCTCTCCACCTCAGGAATAAGAGAGTGAAAGTTCTCCTTGTAGCGGGGGTCTAAAAGTGTCACCAACCAGTAATGACTGTCACCCAACATTTTGACAACGCAAAGGGTCACGGTTAAGGCAGCGTAACATAAAGTCAGCCATGCGTGCCAGACTGGTAACGGGCAAGACTTCCGTGTCCTCATCAAGATGACGACTGACTATGCACTCCTCCTCCTCCCCCTGTCCTCAGGCCACCCACGCTGAACCGACGGTATGACAGTTGTACAGGTACTATCGTCTACAGAGCATGATGCCAGCTCCTGTTCTTCCTCTTCCTCCTCTCCCTCATTTTCCCCCAATGCACGTTGGGATGAGATGAGACTGGGCTGTGTGCAAACGCCCGCTACGGCTTCTTGATCCATCTCATCATACTCTGGCTGCAATGCCTCCTCTTTAATTCTCTGCAGACAGTGTTGCAAAAGACAGACAAGTGGGATGCTGACACTAATGATTGCGTCATCGCCACTCACCATCTTGGTGGACTACTCAAAGTTTGTCAAGATGGTACATATGTAAGACATCTAGGTCCACTCCTGAGGTCGTATGTGTGGAGTCTGACCTGAATATCGACGGCCTTGTAGCAGCTGGTACTCCACAACTGCTTCTCTTCTGCTCACAAATCCTTTGCAACATGTGGAGGGTAGAGTTCCAAAGTGTGGGGACATCACACACCAGTCGGTGTGCCGGAAGCTGCAAACGCTGCTGCAACACAGCAAGGGCGGCGGAAGCTGTAGCCGACTTGTGAAAATGAGCTGACAGGCGGCGTACTTTGACGAGCAGATCTGGCAACTCGGGGTACGATTTAAGAAACAGCTGAACCACGAGGTTAAGCACACGAGCCAGGCATGGTACGTGTGTGATCTCGCCTCAGAGCTGCCACCAGGTTACGGCCATTGTCACACATGACCATGCCTGGATGTAGGTTCAGCGGTCTCAGCCACAGATCTGCCTGCTGTTTCACAGCTGTCCACAACTCACAAGCAGTGTGAGGTTTATCACCTAAGCTTATGAGTTTCAGCACAGCCTGTTGCTGCTTGGCGGAGGCAGTACTGCAGTGCTTCCAGCTTGTAAATGATGTGGTGATAGCTGAGATGGAGGCTGAGGAGGATGATGTGCAAGAGCTGTACACTGTGGGGGCAACTCTGACTGACATAGGGCCCGCAATCCTCGGTGTGGGGAGGATGTGTTCCGTCCCAAGGTCCGACTGGGTCCCGGCTTCCACTATGTTTACCCAGTGTGCCGTCAGGGAGCTGTACCGTCCCTGGCCACAAGCACTTGTCCACGTGTCCGTTGTCAGGTGGACTCTCCCAGAAACTGCGCTGTTGAGGGCACAGCAGATGTTTTGGGACACGTGCTTGTTCAGTGCGGGGATGGCACACCGGGCAAAATAGTGTCGGCTGGGGACCGAGTACCGAGGGATGGCCACCGTCATAAGGTTGCGGAAGGATTCCATCTCCACCAGTCTAAAAGGCAGCTTTTCCAACGCAAGCAGTAGGGAAATGTGCGAATATAGGACTGTTGCCTGTGGGGTGTTGGCTGCGAATTTGGGCTTTCGTGCAAAGGTCTGGGATATGGACAATTAAACGCTGCGTTGGGACATGGACGTTGATGCTGTTTCTTGAGAAACTACCATAACAAGTGAAGACTGAGAGGAGGGGGCATCTTTGCATGCAGTATTGACAGGGGATTGCCTTCCGCGCACAGCAGGGGGTTCTCTTACACGCACAACAGCGGAAGAAGCAGTGGTGACACCCGCTGACACTGATCGTGGACCCTGCGGTTCGCCCGACAAAGTCGGGTGCTTTGCTGACATGTGCCTGATCATGCTGGTGGTGGTCAAGCTGGTAGTTTTGTCACCCCTGCTGATGCTGGCATGGAAGGTGGTACAAATGGCCTTTTTGGGGTAATCAGCAGAGTCTTTAAAAAAATTCCAGACTCTGAAAGACCTACCGGTTGTACTGGCAACGTCCCTCGTGTTGGTGTTACGGGGAACGGTTGCCTGCCTTCTGTCTGCAGCCACCACACTGCTTCTTCCTGCCTGTTGGGGTACTTGGCCTCCCTCTCCCTGTGTGCTGCTGGCCTCGCTCTGCGTGTCCTCCTGCCATGTTGGGTCAGTTACTAGATCATCCACCACCTCCTCCTCTTCCGCACCACGATCTTCTTCCTCACTTCGTGGCAACTGTGTTTCATCATCGTCCACCTCTTGTGACAAATTGCCAGTGTCACCTTCCTGTGGCCATGGCTGTTCAAATATTTGGGCATCGCTACATGGGATCTCCTCTTCCACCACTTCAAGACGAGCAGGCGAGTGAAACCAATATGGAAATGGACCAGTGAACAGCTCTTCAGAGTGTCCAACTGTGGGATCAGTTGTTGTCTGACAACACTCGGCATGATGGGAGGAAGGAGCACTCGGCATGATGGGAGGAAGGAGCATCAGGGTGAGGAGGAGTATGCGGTCGAGACTCACGGCTACTAAAACTTGACCGTGTGGAAGACAGACCGGAGGTGGTGGTGCCCAGGTAACTGGAAGTATTATCTGCTATCCAATTAATAACCTGTTCACACTGATCAGTTCGCAATACTGGTGTTGTTGTGTGCTTCACTAGTAATTCGGTCAAGAAGTGGGAACGAGAAGATGTGGCGGTTGGTTGTGGCACATTTTCACCTTGGCCACGGCCCCGTCCTCTGCACGCACCATCACCAGAACGTCCAGTTCCACGTCCCTAGCCACGCGCCTTGCCCATTGTAAATGAAGTAAAATAGCTTACACTCGCACTATCAATGGAAAAGGGTAATAAAAAGGAAATTAGAACTGTGGAAGAGGAAAACCACAGTTCTATTTCTCTGGCCTACACCAGAATCTTTCAAACAGATATATTTGTGTCTGAACAATCACGGAGACATTATTACTGTTTTTCTTTATGGAAAAAATACCAAAAGCTGGATAATACAGAGATTTGAACCGTGGAACTGCAAAACCACAGTTCTAATTTACTGGCGTATACCAGACTTTTTAAAATAGATATATTTGTGGCTGTACAGTGAGCGACACACTCAAACTGTTTTTTTTTATGTAAAAAAGACCCAAAAGTGGATAATACAGAGATTTGAATTGTGGAACTGCAAAACCACAGTTATAGTTATGTGGGGTACACCAGAATCTTTCAAACAGATATATGTGTGTCTGAAAAATCAGGGAGACACTATTACTGTTTTTCTTTACGGAAAAAATACCAAAAGCTGGATAATATAGAGATTTGAACCGTGGAACTGCAAAACCACAGTTGTAATTTACTGGCGTATACCAGATTTTTTAAAATAGATATATTTGTGGCTGTACACTCACAGACGCACTTTTTTTTTTTGGTGGGGGGCACCAAAAGGTTAATAAGACGGGTATTTGTACAGTCTGACGGAGGAAAAAAAAAGAAAGAGGATTTAGATTAAAAAAAAAGGATTTTTCCTGGCCCCCGAGACCTGGAGCTAAGTCTAGCAATTTGAGCAGCAGGAGCACACAGGACTGTAATGCAGCGTTTGCTGGTATAGCCACTGCGTCTTCTATACAGCCTGCCTGCCTGATATCTGGGATAGATATTAGTCCTGAGAAGAACTGTTTTTTTGACTTGGCAGGCTTTAGAGACCCTACACTAACTATTTTGCAGTATATATCTCTCCCTAAATCAGCAGCAGTGACTCTACACTGTCTGATCCCGGCCGTCTGTGTCCAAGATGGCGGCGCCCGGTTTTAAATACTCAAGGTGATGCTGTGCGGCCAGCCAATCAATGTAATGCCCATAACCAACATGGCTGCGGCATTACAGTGACTGGCTGGCAATCCCTGTATGTTCACTGGCTCTATAAAGAGTGTCAAACATGCAGGGCGGAGACCCGAACTCCCGCCCGAGTAACCGGGAAATGCTCGGTGCTCGCCGAACATCCCGAGTAGCGTGATGCTCGGGCGAGTACCGAGCAGTGTCGAGCATCGCTCAACACTACTGTTTATTTTATTTGTGTAACTGTATATTCTGTACTGTAAATGTATCCTTTTGTAAAACCTTTTGTATATTTTTTAAAACATTGCCTACCTTTTGGTTTAAATATATAATTTAATAGTTCTGTTTCTTTTGTTCTGTAATTCTTCCCTTTCCCCAAAGCCATACGCTACCAGAAAGCAGGTGTCCGATCAGGCCTGTATTATATTTCAAAAGCTGGTCGGTGGTGGCAGCGAATAATCATAAGTGGGCTATCGTGAAGTTGGCAGTGACCGTACTGGGGTGTATACACATATTCCATATGTTGGAATCCGGAGGTGTATATGCCATACGTTCACTGTGCGCTTGCCGATACCTACATAGTGAGTAATTAAAATCGTGTGCACGCGAATCCCTGCTCAATAATGACAGAGTGACTGTAGCGGTGAAATATTGTGTGATCTCCCCGATGTCGTTCCTGACAAATTGGTAGCAAGTGGTGGGATATTACAGAACATCAGTGGCTGGATTGAGCAATCACTCCTGTCACTGAAAACTGGCATGGTTCTTGCGAGAATTCTGTGCAGAGTTTTAAGAAATCAAACTCAGTGTTTTATTTTTTTTTTAATTGGGACATTACTGTACGTGTAGAAGTTGCATCCCCTTCCTTCTCTAGTTTTTCTGTCCTTTTATTTGGCAATGATGGCTACATGTGGAGAGCCCTGGTACCACCAGCAGGTCAAAGGCCACTATCACTGTCCTCTGAGGCAGATTGACCCCACGGGCAAAACCAAGGCCCAAATGATTGCTGAACTGTAGCAAGGTGCCACAGAGCCAGTCCGACAGCAGAGCCCTGATAATGGGGAGGCCAGCCGAGGCCCGGATGGCGCTGCTGCAGGGGTCCCACCTGTGATTGCCTGCCATACCCGTAGCCAGGGTAGTGTGGACCCCCCCGGATTCAGAAGGAGCCATTCATCCTGCAGATCCGTGAGTCCAACAATGCCCTGTTCGTAGCATTTTCCTGTAATGGAAAAGGATGGGGACTTGGACACATTTCTGTGAGGATTTGAAAAGATCTACAGACCTGGTACGTGGTAGGTGCCCCATATCTAGCACAGCTCCAGGGATAATGAAAAAGGATGGGGAGAAACACAGGGATCATAGGGAAAACGGTCCCGTGCCGCCGACCGGTGTCACGACTGAATGTGACATGGCCAGTCGTACCTGCCCCATAACTAGCATGGCTCCCCAGGTAACCATGAGGGGTGAATAGGTAGGCCCCACAACCGGGCAAGGTAAAAGAAATGTGTGTCCCACTGTCTGTCAGGAGTATGGGAGGAAGGTACCCATAGCCTGTCACAGTTGTGTGGGAAAAATGTATCCCGAACTGGTCACGGTGATCGGAAAGCAGGATCCCCTGTCGGTCAGAGTGGTGGGCAAGTTGGGTCTACGGCTTGTTGGATCAGCAGGAAGGGTGGGCTGTGAGGTAGGCTTAAAGGGCGATCAGTAAATCGGCCCCTACGCTACCTCAAAGAGGGGCAGAAGTCATAGAAAATATTAATAAATTATTAAGGATTTCTCTCTCTCCCCTGAAATTCCTCCTCGCCTATGCTATTTGTCAAAGGACCAAAAGCTGACACTCTACAGAGCTGTCTGTATGCAAATTAGCACACACATGAGAAATGGCTAAGAGGCAGATGCCAGTACAAATAGAGGTGGCAAATTCAATTAACATGCGAGTGTGTTTTCCAGTGGAACCGACCTGCGATAAATCTACATCTAGGTGATGAGGTTGTATTTCCAGAACTTCAGAAGAATTCAACAGAAATCTTCAGTCTGGCCGTCACCGGTGCAAAATATGGAATATCTGAGATTCTATACATCCGATAATCATGGAACCCATATTTTTAGTGGCACGGTCAGCTAAGGAACAAGATGTATAATTTTCCATAGCTGTATGCCCCTCCAGTGAGCAAAAGTACCAGATAACAGACCACAGCTATGTCATGCGTGACAAAAAGAAAGGTAAATTTGCAATGGAAAATATGGTATCACTTTCGGGCTTCTGCGATCAACCAGCGATAAGTTATCCCAGAAGTTAGAGATTGTAATAAAAATGTGAAGGCTTGAGCCCAGCCCACATGATGTCACCACAAGGGGGCAGGTCTCCATCTTCGGTATAAAAGACACAGCCGAAGGTGGGTCAGTATTCATTGCCGGGGACTATAGATTCTATAAGCAAATGATCACATTCGGTAATGGTCAAATCAAACTGGAATGCCTCCCCTTCAGCTATACTGAATCATCACTGCTATCTTTATAGTAAGTCTTCTTTAATCCCTGTTTATTTTATTTGTGTAACTGTATATTCTGTACTGCAAATGTCTCCTTTTGTATATTTTTTATAAACACTGCCTCCCTTTTAGATTAAATATAAAATTTAATTGTTGTTTCTTTTGTTCTGTAATTGTTCCCTCCCCCAAAGAAATACGCTACCAGAAAGCAGGCGTCCGATCAGGCCTGTATTATATTTCAAAAGCTGGTCGGTGGTGGCAGAGAGTAATCATAAGTAGGCTATCGTAAAGCTGGCAGTGACTGTACTGGTGTGTATACGCATATTCCATACGTTGGAATCCGGAGGTGTGTATTCCATACGCTCACTGTGCCCTTGCTGATACCAACGTAGTGAGTAATCGGAATTGTGTGCGCACAAATCCCTGCTCAATCCTGACCGAGTGACGGTAGCAGTGAGATATTGTGTGATCTAGCCCGTGTCGTCTATGTCATTCCTGACAATCCCCGTCAGAAACGGCCCATCTCACGCATACTTCCTGGTAGCCGTGAATCTCCGATCTGACACCTCCGAAGCTTCTGTGATGTTCTGTCACTGGCGCACACGTCTGAGAACCGTACCGCCGCAACCTGTTCCCGTTCTGTCGAACAACGTCACCTGGGTGATGAACCTTGACTGACGTCGCTCGTGGCTTCAAGGCTTGGCCGTCGACGTCTGGGCTGGCCAGATACACGGCACCTTTCATCATGATTGGAGCTCCGGACGCTGTTGTTGCTCCTCTTGTCTCGCTCTTTGGCGGCAGAATCACCTCAGAACTTGCACATGTGCTGTTTTTCTCCTCAGCTCATTTCCCTGACAACGCTGTCCACAGAAGCCTAATCAAATGCCTCACCTCTGCCATGCCTCCATGCTGTTCTGGTTCCACAGTGTCTTGTCTCCTTACACTCCTCCCTTCTTTTATCTCGCCAGTCCCTGGGCAAGGGAAGTTTACAAATGTGTGTTGCTTCTTTAAGGGTAGTCCAACTTCTGCCAAGAACTGCACACATTCCTGAGCTTTCTGTTGGATTTGCGTCCAGATTAAGTCATCTTTTACGTACCGACTAGGAGGAATGCCTGCATTGGCTCGTTCTGTCCTGCTCGATTCTCGAAATAGAGATTATTCTGAGAGATCGAAGGTTCTAGTCGGTTCACTGGGCGTCGGTCCCGGTAGTTCCGTCGGTACATTGATCCACCCTTCATCAACAGTAACTGTTTCTAGAGGGGTCTTCAGGCGGAGCACCTTTTCCCGTTTTTCCGCCTCAGAAAGGCATGGGCAGATCATATTTCTGTGCAACACTCGCGTCGGGGGAACTCTCTTCACCTTCCGGTCAAATAGGGCTATTTGGGTGGACTCTCCTCACAATTCGATAGGGCACTTCTTCCCACTGGTAATCTAACTTAGGCTATGTGCCCACGATGCAGAAATGCTCAGGATTTTTTCCTGAGAGTTTCTGCATCTCCCTGGCAGAAAAAAACGCATGCGGATTGTACATGCGTTTTCCTGCCAGGGACATGTGGAAGTGAAGCGTTCTTCACTTGCATTTCCGCATGCGGGTTGACAAGCGCTTTCCAAGCGATTTTAGCATCACTTGGAAAGTGCTTTGTCAACTTGGTCACACTATATAAATCCACGCAAACGGCATGGATTTATATACTGTGACCCGAGAGAATGTCAAAAAATAAAAAAATTATGTATACTTCCGATGGCCCCCAGTGTCCTGCTTCCCTCCGTCCCGGCTGCCGGCAGCGGTACACTGAAGGACCTGCCGACGTCAGAGTCGCGTGACCTGTCACGTGACTATGACGTCAGCGCAGGTCCTTCATTCCATCGCGAATTGCTGTCAAGAAAGGAGGAGCGCATCGGGGGCCGCCAGAAGGTAAGTATGTATTTATTTTTTATTTTATTCTTTTTTTACAGTTCTCAATGGTACCCAGGTCCGGAGGAGAGTCTCCTCTTCTCTAGACCTGGGTACCATCCGCACATTAGAACGCATGGAATGAGCATCTACTTATACAGTGATGCGTAATCCATGCGGTCTAATGCAAGTCAATGGCGGCGAAAACGCAGCACTTCCGCAAAATAATTGGTAGTGCTGCGTTTTTTTCCGCAATGATAATCCGCAGCGGAAATTTCCGCAGCATGTGCACAGCACATGCGGATTATCATTGGGGAACATGGCAGGCCTTCTACCATGCAGTTTTTAAGCATTTTTGCAGCGTTTTTGCCGCTGCGGAAACGCTTAAAAACGCATCGTGGGCACACAGCCTTATTCTTGGGTCGCTTGGCTCGTATTAACACCTGCTCTCCTGCCCGAAGGGGTTCTTCCTGTGTTGGACTTTTAACGTGGTATACTATCTCCTTAAGTCTCTTTTCCACCAAGCGTCTCATCATTTGAAGTCAATGAGGATGTCCCTGAACCCAGGTAGTTGGGTGACTTCCCGGATATTCATCTCTAGTCCTAATTCGGTAATTTTTCAACCACCTTGCCCAAACAGTATTGTGTAAGGTGTGTATCCAGTGGTCGCATGAACTTGATTGTTATACACCCACCAGCTCGGAGACAGTCAGGCCACGTCATTTTCTGATCTTCCAGTGTTTATCACACTTGTAACAGAGTTCTATTGAAGCATTCGCAAGCTCCATTTCCCTGTCGGTGGTATGGTGTGGTCCGGTATTTGTCTATACCAAAGAGACGGTGCACTTCCTCCATTGTTTTCCCTTGGAAGCAGACTCCTTGATTTGAATGAATTCTCACCCATACACACGGATGAAATCTCGGTAAATTGCTTTGGCCGCTGTTTCTGCTGTCTGATCTTGAGTCCGAGTGACCACAGCGAACTTTGCGAAGTGGTCGGTCGTTACCAAACAATGCTCATAACCGTTGTAGGATGTTTAGATTATCAAGTAATCCACCATCAATACTTCCAATGGGGCAGACGTCTTTATAGTTTGGACTGGGGCTCTTTGTTCTGGAGACTTGGTTAACTCACACTGACGGCACCTTTGACAGGCTTCTTCCACTGTCTGTCGCAGCCGAGGCCAGTACACTAATCGCTGCAGCCATCGAAAAGTCTTTTCAGTGCTCAAATGGGGCCCCTGTTCATGAGTTTCCTTTGCCAGACTCATCGCCATTTCTTCAGAGATCACCACTTGCCAGGTGATGTCTATCTACCGAGGCAGCTGAATCCTTCGACACAGCAGACCATTCTTCATGACAAGTCGTTCCCATTGGCCTAAGATCTGCAACATACTAGCTGATAGAAACGTTCTTAACTTCCGATCAGGTTTCTGCCCAAAGGTAACCCACTTCCTCAGCTCCGCAAGTTCAGGATTGGACTGCTAGAGATAAATCCACTCATCCCTTGGGCATCCCAGGACCTGGGCGGGTTTACGCCAGGGCTGTGGAGTCGGAGTTAGTTTTGGTTGGAGTCGGAGTCGGTAGAAATGTACCGACTCTGACTCCAGCTTTAAAAAAAATGTATTAATATTTCAGAATTGAACTTTCATATGAATTTTATAAATGTTACTCAAATATATATGTTCTATCAAACTATGAACAACAGTGATAAGCAGTTCTGCTGGAGATAGAGACATTTCTTACTTCTTGTGTGTCACTGTTCTCCACTGCCCTTATCTAATCTTATACTTGGTTAACCTCATGCTGCCCCAACCCCCCTACTTACAGTGTATGAAACTGAAAGTGAAAATGTGTTGCAAATTCTTAGTAGTAAAGCTCCTCCTCTAGACTAGATGTTTACTAGGTGTGTGTCTTCCAAGCATCTCACAGCTGCTACTCAGAAGAGGAAGACTGTAAGAAGTATTATCCTTTCAACAAACTTTGCATCAGTTAACTGTGAGTACATGAGGAATAACAGTATTACTGACCACTATATCAGTTGTATGACCTGGCAATAATTTTGTACAATTGTTTTTAGGAAAAACAATTGTCGTTTGGATTGTGAATGCAGAATTAAAAACCTGAGAATGTCAAAGAAGCGTCACATTAAATCAGCTGTATTTGAACATTTCACCATCACTCAAGATAGAAAACATTATGTCTGTCAGTGTATGACAAATGATCCAGACGAAAACAAATGCTGTGAAGCCAAGATCAGTGCATATTCAGGCAAAGATAAAAATGCTCCTACCAGAGCTTCTAATCTAAAGAGACATTTACAGCGCTTTCATCCAAAAGTACTGAAAGCAGTGGATGAGAAAGACTGCATCCAAACCAATGAACCAGTGCCCAGCTCTTCCAGCCAAACAAAGGAGCAGAGAACTTTGCAGCCATCAGTTGCAAGATATTTTGTCAGTGACAAAGTTACTGTGACAATGACAGTAGATACATTTAAAAAACAGATCATAGAGTTTGTTGTAAAGGATAGTGTGCCTATTTCATTATTTTCATGACCAGCTTTTATGTGTCTGAATGGGGAAATGGCCCGCAAGCTTGGTGTTTCTCTGGAGAGAGTGAGTATTAGAAAATTAGTAATCAAAGAAGCTTTTAAACAAAAGGAAGAACTTAAAAAAACTCTCAAGGGACCCTTTCTGTTTCTTAAAATGGATGCCTGCACACGTCACAGAGTGAACTATTTTGCCATCAATGTCCGATTTGTTTGTGACAAAAATAAAATAGTTACCAAGACATTGGCAGTAAAAGACACCAAAGCTCATCACACCAGTGAGTTTCTCCAGGTCTTGGTGGAAAAGGTTCTGCAAGACTATGAACTTAAACATGAGCAAGTTCTTTCTGTCGTAACTGACAATGCTTCAAATATGATAAGTACTATTAAGCTAATGAATGAGAGTAATGATGGTGACCAGCAGCTAGAAGAACATTCTGGGTCCACAGACACAGAAATGTTTGAAATAGAGGAAAACAGTATTGTAACTGAGGAGCAAACTGAAGTTGCTTCAAATGAACAGCAACATGATAGTTTAGATGATCTTGTTGAAACTGTGTCAATACGTTCTTTCATTCATCACATGCGCTGTGTTGTGCATACGCTACAGCTGGCTATAAGAGACAGTCTGCAAGAAGGACATGCTGCTGCACTGATTGGCAAGGTGAGAAAATTGGCTACTGTTGCCAGAACCCCTAAAGTTGACTCAATTTTGAAGAGACGTGCTGGAAGAGGGGCAATTATTGATTAAGCCACATGATGGGGCAGTACTTACTTAATGATTCAGCGCTTGGTTGAACTGAAAACCTTTCTTGTAGACATGGCTAACCCTCAACTGACGCTAAATGAAAGTCAGTGGAATCAGGTGACTGAGCTGGAAAAATTGCTAGAGCACCCATTTACAGTGACTAAAAAATTACAAGCAGAGGACTTAACTCCAGGTATTTTCTTAAAGGAGTGGAAGAATCTGATGTTTCGCCTGTCCCAAAGAGGAGGGTTAATTGCAAGTGGCACTGCTACATCAATGAAACAGAGAGAGGAGCTACTATTACAAAATAACATTCTTTTGGCAGCTGTTTATGTAGACCCAATGCATCGGATTTTTCTAGATGATCAACAGCTAACTAAAGGAAAAGAAGCTCTTTTTAAAATAGCAGGATGAAAGGGTTGCAGGACAGTCAGGAGGAACAAGAAGAATTTGGTCGTCCTGCCACATCTTCACCCTCATCATCAACTGATGAAGAATTTAATTTCGAAAAATATTTGGATCACAAGGAGCGTGCAAAGCGTTCCAGCATAGAAGAAGAGTCATCCCCATCAAAGAACACAGCCAGTACATTTCAGCAGAATTTTTCACGTGCACTAAAAGAAATTGAGAAATTTGACCGTTCATCAAAAATAACAGTGCAACAAGCGATTCCTCTGTATCCTGACCTTGTCAGAGACGTTGCCCGAGTGGTTACTGCTTTGCCACCAACCCAAGTTAGTGTAGAGAGGTTGTTCTCTGCTCTCAAAATAATTAGATCAGATTTGAGGTCATCCATGAAGGAGGATCTGACAGAGGCAATACTTTTTCTGAGGACAAATTTATAGATTTCTTCTTATTAACTGCATAACAGTGTTTATTGCATATTTACTTACAAGAGTTTAGAAAAGTTTATAAAAGTTATTTGCTATATTCTAATTGTATTCTAATAAATATAGTTTTTGCTCTAAGTGGTCTGATTACTTATATGATGGTGAGAAACAGATTAAGCACGATGTTAATATTTTACAACAGTAAATTTATTGTTATGAATTGGCCATTTATGAAGGAGTCGGAGTCGGAGCCGGAGTCGGAGTCGGAACCTGATAAAATCCAGGAGTCGGAGTCGCAACTGTGGCTTACCGACTCCACAGCCCTGGTTTATGCTCCCCTTCTTTTTCTTGAGCAGCCATCACGTCGGCTGCGAAATGAGTGAAATCCGTGTTCTCGTCGCCTTCTAGATCTTCATCTGTGTCTCCCTTTGGACTTATTGAAGTGACTTGAGACAAATATCGGCATGGGTATTCTGAGCTTTTGACCAATACGCGATTCTGCACTGGTACTTGGATATTCTGGCAACCCACCTTTGTTCCAGCGCTCCTAACTTTGCATTTTTGCGATGAGCAAGGGGATTGTTATCGGTTCTCACCTGAACCTCTGACCCTGAGAAATCGTTAACAACCTTTTCAGCTCTAACTTGAATAAACTGTAGTTATCAGGGTTCCTTTCAGTTTCTCTCAGTGACCAACTAGCATATACAGTCACCCGTTCTTTGCCTTCTTGAATTTGCACTAATACTGCTCCTAAGCAGTACAGACTTCCATTGTGTATAGTAAGAAGGGTTGGGAGAAGTCACCATAGGCCGATATGGGAGCATTGGTTAATGCTATATTCAGGGCACAAAAGGCTTCTTGCTGTCGGCGCCCTCACTGAATTGCCCGTTGTCTATGTTCCCCAGCTGATCCTCTCAGAAGCTTGTGGTGAGGGGTCGCTATTTTGGCAAAATCTTTGATGAATCTTCGATAGTAGCCAGCCAGGCCCAGGAACGCTCTTAGCTCTCTTATATTAGTCGGAATGGGCCAGTTCTGTACAGCCAACACTTTTTCTTGGGTGGGGTAGACCCCAGCACAGAAGACTGTGCCCCAGATACTCAATCTCCCTCTGGAACAAGTGAAATTTCAAAGTATTAATCTTCAGCCCAAGCTTTTGAATCCTCTCTAACACTTGTTCTAACCGACGGAGATGTTCCTCGAAGGTGAAAAATAATACAATGTCATCCAGATAGATTAAGGTCACTTTTAAATTGATCTCTCCATCAACCATTGAAAAGTTCCAGGTGTGTTAGTTAGGCCAAAGGGCATCTGGTTGAACTCATATAGACCCATGGGGAGGATGAAGGTAGTCTTCAACCGACCCTTATCGGCTGTCACGGCACAGCTGCCGAGTGCACAGGGTTCAGGGGCTCCTACCCTGACCCTAACACTAGGGGGCGCCCTAGCTTGCCCTATTCCACAGGATACCTCTGAAGATGAGAATGCCGTGGCATCCACCCTCTCCCTAACTCTTGAGTTAGCCCTCCGATTGATCTCCTCCCCCACCTGGGGAAGAGGGGCGCTTCTGTGCACCGAAGTACACCCACCAGACAAACAGGGCAACACAGAAAGGGGTAAACAGAAAACTCCAGGCACACAAAATATTCTCTCACATATAACAGAGGGAATCAGCGGGGTGTGAAGGTAGGGTGAATGAACCAAAATGGAAAAGGAATAACCACACATACGAACCAAACACCAGTCACAAGTAGTTCCTCCAAAACTCCTTTTCATAAACTCCACTCTCCACTAGCCATGCAGCAAGATGCTAGCTCTGACAAAGAACAGAGTCAGAGTCCAGATTATAAAGGGAGAGTGAGTGATTAACCGAGCTCAGCTGTGAACAGGGAAATCCAAGATGGCCGCTTAACCCCTGTTCTGCCAAAAGAAAGCAACACATTTAAAATGAAGGAGAAGTGCTTCTTCTCAAAGCAGCAGTAGGAGCCATCTGACTCTGAGGTCTTCTGGATCCAAACTGTCATGGTAACCCCGTGACGTCGGCCATAGGAACTTGCCAGTAGCCGCTGGCCAGATTGAGGGAGGAGAAATATTAAACCTTTTCCTAAATCAGACAGGGACTCTTCAATCCGTGTCAGGGGATAGGAATCCCACATCGTACAAGCGTTCAACCGTCCCATTCTTCTTCCGAACTAGTACAATGGGTGCAGCCCAAGGGCTCTGACTTTCTCAAATTACTCCATTTCGTAACATATGGGACAAGAGGTCTTTCACTTATTGATACATTCGTGGCGGAATCTGACGGTATCTCTCTCTAATGAGAGCAGTGTCCCCCATAGGTATCTCATGCTGGATAGCCTCAGTGCACCCGAAATAGTCTTCACGACGAGCGAACACCCCGTGATAACGCTGCAGTAGGCCCTCGATTTGTTCTGCTTGCTCTGGGGAAAATTCTGTAAGGTCAGCCTTCATCTGTTCTAGGAGAGAGCAACCA
Source organism: Phyllobates terribilis (assembly GCF_046119375.1). NCBI lineage: Eukaryota > Metazoa > Chordata > Amphibia > Anura > Dendrobatidae > Phyllobates > Phyllobates terribilis. Next base: position 567,225 of record NW_027363502.1, read on the forward strand.
ACCCATGCTCCCCTTTCTTTTATTCCCTTAGTGAGAGACACTGATAGGGATCTCCTTCCAGGGGTGTTAAGTCAATAGAGTCTAGTTTGGGAAGATCCTCTGGCATTAAGTTCACCTGGGCGATTTCTTTCTGAGGGTTCAACTATAAATTTATTTCGCTCAAGTTAACGCAGCATACTGGCACATGCCTGTGCCGCACTGGGGTGAGAGTTCAGGTGACCAAGAGCCCAGGTTTTGTCACCTTCTATGGGCTCAATTTGCAACTTCACCCCCTCGATAGGTACACAAGCCCTTACAGGGAGGGTGAGTGTAGTTTGTCCAATGGGTAGAGTCATGTCAGCCTCTGGAGGCATAATCACTTTGCCAAGAAGCTGAGAGGTGTCTGGTAAGTTCTGGACCTGACTCCCTTGGATGAGTTATTGAAAAACACTTTGTCTAACGTGACGCCTGGTTACGCGATTCCAGTTGCCTCTTTATGACTCACCAATCAGGAACTCCCCTACTTCCTTTAGGCTATTCATTTTCAATGTCACTATGGGCCCGGGGATTATTCGGCCTTTCACCAACACAATCCTTTTCTTTCCTAATTTTCATCCACACATACAGACAGTCATCCACATCACCCCAGCCACTGGAATGGGGAGCTGGTTGGCAGCTACTAGTCTAATATTCATCCCCTTATTGGACCAGCTGACTGCAGGGAAGTGAGCGTGGAAGTATTCTTCAGCCACAGTGGTCACCCCATGTCCATTAAACATTGAATGCGTTTCCCATCAAATCCGGCCCAAATCATGGGCCTTTCAGAGACAATGTTTTCGGAGCCTTCCTCCCCTTCTCCTGGGACATGGTACCCCACGGTGTGCTCCTCAACTGTGGGGCTCCTTAGTTTAAAGGATGCCCCCTTCTTCCTTGGCTCCGGCTTGGGCACTCTCAGGATATATGTCCTCAGCCACCACAGTTCCAACATTCAACTCTTTGCTCTTCCTTCCGGTGACGGGTCTAAGACAAGGAATGTGCGGGTATAGCATCCTCTCCTTGGTCCTTCTTTTATATATCTGAGGGGCCATCCCTTGGCAAGTTACTAGAGGCTCCTTTGAGATTGTGTAACTCTCCTCGAATATTTCTAATATCCTGACGAAATTCTCGTGCCCAGTCAGGTTCCCTGTTAGCCTCCGAGGCGGTAGCTACCTGGTGACTCTAGACCATACCCATCAAGGCGGGTGCCTCTTTTTCTCGAACTTGTGCCTCAGCCCCGTTTCCAAGAAAGTCATGTCCGGATTAGTCAGTTACTGCTCCTTCAGAGCCTGTCGCAGGTAGGGTTCCCTTAGTCCGGCAACAAATTGATCCCACAGTACTTCGTCTAAGGATCCCAGCCCTTGAAATTCCTCTTCTTGGCGATATGGGCCGTCACCTCCCGCAGAGCAATTGCCTCACTTTCCCCTTGAATTTATTTAAATAAGCGCATGGGTAAGTTACCAAGGTCAGTAGTGTCACTGTGCATAAGGGCTAGCTCTGCCTGCGTGGCTGGAGTCATAGGGTACATGCTGATCATCATCTGCAGTCTCTCCACCCAATCCCTCAACTCTATATTATTCCCCGCGAATTTTGGGAAGTTACTGAGCAGGGCCCCTAGGGCAATACTTCTCCTGACATGTCCCCCATCACCCTGTCCCGCCATTTCCGCACTGGAATGTTGCATCCTGCCGAATACGCCAAATATAGTGCAGTCAAACAACTAATATAAACTGTAAAATGTTTTATATGGTAACAATTTCTTTACAACATTTGACAGTAAAATTAGCAGCCAATCACATAACAGAATAAATTATCAGAGTACACTAGAATTCAGGGGTTGGTAGTTTCAAATGATCTACTGGAGGAAAGGGGAACTATATTAACTATAGTGGGCAAGAGGCAGTCTTTTAAAGCTTTGGCAATACTCTGTTCCTATCACAACTCGTTGTCCCTTTGCCCCGTAACTTCCTATCCACTTTTGCAATGCCGCTCTGGCGTCTGCTGGTCCTCGAATGACTGTCTTTCCCTCTATCTGTGACTGGTACCATATGTCCCTGTAAGCGGTAATGGCCTGTTTTGTGTATCCTTCTTGGTCGTCGACCTGACCATGAATCTCCAATCTGACAACTCCGAAGCTTTTGCGACGTCTTGTCACTGCCGCACACGTCTGAGAACTGTGCTACCACAACCTGTTCCCGTTCTGTTGACAGACGTCACCCGTATGAAGAATCTTGACTGGCATCGCTCGAGTCTTCACCGTCGACTTCTCGGCTGGGAACCTTTACTGGCATCACTTGGGTCTTCGAGGCTTGAACGTCGACGTCTGTCCTGGGCGGATACGTGGCACCTTTCTTCCTGACAGGAGCTCCGGACGCTACTGTTGCTCCTCCCGTCTCTCTCTTCAGTGTCATAATCACCTCAAAACTTGTACACGTGCTGTTTTTCTCTTCAGCTCATTTTCCTGACAATGCTGTCCCCAGAGACCTGATCAAACTCCTCCCCTCTGCCAAACCTCCATGCTGTTCTGGTACCAGTGTCTTGTCTCTTCACACACAAAAAAAAATTGCATATCATGTGGGAGACTCCTCAAATGTATGGAAGAAGGTGCAGTGGTCAGATGAGACCAAAATAGAACTTTTTGGCCACCAAGGTAAATGCTATGTCTGGCACCAAACCAACACAGCTCATCAACCCAAGAACACCGCACTGAAGAATAGTGGTCGCAACATCATGCTGTGGGGATGTTTTTCAGCAGCAGAGACATTGAAAATGGTCCGAGTCTGGGGTAAGGTGGATGGCGCTAAATACAGGAATATTCTTCAGCAAAACCTGTTTCAGTCTGTCAGTGATTTGAGACTGGGAAGGAGGTTAGCCTTCCAAAAAGACAACGACCCAAAGCATACTGCTAAAGCAACACTCAAGTGGTTTAAGGGGAAATGTGTAAATGTTTTGCAGTGGCCTAGTGAAAGCTCAGACCTTAATCCAATTGAGAATCTGTAGTCAGACTTGAAGATTAGTGTTCATCATAGGAAACCACCTGACTTGAAGGAACTGGAGCACTTTTGCCTTGAGTAATGGGCAAAATTCCCAGTGACAAGATAAAGAAAGCTCAGAGACTTATCCAAAGTGACTTTCAGCTGTAATTGCAGCAAAAGGAGGCTCTACAAAGTAGTCACTTTAGGGGGGTGAATAGTTATGCACACTGAAGTTTTCAGGTATTTTGTCCTATATGTTGTTTTCTTCACAATAAAAAGAAAACCAAATGTTCACATTTGTAGGCATGTTATTTATATAAACTTATGCAAACCCTTAAAAAAAAATCTGTGAAATTCCATGTTAGGTAGCAAAACACGAAGGGGGGTGAATACTTCCAAAAGCCACTGTATATAGTTTTTTTTATGTTTGGCTGCTGTCATGCTGTCACACACTAAAAGACGCATCGTTTTGCAAAATAAAGTTTTTGCATCGCCATATTTTGAGAGCTATCATTTTCACGCCGACAGAGTCATGTGAGGGCTCTATTTTTGCGGGACAAGTTGATGTTTTTATTGGTACCATTTTTTAGCTTATAACATTTTTTGATCGCTTTCTATTATGATTTTTGGGAGGCAGAATTAACAAAAAAGAGTAATTCAGAAATTGTTTTTTGGGCGGTTTTATTTAATGGCGTTCACAGTGTGGTAAAAGTGATAACATTTCTTTATTCTTCTCTTCGGGTCAGTACGATTACAGCGATACCACATTTATATAATTTTTTATGTTTTGTCACTTCTTCACAATAAAAACTATTTTATAGAAAAAATATTGTTTTTGCATCGCTTTATTCTGAGAGCTATAACTTTTTTATTTTTTTCACTGATGAGGCTGTATGTTGGCTTGTTTTTTGAAGGGCAAGGTTGTATTTTCAGCGATACTCTTTTTAGTAACATTGGTCTTTTTGACTGTGTTTTATTCCACTTTTTTTCCACCGGTATGATGAAAAACCATAGTTTTTTGCCACTTTTTTTTTTACAGTGTTCACTGAAAAGGTTAACTAGTGAGACAGTTTTGTAGATCAAATCGTTCCAGACGTGGCAATACTAAATGTGCTTATTTTTTTGTTTTTGCATCATGCATTGCAATGTATGAGACCTGTGTGATTACACAGGCAGAACCACTGTTATAACCAGTCTATGGCTGGGTGTAACAGGCCACTGTACATGGCACACCAGGCGGTTATTGTTTGACATCTGGGTGCCGTGACAACCATCGACTCCCCTTGATTTTGTCACGGGGGTGCCAATGGGATTTAGAGAGGGAGCCGCTTCCCTCTCACAACCTTTCAAATGTTGCGATCGCTCTCAATCGTGGCATCTGGAGGGATAATGAGCCTAGGTCTGTGCTGGCACCGTCCCTGGCTCTCATTGCAGGAGCTCGGTTGTTAGCTGCGTCAAGCTCCTGCGGGGATCATGTGGGAGGTGCTGATATTTTAATACTTCCTGCATGATCATATTGTGATAGGTCAGTCACATTGACTGACCAAACACAGCGCTCTGAGCATGGGGACCACCGGCATAGGTCCCCGCACCTCTTCCCATGCTGCTCAGCTGTTAGCATGTTACTGTCACAGCATGTTTACACGCATTGACAGTTTTAAATCACAATGGACATAGCACGTCACGATGTGGAAACTGCTCATGACATGCTATGTCTGCCATTGGTCGTAAAGGGGTTAAACAAACCGCCAATACTGTGTTTTGTTGCTCTGGTCCCTGTTGTGTGGATTCAGCAGTGACGCTACGTCGACAGCCCTGCAGCTAATCACTCCGCTCAGCAGGTCTGCGAATGTAAATGGCAGAAGCTGCGGAGTTTAGTATTGTTTGGGTGCAGCGCTGTTGACATTATGCCGATGCTGCAGCTAAACAGAGAGAGGGGTAGTGGGGAAGACTCAGTATATAACCCAGTAAGAGCAAGCAAAGCTAGCGTGCAAAAGATTGCTGAAAGAGGACAATCCCTTCAACCCCTTCATCCCAGGGTGATTTTCCGTTTTCACCTCCACCATTTCCAAGAGCCATAACTCCTTTCTATTCCAACAAAATAGAAGTATGATGGCTTGTTTTTTGTTTGGTGAGTTGTACTTTTAAATTACATCATTCATTTTATCATGTGATGCACTGGAAAGCAGAGAAAAAAAATGAAAGTGTGCTGAGTTGCAAAAAAATTGCAATACCAAAATTGTTTTTTGGGTTTACCATGTACACTAAAGTATGTAGTAAAACGGACCAGGCAGTATGATTCTCCAAGTCAGTCGGAGTATGCAGATACCACATACAGTGGTGGCCAAAAGTATTGGCACCCCTGCAATTCTGTCAGATAATACTCCGTTTCTTCCTGAAAATGATTGCAATCACAAATTCTTTGGTATTATTATCTTCATTTAATTTGCCTAAAATGAAAAAAACACAAAAAGAATTGTCCTAAAGCCAAATTGGATACAATTCCACACCAAACCTAAAAAAGGGGGTGGACAAAAGTATTGGCACTGTTTGAAAAATCATGAGATGCTTCTCTAATTCGTGTAATTAACAGCACCTGTAACTTACCTGTGGCACCTAACAGGTGTTGGCAATAACTAAATCACACTTGCAGCCAGTTAACATGGATTAAAGTTGACTCAACCTCTGTCCTGTGTCCTTGTGTGTACCACATTGAGCATGGAGAAAAGAAAGAAGACCAAAGAACTGTCTGAGGACTTGAGAAACCAAATTGTGAGGAAGCATGAGCAATCTCAAGGCTACAAGTCCATCTCCAAAGACCTGAATGTTCCTGTGTCTTCCGTGCGCAGTGTCATCAAGAAGTGTAAAGCCCATGGGACTGTAGCTAACCTCCCTAGATGTGGACGGAAAAGAAAAATTGATGAGAGATTTCAACGCAAGATTGTGCGGATGGTGGATAAAGAACCTCGACTAACATCCAAACAAGTTCAAGCTGCCCTGCAGTCCGAGGGTACAACAGTGTCAACCCGTACTATCCGTCGGCGTCTGAATGAAAAGGGACTGTATGGTAGGATACCCAGGAAGACCCCACTTCTTACCCCGAGACATAAAAAAGCCGGGCTGGAGTTTGCCAAAACTTACCTGAGAAAGCCTAAAACGTTTTGGAAGAATGTTCTCTGGTCAGATGAGACAAAAGTAGAGCTTTTTGGGAAAAAGCATCAACATAGAGTGTACAGGAAAAAAAAAGAGCCATTCAAAGAAAAGAACACGGTCTCTACAGTCAAACATGGCAGAGGTTCCCTGATGTTTTGGGGTTGCTTTGCTGCCTCTGGCACTGGACTGCTTGACCGTGTGCATGGCATTATGCAGTCTGAAGACTACCAACAAATTTTGCAGCATAATGTAGGGCCCAGTGTGAGAAAGCTGGGTCTCCCTCAGAGGTCATGGGTCTTACAGCAGGACAATGACCCAAAACACACTTCCAAAAGCACTATAAAATGGTTTGAGAGAAAGCACTGGAGACTTCTAAGGTAGCCAGCAATGAGTCCAGACCTGAATCCCATAGAACACCTGTGGAGAGATCTCAAAATGGCAGTTTGGAGAAGGCACCCTTCAAATATCAGGGACCTGGAGCAGTTTGCCAAAGAAGAATGGTCTGCAATTCCAGCAGAGCATTGTAAGAAACTCATTGATGGTTACCGGAAGCGGTTGTTCGCAGTTATTTTGGCTAAAGGTTGTGCAACCAAGTATTAGGCTGAGGGTGCCAATACTTTTGTCTGGCCCATTTTTGGAGTTTTGTGTGAAATGATCAATGATTTGATTTTTGCTTCATTTTCTATTGTGTTTTTTCCTTGCAAGCAAATTAAATGAAGATAATAATACCAAAGAATTTGTGATTGCAATCATTTTCAGGAAGAAACTGAGTATTATCTGACAGAATTGCAGGGGTGCCAATACTTTTGGCCACCACTGTATGCGGGGCTGGTGCCACCATCCGGCGAACCCAGGAAATGCTGGGGTAATTGGACAAACGGGGAGGCCAACTCGCTGTCGGCATGGAGAATAACTACCGCAGTAGCAGTTGTGATTGCCTGGGCCCAGCTGGTGAGGAGCCCGCCAACATCAGCAAATATTTTAGCTAGATGTGCATCCTTGGACGCACATTCAACTGAAGTGTAGTGTAGCGAACAGACCCATTGGGTCCGTGCGCAGCAAAACACACTGCCAGCCAATCAGAGGTAAGCAGCTGACGTTGGCGTGCACGTGACCGGGGTCGCATGGGGTCAACTTTTATATATTTTCTTAATATTTTTAAAAACTTTTTTTTACACTTTGTTCATGCTTCAATAGTCTTCTGGGGAGACTAGAATCATCACTTGTCAGATCTCCTCTGCTACACATAGGCGATGAGCAGATTTGCTCACTTGCTATGAGCGCCGACCATTGGGAGAGATTGACAGCGGCATTTAACTGGTTAACAGCTGCGGGTGGATCGTGATTTCACCCGTGGCTGTTGTGGGCACATGTCAGTTGTATAGATCAGCTGACATGTGCCTGGAAAAGTGCGGGCTCAGTGTTGGAGCCCGCGCTGAGCAGGGGTTATGATATCAGGCGTACTATTATGTCTGACGTCATAAAGTGGTTAATATATGGAACACTATAGGCTGTTCATTATACTGTATGGGTGACTATGGGTTGCGCATTATACTACATTGATAAAAAAAAATATGAAAATGGGCTGTGAAAATGGGCTGTGCATTATACTATATGGATTACTATTGGTTTCGCATTATACAACAAGGAAGACTATAGGATGAGCATTATACTCCATGGATAACTATGGGATGAGCATTATACTCCATGGTTGACTATGGGATGAGCATTATACTCCATGAATGACTATTGGCTGTGTATTATACTACATACATGGATGACTATGGGCTGTGCATTGCACTGCTATATTGATGACATTTTTTTATTTAAATGGTGAAAAAAAATATGAAATTTTTAAGACAAAATTTTGCTTTTGTCGCCATTTTCCCAAGACCTATAGCATTTTTATTTTTTGTGATATGGAGCTATATGAGGGGCTATCATTTGTGCCTTGAGCTGACATTATATTGATACTATTTTGGGATAGATACAATGTTTTGATCGTTCTTTACAGCATTTTATTGCAATGTTGTGGCGGCCCAAAAAAAAGTAATTCTGGACTTTCAACTTTTTTCTCGTTACGCTATTTACAAATCTGATTAGCTTACTTTATATTTTTTATTTGTTTTATTTTGAATGGAGCAAAAGGGGGTGTTTTGAACTTTTGGTTTTCATTTTTTTATTACTTTTTAAAACAGTTTTTTTTTTTTACTTTTTACTGGCTTCAATAGTCCCCTTAGGAGACTTTGAAGCTGTGATCATCCGATCGCCTGTGCTACACATAGAAGGGCTTTAGCCCTGCTAAGTGTAGTTGAAATCACCATCTCTTATGAATGCCGAATCTTCGGCAGACCCCTGGCTCTCATGACAACCCATCGGCGCCCCGTGATCACGTGACAGGAGTGTTGATGGGTGGGTCTTGTGACACACTTCTAGACATTGTGTGTTAAATGCTGCTGTCAGTGATTAACAGCCGCATGTGGATGTCGCATGAGCAGGGAAAGATGCGGGCTCAGCATCGGAGCCCGTATCAAAGGAAGGGACACGACTTTGGAAGTACCAATATTTCCAAGGTTGTGAGGGGGTTATACCTTCTACTAAATTTAGGTCATTATAATTTAGGACTAATTATGAATATATCTGAAATTTGATGAAAATTTGAAAAAATTGAATTTGTATACCTTTAAAACAGTCAGTTCACATAAAATAGTTAATAGATAACTTTTACAGAATTAAACCTACAGTACATTTAAGACCATGTCCAGCATTTAGTCAGTATTTTACATCAGTAAGCCAAAATCAGGAACGGAACAATAAGGCCACGTGTATTTTTTTTGTGTGCGTTATTTAACATGCGCTTTTGACACTGTCTCTGTGTCTTTAAATTATTCATATACTTAGGTGCGGATTACATGTGTTTTTGATGCGTTTCTGCTCTGTAAATGCACTAAAAACACATGTGCATTTTTTACTTGCGGATTTTCCGAATCTAGCGTTAAGTTTATGAGGAAAATCTGCACAGAAACCTCAGCGTACCCTCAAGAGAAATTGACATGTTGCGCATTTGAAAAATGGACCGCAGGTCAGTTTACACAACGTAAAGAAGAAGCACAGTGGGCGTGTGATTTCTAGAAATCCCATCCACTTTGCTGGAACTGTAAGATGTTGCGTTTAAGATGCAGGGAAAATGCGCAGTGTCAAAAACGCAATAAAAGCTCATCGTGGGAACGTAGCCCGATAGAAACACGCAACACTTCTGCATTTTTCACCCACTCCTGATTTTGGCTTACCAATACTGATGTAAAATACTGAACATGTGAACGTAGCCTAAATCTCCACACACACTACAACAAGACCCCTGTGAGATGAACTAAACACAAAACAAACCAAATGGGACAAGAACCAGTTAAGGCTATTTGCACAAGCGTCTTTTTCAGCTACATTCTGCCCAGAATCCGCTTGAAAAAGTGCCACATAGGCATCCCATAAAATGAGCATTGTGCACAGTAATGTATTGTGATTGCTGGCCACGTTATGCCTTATTTCACTTCTTTTAACTGTTTCAGGGTTCGTAAACCCTGAAGCGGTTAGAAAAAGTAACATGTTCAATCTTTGGGCGGCTTCTTTTGGGAAGCTGCCATGCTCTATATTCAGAGTACAAATTGAAAACCGCCAGTGAAACTGCTTTAGGAAAACAATTGCAGGCGTTATCATGAAGTGGCTTCAATTGGGAATATGTGGCAGCTGCGATGCTGTGTGCACATACCCTAATACTGGATTTGTCAAATAAAAAAAAAAGATTGTAATAATAATATAAGAGGCCAAACTAAAAAGATAAGCATCAGGGGGAAGTTCTGAAAATATGGTAGCAAACAAAGGGGAACAAAAGTCTCCCTGATACAAGAGGCATCCCCCCCCTCCACATTTTGTAGCCATCGGTTTACAATAGTAATGTGGCACTAGCAACACTAGGAAATTAATTAGCATATATTATCAATATAATTGTACATGTCATAAGAAATACTGAAAGTCACACAGTGTAATAATGTTAGATATAACTAAGATAATACCACAATCATGAAACCAAGAGCTCAGAGATGATCCCAGAAATAAAGGACCTTTATATAGATACAATATATTACTTGACAGTTAAACAGCGTAAAGAGCAACAAGCCTACTGTGAGACAGTGAGTGGAATTATATGCGAGGACTGGTATGTATCCCCCAGGATGTGCTTAAAAGCATATTGAATCGCTGGAGAGCATAGTAATCACAGTTACTATACAAAATAAAAGTGTGGACTGGGTCAAGTTATTTGACCAAGTCAGTTTAGGAAAACCTGTATTGGGCTTTTATTTTTGGAGAGATCTGTAGGATGGTAGTGGGACGGATCTCTCCCTCCATTCTGGACCGTACAAATGGCCCATGGTCATGTTTTTTATTTAAACCTGCAGTTAAGTTTTGGATTTCACATGAAGCAGAACTGAAGGCACTGTGGATGTATGACTGGATATGTGAAGCTAGCACAGACCAGAGCCAGCAACGTGGGCATCAATGATGGCACCCGAGAACCTTACGGGGATGCAAGTGCTAGCAGCACTGGGCTTTATTGAAGTGTTCCCAGCTGCTAATCGGACGTGAGCAATTTCATGTGTGCAGTATTTGGACAATAAAGGACATTTTACTTAACTTGCCTAGGTCACTGTCTCACTAAATTTTCTGGTGGAAACACTGCTGCCTTACATATGGTGGAGAATGCGAGCAGTGTGAATTGAGACATACCCCGAAGAAAACTGCGTGTCGGTAATCAAGGCTGCAAAATTACAAATCAGGCCCGTGGAAAATATGTAGTAACTACTAAAGAACTTGGTCCTCCCCCAGCAGCAGCAGCTGCAGTTTAAGTGGCAACAACAGGAGCAGCACCAACAGCAACAGCTGTACCAGTAGAACCAGACGAACAATCTGATTCTGCAACAGACTGTGGCCCTGCGAGAGACTGCCAACCCTGGTTCGTCTTGAGGCCTGGGACATCGTCAGGTCGACACTGAGGAAGATGAGTCCAGAGGACGACATAGAAGCTTTCCTCACCATGTTTGAATGCTCAGCGAAGTGGGAGAGCTTGCCAATTTTCCAGTGGGCTGAAGTGGTGACTCCGTTCCTGATGCGAGACTCCCAGCCAGGAACGGAGGTACTTTAACCTCCGCCAGGAGGATGGCCAGAACTATGGGAAACTCAAAGGTGAGATCCTTGCCCGTATGGAAGTTAATACATATGTATGGGAACACCTTGAGTACCAGTGGTCATTTGTGGAAACCAGCCCAGCTTGGCGTTTGATTTGTTACAGTTACAGTAAAAAATGGCTCCAGCCTGAGACCTTGAGCCCAGCCTAGATGGTAGAGAGGGTAGTAGTCGACCAGTTGGTGCGACCTTCGCCAGTAGCCATACAGCGCTTGGCGTGACAAGGGGACCCATGAAGTCTATATCAGGTGGCCTGATCTAGGGTAAGGTGGCCACACATGACTTTGTACGAGATTCTGCCCCACTGCAAATATCATGCCGGGCCCTACGAGCCCAGAAACATGTGAAAGGGATACGATTCTCTGCTGCGGTTAGTCTGGACCATGCCACAATTGAGGGGGAAGAGTCCAGTATACCCTAAACCGATCTCGCTGACCAGAAGTCCCACTGCTATCAGGTGCTGGCTGTGCCAAGGGCCAGGACATGTGGTGGCTGCCAACTTCTCCCTGACTGCAGAGCCCAATGACTGCGGGTTTACTCAACAGTTATCTATATATGCCTAGACAAGCAATGAGGGGAATGCTGGGGTCATCAGATGGTCTCTGTCCTTGAAAAAATTTAGTTTTTCAGTGGAACATCGAGCTAGGAAGTCACAAAGCAATGTGGATGCCCTGTCACGGGCACCCTGCTCACAGGTGTTCAACCCCACAAGTTACAACAGAGGGGTGGGTGGTAGGATAATGAGGGGAAGCAAATGCGAGGGCCATTATGTATTCACCAAAATGTGCTAAAAAGCATACTGAACCGCTGGAGTACATACTAATCACAGCCACGGCTGTTGTTATCATGCAAAGTAAAAGTAAGTGTGGACTGGGTGAAGTTATTTGACCAAGTCAGTTTAGGAAAACCAGTATTAAAAATACAGTTTAGTCCAATTCCATTCAGCTAAAATATTACTTCAGACACAAATTTTACCCTGCACAATTTATTATGCAATTTATCCTGTAAGCAGCATTGCAAAAATAATAGCAGTCCAATACGACTAACCAGATTAATCACTGTTTTTGGCATAAATTATATTACCACATGTCAAACAATTTACCAGTTGCTGCAGTAGATTCTAAGAAAACCAACAGACTCAGCCTTCATGATCTGCATGTTTTGGAGTCTGTGTATTTGAATAATTAATTGTAGGGGTGTGTGTTCAAAATAATAGCAGATCAATTAGTGAGGTCAATTAGTGAGGTCAATCATTCTGTGAAGAAACAGGTGTGAATCAGATGGCCCTTATTTAAGGGTGAAGCCAGCACATGTTGTACATGCATTTCTCCTTGAAAGTCTGAGAAATATGATTCGTTTAAAGCATTGTTCAGAAGAACAGTGTACTTTGATTAAAAAGTTGATTGGAGAGGGTAAAACTTATAAAGAAGTGCAGACAATGATAAGCTGTTCAGCTAAAATGCTCTCCAATGCTTTAAAATGGAAAGCAAAAACAGAGAGATGTGGAAGAAAGTAGAAGACAACCATTTGCAAGGATCTAAGAATAGCCAGAATGGCAAAGGCACAACCAGTGATCAGCCCCAGGATGATCAAAGACAGTCTCCAGTTAACTGTGAATACTGTGACAGAAGATGCATGTGTGAAACTAATCTCTTAGCAAGAAGTCCTCGAATGTCCCACTGTTAAAAAAAAGACGTACTGAAGAGGATACAATTTGCAAAGAACTCATCAACTGGCCTAAAGAGAAATGGAGAAACATTTTGTGGACTGATGAAAGTAAAATTGTTCTTTTTGGGTCCAAGGGCAGCAGACAGTTCACTTCAGATAGTGAAGCATGGTGGTGCAAACATCATGATATGGGCATGTCTCTCTTACTATGGTGCTGGACCTATTTACCGCATACCAGGGATCATGGACCAGTTTGTAAATATTAAAATACTTGAAGAGGTCATGCTGCCTTACGCTGAAGAGGATATGCCCTTGAAATGGGTGTTTCAACAAGACAACAACCCTCAATACACCAGTAAACAAGCAAAATCTTGGTTCCAGTCCAACAAATTGGAGGTTATGGAGTGGCCAGCCCAATCCCCGGACCTTAATCCGATAGAATACTTGTGGGGTGACATAAAAAATGCAGTTTCTGAGGCAAAGCCAACAAATGCCAAAAAATTGTGGGATGTAGTCAAAGCATCCTGGGCTGGAATAACAGTTGACAGGTCCCAGAAGTTCGTTGACTCTATGCAACATAGATATGAAGCAGTTCCAAAAAAACTGTGGGTATACAACTAAATTTTAGGTCAGTGATCCACAGGAATGCTAAATCTTCAAAAAAGAGTACATATTGTGAGTTTGTAAAGACAAATGTAGACACTGCTATTATTTTGAACAGCCCAATGTTCATTTTTTTTGTTATTTTCTGTAAAGTAGTTAAAAGTTATATACATTTCTCTTCATGTTTTGAATTAGAAAACAGTGTGCAATGTTTCCAATGAATCGAAATAAAAACTAGTATGAAGTTTTTGTGCTTAACTCATGTTTTTGAACTCTGCTATTATTTTGAACACTACTGTATAGGTCATTAAGGGTATACAATTAACTTTCAAAGTTTCATATTTTTCAAAATTTTCTGAAACTTTGAAATATTTTCATGAATAACAACAAAACATACTGATCTAAATTTACCAGTACCAGGTACAATGTGTTACAAAAACAGGATTTTTGGTTACTGACCGTAAAATCTGTTTCTCAGAGCCTTCATTGGGGGACACAGGAAACCATGGGTGTATGTTGCTGCCACTAGAAGGCTGACACTATGCTGGGGAGGAGCTATTTTTTTGTGCATTGTACACCCCACCAACTGCCATTAAGTTAATCAGTTTGTATACAAGCAGTAGGAGAAGCAACATTAAACAGAGAGGAATACAAGAAAAAAATAAACTGTAACATAACAATAAAAGTTAGTAAAGCTGTCAAAATGGGGGGGTGCTATGTCCCCCAATGAAGACTCTGAGAAACAGATTTTACGGTGAGTAACCAAAAATCCTGCTTTCTCTATTGATTCATTGGGGGACACAGGAAACCATGGGATGTCCCAAACCGGTCCCTGGCGAGGGAAACAACAGAAAGAAACTCCATTCAGGTTGGAGAACTAACCACTGTCACCTGCAGGATTCTCCTACCTAGGGTGGCATCTGCTGAAGAATAGGTATGAAACCTGTAAAACTTGGTGAACGTGTGGATGGAGGACCAGGTTGCCGCTTTGCAAAGCTGTTGTCACAGCTGTGTCAGGTTTGACAGACAGTCATTCTGGATCCAGCTATAGAAAGTCTCTGTACTTGCCCTTGCAGACATCTTCTTGATCCTTCCATCATCGGAGGACCCAGCGGTGATCTCCACCTTCTGCTGCTAATTGACACACCTTTGCTGGATCTTTAACCCCTTTCCGACGTGGTCAGTAATAGCACGCACCACATCGGAAAGGCCGGTTCAGCGGGGGCTCCGGCGCTGAGCCCACGCTGAACCGGGCACATGTCAGCTGATTTATACAGCTGACATGTGCCCACAACAGCCGCGGGTGGAATCGCGATCCACCCGCGGCTGTTAACCAGTTAAATGCCGCTGTCAATCTCTGACAGCGGGATTTAACTTGCACTTACAGGAAGCATGTCCTAAGCCCCGCCCATCGGTGACCCCGTCACGTAACCGTGGGTCACCGATGGATTGGCATGTCTCAATTGCTTTGAGCGCCACCCAGTGGTTGGCACTCATAGCAAGTGAGCATATCTGCTACATAGAGGCGATCTGCTCATGCCAAATTCTTCTGGAAGAGGATAGTAAGTGCAGAGACTTGGCCCTTCAAGGAGCTGACAGCAAGTCGTGCGTCAAGCCCAGCCTGAAGGAAGGCCAAAATTGCCAGAAGGGCGAATGTCATAGGTGCGTTGTGATTAATCTCACAATGGAAAAAGGCCGTCTGATAGTATACTCGAGACGATGATGGCTTCCATACCCAGATCATCGTCTGAACAACTCGTTCTGAAAATCCAGATGCTCTTAGGACCAGGGTTTCAACAGCCAAGCCGTCAAATCGAGCAACCGAGAATTTCCGGTGGGAGATGGGGCCCTAGGAAAGCAGAGGTGATCTGTCCTGGAGCTTCCAAGGGGCATCTGCGAGAAGACTGACGACCTCTACATACAAGGACCTCGTGGGCCAATCCGGAGCGATCATGATGACCGACACCCCTTCTTCTTTGATCTTCAACAGTCTGGGAAGAAGGGAAAGAGGCGGGAACAGATAAGGAAGTGCAAATTGCAACCAGGGTTTCGACAGCACATCGACTCCCACCATGAGGGGGTCGTGGGACCTGGAGATGAACTGCGGCACCTTCGTGTTAAACCAGGACACCATGAGATCTACAACCGAAGTGCCCCTCCTCAGGCAAATCTCAAGGAAGACGTCCTGATGTAGAGACCATACCATCGCGACTGAGAAAATCGGCGGACCAGTTCTCGACGCCGGGGATATGCACTGCGGATATTGCCGGCACCCTGCTATCAGCACAGAGAAGGATCTTGGAGACTTCGGATAATGCCAAAGGACTCAGAGTCTCTCCCTGGTGGTTGACATATGCCACCACCGTGGCATTGTCTGTCTGAACTCGGACTGGTAGGCCTCCGAGAAGGTCCTGCAGTGACGAAGGAACAATGGAATGGCTCTGATCTCTAGAATATTGATCGGCAGAGTGGACTCCTCCTGCGACCAATGTCCCTGGACAGCAATGATGTGGAGTACCGCTCCCCAGTCAAGGAGGCTGGCATCTGTAGTCACCACTTGCCAGTGAACGGGGAGAAAGAATCGACCCTGATTAATAAGAGGGGAACACAGTCACCAGTTCAGAGACATCCTGACCCGGGACGAGATCCGAACTGGACGGTCAAGGGAGAGAAATGATCTGTTCCATTAGGAAAGGATGGCGTGCGGAAGTGGTCTGTTGCGGAACTGCTCAAAAGGAATCGCTACCAACACCTCCACCATCCTCCCCAGGACCGCCATAGCCGAGCAGAGCGATAAAGGTTGAGGGGTCTGAAGAGAGCTACCAATCGGCTGGTGCGCGGTGAATAGGATGCCGAGGAAGATCAGGCGCTGGGTAGGAACAAGACAAGATTTTTTCCTGTTTACAAGTCACCCGAGTCGAGACAGTGTATTAAGAGCAATGGAAAGACTCTCCTGGGCGAGGGAGAAGGATGGAACCTTGACGAGAATGTCTCAAGGTAAGGAATGATCACTAGGCCCCTGACCTGAAGGACCATTACCACTGCCATTATCTTTGTGAAAAGTGTGAGCTGTAGAAAGGCCGAATGGCAGGGTGACGAACTGGAAGTGGTCCTGAAGTACCGCAAAGCGCAGGAATCTCTGATCCACTGGGAAGATAGGGACATGGAGGTAGGTGTCTTGGATGTCTATAGAGCACAGGAACTCTTGCAACTCCATGGAAGCTATTACTGAACGAATGGTGAAGACAAACCCTTCTGTTCAGTAATTTTAAATCCAGGATGGGACAAACTGACCAGTCCTTCTTTGGAACCACAAAGAGTCTCGAATAAAAGCCTGTGAAACGTTCCTGAATTGGAATAGGAATGATGACCCCTGATTTGAGGAGAGAGGCAACGGCTTCCAAAAAAACCAAGGACCAGAGATGGATCCCTTGGGGAGCGGGATTCGAAGTAATCTCAGGGCCACAAAACAAAATCTGTCTTGTATCCTGAAGATACAACTTCTCTGACCCAGGCGTCCTCAATGGAAGCTAGCCAGATGTCCTTGAAATACATGAGACGACCGCCCAACCTGTGGGAATCCCTGGGTGGTAGTGAGTAAAGCGGAGGAGAACATGCCAGGCTGGGCCGTGGAGGATCTGCCTTGAAAGGGGTTGGTTTAAAGGAAACCCTTTTCCTCTCCTGACGTGCCTGCTGCCTCTCCCAGCTTGAGGGCTCATCCGTGGATGAAAGGGCCGAAAAGACCAAAGCTTACGTTTCGGAGGAGGACGTCGGGGTTTGGCCAGAGGAAGGAGAGAGCTTGTCCCTACCATGGCGTCCTTAATAATCTGGTCCAGCTTGGTACTAAATAGCTGCGATCCCTGGAAAGGCAGATTGGTAAGGGACTTCTTAGATGTCAAGTCCACTTGCCACGCCTTTAGCTAAATGGTTCTGCGGATGGCCACTACATTACTGGCCACTTGAGCGGCACATGAAGCGGTGTAAAAGGAGGAAGATACCACGTATTTTCCCACATGAGATATCTGATCCGCCAAATCAGCTAACTCCTCAGCCCGAGCTCCAGTGAGGATGACTTGACGGAGTTGTTTAGCCCATGCAGAGATGGATTTTGAAACCCATGTAGTGGCAAAGGCAGTGCACAACATGGAAGATGCTGCTTCAAAGGCTGATTTGGAAAACTACTCTATGAGCCTGTCATGGGAGTCCTTGAGGGATGCCCCGTCCGTAACGGGAAGACCCATGGGGGATGTGGTCCAGTTTTCAGTAACGTCAGAGGCAAAGGGGTACAGGATGCCGAGACGCTTCCCTCTCTGGAAGCATCTAGTCGGGTAGATTCCTTTTGAGCAGCGAATAAGTTAGGGGTTGGTCTAGACCATCAAAAACAAAACTGGCTGTTCAGCGGCTTCCGTAGCGGTATCCTTAATGTTAAAGGTCTGGTTAACAGCTACAATAAGGCTCTGAACTATGTCCCACTTGTTAGAGGCCTGGTCATAGTCCATGTCAGAGTCAGGTTCGGTAAACGTATCCGAGTCTGGCTCGACAGGTGAGTCAGGGGATGAGGACCGGGAAGAAGCTGCCCGCCGGGAAGGACCAGGGGGAGTGTGGGAGAGAGAGGAGGACCTGGAACGGCTTTCCTGCCTAGATCTCTTACAGCCGAAATTGGTAGGCTTAGCCGGAGGTCCCTGTGATTCATTGGCAGTGGTAGAAGCAGGCGTAGCTAATCTGTATAATACAGATACCAGGGTCTGAGATACAATCTGTCACGGACCTTACCAGGGTAACAGGGAAGTCGCCCACCCATGATAGGGGGAAGACCCACTCCGGACGCAATGGGACCTCTGGGGTAGCAGGAGCGGGAGTAATGTTGCAGTTCTGAAAGAGGAAAGAAAACTGACCCGAAGGGAGACTGCATTTACATAAAGAACAGACAAATTCAGTTACCAGAGTAGTAGAGGCCGGAGGGCGAGAGTGCTCTCCTTTAGACTTAGACATGATAAAAGAGACGGCAGAGTCACTAACTAATGCCAGAGGTCAGGGGACAGGTAAAGATTTGCTGAGGAGAGTGCCAGTTTGCAGAGCAGAGCTTACCCACAGAAGTGATGAGGTCCTGAAGTCTGCTGCTAGTAGTCTGAGGAGAGGATGTACCAGGAAGGAACTGCTGAAGATACTCCTGGAGAAGGGAGGGCTCAGGGCGACCGGAGGAAAGCGCCTGTCACAAGCTGTCTGGATGTCGGCAAATAGGGGCAGCAGGATGAAGCAGGAGAAAGAGGAGGTAAAAAGGCACGCAGATTCCGCGCCACTGGGAAGGGGACTTGACCGAGGCAGACAGAGAAGCCCACTCAATGAGGCCGGATAAGGGCGGAGCTAACCACAGACAGAGAAAAGCCCGCTTGAGGGGACAGGGAAGGGGAGGAGCTAAACACTGCAACTAGGCCACACTGAAGCCAGAGCCTAAATTAGAAAGTGAGGCCGGCGAAGAGGGGGGTTGCGGCATGAAGGCTGTAAAAGACGTTGCAAGGAGCCTAGAGTCCCATTTAACATGCCCAGATACAGCCTGCTGCAGGGGAAACACAAATAAACAGGGCCCCTGTAGAGATAAATGCACAAAGTTCAGACTAACGTGCCCGGGTAGGCACAATGTAACAGTACACAATAACAATAAAATCAGCCCCATGCCTATGGAATCTTCTTTCTTCTTTCTATCGAACTTTGTCTTCTCTTAGCCTCTGGAATGGGAACCTGATGGAGAGCGAAAAAGAAGTACCTCTCCATCCCTGAAGATGTAGAGGGATCAAAAGATGTCCAGGCTTCATTGGGTTGTAGGACGTCCACCGCTCCTGAAACTGTCAAGCTCTGGTAGACAACCGGGCAGGAGAGAGGGGCGAGGAACGACGATTGGATCACCTGAACACATTGTAAGGGGTTGGGGTCCTAGCCGATAGTCATGAGGAAATGGAGTGGCAGTTCACACCATACTCATAGCCTTTAAATGGGAGTACAGTGTGACCGTCGCACACTGTATCCCTCCAGAGCTAATCTAGGAGAAGAGCCTTCTGAAGAAGAGGGAGACACTACTGGAAAACTACGAAACTCGAGGTAAATCTGGGTCTAGTAATATATCAGTGTCCACCTCCTACTGACACTAAACTAAACTGATTAACTTAATGCCAGTCAGTGGGGTGTACATTGCTGGGGAGAAGCTAACTTTTTTGTGCATAGTGTCAGCCTCCTAGTGGCAGCAGCATACACCCATGGTTTCCTGGGTCACCTAATGAAGCGAAAGAGAAAAGAAAATCACAATCTCAGTATCACTGGCAGAAGCATTTTACAGTTATTACCACATAAACTGACGTGTTAGACTTGAATAATGGGGCTGTCAGGAAGGTTAATACTTATTACCACAAGACAAGGTTAGGAGACATGGAATGGTAACGTGCAGTACATACCTGACAAATCAAGAGTCATGCTCTTCTTATGCTAAATAGTAATTAGAGGAAATACTGATTAGTCAGGGTAATACAATAATGTATGTAACATGAAAATAGGTGATATATTTATGCATGTTTAAATGTAATTTTTTTTGCAGTGCTCAGCAAAAAGTGACCACAACCCCTTCAAAAAGTAGGATTTTAACTAATACCTCACTGAACACAAGAACAATTTCCAAAATGCTGACAAGACGGGGTTTCACAGAACATTTTTTTTGACCCATAAAGCATAAAGGTAAGGTTAATATTATAACTTTCATTGCGAACTCTTCAGTTTTCCCACATTAGTTGATGCAAAAATGTATACACCCCACATCAAAACTACTACATCTAGTATTTTGTATGACCTCTATATTGTTAAGGACAGCACCAAGTCTTCTAGACATGGAACGAATAAGTTGGTGACATATTGTAACATCTATCTTTTTCTATTCTTATAGAAGGACCTTTTTAGAGCCTGAATGTAGAGCGATTCTTAACTTGTCTTTTTAGAATTCCCCCACAGCTGTTCAGGTTGGGTTCAGACAGTCACAGGGGTACAGTGGGGCAATCATATTGAATTGGGGGTGTGGAGCCAACACATTTTGTGGGCAGCATTCTGTGCATATGGTGGCTTTGTGAGGAGGGAGCTGTTTGGTATCATACCTTGTGTGTGTCTGGGGGAGAACTTTGAGGAATGATACTGTATGTATGGGGTACCATAAAATGTGTAGGGTGAACAGTAGTCATCCTGCCATGGGGGCATCCTACTATGTGTATGGTGGCTGTGATGGCTATTATACTGTGCGTGGGAGGGAGCTTTGGGGCATGGACGATATAAAAATTAATAAATTATATGGTTTTGATTGGCTGCTCGAAGTAAGAGCACGTTACAATAAGCTCTAATAATAGTGGCAGTTGATCAACATGCTTGTGATCAATAGCAAGCAGTCAAAATTAATATAATAATAACTTTGCTTAATATTTCTACTAATATTCTTAAATTCAGTGTGTTGGTTTAACCCTGCACAACAGTCACAGTCTCTTATGTGAGCCCTTGAGAAAACTAATTGCCGACCCCAGATCCATGCTCTATTGAAGGGAATCTGTCAGCAGGTTTTTACTATGTAATTTGAGGACAGCAGGAGATAGAGGCTGAAACACAGAATTCAAGGATGTGTCACTTGTCAAACTGCATGCAGTTATTTGCTAACTGTGAAGGGTTTATCACTAAGCCATTGTTTATATGTATCCTTTATAAAAGACATAAAAATTTGGAATAAATAAAATAAGGACATACCGCATGAATGATACAAATGTTCCACAATGCTGTAGATTAGAAAAAAGCACATTACTACATGCATGTGCAAAATATTAACTACAATAAAAAAATTAAAAAAGAAAACTGTTATAGAGTAAAACAATAGTACTGAAATTTACATTAAAGGGAAACTTTTAAGTGAAACAACGCAATTAACCTGCACATATGGAGATAATCTGTAGGTTAATACAATTCTGAACCTGCCCTGCGCCGACACTTAGACCCCCCAAATTAAATTTCCCCCGGTAGTGATTAGATTTCAGTCATGGGGGTGGCACCAACATTGGTTCAGTCACTGCTCTGATTAATAAAGTTAATGAATAAAGTTAATTTCCTCCCAGCTGCAGGGGTCTAAATGCCGGCGCCAGGCAGGTTCAGAAAGCAAGGATATTTTATTAGACAGAGGACAGCCCCTTGCTAATATGTTCCAAAGAGAAGAAAAACTAACAGCATCAAAAGGGTTCCCTATAAAGGAATGCTCATATACAGTACCAATAATAAGTTTGAACATAAATAATATTCCTTTATTTTATTGAAATGTGCTCATTGTAGATTCAGACTGAAGGCAGCAAAATCACGAAGGAACACAAATGGAAACTAGGAGTAAAGAAATACACTTAAAACAAACCAGGATATGTGTTAAACCTTTAGGCTATGTGCCAACAATGCAGAACTGATGCAGATTTTTCCTGAGCGTTTCTGCCTCTCCCTGGCAGAAAAAAAGCATGCGGATTTTACTTGTGTTTTTTCTGCCAGGGAGAAGCGTTTTTGCATGCGTTTTTTCAAGCGCTTTTCCAAGCGATTTTGAGCATCACTTGGATAAAATGCTTGACAAGTTGGTTGCACAATATAAATCCATGCAACTGGCATGGATTTATATTGTGTGACCAACTTATGCTGCTTTAAATGCAGCATGAATAGTAAAAAAAATGAATTAAAATGTAAAAAAACAAAACAAAAAAAAAACCATTACACTTACCTCTCTGGTGGCCCCCGGTCTCCTCTCTGGTGGCGCCCTCGGTCATCGGCATCCCACGGTGTTCTCAAAGGACCTGCGTTGACGTCATTTAGTCAGCTGACAGGTCACGCGACCGTCGACGTCAGCGGTCGCGTGACCATCACATGACTAAATGACGTCACCGCAGGTCCTTTGAGAACACTACGGGACGCCGAGGACAGAGCACGCCACCGGAGAGGAGACCGGGGGCCACCGGAGAGGTAAGTATAATGTTTTTTTTTAATTCTCTTTTTACTATTAGTACCCGAGTCTGGAGGAAAGTTTCCTCTTTTCCAGACCCGGGTACCATCCGCGCATTGAACCGCACAACACACCGCAATTACGCACAATAAATGGTTGTGCTGCGGATATTTCCACAATGATAATCCGCATCAGAAATTTCTGCAGCACATGCGGATTATCATTGGGAAACATGGCAGACAACTTAACAAGCGTTTTTAATGCGTTTTTGTGGCGGAAATGCAGCCACGGAAACGCATTAAATCCGCATCGTGGGCACACAGCCTTATACATCCTCGGCATTGTCTCAAGCAGCTTCTAACTCAAAATGGCAGCAGTGGTAAATGAAGCTTGCTTAGACTGAACAATTCAGCCCTTCATAAGCCAGCACATACTTTGGTTTGTTTCACATGTGCTTTTTTACACTTTGTTTCAATATGTGTCCTTTTGTGGATTTGGTGTCTTAGGCTATATGCCCACAATGCTGAATTTTTCCTGAGCGTTTCTGCCTCTCCCTGGTAGAAAAAAAACGCATGCGGATTTTACATGCGTTTTTTCTGCCAGGGAGAAGCGTTTTTGCATGCATTTTATCATGTGTTTTTTCAAGCGCTTTTCCAAGCGATTTTGAGCATCACTTGGAAAAGTGCTTGCAACTGGCATTGATTTATATTGATTTATATTGTGTCACCAACTTATGCTGCTTTAAATGCAGCATCAATAGTAAAAAAAAAAGAATTAAAATATAAATATAAAATATAAAAAATAAAAAAATAACATTATACTTTTTACCTCTCCGTTGCATCCTTTGTCCTCGGCGTCCTGAAATGACCTGTGGTCGTCATTTAGTCAGCTGACAGGTCACGCGACCGCTGACGTCAGAGGTCGCGTGATCATCACATAACTAAATTACGTCACCGCAGGTCCTTTCAGAACACCGCGGGACGCCGAGGACAGAAGACGCCACCGGAGAGGAGACTGGGGACCACCAAAGAGGTAACTTTAATGTTTTTTTTTTATTTATTTTTTACGTTTTAATTCTTTTTTTACTAATGGTACCCGGGTCTGGAGGAGAGTCTCCTTTTCACCAGACCCAGGTACCATCCGCGCATTGAACCGCATAACATCTGCAAGTATGTATGTATGCAGTTCAATGCAAGTCAATGGCGGCGATTTTGCACAATAACTGGTTGTGCTGCGGATTTTTATGCAATGATAATCCGCAGCGGAAATTTCCGCAGCATGTGCACAGCACATGCGGATTATCATTGGGAAACATGGAAGACAACTTAACAAGCGTTTTTAATGTGTTTTCGCGGTGGAAACGCCGTCGCGGAAAAGCTTTGAATCCGCATCTTGGGCACACAGCCTTAAGTCTAAATCTACAATGAGTACTTTCCAATAAAAAAAGGAAAACCATTGCATAAAAAGGATTCTTCAAACTTTTGATTAGTACTGAGCTTAACCCTTTCATGACACGACGTGACGTATAGGGAAGTCGTATGTTGTGTCTCTCCCTTTGATGAGGCTCCGGCGCTGAGCCTTGATCTTTTCAGGCACATGACAGCTGATCTGATCAGCAGTCATGTGTCTCTAACAGAAGCGGGTGTAATCGTGATCCACACGCGGCTGTTAACATGTTAAATGTTGGTGTCAACCTCTGACAGCGGCATTTAACATGCCCGGGCTGGAAGCGCGTCAATGGCTACGGCCATCGGCGCACCTGTCACATGATCGCGGGGCGCCCATGGGTTGGCCTGCCAACACGGGTTTTGTAGAAGACTGCAGGTTGTCTGCTATGAGCGCCACCCAGTGGCCAGCGTTCATAGTATATGAGCATTTCTGCTACACATAGCAAGGCTGAAACCCTAATATGTTCAGCACAAGCAATCGGATAACCGCAGTTGAAGTCTCCCAAGAAAAGTAAAGATTTCCAAAAATATTTAAAAAAATTAAAGCCATATAAAGTTCAAATCGACACCCTTTTGCGCCATTCAAAATAAAACTATATAAAAAAAAACAAAAAACACATATTTGTGATATACGTATCGGCAGGTTCAGAAATGCCCGATCTATCAAAATATAAAAATAATTAATCCGATCGGTAAACGGCATAATGAGTAAAAAATTCAAAACGCCTGAATTAAATTTTTTTGGTCGCCTCAACATTGCAATAAAAGGGGATCAAAACATTGTATGTACCCCAAAATGGTATCGATAAAAACGTCAGCTCAGGCCACAAAAAATAAAGCCCAAAATCCGGAAAAATGGAGACGCTACGGGACTCAGAAATGGCGACATTTTTGTTTTTTTTACCAACTTTGGATTTTTTTTCACCACTTACACAAATAAGAACCTATACATGTTTGGTATCTGTGAACTCGTAAAGACATGTAGAATAATAATGGCAGATCACTTTTAGAATTTAGCTAGCATGGTAAAAAAACCACAATTGTGGAATTGCACTTATTTAAAAAAAAAAAAACTTTGGCACTAGGAATTTTTTCCCTGTTTTCCAGTACACTATATGGTAAATTCAATGATGTTTTTCAAAAGTACAACTTCCTCAAAATACAAGCCCTCACATGGCTATATTGAGGGAAAAATAAAAAAGTTATTGCTCTGGGAAGAAAGGGAACAAAAATCAAAAATGAAAACAAAGCAGAAAATTGCCCGGGAGTGAAGGGGTTAAAGGGAAATGGACACATGCTGCCTAATCCGTGGGCAGCATATCTCCATCACTGACTGAATGAACTCAGCCATGTATATTTTACTCTGAAAAGCTGTGTTCTTAGGTTCCCTTTAAGTAAGTACCAAACAGAGAAAAACAAACTTTTACTAGCCACTCGCATCCCTGACATGACAGGCCTTTGCCTATGAGCGCGTACAGCCCTGAATAAGAGCATATAGCCAAAATAGATAGCACAGCACCTGGCTTAGCCCTAGAATGGTCCAGCTGTGCAAAACAGCATATATATGGCTAGAAAAGACACTATCACTTTGCTTTATGCATATTATGTTAATATTAACTTTTACTTTAAGTTAAGTTTAAGTTGAATTCAAAAGTTATATAAATTGTTAATCTTTTATTTCTATTATTCTATGTTGTCAAAATTACTTACAACTCTGAATCTTCCACGACACAGATGAACTTGCGGGGGGGGATGTCTTTACACCCACATGATTTACTGCAGAAACATACAAATCAAGGTCTCTTTTAGTATTAAAAACAAAATAAAAATAACATTTTAACTAATAAAACCATCATGGTGGGGGCATTGTCCTAGCAAATGTGGAGTGAAGACGTGTTCATTGTTCTCCTGGGCCCTAATCCACAACTAATCAGATTGCATTTTACCTAACCAGATGGGTGGCAAAAGAGAAGATAGACACCTACACCATCACAAGACACTACAATTACCATGGAAGGCAGCATCCACCAATTCCTTACTGATACCTCAGATTGCGCTCCTAGATTCAGATGCAGACAGTTCAAGGTTCTGGAGTGTCCATCTCAGTCTCCTGACCTCAATATCATTGAGCCACTCTGGGGAGATCTGAAGCGCACATTTCATGCTAGACAGCCCAGGAATTTACAGGAACTGGAGGCTTTTTGCCAAGAAGAATGGGCAGCTTTACCATGTGAGAACATAAAGAATCTCATCCACAACTACCACAAAAGACTTCAAGCAGTCATTGATGTTAGAGGGGGCAAATCACGGTATTAAGAACTGGGTTATGTGAACTTTTGATCAGGGTCATTTGGATGTTTTTGGTTGTCATTAAGATTTAAAAAGAGAAAACACAGTAGTTTGACAATAAATGGCTTCACCCAACCAATGATGAATTTATGTATCAATGGGGTATTTAAGTACTGATGGTGATGCTTGTGGAATACTGATGGAATGTTCTGGTGATGTATTCATTTAACGATGATCGTTCTGTTGATGCCTTCCCTCATTAAAAATAAAAGAACAATTTAAAATATTTGGTATGTCCACATCCACAAAAGTCTTATTTTGTGCTTACTTTGCCTCTACAGCCTCTTCCTCAATTACTGGCCTTTTTCTTTTTTTCTGTTGCCTTCCTAAAATATATAACAAAACTGATTATGATTCTCATTCATCTCCATATTTACACATTGTCAAAAGCAGCAGTCTCCACCTCTCACCATTGGAAGAAGCAGAACCTATTACACACCATATGGATAAACCTATTGAGACACATACACATTACTCCCAGAGATGCTTTTATGGCATTCCTTTTTAAATCCAGGGTCATTAATATGGAGTTGATCTCCCTTTGCAGGTAATAAAGCTTCCACTCTTTTGGAAGGCTTTCTTAAAAAAAAAATTGGGAATATTTCTATGTTGACTTTTATCCACTCTTCTAGAAGAGCATTTATCAGGTCAGTCGCTGATGTTGGACAGGAGGACCTGGCTTGCAATCTCTAGCTCATCTGATAGAGGTATCTGATGGAGTTGAGGTTAATCAAGTTCTTCCACATCAAACTCATCCAACTATGGCTTATTTGGACTTTCATGAACTGCCTTAAGACAACATATTACAGCAACATGCTGAATTCAGTGAGCTCTTTAGAACAAGCCATTCTTTCACAAATGTTTGCAGAGGCAGACTACATGTTTAGGTGCTGGATTTTATATACCCGTGCCATTGGGACCAAAAGAGAAAACCTGAATTCAATGATTAAGAGGTGACTTTCCATCCTTGTCCATACACTGTAAGGGCTCTTTCACACGTCAGTGTGTCCGGTACGTGTGGTGTCAGTTTCCACACATACCCAAGACACCAAATGAATGGGTCTACGCAAATGTCAGTGTGTTTCCACGGACCGTGTGTCCGAGTGACACACACGTAGACATGTCTGTTTTTGGCCAGCAGCTTGGATCACATGGACCCATTCAAGTCAATGGGTCTGTGTAAACACATACGGCACACGGATGCTATCCGTATGACACGTACCGGAGCCTGGGATCAGCGGTACAGTTAGCGCTGTTCCCAAGTGTCGGGTGCTGAATGCTGCCCTCATCATTGTTCCCTGCTTGCACTGCGATCAGCACCAGCAGGGACAATGATGAATAGTAGTATTCTGCTCCCACAGTGTCCAACTGTAAAATAAAAAAAACTTATACTCACCTGTCCTAGGTGTCCCCCCGCTGTAATCCATGCGAATGATCACACGCGGAGAATGACGTGCTGCAGCGAGCGGGCCCCGGAGCTGCGCTCAGTAAGTGACAGGACACCGCTTGATGAGCTCAGCAGAGGTCCGGTGCCCTCTTGCTGCAGGAGCCATTTTCCCCGGCTCCTCTGTGTGAGCGGTTGCATGGATTACAGCAGTGGACACTTAGGACAGATGTGTATAAGTTTTTTTTTGTTTAATTCTCATTTCTACAGTTGGACACTGCGGGAGCAGACACTTCTATTCTCAAAATTGTCCCTGCTGGTGCTGATCACAGCGCAAGCAGGGAACTATGATGAAGGCAGAGTTCAGCACCCACCCGGTGCTTGGGAACAGGGCTAACTGTACACTGATTCCCCAGCCCCTGTACGTGTGATCCACACACGGACACAGATATCTCCGGTACTGGTGTTTCTGGTACCGGAAATATCAAGACATGTGAAAGAGCCCTAAAGCCTCCTTCACATGTACGTGTTTCCGGTACATGTGGCATCCGGTTTCACATGCACCGGAGACAAGTATCCACACATACCTATTATAATCTATGGTGATCTTCGTATGACCAGTCCATTTTCTCCCGGCTGCATGGATGACAAGGGCCAATACAAGTTTATGGCTCTGTGTAAAACATCCTTGTAACATCTTTGTGCTGTACATGTTTAACATTGCAAAGTATAGGAGAAGCTTTTGAATTGATATTTCTGAAGTCATAGTGGAAAAAAAATGGGTGGCACACGGATGGAACACTGATCCAAAATACTGATGACAATGGTACCAGTATTATATGGATGTGTTAAGGGGGCCTTAGTCAAAGGAATCTATTACACATGTCATCCTTCGAATAACAAACCCTGAACAGGAGGTTGCAACGAGGTAGACATAGAGCTTTTTCCCAGGATAGTGTAACTTTGTCTTTTACTCCATTTCTAATAAGAGCCATAAACTTTTTATATTTCAACATAGCTGCAAGAGGGCTTGTTATTTGCAGAACACCATTTATTTATGAAATAAGTGGAAACGGTGAGGAGAAAAACACTAGTTCCACAAATTCTTATTTGGAGTTTTGCATTAGCTCTGCTCACTTTGTGGTAATGTGGTGGTGATCTGTTAACTTTGTTCTATGGGTCAGTATGGTTACGGGATACCAAATCTATATATTCTTCTTTTGATTTACTACTTAAAAATAAAATAAAACCAATTACAAAAACAATTTGGCTTTGTCGACAATTTTCTGACAGCCATAATTTTTTAAAAAGTGGGCATCCGGCAATCAAGATAACCCTTCGGAAATCTGCGTCCATACTGCACGGTGGGCACATGGTCAATAGAACTGATGGCCACCATGTTGAAGTCTTTTACATGCCACTATCACACTTTAAAGAAGTAAAACTGATGTGAACAGAGACAACTGTAAGGCTAGGTACACACTCTGTTTGTGCTTGACATTGGCCACAGTCAGGATGGGTGTCATCCATCAGCTATAGGGGCGCACTGCAAGGAAAACATACTGTATAGCATACGTTTCTCTGCCGTGGGCTTCTGTGTAGAAAGGCACAGCCCACTGTGATTTGCTTTTCCAGTTTTTTTGCCAAGTTTTTAATTTATTTTTTAACGGTGTTCACTGAAGGGGTTAACTTCAGTTTTATAGATCAGGTCATTTCGACGATAACAAATGTGTACTTTTATTTTTGTTTTTATATAAATATAGTTATTTATTGGCATGTTTATTATTTTTATTTTGTAATTTTTTTTTTAGATTTTTACAATTTTTTACTTTTTTTTTTTTACTTTGTCCTATAGGATTTTAATTTTTATTACTCTAGATTACTGGTACAACACATTTCAATGCTCCAGCACTGCAATACATTATACCTGTCAGTGTTAGGCAATGTTCACATATTGCGTTTTTGATTCATGTTTTTTATGCAAATTAACCTCTTCACCCCCTGGCCATTTTCAATTTTTGTGCTTTCTTTTTGCTCCCCTTCTTTCTAGAGCCTTAACTTTTTTTATTTTTCTGGCAATATGGCCGTGTGAGGACTTATTTTTTTGCAGGACGAGTTGTACTTTTCAACAACACCATTGATTTTACCCTATAATTTACTGAAAAACAGGAAAAAAAACGTCCAAGTGTGGTGAAATTCCAAAAAAAGTGCAATTCCACAACTGTTTTTTTTTTTTTTTTTATCTACCATGCTCACTAAATGTTAAAACTAATCAGCCATTATGATTCTCCAGGTCATTACAAGTTTGCAGATACAAAACATATGTAGGTTCGCATTTATTTAAAGGGGTACTCTGGGGAGATAAAAAAAATGTGTACTGTTCCTGCACTCATACACTATAAAGACAAAATGGTCAGTGCAGTTTAATTATCTTTATAACCCTTGCAATTCCACGTGACAGAATCTGCTCCTGACCACTCACCCTTCCCATCCGGGTCATTACATGATACACAAGTGTTCAGCCCCCCCCCCCCCCCCCGTAAGGAACAGCCACCCTGAGAAGAGGGGACATGGCCTGTTCCAGTGCTGTTCAGAGCTCCAGCGCCATGATATCTGTTTGGTTAGTTCAAAAATATGGGGCATGCTCCCTTCTAGCAGGGCTGTGGAGTCGGGAGTCGGTGCCCATTTTGGTGGAGTCGGAATCCGTATAAAATGGACCGACTCCAACTCCTAAAATGTATAATAAATTGGGTACAGTAGTTCAATGCAGTTTGTGGGGAATATTTTTTCATAAGAATTTGGGAAAGTTATGAAATGTCCTATAAATGTCTGTCCTATTCCCCATCTAAGGGTCTAGACTTTTAGCTGAGATTAATCTGTGATACAGTAAATTTATCACTTAAATATGAGCCATGCATGAGGGAGTTGGTGTCATGGAAATTGAGGAGTCAGAGGTTTGGCAAACCGACTCCACAGTCCTACCTTCTAGTAGCAGTCATGTCAACAAGAAGATGCAAACACATGCTCGGCTGTACAACAGGAAAAAATGGACCCCAAAATTTAAAAATTTGTTATGCAATTTATCCTGAGTACACCGATACCCCATATGTGGGGGAAATCCACTGTTTTGGAGCACGGCATGGCTCGGAAGGGAAGCATCGCCATTTGATTTTTTTGGATGTAAAATTTCCTTGAATAATTAGCAGACGCCATGTCGTGTTTGGGGAGCCCCTGATGTGCCTAAACATGGGAAACAACCCACAAGTGACACCATTTTGGAAACTAGACCCCTTAAGGAACTTATCTAGATGTGTGGTGAGCACTTTGAACCCCAAGTGTTTTACAAAAGTTTATAACGTAGAGCCGTGAAAATAAAAAAATCTCTTTTTTTCAACAAAAATTATCTCCTGAGTACGCTGAGGCCTCCATATGTTGGGTAAAACTATTGTTTGGCCACACGGCAGGGCTCAGAAAGGAAGACGTATAATTTTGGAATGCACATTTTGATGGAATGGTCTGTGTGTGTCATATCGTGTTTGGAGAGCCCCTGATGTGCTTAAACCAGGGCTGTGGAGTCGGTAAGCCAAACCTTGGACTTTGACTCCTCAATTTCCATGACACCAACTCCGACTCCATGACTCTGACTCCCTCATACATTGCTCATGTTTAATTGATAAATTTACTGTAGCACAGATTCATCTCAGCTAAAAGTCTAGACCCTGAGATCAGGAATAGGACATTCATAGGACATTTCATAACTTTCCCAAATTCTTGTGAAAAAATATTCCCCACAAACTGTATTGAACTACTGCACCCAATTTATTATATATTTTCGGAGTCGGTCCATTTTATACCAACTCCACAGCCCTGGCTTAAACAGTGGAAAACCCCCACAAGTGACCCCATTTTGGAAGCTAGACCCTTTAAGGAACGTATCTAGATGTATAGTGAGCACTTTGAACCCCAAGTGTTTTACAAAAGTTTATAATGTAGAGCCATGAAAATAAAAACAAAAACACTTTTTTTGAACAAAAATAATCTTTTAGGCCCCATTTTTTTTATCTTCATAAGGATAACATGAGAAATTGAACCCCAAAAGTTGTTGAGCCATTTCTCCTGAGTACGCTGATGCCCCCATATGTGGGGTAAAACTATTGAAGGGCACACGGCAGGGCTCAGAAAGGAAGAAGAGAAATTTTGGAATGCACACTTTGATGGAATAGTCTGCAGGTGTCATATTGCGTTTGGAAAGCCCCTGATGTGCTTTAACAGTGGAAAAACCATACAAATTACCCCATTTTGGAAACTAGACACAAGGAATAAATCTAGATGTGTGGTGAGCACAGGTGCATCACAGAATTTTACAACATGGATGTGTAAAAATAAAAAAATATATACAGTAGTTTCCCCACAAAAAATTTGTTTTAGCCCCCAATATTTTCATTTTCACAAGGATAGCAGGGAAAATGAACTCATCTAGCGGTGCAGTGAGCATGTTGACACCACATGTGCCTTACAGAAATTTACCCCATTGGGCGGTGAAGAAAGAATAATTACATTTTTCACCACCAAAGTTTTGTTTTAGATTTTACATTTTCACACAGGAAAATGGGTAAAAATGGCACCAAAATTTGTCCCACAATTTATGCTGAATGTGGAAATACCCCATATGTGGCTGTACAGTACTGCTTAGCCACATCGTGAGACTCCGGAGGGAAGGAGCGCTATTTGCCTCCTGGAGCGCAGATTTTGCTAGAATAGTTTGCAGACTCCATTAACAGAGACCCTAAGTGCTAAAAGAGCAGAATCTCCCCTCAAGTGACTCCATTTTGGAAATTATACCCCTTTGAGAATTTATGTACAGGTGTGGGGAGGATTTTATCTACATGGGTGTTTTCCAGAAACAAGCAGCAGTGGATGCTGCTGACTGAAAATTGCAAACTGCCATTGTAGTGACCAGTACGTTACGCCTAGCTTGTGCTTCTGGAGACATGCACCCGTAAATTAGGCGGGCTCTTGTCGCAAAAGTAGTGCCAAACATGTGGATGCTAACTGCGATTTAGGCACACTGTGGGGCTCAAAAGGGAGGTGGGCATTTGTATTTGGGAGCACAGAATTTACTGAATTTCTTTTGGGGGCAAGAGCCATTTCGCTTTTCCAGAGCTTTTGTGCTACTAATAACGTGGAAGCCCCCTATATTTCCGTTAACAGATGATGGACCCGAGTGGGTACTTGCTTTTTTCGTGGATTGAGCCAAAGCTTTTATTGTGATCCAAAATGTTATGTAAAATGTTCCCATTTATCCTGTGCTCTAAGCTCAGCAGTGATATCGGGGTTTCCATTTAAATCTAAGAGTGACTTAATTCAGATGAAACTCCAGAGGGATCCATTCATTATAATGAGGCAGCAGAGTTACTCTGGACCCTGTCTGGCCTCTGTTTAGCAGTGTCCTTTTTTTTCAGAGGTGAATAAAACTATGGCCGACGGCACTTTTTTATGCACACCTAATAAAAAAGACGGACATCGTGGGATTACAGGCCACACGGCGTCCACAGGGTCTCCATTTGCCTCATTATAGGAAATCTTCCGCCGGGTGTTCCGTCTGAATCACGTATTTCAGAGATTTACACAGGAAGCACTGTGAGTGCTCAGCACAGGATAAATGTGAGCCGAGCCTTACTGCAATCCTTGGGAGGCAGAAGGAACAAATCAGCAGCAGGTGAAGAATTGGCTTAATTTATTTTTTACGCTATTCCTTGTGCGGTGTAAGTGATTAGACGACTTTATTCTTCAGGTCGGTGCGATTACAGCGATACCAGATTTATAATGGGTTTTTATGTTTGGCAGCTGTCACACACTAAAAGTGCTTTTTTTTCCTCCAAACACTAGTTTCTCCAAACACTAGTTTTTGCAGAGCCATATTTTGAGAGCTATAATTTTTTCATATTTCGGCTGACAGAGTCAAGGTAACGATTTTAGCGGTAACATTTTTATTTACATTTGTCTTTTTGATCGCGTTTTATTCCACTTTTTCTTCAGCGGCATGATGATAAAACACCTTTTTTTTCCTTCATTTTTTTTATTTTTTTTTACCGTGTTCACTAAAGGGGTAAATAGTGGGATTGTTTCATAGGTCAGGTCATTCCTGACGAGGCATAATATTTATGGGTACTACGCCAGATGACCTGGCCCCCACAGTCACCAGACCTGAACCCAATCGAGATGGTTTGGGGTGAGCTGGATAGCAGAGTGAAGGCAAAAGGGCCAACAAGTGCTAAGCATCTCTGGGAACTCCTTCAAGATTGTTGGAAGACCATTTCCGGTGACTACCACTTGAAGCTCATCAAGAGAATGCCAAGAGTGTGCAAAGCAGTCATCAAAGCAAAAGGTGGCTACTTTGAAGAACCTAGAATATGACATATTTTCAGTTATTTCACACTTTTTTGTTAAGTATATAATTCCACATGTGTTAATTCATAGTTTTGATGCCTTCAGTGTGAATGTACAATTTTCAAAGTCATGAAAATACAGAAAAATCTTTAAATGAGAAGGTGTGTCCAAACTTTTGGTCTGTACTGTATATGTTACATTTTTGAAGAACTGGGGGAAAGAGATTCAGTGGCCAAGAATTAATCTGAACCCAATCAAGACACCTATGGGGAATTCTGAAGAGACAAGTTAAAGAGGTTGTTCCATGAACAGAAGTTCATTTTAATCAATAGATTTTGAAATAATTATAATTTCCACAATTAGATGTGTTTAAAAAAAAGGTTTCTGTGCTGAGATAATCTTATAAATGTGCCCCTGCTGTGTACTATGTAATGGCTGTGTCTGACCGTGCAGGAACATGATCTGATCATACTACATCTCCTGGGCAAGGGGGTTGAAAAAAAGTGAACAGACATTACAGCAGGGGACCACAGATGATTCTTTCTTTGAAGTATAACATTGTTTAAGAACAGGCAGGGAAATGTTTTATCTCACAAAAAGAATCAGCTGTGAACCCACGCTGTAATGTCTGTATACTCTTTTGCTCCCCCCACCCCCTGCCCAAGAGATGTGGCATTATCAGACTATGTCTCTGTATGGTCGGTGAGACATGGCCATTACACAGTACACAACAGGGGCACATTTATAAGATCTCAGCAAAGAAACATTTTATTTAAACACATCCGATTGTGGAACTTATTATTCCAAAATCTATTGATTAAAATGTACTTTTGTTTATGTGAAAAACCCCTTTAAGCATCACTCTCATCCATCATCCAGGCTCTAAAAGAGGTTGTTCTTGAAAAAAGGGAAGAGATAGATGTTGCAATATGTCACCAACTTGTTCATTCCATGCCTAGAAAACTTGGTGTTGTCCTTAAAAGTCATGAAGCTCATACCAAATACTAGATGTAGTAGTTTTTGATGTGGGGTGTATACATTTTTGCATTAACTAATTTGAGAAAAACTGAAGATTTTGTAAGAAAAGTCATAAGTTCATACTTTAACTGCTGGCTACAGCAAGCTCCAGGGATAAAAGCTGGGAGGTAGCACAGGTGCAAAATACTGGTGAACAACCACTCACACCGACCATTCATAGGGAAAGGGGTGAATGATTAGAATTCTAGATGCATGTGAATAAAACCTGCATAATGTGCCAGTCACACAGATACGTGTAGTGCACCACGCCGGCTTATTATGTATAAGTGCGCCAACCATCCTATTTTCCCCACCAACACTACAGAGCCTGGTTGTATCCTGCAAAGATTAAAAATATTAGAGTTAATGGTTTATATTTTGAGCAAAATATGCAAGTTTGTAACCTGTGTCATAGGTCCCCATTTTCTTGTGAGTTCCTACACTAAAATTACAAGCAATTCACTGAAAAGGACATTAAATCCCCCAAAACTGTAAGAGCAAAAAGCAGCCTAATTTACCAATACTTGATCACAATACTAATGCATTAAGGATGTAGCTGACCACCATGATAAAAAGACAGAGCACTACACATACAAAGGGCCAGACTGGCCATTAGACGGGTCGGTACAGCCGTGGGCCACACTGTCTGGTACACTGTTAACAATATCAGCTTCCTGTGGATGCTGATACTGATAAGGACACGTTCACACTAGGTTTTTTTTCAGCTTTTTTTTAATGAAAATTTTCAGCTGTGTTTTACAGTACCAGCAAAGTTTAAGATTTCAGAAATCTCATGCACACACCTTGGTTTTTGTGTCATCAGTATTTTGTGCTTTGCATGTTTTTTTGTTGTACAATAGAGCAAAAAACGCCTCGTGTGAACACAGACATCAGGCTTTGCTGCATTTTTAGTGAAAAAAAATCAAGTACAACAGTATGTGAAACTCATTTATTTTTGTGTTTTTCCCAAGTTTACCATCTTGTCTTGGTCACCTGAGATTACAATTTGGATTAGTACAGTTTAATTAAATTTTTGATGTTTACAACAATAAACATTGGTTGAGCCAGGTGTGTGATTGAACAATACCTGAGCAACTCAATGGCAGACCATAGTTTGAAAATAAATAGTGTCCTATAAACTCAATGCACTGCCAGTGTCTTAAGTAAACTATTCCTGAACAATTAACCTCCCTCAACTGTTATATTTGTAATTCGGGTTAATATAGTTTCACATATATTTTGCATTGGTGACATGTGTTCATGCTTCTGTGATGAAAGCAAAGCTGAATTTTGGGATCTTGAAAAACGCACCAAAACTGGAGTTTTTGACGCAGCTTCTTTCCTGCCAAGAGATCAGGTTTTGCTGCAGAGAAAAATGCTGAAAAAACGCCTAGTGTGAACATACCCTAACAGTTGTGATTGAGCATAGAGCTACTATATTAGTGCCACATCGCTTACTGTTAGGCCACAGGATACCTCTGGCCAGCTGGAGGCCGGCACCGCACAGGGGATATCAGGCTGTGCGGTGACATCACTGCATCACGCCATGCGCATTCACTGAGACACAGGTTAGAAGAGGGGACAGAGACTCGGGACTGTGGAGAACAATCCTACTATATAGTGGACCATGTGGGACTATCATACTGTATGAGGGCTGTGTGATGCCTTTATACTGTATACTGTATTGGGAGGCCCAACATAATGTTAAGCTAACAGATGGATTAGAGAAGGCACAGCGCGCCAGCTTCAGCAATCAAATGTACTCGCGTCTTTCACTTCCGAATCACATCTGGGTGACATCAGCAGCGTAATCAGATCAGCGGCACCGCAGAGGTGCATACAACGTCGGTGGTAAGTGCTTCAGTGAAGCCGGATAGAAGATTTGTTGTAATAGGGTGGGGAGGGATTTGAGGAGAAAGTATGGGGAGCGATCAGAGTTGGGTGCAGACACAGTATGGAGAGCAAGGGGGGATGGGTGCTGACAGTATGGGGAGCGAGGAAGGGGAGATGGGTACAGACACAGTATTGGGAGCAAGAGAGGGAGGGATGGTGTCATGTATTCCACAGGGACGACACCGGGGAGATCACGCAATACCTCACCGTGCCGTCACTATCAGGATTTTGCCAGGGATCCGCGAGCACACGACCCCACTACTCACTACGGAGGTATCGGCAAGCAACCAGTGGGCATATGGCGTCACACCTCTGGATTCCAGCGCATGGAATATGTGTTTACGCCCTCCATACGATCACTGTCAGCTTCACAATAGCCCAATTATTAATATTATTGGCTGCCACCACCGGCCGAGTTTGAAATATAATACAGGCCTGGCCAAACGCCTGCGTTCTGGTAGCATATAGCTTCGGGGGAGGGAGCGATTACAGGACAAAAGAAACAGAAATATTTATATTTAATCCAAAAGGGAGGCAGTGTTTAGGAAAAATATATACAAGGATGTTATAAAGGAGACATTTATAGTACAGAATAGACAGTTACATAAAATAGGATTACAGAAGAAACTTATTATAGAGTTCGCAGAGACGAATAAGTATAGCTGTAGGGGGGGCTCCCAGATTTGATTTGAGCGTTATCTAAAGCAATCTGTTGCTTATAGTCTCTATACCCACTTGGCAAAGAACATTGATCAATCTTCCGTCGGCTCTCTTGTGTCGAAGGGGAAGATCGGCCCACACACCCCTGTGATGACATCATATGGGCTCGGGCTCCACCCTTCATGTTTGTATTTAAAACCTGCTTTTGGGATAACTTATCGCTTGTTGATCACAGAAGCTTGCAAACGACGCCATTTTTTCCGTTATGATTTTAGCTTCATTTAGAGACCACACATGGCGCAGTTTCGATCCGTTATTCTGGTGCTTTTGCGCTACAGCTCCACGGAGGGGTTTATGGCTATGCAAAAATAAGCATATTATTCCTTGGCTGACCCTGCCACTAAAAATATAGGTTCCGTTATTATCGGACGTATGGAACTTTAGTTATTCCGTATTTCGTATCGGAGTCAAAAATCCTGCAGTTTGTGGTTGGGGAATTGTCTTAATTATTGTAAGTGCGTTTGATGCCTAACGAGCCATTTCCTCTCTCCTTCCATCTCTGCCCATCTGCTGGAGGTGTCTACTTCGCAGGTCTGTGCTAAGAGGAACTGCATTCGTATGTTAAATAGAATAGGCTATTGAGATTCTTGTACTGTTATTGGCATACAGACAGCTGCGTGGAGTGTCAGCTCTTGTCTCGTGACAAATAGGGGATAAGGGACTGGTGAGGGGGGCTTCAGGGGGAGAAGGAAAATTTTCAATATCTCTCAATATTTCCCTGACAGATGGTTACAGACACAGTATGGTGAGCAAAGTGTGGGAATGGGTGCGGACACAGTATGGGGTGCAAGTAGACAAAATAGACACCGAGGGGATAAATATGTGAGGAGACAGTATGAGGAAGGGGGGAAAAATGTGTGCAGAGACTATTGAGAGGAATAGTGTGTGGGGGCAGTATAAAGAAAGGGCAGCATGGGAGTACAGTGTGCCGAGGATGGGGAATGTGATGAGGGGCACAGTGTAGAGACTGGGCACTATAGGGGAGACAGTGTGAGAGGACAGTGTGAAGAGGGGGCCCAGTATATACAGTATAGGAGAGGGGAAATGAAGGGCAAGTACCATAAGGAGGACAGTGTGTGGAAGTCATATTTTGTTCAGGGAACACAGTGAGAGGCAATTATTTATTGAGGGACTCAGCATAGGGCAGTTATTTTTATTCAGGAACATTATAATCACGCTACTATTTTTATGGGCATTGTGTGGTGATGTACTGCACAAGACCGGAGAAGATGGAAGTCTACAAAGACAAAGTGTGGATGAGAAAAGTCAATATAGCGTCTGAACAAGATGAAGAATAGAGAATGATTTCAATCAGAGACAATGTACCTGGACGTAAATGTTTGTATGTGATACTAATTCTCATCAGTACTGTGGTTTCAGCATGGTCCGCAGCCTGATGATGATTTATAACAACAACTCCCAGCATCATCTTACCATTGTTAAGGATATACTGGGAGTTTAGGTTCATGCGATAAAAATGATACAAATGTGTATGGATCTGATCTGACATTACTATTAATGTACCATGAACTGATGCCGGTTTTGGTGATGTAGTTCTGTGCTGATGGTGGTTCTGGTGCTGAATTCATGAATGAAAAGTGGTTCTGGTGATGTATCAATGGTGGTCCTGGTGATGTATTTATGTACTGCTAGTCATTATGGTAATGAATTTCTGTATTGCTGGTGGTTCTGGTGATGTATATCTGTACTGATGAGGTTTGTGATGGTGTGTTTCTGTATGGATGTCGGTTCTACTGATGCATTTCTGTACTGATAGTGATTTTATTGATGTATTATTGTGCTGTTATTGAATTTGATCGTGTACACATGTAATAATCCATGACTTGTATGATTACGTGATACATGTCTATATTAATAAAGCATTGTGTTTGACAAATTATAGGTTACTATATTTTTATTTATGTTAGGAGCATTAAAAGGGTTGTCTAAGTTTGTAATGAAAGTATGCAGTTACTCTACGTGACTGCAGACTTCTGAATTCCCACAGTGAGCACTGCAACCTAACTGGATTCTCTGATGCCATCGGTGAGAGCAGGAAGTCAAGAGACCACATGTATGCGATTTACATACATGCAATCATGTGCCAACTAGACATGCATGGCCTCGCTAAATTAAAATTAATTGAGTGAGGCTGGACACATCTAGTCGGAATCTGGTTGGAAGTTTGCAAACACTGCGTTTGTATGACCGTACACTCTTGCCGCAATCATGGAAGAATCCTAAAAGTGTGCAGTACACGCATTGTGAGAATTCAGAAGCCTGTTGTCACCTAGAATGACTGCCCCGTAGCATTCCAATCCTAAAAGCGTGTAATATACTCACTGTCAACTCAGCTTGCTAGTTCCAGAAGTCATCACATGGCCAATTCACTCAAGCGATTTGCATACTTACGGTCAAGTGAAATCTAGCGTTTCTGGTTGCTGCTCTCAGTTTTTCACTGAACATTGAGAATTAGGAAGAGCAGCTAGTTGGCACATGATTGTAAGTGTGTAAGTCGCATATGAATGAACGGTCACATGACGACTACTCAAACCGCATGAGGAAGGGGGGTTGCGCCAAACTGAATTCTTGCTCCCAGTGTGGAAAACCTAGATGTCAGGGACAAGATAATAGAACAGCACAAAGCTGGAATGGGCTACAAAACCATAAGTAAGACACTGGATGTGAAGGAGACAACTGTTGGTGCAATAGTAAGAAAATGGAAGAAATAAAAAATGACTGTCAATCGACATCCATCTGGGGCACCATGCAAAATCTCACCTCGTGGGGTATCCTTGATCATGAAGAAGGTGAGAGATCAGCCTAAAACTACACGTGGGGAACTTGTTAATTATCTCAAGGCAGCTGGGACCACAGTCACCGAAAATTACGCCTTAAAGGTTTAAAATCCTGCAGTGCCCGCAAGGTCCACCTGCTCAAGAAGGCACATGTGCAGGCCAGTCTGAAGCTTGCGAATGAACACCTGGATGATTCTGTGAGTTATTGGGAGAAGGTGCTGTGGTCAGATGAGACAAAAGTTGAGCTCTTTGGCATTAACTCAACTCGCCGTGTTTGGAGGAAGAAGGATAAGTATAACCCTGAGAACATCGTCCCAGTCGTGAAGCATGGTGGGCGAAACATTATACTTTGTAGGTGCTTTTCTGCAAAAGGGGACATGACGACTGCACCATACTGAAGGGAAGATGGATGGGGTCATGTATCGCAAGATTTTGGCCAACAACCTCCTTCCCTCAGTAACAGCACTGAAGATGGGTCGTGGCTGGATCTTCCAGCAAGACAATGACACAAAACATACAGCCAAGGCAACAAAGGGGTGGCTCAAAAAGAAGCACATTAAGGTCATGGAGTGGCCTAGCCAGTCTCCAGACCTTAATCCCATACAAAACTTATGGAGGGAGTTGAAGCTCCGAATTGCCAAGCGACAGCCTCAAAATCTTAATTATTTAGAGATGATCTGAAAAGAGGAGTGGTCCAAAATTCCTTCTGACATGTGCAAACCTCATCATCAACTACAAAAAACATCTGACTGCTGTGCTTGCCAACAGGGTTTTTGCCACCAATTATTAAGTGTTGTGAGCGCAGCACAGAAGCCGGGGAGAGACAGGAGGCAGAGGCACAGCCTCTATATAGCAAGCAGGAGAGTACAACAGCTGAGCAACTTGTAACAGGAATGGATAGGAGGCAAATCGATGATAGATGGACAAATGGAGAGGATTTGGAGACAAATTACAGGCAGGGATTGTCTCCCTGTCAGAGATATGAGTCCATGGATAGTGACTGTTAACAGGAAAAGAGCATCCAGGAACTGTCAGTAGCAGTCACAGACTACTATTCCAATATAAAAGCTTGCTACTCCAGCCAAATAACAATGGCATAGAGGAGTTTATAATTAATGGAGAGATATGCGTTTCTTTATAAGGGATTAAACTTCCCATCTATGCTTCCCCTTAAATATGTCCAGATGAGGAACAATCATAATCAAAGGATCATAACTCCTACCCTTAAGATAATGAAGAGACCTTTAAAAGGCTGTCTGCCACCTGTCAATCACATGAATCTAATAAAAAAAATGAGAATAGCTATCAGGAGATGAGTTCTCAAGAGCGCATTAACACAGAGGATTTAACCCTCAACTGGTGAGGTGGGGTTTGGCACACCCCAGTGAATTTTTGATCGGCTGCCACGTTTCATAATGCCCTCGGATTGAATCATCAAAGTATTACATTTTCCGATACTTGCGGGTGTCAAAAATTTGTTATACTCATGTGTAATCAATCGCCAATAAGAAAACGATTAAAACTAATGTGATCTTTGCATTTTCAGTAAAAATAAGAGATTTCTAAACACTGGGGTATTGGAAACCCCACCACCAGTTGCGTGACAAAAACCCCACCTCACCAGTTGAGGGTTAAATCTCCAAGAGAGAAAGAAAGAATCTGCAACCTTACGAACCAATGGTCTAAATTATACTAACACATCCTCTACATCTTCTTACCATAGAAGCAATAGCTTTGTCTCAATTCAATCTGAATACCCCTTAGACACGTCAGATGCAAGCTCTGAAAACTCAAAAGGCATCCAATCACAAAATAATTATAACGAGTCTAATGGTCATCAGTCATTTCAGGTCCTTAATAATTATTTCATTAAGAACATACACGCTACCAACGCACCTGTAACAGAAGAGTTTGAGGAGAATTTGCAATGCTCTACTTCAATCCCTTGAATGTCGCCCCACCCCAACTCAAGTTAATATTTTAGACAGGTACTTGACTAACCCAGAAGGTAATTTTCTTCACAAAACTACGACCGCAATAGACAAAGTTACCCTTATTCAAGCAATGCCATGAGAGACATTCATTAAGGATATATTAATGGAGGTCAATAGCCCTGATTCACATACCGTATTTTTCA
Organism: Phyllobates terribilis; assembly: GCF_046119375.1. NCBI lineage: Eukaryota > Metazoa > Chordata > Amphibia > Anura > Dendrobatidae > Phyllobates > Phyllobates terribilis. The sequence continues at coordinate 609,999 of NW_027363502.1, forward strand.
GACCATAAGATGCAGTTTTTTTCCCCAAAATTTGGAAGGAAAGTGGGGTGTGTCTTATGGTCCGAACAGTACTTTACCGTTGGTGGTGGAGCGGGGATCGCAGGGTCCTCCGGCGGCGGCAGAGGTGAGATGCGGCTGGAGCCGGGGCCTGTACCTCTGCTGGTGTCCGGCGGTGAGGTAGAGGAGCCGGGGGCTCTGCCGGGCTGTGAGCGATGTCCTGCAGTGCGGCAGAGCACGGTGTACGGCTTCCGGGGGCGGCGGCCATCTTCCCAAGGCCGTAATCCACGGGAAAATGGCCGCCGGCGCATGCGCCGACCCGGAGCTCCGGCGTCCATTTTCCTGCAGATCACAGCCTCAGGACGCCGGAAACCGCACACGCTGCTCTGCCGCATCTCCGGAAACCACTCACAGCCCGACAGAGGCCCCGGCTCCTCTGCATCACCACCGGACACCAGCAGAGGTACAGGCCCCAGTCCACTGGCCCCAGGCCACAGGTCCAGGCCCGTCCACAAGCCCCAGTCCACAGGCCAGGCCCCAGTCCACAGGCCAGGCCAGGCCCCAGTCCACAGGTCCAGGCCCCAGGCCCGTCCACAAGCCCCAGGCCCGTCCCCAGTCCACAGGCCAGGCCAGGCCCCAGTCCACAGGCCAGGCCAGGCCCCAACCAGACACCGGCATCTCACCTCTTCTGCTGCCGCCGAGTTCCTGAGGCAGGAAATGGAGGGACCTGCGATCCTGCTCCACCCCCCCCCCCCCAAGGTAAGATACCTAATCAGAGTATAAGACGGACCCCATCTTATAAAAATTATTTTTTTTCCTATTTTACACCCCAAAATTTGGGGTGCGTCTTATGGTCCAGTGCGTCTTATAGTTCGAAAAATACGGTAGTTTAGTTACATCCTCTGAAATTACAAAAATGAAAGTAAGAATCGATAAGGTAGTATCTTAGTAAACAACACAAAATCATTCGGAGATGGTGAGCTCAATTAATTCTTTACAAAAAGGTCTCATCTTTTAAAGCTAAGATGTCTAATCTTGAAGACATTTCTAGAAGGAACAATTTAAAATAAGAAGCATTCCTAAATCAGTCCAACCAATTAAATTAGATAGCTATATCACCAAAATACTAGCTCAACTAATTTCAAACATATGCAAAGATAAGACAGTCGCCAAGGTCTATAGGATTGCAAAGCCTCATTACATCTCTCCCGATATTCCAAGAGACGTTAAAGTAAACTTCTACTCCTTTTTAACAAGAAATACCACTATCAATGATGTGGAACTCAAAAACTATAGGCCCATTATGATTTCATCTCTTTATAGATCTATCAAGAGCCACTCTACAAGCTAGGAAATCTGTCTAACAAACTACAAAATAACTACTTTGTGTAGCATCGGCATCTCTGCCCTCTGCCAGGCAGAGATGTCGTCCCCCTTACCGCCGCGCTCCTACCCCGGCGTCTTGAGGCTCCCCTGCTGTTGCAGTCGGTACGCGCAGCTTCCTGGGCACTGTGCTTAAGGCGCGCGCACTCCTTCCCTCTTAAAGGGGCCACGCGCGCCATCCTAAGGAGTCCCCGGCCAATGGCCGGAAGACTTCTCACATATAAGGGACCTCCTCCAAAATGGAGGTGCCCGTGCAAGGTTGTTGCTCTGTGTGCTAACTTTGCTTCAGCCCTTAGGTCCCGCTGCCAGTCTGACTACCAGTCCAGTCCGCCAGCCTGACTGCCAGTCCAGTCCGCCAGCCTGACTACCAGTCCAGTCCGCCAGCCTGACTACCAGTCCAGTCTGCCAGCCTGACTACCAGTCTAGCCCGCCAGCCTGACTACCAGTCCAGCCCGACAGTCAGCTTCCAATCCAGTCTGCCAGTCTGTCTCTCGGCTTGGCCAGTAAGCCTATCTGGAGCCTTTACCTGCTACCTGTCTCCACCAGCCAGAACACACTCCAGTCTGCCTACGGTCCAACCCGCCAGTCTGTTATGGGCTTAGCCAGTCCGCCTACCCAGAGAACTTACCAGTAACCTGTCTTGCCTGCCAGCCAGCCTACCTGGAGGCTCCGGCCTGTTACCTGCCGTGCCTACCAGCCTGCCTACCTGGAGGCTCCTGCCTGTTACTTGCTGTGCCTACCAGCCAGCCTACCTGGAGGCTCCTGCCTGTTACTTGCTGTGCCTACCAGCCAGCCTACCTGGAGGCTCCTGCCTGTTACCTGCTGTGCCTACCAGCCTGCCTACCTGGAGGCTCCAGCCAGTTACCCGGGGTGTCCGCCAGTCTGTCTACCCGGACCACCCATCAGCCTGCCTGCCGTGCTCATCTGCTGTACCGGTCAGTCCCTGCCATCTGACCCATGGGAGTCACCTGCTCTCATACAAAGACTGGCCCAGAGTGGCACCTGGTCCCTCTGCTCGGTCCCTCCCTGGTTCACGGAGTCATTTGAGCCGCCGTGCGACCTTGGTCAGTCCGAGTAGATACTTAGTCACGCCCCTTTGGTCCCTCTTTGCACCGCAGCACAGAGGTTCCACCACTCGGATCCATAACACTTTGTGCGGGAATAAGCTACTGTTGGTTAGAATCAGCCACTTTGCAGGTCAATTTAGGAAGCAAGATTCACTTCCTTTTTTGCCAGTAGGACTAAATCTCCTAAGAACATTAAGGCTAAGTTCCCTCGATGCAGAAATGCTGCAGATTTTTTCCGCATCTTCCTGGCAGGGAAAAAGCATGCGGAATTTACATGCATTTTCCCTGCCATGGTAGAAGCGCTTGTCAAGCGTTTTTGCGTGCATTTCTGCATGCGGGTTATCAAGCGCTTTTCCAAGCGATTTTAGCATCACTTGGAAAAGTGCTTGACAACTTGGTCACACTATATAAATCCATGCAACCGGCATGGATTTATATAGTGTGACCAAGTTAATAGTTGAAAAAAAAAATAGTAAAAAATAAACATTATGATTACCTTGAGATGGCCCCCGGTCTTTTCTCCGGTGAGTCCGGTCTCTTGTACGGCTCGCGGTGGTCTAAGAGGATCTTTGATGACGTAATTTAGTCATGTGACAGGTAACGCGACCGCCGACGTCAGCGATCAAGTGACCTGTCACATGACTAAATTACGTCATGGAAGGTCATTTTAGACCATCGCGAGACGCTGTGGAGCCAAGACGCATCGCTATGGAGACCAGGGGCCATCGGAAGGAAAGTATAATGTTTATTCTTTATCTTAAAGTCTCCTCTTCTCCAAACCCCGGTACCATCCGCACATTGAAACGCTAAATATCCGCATGTGCACATGTAGTCATGCGGATATTAAGCGATTCAATGCAAGTCAATGGCGGCAATTACGCAGCGTGTCCACAAAATTAATGGACATGCTGAGTATTTTTCCGTAATGATAATCTGCAGCGGAAATTTCCGCAGCATGTGCACAGAATATGCGGATTATCATTGGGGACCATGGGGCACGTATTACCAAGCGTTTTCGCAGCGGAAATTCCGTGGCAAAAACGATTGAAAAACGCATAGTGGGCACGCAGCCTAAAACTGCAAAATATCTTGAAACAAATCTAATCCCAATGCTAATTATCACCAACGGGAATAAAATCCCAGTAATTTACTCAGTCATCACAGACTACATATCAGCTAACATACACTTAATCCTATGTGGTTATTTGTTTCAAACCCATCAGGATAACAGAGACTCTCATTTCAATTAAAAATCAATATTTTTTATTCATTATCCATATTAAAAAAAAGAAAAACAATTTTTTAAAAAAAAAATGACAGGGGACATCCAGAAAAGAGAGATGCAATATACACTGTGTTCCAAATTATTATGCAAATAATATTTTCTCAGATTTTCCCAAATTACCTATATGAATTGCAGTCATTGTAATTTTCCAGTCAAATAACTATTAGAGTACAATTGAAAGGTTTTTGTACAAACTGCCTATGATAACAGTATATTTAAAAAAAATAAAATACTCAAACTTCACTCAAAATGCATGTTCCAAATTATTATGCACAGCAGAGTTTTCAACCTTTTCATTTTAATAAAGAACAAAAAAATGGTCATTTTTGAAATTATAAGCATTAGCAGGTTATTACAAACTGAAATCAAACCGTTTTCAACTCAAAACTTTATTCTAGGTGATGTTACATTTTCACATAGGACCCTTTGTCCGAAAGGAGCTTCTGAACTCTCTCGTCCATTGAATTTGTCAGGTTTTAGATGGTTTCTGCTTCAATTGTTTTGCATGAGGACAGAATACCCTCCCAGAGCTGTTGCTTAGATGTGAACTGCCTGCCGCCATCATAGACACTCCTTTTGATGATGCTCCAGAGGTTCTCAATGGGGTTGAGGTCAGGGGAGCATGGGGGCCACACCATTCAAGTCCCATTCAAGAGAATGTCAAGAGTGTGCAAAGCAGTCATCAAAGCAAAAGCTGGCTACTTTGAAGAACCTAGAATATAAGACATATTTTCAGTTGTTTCACACTTTTTTGTTAATTCATAGTTTTGATGCCTTCAGTGTGAATGTACAATTTTCATAGTCATGAAAATACAGAAAAATCTTTAAATGAGAAGGTGTGTCCAAACTTTTGGTCTGTACTGTATGTATAGTGAAAAAGCAAAGAATAAGCATGGGAGCTGTGCACACGGGCGTGTGACATCACCTACTGACTTCCAGGGATGCGCTACATGTGGACCGCGTGCGTTCCACTGCGCACCACCCGGAAGTCCCTTTTGCAAACAGGTGTAGTATACACGCAAGCGATGCGCCATCAAAGCACCTTACAGCTGGCACATGATTGATGGGATAACTTCCTATGGACACACCAGCCCCGGAAGCCTGGCCTATCATTAGATATCTTTCATCTTTTCTTACTTTCTTTTTCATACATCAGATGATGCAATTGGCTACATGGCTCTATATATACTCAAGCCCCTCAGTGGATAGACACACCCCCGGAAGAAGCTTAACAGCGAAACGGCGTAGGGGTTCTGAGAGGTAAATGCTGTCAATATGGTCAGTTTGTAGCAATTTTTAATAGGTATATTGACTACTCCATGGCACTTTGCATAGTTGTAAGCAGTTGTTTACTCTCCAACTAATGGAATGAGATTATGCAGACAATTTTTTCTAAATATAAGCACTTAGCACTTTATGATCATAGATGTAAATGTCTGACTCCCTACTTTAATATAATTAGGGTATTGCATAATTTGCACTTTGTCAAATCTGTTTACATCTGTCTATAATACTGGTTCAAATATGCATCAAGTGAATAAGGTGGTTTAGTTTTCTGCTATACAATCATGATGAATGTGACATGACCAAGCTATATATTGCATCTCTCTTTTCTGGATGTCCCCTGTCATTTTTAAAAAATTGTTTTGTTTTTCTGTTTTTTTAATATGGATAATGAATAAAAAATATTGATTTTTAATTGAAATTAGAGTCTGTGTTATCCTGGTGGGTTTGAAACAAATAACCACATAGGACTAAGTGTATAGTAATATTTTCCCAGTGTCTAGTGTTGCTTAGAATTTCTTGGACTATGTGAATAATTATGTTTGCTGTTTTCAAACAGATTGGTCCATTCAAAATACTTAAAATGGATTTAAAAGCCAGAATGAATGCCTGGCAAACTAAGGCTTCAGATCTATTCAAACAGGGAACATCCAGTGTATGGTGGAATAAAACATCCTTAGAGAATTATTATACCAAAAGAATCATCCCACGTGGCTTACGTATACAAGTGTACCCATCTTTTGATCTAAAAGACGAGACTTTGAGCAATAAATGGATTAAGGCCGCAACTTTATGCTCGCTGGATTTCATCCAGATCATCATTGAAACAAATACTAAAACCCTTGGTGACTTGGATGATGAGTTGGAGGCATTGGAGAAAACTATTCACAAGGAGATTACAGGGGAAAATTTTGAAAAACTTATGACTGATATAAATAAATGGGAAGGAGATATCAGTCAGATAAAATGTAAGAAATACCAACGAGATCTAACTGATTTTGAGAACAATAAAGTATTTCGCTGGCAGATTAAAAAACATAAAAACGTCACTAAAGTCTTCAATCAAGGTCAGTCTTATGAAAGTCCTTATCAGTCACAGACGGATGAATTTTTCATCCTCTAGTGATATTGATAGCACCAGTAGTAGGGGCTTTCATATGGACAAGGGCAAAAGACAGGAACGAAGATTTCAGGATATGTTTGCTAAGGCTGCTGGAACCAAAAAGGGAGAGAACTGTAGCACCCTGAGGACTCGGCTGCTACAGGGGTATTACACCTCAAGCCAGAGGTGTGGTATTCCACTCCCGGGTAAGGATGGAGTGTGGAACTGAGCTTAGTAGGCTGCATGCACTACATACATCCCATTTCCGGGGGACAGAACTACGGTACTCCCACTAGGTATATGTGCAGGTACGACAGCGTCTGTCCCTGGCTGGAGTGGGAAGGGGGGTGGAACATCCCAGTAGTGTAGGGGCAGATAGGGGGAGTAGTCTGTGTAAAGCTAGGAGCTCATTGGGTGCTGGTCACCTGAGCTCACACATAGAGGGAGTATATAAGGTGGGCACCATCTTAGGTCAGGGCCAGTCAGTCTTTGAGAGTCAGTCAGCTCAGAGGAGCTCAGCCAGGAGGGCTGACAGGGAGCTGTGGCTCCGGCTGGGCCCAGCTCCAAGGCCAAGTCTGCAGTGAGGAAGAGAGGAGTAAGAAAGACCCAGAGAGAGAGACAGAAGGAACCCCAAGATCCCAGAATTAAGCCAGAAGGGTGAAGGGTTGGCGGACACGGGTACCGGAACCCGAACTGGTGGAGGCCACTTATCCTCAGCCAGAAACCGGAGGTCTTGGTCAAGATTTGCCACGACCCTCACCAAATCCACCAGAAAGGCACACCGAGTATAGGGTCAGGGAACCCAGAGAAGGGTTGACCACCAAGAGACCCGAGGGAGCCGGCCATAAGTGGATCCCTGGTGGGAACGGCCAGGAGGAAGAGAGAGAGAGACAGGGAAGCTCAGGACCACGCTCCGGACTGCCTGGGGGTTAGCCGAGTCCAGGACCTGGTGGACGCGGCACGGCTCGGGTGGTCACTCAAGGCCAGAGTGACCAAGGAACACCCGTGAGTAAAAACACTGAACTTGCATCTCGTGTCTCTGACTCTTCTTACTACACCATAACTACCCCCATCATCCGCACCAGCTGCCCTGAGGCCATACCCCTCCCGTTGGGGGTTATACCATCATTGCTGCACCCATACCACCGGCCTCAGCGGACTGTTCTGCAGCGGCGGCTTCAAAGCCGCACTCAACGGGTGGCGTAGTCGATCAAGTTAACATCTACTGCCTTAGACTGCCACTTAGTTTGACACCCTGGGCACGGACCGGGTCACCGCCACAAGGACTACTACCCCTATCCAGATCCGGCTCCGGGTATCCCCTGAACATGGCCCAGGGGGCGCGTCAGAACCGCTTAAGGGTAATTAACTTGTCTTCACATGTTCTATCAGAAATTCAACTCAGAGTTCTTGAAAGAGGTTTGACGTTTTCTCCTCTTCGTATTGAGACACGTTCTCGGTGGTGAGAGATGTACATCTCCTTGCTATAAAGCTAGTTTTTAAAAAATTGCATAACAAGGCCGACCATCAGAGTATGTTTTCCATCGTGGAAGAAAGGGAAGCACTTCAGATTTTGGAATCATTGGATGATGAAAATCAACTTACAAACGTTGGTAACATTCCTTCGAACCTTTTTCACAAATCCAAAAAGTTCCCCCCTCTAAGTACATGCCCAGCGGTCGATGTCTTCACCAAACTAGTTACTAATGACATTCAATCTCTTCCAAGCTGTCCCCCTGGAAGTCAAACATTAATAAAACAGGAGAGAGCAGCTGTAAAAGAATTACAATCCCTCCCCGACGTGGTATATAAACCAGCAGATACGGGGGGGAATCTGGTGGTGCGGCCCACCTATTTATACGAAAAACAAGCCCACCATCTTGCTATAAAAAAACTGGTATATAATCCGACCCCTACCTTCCACAATGAATTAATTTTCATCATGGAGAAGGCTTTGGAGAAGGGTATTATTACCCAAAAAATGTTAGATACAATTAATAACTTTCATCCAAAACTTCCCACATTGTATCTCATTCCAAAGGTCCACAAAAAGCACACTGACCCCCCGGTAGACCCATTGTTTCAGGCAATGGGGGATTATGTGAGGTAATTTCCGACGTCATTGATTATTTTTTGAAACCTATCGTATCCACCCTACCATCATTCATCCAGGACACCAATGCGGCTCTCCAAAGATTAAACCACCTTTATATTCCAGACCAAGCCATCATGGTAACGGCAGATGTGGAAGCCTTGTATACTTGTATAAAACATGAAGATGGCTTGAGAGCGGCATCTTGGTATCAGACATCTACAAATTTGGATTCAGAGCTAGCTGACTTAATATTGATCCTCCTGGAATATGTCCTCAAGCATAATGTATTTATTTTTCATAATTTTTTTTATTTACAACTACAGGGCACAGCGATGGGGGCCTCTTGTGCCCCCTCCTATGCCAATTTGTTTATATGAGCTTGGAGAGGGACATATTCCAGGGAAATCAATTCCTGGCATTGATTTGGTGCAAGGGTGGATGCGATATATCGATGACTTATGGTTTATGTGGGAGGGGTCAGTGGGGGATTTGGATATTCTGATGAAAGCTCTCAATAATAATAATAATCTTAACATTAAATTGACATATCATTTTCATAGAGAGCTAGACTTCTTGGATCTCAAAATCCACATTTCTAGTGAAGGACGTGTCATTACGGATATATATCGCAAGTCTATGGCCACTAACTCACTGCTACATGCAGAATCGTCTCATTTGCCCTCCACCATTAGGGGACTCCCTATTGGTCAGTTGAACAACAAGCCACTAATCTCGCTCAACGCTTTTTGGCTAGGGGTTACAGTCGAAGACAAATTAGATGCGGATATATGAGAGCCAAAAAAGTATCCAGAGAACAGCTCATTCATAATGCGCCCAGGAAGATTGATACAAATAATGATGGAGTGGTACGGTTTATATCAACGTATAATAACCAATGGGATGAATTGACATCAATTATCAACAAACATTGGAAAGTTTTGCTAAGGACCATGTTTTGTCCAAAATTCTCCCTTCAGCCCCATCAATGGTGGCAAAGAGATGTAGAAATCTGAAAGATATATTAGTACATAGTTACTATGATTCAACTGCCAAAAACAAGGAACCTTCTACTATTCCACAGGGTTTCTTTCCTTGTGGCCACTGTAAGGCTTGCTGGAATCTCGTGAAAGCCAAAACATTTGCCAACCATGATGGCACCAGAACTTTCCAGAAATGCAAACATCTGAATTACAGCTCCAAAGGAGTAATCTACTATGCCGAATGTCGCTACCGAAAACTTTAAGTTGGCTTTACCACGAGAGAATTCAAAATACGGGAAAGAGAGCATGTGAAGGACATCGAAAAAGCAGTTGGCATTGATGACCCCACATTAAAACTATTCCGCGTCATTTTAAACTGTACCACAATTGTTCCCCTAAAGGCCTTAAGGCATTTGCCATAGATCAGATAGTCCTAGGTCTAAGGGGTGGAGATCTTTCAAAAGCCTTAGGTTAGTTAGAAAGTCATTGGATTTTTCGATTGGGTACCTTGAATCCACAGGGTTTAAATGAAGCTACGGGTTTTAGTTCTTTCTTGTAATTTATTCATATTTCTTCCCCCATTTTTTTCGAGTTGGTAGGTTTCATGTTTATTTCTGGGTGGCTATTTTTTATGTTTTTATCTTATGGTATTTTAATACCTTTTTAACTTTTCCCTTTTTTTCATTCTGACCATTTTTCCTGGCGTCTGCGAGGCCGTTTATAGGGTAGCCGAGAATTATGCTGTAATCAGCTTTTAAATAGATCTTAGGTCCAATTTCCCTTCCCTTGTTCCCTTTTTTCCCTCCCGCCCCCATTCTCATTTTTCATTTTTGTGTATCATGGGTACTGTAAAGGATGAGTAGTCCTCTTTACAAACCATTATGTACTTCTAATTGATTGTGTTTTTATCCCAAATCAAAGACTTACTTATATCCACTACTTACCTGCTGCCTTGGCTACTTGGGGTGGAGTCTGGTGACCTGGTTGACTCCTCCTTCCGAAGGGGATGGTGTTCCTAGAGCCTTCTGTGGAGATCCATGATAATGGACAATTAGAATCAAGGAACATTAGTTTGGAACCATCTACCAATGATATGCATGGACTATAATTATAGATGGCGCTGTGTCCCTTTAACAAGTGAATCTGAAACATATTGAATATTTTTGAAATTCGTGGCATTGTGTAGGCTTCTCCCCTTATTCTCCGTGATTGCGTGGCATAAAATCCTAGCACAATTAAATGTTTCTAATTGTTACACTTCGCTTCTCTTTGACAATAGACATATTAACACTTACTTACATATATTTGTTTTATTACTTTTCACTTATTCTTTGCTTTTTCACTATACATACATTATTTTCGTTATTTATACACTTCACATTCAACAAATACATATTTTCATTCATACATGATTTTTCTTTTTTAATTTACACTTTTAGGGTATGTGCACACGATGCAGAAATGCTCAGGATTTTTTCCTGAGCGTTTCTGCATCTCTCTGGCAGGAAAAAACGCATGCGGATTGTACATGCGGTTTCCTGCCAGGGACATGCGGAAATGAAGCGGTCTTCACTTTCATTTCCGCATGCGGGTTGACAAGCGCTTCCCAAGCGATTTTAGCATCACTTGAAAAGTGCTTGTCAACTTCACACTATATAAATCCATGCAGCCGGCATGGATTTATATAGTGTGTGATGTCAAAAAATAAAAAATAAATCTATACTTTACCCTCTGATGGCCCCCGGTGTCCTGCTTCATCGGTCCCGGCTGCCGGCAGTGAAGACTGTAGGACCTTCCGACGTCAGCGTCACGTGACCCGTCACATGACTCTGACGTCAGCGAAGGTCCTTCATTCAACCCCGAAGTGCGCGGGAAGCCGGCAGGACGCAGCGCGGGCCGTCAGAAGGTGAGAATATATATATTTTTTATTTTATTCTTTTTTTTTTAATGGTACCTGGGTCTGGATGAGAGTCCTCTCCTCCACACCCGGGTACCATCCGCACATTAGACCGCATGAAAAGCGCATCAACATATACAGTGATGCGGATTCCATGCGGTCTAATGTAAGGCAATGGCGGCAAAAGAGCAGCGTTTCCGCAAAATTAATTGACATGCTGCGGATTTTTGACTGCAGCGTTTACGCTGCGGAAAAATCCGCATCATGGGCACAGGACATGCGGATTTCCATTGGGGAACATTGCTGCCCTTCTACCATGCGTTTTTCATGCGTTTCCGCGGCGTTTACGCAACTGCAAAAACGCAGCGGAAACGCATGAAAAACGCATCGTGTGAACTCAGCCTTACTTTCATTTTCACCCCCCCACCCCCTTCACATTTCACTTTATGGTAATCGATGCTCCTACAGCATCTATTTTCTGTCTTTACATTTGGTTTATTCTTTTCTTCTTCCCTCCTTCCTTCCCCATTCCCCTCCCATTTTCCCTTGTCATTCCTTGATATGTATGCCATGTCCTACAGGTTCATGGTTTAGGAAGTGGGGATGGACCTTTTTGAGGTTGTGCTCCATGTGGTCCGCATGCGTTCCACACATGCGTTCCACTGCTCTGCACAGCTAGGCTTTACTCCACGGGTCCGGTTCCTGTATAGTGGCGTGCGGCACCTTACAACTGGCACATGATTGATGGGATAACTTCCTATGGACGGCTCCCCCGGACGCCTGGCCTATCATTAGATATCTTTGATCTTTTCTTACTTTCTTACCAATTTTTAATAGGTATATTGACTACTCCATGGCACTTTGCATAGTTGTAAGCAGTTGTTTACGGTCCAACTAATGCAATGAAATAATGCAGACAATTTTTTCTAAATACAAGCACTTAGCACTTTATGATCATAGATGTAAATGTCTGACTCCCTACCATTTAATTTAATTTATTATATTTGACTGAGTATTGCATAATTTGCACTTTGTCAAATCTGTTTACATCTGTCTATAATACCGGTTCAAATATGCATCAAGTGAATAAGGTGGTTTAGTTTTCGGCTATACAATCATGATGAATGTGATATGACCAAGCTATATATTGCATCTCTCTTTTCTGGATGTCCCCTGTCATTTTTTTTAAAAAAAAATTGTTTTTCTGTTTTTTATATGGATAATGAATAAAAAATATTGATTTTTAATTGAATTTAGAGTCTCTGTTATCCTGATGGGTTTGAAACAAATAACCACATAGGATTAAGTGTATAGTAATATTTTCACAGTGTCTAGTGTTGCTTAGAATTTCTTGGACTAGGTGAATAAATATCAGCTAATATCTACGGATTTTAACCAAGATTATAACATTATAAACACTTGAATTACAATTCATACTAAATTCGATTACAATATGGGTCAATTTGGGTCTATGTCTTGGATTTCATCTGGATTGTAATACAATTTTCCATTTTGGACTATTACCATAGAATTACAATCTATCTTCAAGAACCAGATTATAAAAAGATCATAATCCTTTTTTTTCCATCTTCCAATTGAAACAATCTTCAATATTTGCATTAGGTCAGCGAACTTCTATTCATACTTCACTCTGACTGAATGGAAACTTAAATCAAACTCCTTCCCCCCAGGTCGATGGAGAACATCTTGATCCCCGGCAAGTGTCCACATATATCATTAAGCTACTTTTAATGTACTATATGTGTCTTACTAATATTTCTGTCTTTCTTTTTTCAGCAATTAATTCATAAGGAATAAGCTATAATTTTAACAAGTGCAAGTTACATGTAAAATTCAAAGACAGCTTTTTGTACACTTGCCTCTCTTTTCCATATTTTCAAAAGGAATTACCTTTTACTTACCCTTCCTTCCCCCTAGCTTTCCTACCTCCCCTACTCTCCGCCAACCTTTAGGCTTATATTGTGTGTGCATTTCTCCCTTTAAAATGTTTTAAAATACCAATAAACATAATTGAACAAGAAAAAAAGCCTTTACTTACAAAAATTGTAAGGTATTTTGAGTTTCCCAAAATACATGTGGGAGTCTCCTCAAAGGTGTGGAGGAAGGCGATGTGGTCAGATGAGACCAAAATTGAACTTTCTTGCCACCAAAGTAAACGCTATGTCTGGTGCCAAACCAACACAACTCATCACCCCAAGAACACTATCCCCACAGTGAAACATGGTGGTGTTAGCATCATACTATGGGGATGTTTTTCGGCAGCAGGGATAGGGGAAATTGTTCAAGTCCAGGAAAAGATGGATCCTGCGAAAAACATGGATCTTTCTGAGCAAAACCTGTTTCAGTCTGTCAGTCATTTGAGACTGGGACAGTGGTTCACCTTCCAACAAGACAATGATCCAAAGCATACTGCTAAAGCAACACTCGAGTGGTTTAAGGGAAAAAGTGTAAGGCTGTGTGCCCACGATGCGGTTTTTTTAAGCGTTTCCGCAGCGGCAAAAATGCTGCAGAAACGAATGGTAGAAGGCCAGCCATGGTCCCCAATGATAATCCGCATGTGCTGTGCACATGCTGCGGAAATTTCCGCTGCGGGTTATCATTGCGGAAAAAAACGCAGCACTACCAATTATTTTTTTCGCCGCCGTTGACTTGCATGGATTACGCATCACTGCATCTGTATATGCGGAATCCAAGTGTTTCAATGTGCGGATGGTACCCGGGTGTGGAGGACAGGAGACTCTCCTCCGGACCAGGGTACCATAGAACCTGTAAAAAAAAGAATAAAATAAAAAATAAATATTATATTTACCTTCTGACGGCCCCCGCTGCGCTCATCCTCCCATGCCGGCAGTTTGCGATGGACTGAAGGACCTGCGCTGACATCATAGTCATGTGATGGCAGGTCCTTCAGTGCAGTGTACCGCGAGCTGCCGGCAAGGGAGAATGGAGCGAAGCAAGACTTCGGGGGCCATCGGAAGGTAAGTATAGATTAATTTTTTTATTTTTAAACATTCTTTAAGGTCACACTATATAACACACATGGATTTATATAGTGTGACGAAGTTGTCAAGCACTTTCCAAGTGATGCTAAAATCGCTTGGAAAGCGCTTGTCAATCCGCATGCAGAAATGCATGTGAAGAACGCTTCACATCCGCATGTCCCTGGCAGTAAAAACGCATGTACAATCCGCATGCGTTTTTTCTGCAAGGGAGATGCAGAAACGCTCAGGAAAAATCCGGAGTATTTCTGCATCGTGGGCACATAGCCTAAATGTTTTGTAGTGATAAAGCCCAGATTGTAATCCAACTGAGAATCTGTAGTCAGACTTGAAGATTGCTGTTCACCAGAGGAAATCATCTAACTTGAAGGAGATGGAGCAGTTTGGCCTTGAAGAATGGCCAAAAATCCCAGTGGCAAGAGGTAGAAAGCTCATAGAGACTAACCCAAAACGACCTTCAGCTGCAATTGCTACAAAAGGAGCTTCTACTAAGTACTGACTTTAGACGGGTGAATAGTTATGCGCATTGAAGTTTTCAGGTATTTTGTCCTATTTGTTGTTTGCTTCACAACAAAAATAAAACCAAATGTTCAGAGCTGTAGGCATGTTCTTTACATGATCTCATGCAAAGCCTTTAAAAAACAATTAAATTCCAGGTTGTAAGGTAGAAAAACACAAAAACTGCGAAGGGGGTGAATACTTTTGCAAGCCACTGTATATCGGATTTTTATGTTTGGCTGCTGTCACACACTAAAAAAGTGTTCCCCAACTCCAATTTTTGCAAATTTATTAAAAAAGAAAAACTGAAATATCACATGGTCATAAGTATTCAGACCCTTTTCTCAGACACTCTTATTTAAGTCACATGCTGTCCATTTCCTTGTGATCCTCCTTGAGATGGTTCTACTCCTTCATTGGATTCCAGCTGTGTTTAATTAAACTGATAGGACTTGATTTGGAAAGGTACACACAAGATCTTACAGCTCAAAGTACATGTCAGACCAAATGAGAATCATGAGCTCAAAGAAACTGCCCAAGGAGCTCAGAGACAGAATTGAGGCAAGGCATAGATCTGGCCAAGATTACAAAAGAATGTCTGCATTACTCAAGGTTCCTAAGAGCACAGTGGCCTCCATAATCCTTAAATGGAAGAAGTTTGGGACCACCAGAAGTCTTCCTAGACCTGGCCGTCCAGCCAAACTGAGCAATCGTGGGAGAAGAGCCTTGGTGAGAGAGATAAAGAGGAACCCCAAGATCACTGTGGCTGAGCTCCAGAGATGCAGTAGGGAGATGGGAGAAAGTTCCAAAGTCAACTATCACTGCAGCTCTCCACCAGTCAGGCCTTTATGGCAGAGTGGCCCGAAGGAAACCTCTGCTCAGTGCAAGACATATTAAAGCCAGCATAAAGTTTGCTCAAAAACACATGAAGGACTCCTAGACTATGAGAAATAAGATTCTCTGGTCTGATGAGACAAAGATAGAACTTTTTGGTGGTAATTCTAAGCGGTGTGTGTGCAGAAAACCAGGCACTACTCATCACCTGCCCAATACAATCCCAACTGTGAAACATGGTGGTGGCATCATCATGCTATGGACCTAAGACTTGGCTGAAGGTTCACCGTCCAACAACACAATGGCCCTAAGCACACAGCTAAAATAACAAAGGAGAGGCTTCAGAACAAATCTGTGACCATTCTTGACTGGCCTAGCCAGATGCCTGACCTAAACCCAATTGAGCATCTCTGGAGTGACCTGAAAATGGCTGTCCACCAACGTTCACCATCCAACCTGACGGAACTGGAGAGGATCTGCAAGGAAGATTGGCAGAGGATCCCCAAATCCAGGTGTGAAAAACTTGTTGCATTATTCCCAAGAAGACTCATGGCAGTACCAGCTCAAAAGGGTCTTTCTACTCAATACTGAGCAAAGGGTCTGAATACTTATGACCATGTAATATTTCAGTTTTTCTTTTTTAATAAATTTGCAAAAATTTCTGCATTTCTGTTTATGTTCAGTCAAGATGGGGTGTAGAGTGTACTTTAATGAGAAAAAAAATTAACTTTTTAGAATTTACCAAATGGCTACAATGAAACAAAGAGTGAAAAATTTAAAGGGGTCTGAATACTTTCCGTACCTTTAATAAAACCTATAAAAATTTTGGAATAAAATATAAAGTCACATATTTCATTATACCATCTGAATTTTCATAAAATGTCTTACCGCTATAATAGGTGCGGTCTGAAGGTCCGCTTGCACTGCAGATTTAAAAAACAAAACAAAACAAAAAAAGACATTACTACATGCTTGTAAGAAATAATAACTACAATAAAAAAAGCTTCTTTACTTGAAGGGAATTTGTCATGTGAAAAAACGAAATTAGCCTGCACATATGGGGATAATCTCTAGGTTAATACTATTCTGAACCCGCCCGGCGCCGACACTTAATCCCCTGCTGTTGGGAGGAAATGAACTTTATTTCTCCCGGCATCCATTGGGTTTCCATCTCGGGAGTGGTACAGGTGTAGGTTCAGTCACCACTCTGTATAGTGAGCGGTGGCGGTAACCACATCACTGGCACTGACTGAAAGCAGCTCAGCATTACTCAGAGCCGGGGATGCGGTTACAGCTGCCCTCTCTATACACAGAGCGGTGACTGAACCACACCGGCACCATCCCGGTGACTGAACCCAGAACACTACCAGGAGGAATAAAGTTCATTTCCTCCTGAGAGCGGGGGTCTAAGTGCAGTGCAGGTTCAGGATGCTATTACTCTGCAGATTAACCCCATATCTGCAGATAAATAGCTTTTTTTCACGTCACAGGTTCCCTTTAAGGAACAAAAAAAATATATTACATCAGTGGAGAACCTAGAAACACCAAGGTGCATTCTGATCATAGGGAAAACAACCACAAACCAATGTTCAAGAAGAAGCAAATAGAGGACAATGTATCCGCATGCATTTAGCCGTGTGAGATGCCACCAGTAGCAGTGCAGGAAGGATTGTGAAATTTGGCGACAGATCCACTTTAACCATTCACATGCACAGACATGAACTAAGGAAATTTTACATCTAGAACTTTACGATATATGAAAAAAAGAGGATAGTCCCTTGCGTAATAAGTTACAAAGTGAAGAAAAAGTAACAGCACCGAAGGGGTTCCCTATAAAGAGATGCTCATGTACAGTACCAATAAAAAGTTTAACAACAACAGTTCACGCAATAATTTTCATTCATTTTATTGGAATGTGCTAATAGGTCCCTTCATAGGTCCCTCACGAACGATGACGTTACTAAGTTACTGATGTCATCGCTCGTGAGACATGACCAGGAGTGATCTGTGAATTGTCGTTCTCAGAATGACGCACCAAAGGTTGCTGTACAGAATCGCGAGACGTCGTGGGAACCCCAATGGGTCACATCACAGCTGCAGGAATTATTATTAATAATAAATTGGTGAATGAGGGAATGTTTCTTGTTTTCATTTAGTTAACTCTCTTTTTATGTCTTTCAGGTTCCCATTTTTGGACTACTTCTAAGTGGCTGGATTACGTCGGATCTTCATGTTGATTTGTTTGCTTTTTAATAAATTGGCGAGCAAGGTGTGTGGGAGTGTTTTTTTAAAATAAACGATTTTTTCCTGTGGTTTTTTTTATGACTACTGGATTAGTAATGGGGGTGTCTGATAGACAACTCTCCATTAATAACCATTAGGCTTGTTGCTCACTGACATTACAAAGCTGACATCCACCCCATAAACTATTACCCCAATTGACACCGCACCAGGGTAATCGGGAAGAGTCGGCAAAGTGCCCAAATTGGCGCATCTCATGGATGCGTCAATTCTGGGGCGGCTGAGAGCTTTCATTTTTGGGCTGGGAAAGGGCCAATATCCATGGATCTTCCCAGCTTGATAATATAAGCCCGCACCTGTCTCCTTTACCTAGGCTGGTTATCAAAAGTAGGGGGGACCCCGCGTCATTTTTTAAAATTATTTATGATATAGATGTGTTTTTGGGTGCGTTTGCGAGGAGTAAATGCACTTTAACCCCTTTCTGACATTGTCAGTAATAGTACGTCCCTGCGCCCTGGTACTTATGGACCAGGTACCTACGATTACGCACAATGTGATCGCGCCCGCACAGAGGCTGTGCATTTCCGGGGCAAGCAGAGTTAAGAGCGCCCCTCTAACCTTGAATACCATGACAACATCTGGGTCACCAGGCATCAGGAAGATAGGTAGAGCGTGTGCAATGCACGATTTATCTAACTTGTGCCAGTGCAGGGCTGACAGCCTGCATAGCACAAGGATGCTACTGCATCCCTATGCTTTAAAAGTGATCGGTCTGCAAAAAAATGAAAGTCCCATAGTGGGACAAAGTGTAAAAGAGTTATCAGAAAGTGAAAAAAAAAATAGTAAAAATATTTAAAAAAAAAGAAAAAATCCAAAAAAATAAAAATATTCTGTACCCATAAATAAATATTATTATGAAAATATATATATATATATTAGAAGTACACATATTTGGTATTGCGGCGCCCGGAAAGACCTGTCCTATAAAACTATCCCTCTATTTAACCCCTTTAGTGAACACAGTAAAAAAAATAAATAAAAAACTAATCAAAAAACTATGCTTTATCATCATACAGCCAAACAAAAAAAAGTGATCAAAAAGACGAATGTAAATAAAAATAGTACCACTGAAAATGTCATCTTGTCCTGCAAAAAAATAAGCTGCCATACAGCTCCATCAGCGAAAAAATCTAAAAGTTACTGCTCTCAGAATAAAGCGATGCAAAAAAAATTTTTTTTCTATAAAATATTTTTTATTGTGTAAAAGTGACAAAACATGAAAAAAACTATATAAATGTCGTACCCGAAGAATATCGCTGCCTTATCAATTTTACCACACGCGGAACTGCATAAAAAACAAAGCGATAAAAAATGTAATTTGCCCGATAATGGTACCAATAAAAACGTCAACTTGTCCCGCAAAAAACAAGCCCTTACATGACTGTCGGTCAAAATATGGAAAAATGATTGCAAAAACTAGCCTTTGCAAAAAAAAGTGTATTTTAGTGTGTGACATCTGCCAAACATAAAAACCCGATATGAATCTGGTATTGCTGTAATTGCACTGACCGAAAGAATAAAGTCGTCTAATCACAAGGAAAGGTGTTAAAAAAACCTCTAGGCTTAGGGTTGTACTAGGATTAGGGTTGTGCTAAGGTTAGGGTTGTGTTACTTTTAGGGTTGTGCTAGTAGTTAGGGTTGGAGATAGGGTTGGGGTTAGGATTTTATCAAAAGTTAAAAAAAAAAAAAAAAATGATGACCATATGGCGACTAGTGTTGAGAGCAACTGCTTGCTACTTGAGTTCGCATCGGGTGCTCGGGTATACACCGAGAATTGCAGATGCTCGAGTGACATGCTCGAGTCTCCACCCCATATGTTTTGCGGCTGTTATACAGCCAAAAAAACTTGAAGGGATTGCCTGCCATGCACGAGCGATCCCCGCATGTTTTTCTTTTGGGTGTCTAACAACCATGAAACATGAGGGGCGGGGACTCGAGCATGTCACTCGTGCACCCGCAATACATGGTGCTTACCCGATGCAAACTCAAGTAGCAAGCACATGCGCTCAATACTAATGACAACTTATTCAATATGATGACCTAATGGGTATCAAATTCTGTGTCGTACCTCTGGGTTCAAAATGTTCACTATAACCCTTGATAAAATCCTTGAGGGGTCTAGTTTCTAAAATAGGGTCATTTGTGGGGGGTTTCCGCTGTTTAGGCACATCAGGGGCTCTCCAAACGTGACATGGCATACGCTCTCGATTCCAGCCAATTTTGCGTTCAAAAAGTCACACCATGCTCCTTCCCTTCTGAACCCTACCGTGCGCTTAAACAGTGTATTTTCCCCATATATGGGGTATCGCTGTACTCAGGAGAAATTGCACAACAGTTTTTACGGTCCATTTTCTCCTCTTACCCTTGTGAAAATAAAAACATTTGGGGCTAAAACATCATTTTTGTGGAAAAAGTGATTTTTTCATTTTCCTAAAAAGTGATTTCTTTATTTTTAAGAGTGCTCATCACACATCTAGAGAAGTTCCTTGAGGGGTCTAGTTTCCAAAATGGGGTCACTTGTGGGGGGCTTCCACTGTTTAGGCACATCAGTGACTCTCCAAACCCGACATGGCATCCGCAAATTATTCAAGCAAATTTTACATTCAAGAAGTCAAATGGCGCTCCTTCCCTTCTGAGCCCTGCCGTGTGCCCAAACAGTGGTTTTCCCCCACATATGGGGTATCGGCTTCTTCAGGAGAAAATGCACAACAAATATTGTGGTTCATTTTTTCCTGTTGAAAACCCTTGTGAGTGAACATAAGAAAATTTGAGTCTAATGTAACATTTTTGTGAAAAAAGAAAGGTAAATGTTCATTGTTTTCTTCCACATTCCAAAAAATCATGTGAAGCACCTGGAAGGTTAATAAACTTCTTGAATGTGGTTTTGAGCACCTTGAGGGTTGCAGTTTTTAGAATGGTGTCACTTTTGGGTATTTTCTGTCATAAAGGCCCCTCAAAGTCGCTGGTCAATTTTTAACCCATTTTTAAAAAATGTTGGTTCCAAAATTGTGCTGATGTAAAGTAGACATGTGGGAAATGTTATTTAGTGGGTGTGTCCAGATGAGGAGCTGAGCGGCCGCACATAGACCCAGCTCCGAGCTTCCACCGTCGAATAGCGGCTCACAGCGCAAAAAAAAGTAGAGGACTACCTTAATATCGTGCAGCACAAGCTCCGCTACACTTTGGGCGGCGATGGGGCGCACCACAAAGAGCAGAGATGTGGCACAGGGCAGGCACCCTGTAAAATCCAAGATGGCTGCCGTAGAACTCATCATGTGTGGCACCCCAGGGGTCTGGTTTCCACAGTAATGTAATGTTATGTCTGAGAGCAGGTGGGAGGTCCTTTGGTCAGGGATCCTGTGCATGCCACACCTCCTGCCCAGCCTTGGGAGGGGAAGAACTTCCCCTGTATAAACCCGGGGCTGAGGCAGGGTTAGTCAGTCCAGGAAGAGTAGAGACAAGAGCAGCATAGGAAACAGCAGAGTCACAAGGAGTCAGGGGCTGGCAGCTACAGAGCTCGCCCTGACTAAGAAGATTTCTTTCCGGACCCGGAGTCCGAGGCTGTGGGGACTAACTCCTACCCAGCAGCAGAATCCGTCAGGCAGGGGATTTCAGGTCCTCTGGCCCAGAAGCCCGAAGGCACGGTCACACGCGTGGGACCAGCACCGCCATCGTGGAGCGGAAGCCATTAGAAGGCCCCGAGTCACCGGCCATACGGGTGAGCACCACACGGTACACTCAGGGACGTGGGCTACTTACATCAGCTTCTAGCAAGGTAGCCAGAAGAGTACAGTCAGTTTGGGAGGCCTACAACTACGCCTGGCCAGGGGAGATCCCATCTGCTCAAGGACTGACCAGGCCCCGTCCGCTAGCAAGTACTCCGGGAGGGTCTATCGTTGTTACCAGTAAAGACCCTGAACTACACCGTACCGTCTCTGAGTGGTTCCTGCTACCCCCATCATCCACGTCGGCTGCCCTGAGGCCATACCCCTCCCGTTGGGGGTTATACTATCACGCTGCACAATCCTACCATCGGTCTCAGCGGTCTGCCCTGCAGCAGCAGCTCCCTGGCTGCACTCAACGGGTGGCGTAGTCATCAACCATCTATTGCTAATAGACTGCCGTACAGTTTGACTCCCTGGGCACGGACCGGGTCACCGCCACGAGACTACAACCCTCAACAGATCCGGCTCCGGGTAAGCTCCCGCGTGCGCAACGCAGCGCGACACAGGCCCAGGGGCGCGTCAACTTTGGCGTAGTCGGCAGGATCTCGTGCCCGCAACCACCGGGTACTGCGTGCCTGAAAAGCAAAGACTGTTCAAACTTACCAGTGGTGAAGATTCCCGCCATCGGGGAAGATTCCCGCCATTCGGCGCCATCTTCAGCCTTCTTCCCGCCATCGGTGAAGTTTCCCGCCATCCGGCGCCATCTTCTGCCTTCTTCCCGCCATCCGTGGAGTTTTCCCGCCATTGGACGCCATCTTGAGGACGCCGCGAGGGAAGAAGAGGGGCGTGGACTCCGAAAGCGCGCGAGAACTTAAGCCCCGCCTCACGTCCGGACGTTGCGTAAGGTCCTGGAAGGAGCCCAGCAGACGCTGACGTCACCGGAGCGCGACGGAAGGTCCTCAACCCTGACGATCCACTGCGGAGCCGCGGCCTACGGAACAGGATCATCGCAAGGTAGGCCACGGTCCACTAGGGGGGAGGAAGATGTCGGATACGGAGGAGAGCTTCACTGCCTCAACCCCCGCCAGCGCTACCGCTGCTGCAGTTATGCCCTTCACCATGCCCTATATCCCGGGAGCAGCCTGGCTACCCCAGTACTCAGGGGAGTCACATACCCTGCATGACTTTAGAGAAAAGCTGGATAGCCTCTTCCAGGTGTACCCCCTCACAGAAGAGCAAAAAGTGAGCATCCTGGTGGCCCAACTAACCGGGGCAGCCAAAAGGGAAGTAAAATCCTGGCCACCTGGGAGGAAGACTGTCGCAGGGATACTAACCCGGCTGAAGGACACCTTTGATACCCGCACCTCAGCCGAGATTAAGCTTAGATTCTACGGGTGCAAGCAGCGAGCGCATGAGAGTATAAGGGACTATGCACTAAACCTACAAGAGGCCCTGAGGGCCATTAAGCAGACCGACCCTAATGGAGTGGGAAACGAGGACAGGCTGTTGACCGAACAATTTATAGAGGGTTTATATTGCAATGCCCACCGAACCCAGTTGCGGGCAATGGCCTTACAGGACCCTCATCTGGAATTTGCGCAGTTCAAGGACAGAGCCATCCGGGTGCTCCGAGAACCGGCACCAGGTGGCGTTGTGACCCACAGACGCCCCACTACCACTTACTACCAGGAGGCGGCGCCCTTGTCAGCAGGGCCTGTGGGAGCTGATGCGCAGGCTTTGGACAATGACCCGGCTCCAGACCTACACCATCAGGTCCAAGAGCTAGCTAAAAGCGTTGCTGCGCTAACCCGAACTGTGCAGTCTTTACAGGTTTCCACTCCAGGGAAGATCCAGCTGGCATCCGGACCGGAGGACATCCCGTGGCGTCGACCAAGGAGGACCCCACCGGCCAGAGGAAGACCCAGTGACCGATACAGCGAGGACGGACGACCCATCTGCCGCCGCTGCAATCAACCCGGACATATGGAAAGGTACTGTTCTTTAAATGGGCACAACCTGGGGTAGAGGGCCAACCCCCAGGAAAAAGATCACCAGGCCCATCGAACTGGCGCGACAGATATGTGGGAGGACGTCCAGTCTTGCCTGTGGTACTGGATGGCATTCCTATGAGTGCCCTACTGGACACCGGGTCACAGGTCACCACCATCCCGTACGTGCTCTTCAAGCAGTACTGGAATGACTCGGATATTACCCGCTACCCTGACGACGACTTGAGTATCATCGCCAGCAATGGTCAGCCCGTGCCACAGATCGGATTTAAAGAGGTGACCATCAAAATTGGTAGAGTCGAACTGGCCGCACAGGGACTGATCATTGTAGATATTGACAAACATGAGAGTCACCCAAAAATAACTCTAGGAACTAATGTAATTGAAAATTGTCTTGCAGAGGTGATTTTCCTTTTACAGCAGGTTGCCAAGAATGCCAGCTCCGGCGAGCAGCGGGTGCTCCAGAAAGAAATCCGGGCACTGATGCAACGGCAACAAGTGGAACTCTCCGGCGGTGAGATTGGTAGCGTAAGAATGTGTGACCCTTTTCCTATTGCCATGCCCCCAAAAAGTGAAATGATGATTTGGTGCCGGGCAGCTATTGGTCTGAGAGGTAGAGATTACCAGGCAATGGTAGAACCAGTTTACTCAGACAGTAGGCCCACCATTTTGACAGCACGGGGGGTGGTCAATGTACGCCATGGGAGGGTGCCCGTTCGCATAATAAATATCGGGGAGAGGGAAGTGTACCTGCCCCGGTATGCCACGCTAGCCAAATTATATACCACTAATCAAAATTCTATACAATCTGTGGAACCCTTGCCTCCATCTCACCCGGAGGAAGGTAACGGCTCTAAGAAAGACATGGAGGACTGGTGTCAGCAACTACATTTGGGTACTGACTCCACTCCCTCACACCAGAAACAAGGAGTCTATCGGGTAGTTCAAGAGTATGAGAGAGTGTTTAGTAAACACCCGTAAGACTTCGGGCGAGTCAAGGGGGTAGAACACCGCATCCCCACGGGAGATCATCCTCCCATAAAAGAGAGGTATCGACCCGTACCCCCTGCACATTACCAACACGCCAAGGGGATGCTTAGAGACATGAAGGAGGCTGGGGTAATCCGGGATAGCTGTAGCCCCTGGGCAGCCCCACTAGTTTTAGTCAAAAAGAAAGACAACACCATGAGGATGTGTGTAGATTACCGGAAAATCAACCGTATCACACACAAGGATGCGTACCCCTTACCGAGGATAGAGGAGTCATTGGCTGCTTTAAGATCTGCTAATTTCTTCTCTACCTTGGATCTTACTAGTGGGTACTGGCAGGTTCCTGTAGCAGAGGCGGACCGGGAGAAGACCGCATTCACCACCCCGATGGGACTTAGCGAGTTCACCTGCATGCCGTTCGGACTCTGCAACGCCCCAGGAACCTTCCAACGATTAATGGAGTGCTGTCTGGGCCACAGAAACTTCGAGACGGTCCTGTTGTACCTGGACGATGTCATCGTATATTCCAAGACGTATGAGGACCACCTGAAACACCTGGCGGAAGTGTTCGAGGCTCCGGCGAGTTACGGCCTAAAGGTGAAACCCTCCAAGTGTCACCTCCTGAAACCAAAGGTGCAGTACCTGGGACACGTGGTGAGCGCTGACGGAGTGGCTCCCGACCCTGATAAGATCACCGCAATTAAGGGATGGCCAAGCCCCTCCAGCGTAAAAGAAGTGCGGCAGTTCCTCGGGTTGGTAGGCTACTACCGAAGGTTTATTCCCGGTTTCACCAAAAAGGCAGCACCTATGCAGGACCTCCTGATAGGCCAGTCCCGGAAGGCCAAGAACCAGAAGCCGCCCTTCAAATGGGAGGAGCTGGAAGAAGAGTCCTTCCGCCAGCTGAAGATGGCCCTCACGGGGGACGAAATCCTGGCGTACCCGGATTATAGTCAGCCCTTTATCCTCTACACCGACGCCAGTAACATCGGGCTAGGAGCTGTGCTGTCCCAGATCCAGCAGGGGAAGGAACGAGTAATCGCCTATGCCAGCCGAAAACTGCGACCCACCGAAAGGAACCCCGAGAATTACAGCTCATTTAAGCTAGAGTTCCTGGCCGTGGTATGGGCAGTCACCGAGCGCTTTAAGCATTACCTCGCTTCTTCCCGGTTCACCGTGTACACGGATAACAACCCGTTGACACACCTGGACACGGCAAGACTCGGTGCCCTGGAGCAGAGGTGGATGGCCCGTCTGTCCAACTTCGAGTTCACAATCAAATACCGGGCAGGGCGCTCCAATACCAACGCGGACGCCCTGTCCAGGATGCCCAACCTGCCGGACGGAGGAGAAGATCCGGAGGGACTGGAAGAAGTTGAACTCCCTGCGTTCCACCGTCATGGGACTATTCAGTATTCCCACCGGGTAGGGAGTAAGCAGGCTGTTACGTTGAACCCCTTACCTCACTACAACTGGGCGGAAACGCAAGACAGCGACCCTGCCGTCCGACTGGTGAAGGAGATGCTGACTCGCCCGGAGGCTAGCCTGGAATCAGACGCTCCGGAGGAAGCCAAACAACTATGGGCAGAGAAGAGTCGACTGTTCCTTTACAAGGGGAAGTTGTGCCGCAGAATGGTTAACTCCAGGACGCATGAACTACTCTGGCAAGTAGTGGTGCCACGAAGAGACGCAGCCATGGTGATGGAGGCATACCACGACGGAGCTGGACACTTCGGGTGGAAGAAGCTAGAGTTCCTGCTGCGCGAGCGATTCCACTGGGTAGGCATGAGGGGAACCATTGAGAAGTGGTGCAGAGACTGTGGCCCGTGCAACCTGAGAAGGAAAGACCGCGCCAGCCAGAAGACTCCCCTGCAGTCCATCGTCACCCGGCAACCGTTGGAACTGGTAGCCTTGGATCATGTAAAACTGACCCCGAGCAGAAGTGGCTACGTCTACGCATTAACCATCGTGGATCATTACTCCCGGTTTCTGGTTGTCGTCCCCGTCAAAGACTTAACGGCTCAAACAGCAGCTAGAGCCTTCCAGCAGCACTTTTGCCGTCCACACGGGTACCCGGACCAAGTGCTGACGGACCAGGGACCTGCCTTTGAAGCGGAGGTCTTCCAGGAATTCTGCAATCTGTATGGCTGCCGGAAGATAAGGACGACACCCTACCATCCGCAAACTAATGGACTTTGTGAGAAAATGAACCAGGTGGTAATGGATCTTCTAAAAACGTTGCCCCTGGAAGAACGCAATCTGTGGCCTGAGAAGTTGCCCGATCTGGTGGACCTATACAACCACATCCCGGTAGGTTCCACCAACTGTACCCCGGCTTACCTAATGAGGGCAAGACCTGGTAAGTTACCTGTTGACCTGGAAATGGGAGTCCTGACACCCGAGGACACTTCACCAGAAACAGACTGGGACACAGAGAGGCAGCAGCAGTACCGGAGAGTACAGGAGAGCGTGGAGCGAAGTCTCTGTCAGGCTAGGGAAAGACAAGAGAAAACTTACAACCAGTATGCTCCCGCTGTTCCCCTGGTCCCCGGAGAGCAGGTCTTGAAGAGGAAGAGACGGCTCCACAAGTTGGACGACCAGTGGGAGAAGGACCCGTACACCGTACTGCCCTCAAGCCACGAGAACCCGAAGGTCTGTACCATCAGTAAAGACGGAGGGGAAACCACAGCCATTGTATCCCGGGACCACCTGAAGAAGTGTCCCGAACAACTGAGGAACCCTGAGGAGGAACAGGAAGACCATCGACCCGTGGAAGAAAGGGAAGATATGGTTAGTACCGTGCTCGGGGACTTCCCTCGGTCTTGGACTCAAGTCAATGGTGCAGTTGTGGTACCCGTACTCACCTTCCTCCAACCATCACCCCAAGAACCTACGGAGCAACGGGTAGAGCTGGAAGAACAGCCGGTCCAGGAGGCAGAAGACTCCACACAAGCAGAACAGGAGAATTAACCCTCTGCTTATAGTGAGCCTGCCGTACCCCTAGTGAGACAAAGAGCCGGTAGACAGCTGCCCAGTTTACCCTTGACAGTTCCTACACCCTGTAGTTCAGGGTCAGACAGTCAGCTCCGTAGGTCCACTAGGGCCACTAGAGGCCAGTTACCCGCACGTTGGAGGATCTAAATGTTTCAGCTATTTTATAATGTTTACCTGTTTATTGTTGCTTGTGTGCAATTTTGTGTTTCTAGTTGTTTTTAGGAGTCTTTGGTGGATTTACCGGGAATCCTTTGTATATAGTTGGAGCGTAACCCAGGATGGACTAGAGACTGTTAAGGACTCGGGGTAGGACAGGCCCCTACCTGGTTACGTCTCCCTGTGTTGGTGAAATGGACACCTTTGCTTTTCTTCAAAGACTGCACCCGGTTGCGGACACGCCGTGACCATCTTATTGTGTTTCCTTATTGTATTCTATTGTTATTTGTTATACCTTGTTATATTTTTCTAAAAAAAAAAAAATGTTTAGTCCCGGAGTACTAAATTTCACTAGGGGGGAATGTGGCACCCCAGGGGTCTGGTTTCCACAGTAATGTAAAGTTATGTCTGAGAGCAGGTGGGAGGTCCTTTGGTCAGGGATCCTGTGCATGCCACACCTCCTGCCCAGCCTTGGGAGGGGAAGAACTTCCCCTGTATAAACCCGGGGCTGAGGCAGGGTTAGTCAGTCCAGGAAGAGTAGAGACAAGAGCAGCATAGGAAACAGCAGAGTCACAAGGAGTCAGGGGCTGGCAGCTACAGAGCTCGCCCTGACTAAGAAGATTTCTTTCCGGACCCGGAGTCCGAGGCTGTGGGGACTAACTCCTACCCAGCAGCAGAATCCGTCAGGCAGGGGATTTCAGGTCCTCTGGCCCAGAAGCCCGAAGGCACGGTCACACGCGTGGGACCAGCACCGCCATCGTGGAGCGGAAGCCATTAGAAGGCCCCGAGTCACCGGCCATACGGGTGAGCACCACACGGTACACTCAGGGACGTGGGCTACTTACATCAGCTTCTAGCAAGGTAGCCAGAAGAGTACAGTCAGTTTGGGAGGCCTACAACTACGCCTGGCCAGGGGAGATCCCATCTGCTCAAGGACTGACCAGGCCCCGTCCGCTAGCAAGTACTCCGGGAGGGTCTATCGTTGTTACCAGTAAAGACCCTGAACTACACCGTACCGTCTCTGAGTGGTTCCTGCTACCCCCATCATCCACGTCGGCTGCCCTGAGGCCATACCCCTCCCGTTGGGGGTTATACTATCATGCTGCACAATCCTACCATCGGTCTCAGCGGTCTGCCCTGCAGCAGCAGCTCCCTGGCTGCACTCAACGGGTGGCGTAGTCATCAACCATCTATTGCTAATAGACTGCCGTACAGTTTGACTCCCTGGGCACGGACCGGGTCACCGCCACGAGACTACAACCCTCAACAGATCCGGCTCCGGGTAAGCTCCCGCGTGCGCAACGCAGCGCGACACAGGCCCAGGGGCGCGTCACATGCAGCCAGAGGCGGTGCAGAACGCTCCATGAGGTCTGATCCTCTGCTATCGGGTCAGACCTCACCTAATAAGAGCGGTTATAGTCCGAGACCTGCACAGGAACATCACCCCCTGACAGAGGACCCATGTGGATCGCAATCCTGCAGCCCAGAGACCTCCAGACACCAAACAGCAAGTATCAAATGCACCTGACACATGGCACAGCTCTGCCCCCATTACAGAGACCACACTGAAGTCCCTTTTAGGGGATCTTAAACAGGGCATACACAGTGATATTACCTCCACCTTCACTGCATTACAGAAAGACATTGTGCACATTGGAGATAGAAAAGCACATATTAAGGAGAAGTTGGAGGAGTTCACTACTGCTCACAATAATCTGGTCGACGCTCATAATGAGGCAGATGAGGAGATTAATGCACGGAGATTAAAGTTGGCGGATATGGAGAACTGCTTCAGACGCAACAATCTACATTTTAGAGGGATACCGGAGAGTATTGCTGCAGACGCACTGAAGGAGTTCCTAACGGACTTTTTTACTGAATTAATCCTTGAGAAGGATCAGCGGGACCTTCTAATAGACAGGGCGCACAGGATCCCCAAACCCAAAAGTGCCCCCACCTCTGCACCCAGAGATGTAATTGCCCGGCTTCACTTTTTCCACTTTAAAGAAGCCATAACCAAAGACGCGGCGGGAAATCCAGAGCTTCCGGACAGGTTCAGGAGCATCATGATGTTCACTGATCTGTCTGCTGTCACCCTGAACAGGAGATGCGAGTTTTCTACAGCGACCAAAATCCTGCAAGACAACGAGATCGTGTACAAGTGGGGCTACCCTGGAAGCTGATCATGACTAAGAAAGGAGTCACACATGTCCTGACATCTCCTCGGCAGGGAATGACTCTGATGCAGAAGTGGTCGCTGGCGACTGTGGCAGAAGGGACAAGTTCTCTAATAAAGAAGAAGAAACCGCCGATGTTGAGGAAGGAGTGGATCTGAACAAGCAGCAAGCTTACTTTCCTAACCGTTGTACCCTCAATTTAGTTGCTCTGCCTAGATCTTTTATTATTTTTTTTTGAGCAGATCATACAACTATTTTTTCCAATACTCTGCGGTAGCACGAGAAAAATATTTTTTCATTCTCACTTCCCCTTGTTGTATACTGGATAGCACGGCATGTCCAGTAGGTTCACTTAGAACCGGACTCTATTCTTGGAACTGTTATAGTTATTTATATCTTTTGAGATTTGTATTTTGTTATTTCCCCATTCTTCCCTAACTGTCTAGTGGTGTCATATAGATTTTCTCTGCATTTTGTATATGGTACTTCACATTTTGAATATCAACGTGAAAGGGTTAAATAGTCTGCTTAACCCTTTAATGAACTTGCGATTTTCCGTTTTAATTTTTTGCTCCCCTTCTTCCCAGAGCCATAACTTTTATATTTTTCGCTCAATATGGTCATGTGAGGGCTTATTTTTTGCGGGACAAGTTGTACTTTTGAACGACATCACTGGTTCTTACCATATCATGTACTAGAAAACGGGGAAAAAATTCCAAGTGCGGTGAAATTGCAAAAAAAAATGTTTTTTTTTTTTTTTTTCCACATTCACTGAATACTAAAACTGACCTGCTATTATTATTCTCTGTGTTATTACGAGTTCGTAGATACCACACTTGTATAGGTTCTTTTTATTTAAGTGGTGAAAAAAAAATCCAAAATTTCCTTATAGAAAAAAGCCACGCCATTTCCGAGACCCTGAGCGTCTCCATTTTTCGGAATCTAGGGCCAGGTGATGGCTTATTTTTTGCGCGTCGAGCTGACGTTTTTATTGATACTATTTTGGGTTAGATCGGCTTTGCTGCATACAGGAGATGAGCAGATCGCCTATATGCAGCAGAATTGTTCACTTGCTATGAGCATCAACCATTGGCCGGCGGCGCTCATAGCAATCAGGACATGACAACCACTGGGGTCTGCTGCAGACCGCGGGTTGTCATGCCAACCCATCGGTGACCCGCGATCATGTGATGGGAACACCGATGGGCGGGGCTAATGCCAAGATTGACAGCGGCATTTAACTGGTTAACAGCTGGGGGTGGATAGCGATTCCACCCGCGGCTGTTGCGAGCACATGTCAGTTGTATAAATCACTGGTTCAGCGCAGGCTGAGCGCCGGAGCCCGTGCTGAACCGCGGGTATGATGACCTGGGGCGAACTAGTATGCCCCAGGTCATAAAGGGGTTAAAAGATCTCTCCTATGGAGAGAGGTCCGACTGTGTGTTCAAGAAACTCACTTAAACAGTGTTGACGCACACAGGTTGCAGAACAGAAACTTCCCAATGTGTTTCACTCTCACGCAATTGGTAAAAAAGGGGAGTAGTAATAGTGATAAAAAACACCGTCGCCTTCCAATTGATCAACAGCATTGTAGACAATGAAGGCAGATACATCATCTTAGTATGCAGAAGAAATAACAAAACTTACACGATCGCCTCCAAATATGCCCCTAATTCCAAGCAGATTTCCTTTGTTAAGGAAACTTTAGCGGTAATAACAGATGCAAAAAAAAAGCCCTCCTGGTGCGCAGGGATTTTAATATCACCCCATGCCAGGCATAGACAAATCTGTACATCCTCAAAAAAAAAGTTCGTTCTCTTTCTCAGACTCTCTTGGCAGAAGAACTCTACGATGTTTGGCGAGTTTTGCACACCTCCGTACGTGATTACACGTTCTATTCACATTCACACAAAGGCTACTCAAGAATCGACCTAATTCTTACAGATAAATGGTTATTACATGACATCCAAAAGCCACGATAGGTAACATCACATGGTCAGACCATGCCCATCTCGTAACACATTAAAGAGGGATACAACTACACGACATACTCCCCATGGAGAGTAAATAATTACCTAATCGCAACACATAAAATTAGGCCCCAACTGCAGGAGACCTTGAAAGAATATTTTATAATTAATAATACACCCAACGTGTCCGCATCAACAGTATGGTATGCTCATGAGGCTTATATTAGAGGAAAACTAATTCAAATAGCATCCCAAAACAAAAAAGAAAGAATATGCCAAATAGAGGAAATCAACCAAAACAAAGCCTCACTAGAAGAAATGCATAAAAACAGCCCCGTAAACACAACTCTCCAAAAAGTACAAAAATTAAGATACGATTTATATCAATTGCTCCAACATAAATACGGGCATAACCTACGGAAAAGCAAAGCTAAATACTATTGGCAGGGAAACAGAGCAGGTAAAATACAAGCGAATAAAGTCAAAGCTAAAATGACCAAACAAAGAGATTGCCAATACCTTCGCAAATTATTACTCAACCCTCTACAATTTACAAAAAAAACAATACAATACCACAACCTAATGCCCAACTGATCAATCAATTTTTAGAAAGTATAAAGCTACCCAAAATATCAGAAGATAAAATTATATTAAACCAACCAATATCCCAATTAGAAATAAAGTGTTATGATCTGCAACATGTACTAAGGAAAGATAGGGGAAAGCTGTCCCTACATTAAGACTAAGCTGAATCCCTATGATGTAGCAGGCTGCCTGTTCCTAGCGAACAGACCCACCTTAGTCCTCGGCTAGTCTGAACGAAGACCTATAGCATTAAGGGAGGGGTTCCTAAAAGAACTAAGGACTGGGACAAAAAATGGGACACCTCCTAAACAGAGAAGTTGCTGCAGAACACAAAAAGACAAACTGACAAAAGGTACAAGAGGTACCAGAAGGACCAAGTGAACTGACAGAGAAGGGCACCAAAGCACCAGGCTAGAGAAACAGTCAAACACTGAAGTCCAGCACAGCCAGAAGGGCGGAGCTGGAATATAAAGGCAAATGGTCACGTGACCGCAAAACACAAGATGGAAAAAACAAACAGGAGGGTTCTAACAGTACCCCCTCTTTTATGAGGATCCTCCGGATTCTCCAGGCCCAGGCCTATCCGGAAACCTCCTGTGGAAAAGCTTTAACAAGCCTAGGAGCAGATACATCATCCGTCCTTACCCAGGAGTTATCTTCGGGACCAAAACCCTTCCAGGAGACAAGATACTGTAATCTCCCTCTATGCCATCTAGAATTCAAGATACGAGAAATTTCATATTCGCCGTCTTCCACCAAAGGAGGAACTGTGATAGTGGCGGCCCTATCAGATACATCAGCCTTTTTCAAACATCATTTTTATTTGTTTTTTTCAACAGAACAAATCATAGAAAGACATATAAAACAAATAAATCAAAGCCAGGATGCACATAATAAGGAACCTGTACACAGATCATCCACAATGAATAATCAATAAGTTCCGGTTAGCTGGCTTAACAAATAGACATCTAAACTAAGTATTAGCAAGTTACAGTCATCTACAGTCAATGGAATTAATTAAATAACGATAAATTGTGATGATTATCTCCCCTGCTTTAGTTAACACGTAAGAGTCCTAGGTTATTATTTAGATCCTCCAGAATATACCATTCTGTAGAAGTAAATGGTTTGACAATTTTATTCTTTTCAGACAGAGAACAGCATGTTATAATAAACTGCTTCCATTTTGATAGAAATTTGCCAGCTTGCTGTTCTTTGTTACAAAGGGTATCTAATTGCTCTACTCGCAAAAAATGTTTCATTTGGATTATTAGCTCTGCTATAGGGGGAATGATAGGATCCAGCCAATGTTTAAGTAACTTTTTTTGCCAGGAAGAATAGAGCATGAAGTAGTTTTGGGGGGCCTTTTGATTTTTGGTCAGGATTTTCTGGGTTATTCCAATGATGTAGTATGGCTACATATGGAGAGAGAGTGTATCCTGGGCCCCATATAGTCTTTATCACATCTGAGACTTGATTCCAGTATACTGTTGAATCAGGGCAGGACCATAGGCCGTGCATAAGATCAGAGTATGGGTGATGACATTTAGGGCATGCAATCATCCTATTTGACAAGGGATCTTTTTTCGGTATATTAAAAGCGTAAATGGCCCCGTGTATTATTTTATTCTGAGTCTCTCTCCATGATTCGTTTATAATGTATTTTCTAAATATATTCCAGCCTAATCTGATCTTAGTAGGGATTTCAACGTCATCAAGTTGCTGCTTCCAATATTTAAAGAAAATGTCAGGGTGTAGAAGTGTATTAGTGCAGTTAAATTAAAGGGGTAAGCATAGTCAGGAACCGCCGGAGCGGTGAGCAAGGCAGAGCAGAGAGAAACCGCCGGAGCGGTGAGCAAGGCAGAGCGGGCAGAAACCGCCTGAGCGGTGAGCAAGGCAGAGTGGGCAGAAACCGCCGGAGCGGTGAGTAAGACAGAGCAGAGATAAACCGCCGGAGCGGTGAGCAAGGCAGAGCGGGCAGAAACCGCCGGAGCGGTGAGTAAAGCAGAGCAGAGATAAACCGCCGGAGCAGTGAGCAAGGCAGAGCGGGTAGAATCCGTCGGAGCGGTGAGCAAGGCAGAGCAGAGGGGACAGGGCTCTGTTCACACCGAACAGACTGGAAGGGAAAGGCAGAACCAGATACACACAAGATACTTGCAATGAAGTAGCAAGGCAGAGCAGGCAGGAACCGCCGAAGCGGCGAGCAAGGCAGAGCAGAGAGAAACCGCCGGAGAGGTGAGCAAGGCAGAGCAGAGAGAAACCGCCAGAGCGGTGAGAAAGGCAGAGCAGGCAGGAACCGCCGGAGCAGTGAGCAAGGCAGAGCAGGCAGGAACCGCCGGAGCGGTGAGCAAGGCAGAGCAGGCAGGAACCGCCGGAGCGGTGAGCAAGGCAGAGCAGGCAGGAATCGCTGGAGCGGTGAGCAAGGCAAAGCAGGCAGAAACCGCCGGAGCGGTGAGCAAGGCAGAGCAGGCAGGAACCGCCGGAGCGGTGAGCAAGGCAAAGCAGAGAGAAACCACCGGAGCGGTGAGCAAGGCAGAGCGGGCAGAAACCGCCAGAGCAGTGAGCAAGGCAGAGCGGGCAGAAACTGCCTGAGAGGTGAGTAAGGCAAAGCAGAGATAAACCGCCGGAGCGGTGAGCAAGGCAGAGCGGGCAGAAACCGCCGAAGCGGTGAGCAAGGCAGAGCGGGCAGAAACCGCCGGAGCGGTGAGTAAGGCAGAGCAGAGATAAACAGCCGGAGCGGTGAGCAAGGCAGAGCGGGCAGAATCCGCCGGAGCGGTGAGCAAGTCAGAGCAGAGGGGACAGGGCTCTGTTCACACCGAACAGACTGGAAGGGAAAGGCAGAACCAGATACACACAAGATACTTGCAATGAAGTAGCGAGTGGACTCTAAACTCACAAACGGAAGTACAGCGACAACAAGTAGGAGTTAGGTGCAGGTTCAGACTCTGCAGAAAAAGGGACATAGAGGGAAAAACGGACATAGAGAAAAACAGGAAACAGGCTAGGAGAGTGTTCAGACAGGAACTGAGTGTTCAGACAGGAACTGACACTGCAGCGAGATACAGGAGCAGGAGCAGGTCTGGGTATGTGGCCCCCAGAAGGCGGGACGAACAGGCTAGGAGCGTGTTCAGACTGGCCTGGAAATACAGCCTCCAGGAAGGCGGACAGACAGGCAAGAAAACACAGGTAACAGATCTAGGTATGCGGCCCCTAGAAAGCGGGACGAACAGGCTAGGAGCATGTTCAGACTGGCCTGGAAATACAGCCTCCAGGAAGGCAGAAAGACAGGCAAGAAAACACAGAACAGGACCTAGCACATTCAGAGTCAAGGAGCACACTAAATGATAGAGCTGCTCAGGCATCAGCTTTCAGGTGGAGCTGGTTTAAATATCCAGTGACAGACTGCAATAGGCTGAGAATGCATTAGGGGTGTGCCCACAGCAGCTACAAGAAACAGGAAGTAACCGGGCCGCCGCCCTAAGCAGTCAGAACAGAGACAAACAGACAGCATGAATAGAAGCCAGGCTAGCAGACTGGACTGAAGATCAAGTTTGCATAGTGAGAGATGGTGCACCATGCAAGCCCGCCACCAGGTATGTTACACTTATACACATGTTCACAATTGCACAAATGACTGGCACGGCAGAGAATAAGCGCTCATCCTCCACTTCCACGATGTGCAGTGGCATAATGAAGTGAACTTATTTTACGGCTGACATCACAACTGTGCTTTAGAGGTGCATTAAAGAAGTTGTCCACTACATTTATATTGATGCTCTATCAATGTCTGATTGGCAGGGCTGGCGGACCCTGGCCTATTGTAGTGTCGGCGTCCCTGCCTCCTGCCAGACAGGGACGCCGTTCCCCTCACCTCTCCGCTCCGTGCCCGGCGGCTTCCTCCCGCTCTGCTGGCAGCGCGCGCTGCTTCCCGGCCTCTGCGCTTAGGGCGCGCGAGCATGCTCCCCCTCTCTTAAAGGGGCCGCGCGCGTCGTCCTAAGGAGTCCCCGGCCAATGGCCGGAGGACCTCACCATATATAAGGCACCTCCTCCAAAATGGAGGTGCCCGAGCAATGTTGTTGCAAAGCCTTTCAACTCTGCTTCAGCCCTCAGGTCCCGTTACCAGTTACCTGCCAGTCACCTGCCAGATTCCTGCTTGATACCTGCCTGATATCTGCTTACCTGCTTGTTATCCTGTGGTCCGACAGTCTGCCTACCAGCACCTGCCAGTCTGTCTATGGATCAGTCCGCCTGCGGACCAGGAAGTACCTGCCAAATACCTGCCTGATACCTGCCTGCCTGTCCAGAGACTCTTACTCGCTCACCTGGGAGCGCTCACCTGCTACCTGCCTGCTAGCCTACCTGAGGCTTAGCCGTCACTTGCTGTGACCACCTGCCTGTCCAGAAACTCTTAATCGCTCACCTGGGAGCGCTTACCTGCTACCTACCTGCTAGCCTACCTGGAGGCTTAGCCGTCACTCGCTGTGACCACCTGCCTGTCCAGAGACTCTTGCCCGCTCACCTGGGAGTGCTCACCTGCTACCTGCCTACTAGCCTACCTGGAGGCTTAGCCGTCACTCGCTGTGACCACCTGCCTGTCCAGAGACTCTTGCCAGCTCACCTGGGAGCGCTCACCTGCTACCTGCCTGCTAGCCTACCTGGAGGCTCTGCCGTCACTTGCCGTGACCACCTGCCTGTCCAGAGACTCTTGCCCGCTCACCTGGGAGCGCTCACCTGCTACCTGCCTGCTAGCCTATCTAGAGACTCTTCCCTGCTGTCACTTGCCGTGACCACCTGCCCGTCTACAGACTCTTTCGCTGCTGTCACTTGCCGTGACCACCTGCCCATCTAGAGACTCTTACCCTGTTGTCACTTGCCGTGACCATCCGCCTGTCTAGAGACTGTCCCCGTCACTAGCCGTGACCTCCTGCCCCTTCTACCCAGAGACTGTCCCTGTCAATTGCCGTGACTACCTGCCCGCCTTCCCTGGGAGCCACCCGCTTCCTTACAAGGACTGCCCCTTTGTATAGTTGCTCAGAGGTTCCACCTCCCAGACTCGTTACACCTATCAGCTGCTATCGGTGTCGGCAGCAGCTGTCGTTGGCCAAAAGTGCTTACTTGCGGTGCTTGGCCATCTAGTTGTTGAGGTCGCTGTGGGTACTGTATATCTGCCTCCCAATGAATTGAATAGGAGGCGGATATGCAGTACCCCGTGGTGGCCACTACAATTAGATGGCCAAGCTCTACAAGTAAGCATTTCCAGCAGCCGCCGCCACCACCGATAACAGCTGATCGGCGAGGGTGCTGGACCCCAGCCAATCAGACGATGATGCCCTATTCTACGTATAGGGCATCATTGTAAAAGTTGTTGACAACTTCTTTAAGGTAAGTTCTCGGTATTAGCTGAAGACACTGAAAACTATAATTTTGTATTAGTATGAGCAGGGCTGTGGAGACGGTAAGCTAAACCTCCGAATCTGACTCCTCAATTTCCATGACACCGACTCCGACTCCATGACTCCGAATCCCTCATACATGGCTCATCTTTAAGTGATAAATTTACGATAGCACAGATTCATCTCAGCTAAAAGTCTACACCCTTAGACTATAAAAGGGCAGACATTTGTAGGGCATTTCATAACTTTCCAAAATTCTTATGAAAACATATTCCCTACAAACTGCATTGAACTACTGTACTCAATTTATTATATATTTTAGGAGTCGGTCCATTTTATACCGAGTTCACCAAAATGAACACTGACTCCGAATCCACAGCCTTGAGTATGAGAGGGCAGTATGGGAGAACATGGTTCAAGAGGGGGGAGAAATGTGCTAGAAAGCAGCATGGGAGGAACATTATGTTGTCAGTAAGGAGGATAGCTTGTGGGATGCACAGTATTGAAAAGGGGCAGCTTGTGGTGAACTGTTTGTAGAGAAGGCATCGTGTGTGGGATAGAATGGAGAGGGGTCAGCATGAGGGGGAAGTATGAATGGAGAGGGGACAGCTTGTGGGAGACTTGATAAAGAAGGGACAGTGTGGAGATGGCTACAGCATCAACATAATTAGTAGATAGGGGACAGCATAAACTGGGGATGGTGTGGATGTCATAGCTCATAAGGGAACAGTGTGGAGGTTAAAGTTCATAAGGGTGGTTAGTGTGGCAGTTATAGTTCACAAAATCAGAGAATGTAGACATTATAGTTCAAAAGGGAAAACAGTCTGGCGGTTATAGCTAATATGAGCAAACAGTCTGGTGGTTATAATTCATAAGGACAATTGTGGTGGTCATCGCTCCTAAGACAGAATTGTATGGAGGCTGTGGTTGACAAGGAGAGCAGTGTAGCGGTTATAAATCATAAGGGGGGATATTGTGGAGGAAATATTTTCTAGTACAGGGAAGTTTAGGACATATATCTTGAGAAGGACAAAGTGGGTGTCAAATTTTGTACAAGAAGCACAGTGAGGGGCAATTATTCAGGGGCACAGTATAGCAGGAATGTGGAGTCGGTAAGCCAAACCTCCGACTCCGACTCTGTCTCCTCAATTTCCATGACACCGACTTCAACTCCGACTCAGACATACATAGTTCATGTTTAAGTGATAAATTTACTGTAGCAGCACAGATTCATCTCAGCTAAAAGTCTAGACCCTTTTTCCCTTATCAGTGAAGTAGAAAATAGGATAGTAAATGGAGTCATATGACAAACAATTTTATAGAAAAAATTTTATTGAATAGGAAAAAACAATATATAGTGGTGTTTTTTTTTATTTTTTTTTAATTTTTTCCCCTCTCCCCTTTCTAAATTCATAGAGTTCACTTTTTATTAACTGCTTAATACCTTTTAGAAATTGCACATGTGTTTTAAATTGCTGAAAATTGATTGAGGGGTTGGATTAGTTCCTCCTCCTCTTTTTATTCTATATAAATGTATCATTTAAAGACAAGTATGATTTTACCTGATGAAGGCTAATGTTATGTATAGCCGAAACGCGTTGTTTGTATAAAAATAAACTGGATTATTCCTGAAAGATTTGGAGTAAGTAATGAATCACCTGGAAGCGCTCCCTGACAAACTGGAAACTCTTTCTTGCACGTCCTAGACCCTTAGATGAGGAATAGGACAGACATTTATAGGACATTTCATAAATTTCCCAAATTATTATGAAAAAAATATTCCCCACAAACTTCATTGAACTACTGTACCCAATTTATTATATATTTTAGGAGTTGGAGTCGGTCCATTTTATACCAACTCCGATTCCAACTCCATCAAAATGGACACCGACTCCACGACTCCGACTCCACAGCCCTGCAGCATAGAGCAGATATTTTCAATCAGGAACATTATAATGATACTCTTATTTTGAAAGGTACTGTGTTGGGATGTGCTGCAGAAGACTAGAGAAGATGGAAGTCTGTAGACACAAGCTGTGGATGTGAAAAGTCATCATGGCATCTGGACAACATGGAGAAGAATAGAAAGAAAACAACACCAATCAGAGAAGATGTCGCTTATAAAGTACCGGGATATAAATGTTTATTTGTGATGTTGCCTGTCTCATCAGTACTGTGGCTTCTGTATAGTCCGCAGTCTGATGTTGACTGATAGCAACGCTTAATATCTCCTTACCATTGTTATGGACATACTGGGAGTTATAGATTTGGGAGATAAAAATGTATATGTTGGGGCAAGATTTGACATTGCAATTGATTGCTGTATTAAAGGGACTCAGCAAAGGATGACTCTTCAAGCTAAGTACATGTGCTTGGTTCTTCACGGCTGTGCCAATCATTTAAATTCACCTTTACATCTGCTTCATACTCCTTTCTTCTCTGATTATCAGCTCTAAATTCATAAGGCCTGAGAAAGGCAGAGATAGATGGAAACAAAGCAGATGAGAAAGTGAAATTTAAATTATTGGCCCAGCGGTGATGCACCGAGAGCTTGTACTTTGTTTGAGCAGTAATTTTGTGCTGACAGAGCACCTTTAAAGGAGGTGTCACAATTCAGAATTTTTTTTTACCCAAGTGCAGTTTGTTATACTGTATAAACATAAAATACGTGCATTACAAACTGTCTCCAGGTGCAGTGCTAAGTCTTCTGCATCGGTGTCTGGAATTGGCTGCATTACTGATGTCACATCGACAGTGTGTCAGACAACAACCTAGCTCAGCGGCTCTGAGCAAGTCATTCTATCTATTCTGGCAGAGCTTACTTATTAGCTGCCGCATTGTCAAAGTGACATCAGGACTGCAGTCAATTCCAGGCACTAGTGCAGCAGCTGAAATGTATCAGTGGACCTGGGGACAATGAGTACAGCTGGTTTATTTTTTAATAACAAACTGCGCAGAGGTACAACATTTTCAGAGTTTAACAGGGCAAATCCTTTAAGCTTAGTGCTGTATCTATGTACTGATGATGATTCTGGAAAAGTACTCATGCACAAATTCTGTTTTTTTTTTATTATGTATTAATGTATTGATGGTGGTTCTGGTGATATTGTTATCTCTGTATGGTAGTTCTAGTCAAGTATTCATGTACTGTTGGTGGTTCTGCTGATGTATTCAAGTAATGATGAGGGTTCTGATACTGTACTTGTGCATTGATGATGGTTCCAGTGCTATATTCAATTACTGATTATGGTTCTAGTGATGAATTTATGTATCAGCTGTGTTTAAGTACTGATGGTGGTGCTGGTGCTGTATTTATACACTGATGAAATGTTCTTGTGATATATTCATGTAAAGATAATGGCTCTGGTGCTGCCTTCCCTCATTAAAATAAAATACACAATTAAAAATATTTTGTTATGTCCATATGCATAAAAACACATAAGCTCTGTTCACACATGTCTGGTTTTTCAGCGTCACAAATCTGCAGCAAAACCTAGTCTCTGGCAGGAAATCAGCTGTGTCAAAAATGCAGGTTTTACTGTATTTTTTGTGCGTTTTTTTTAACAGTCCTACTGTCTCTTGTAAGGTGGCTAAGGGACACATAGTTGATGGGAGGTATGTATCACAGAGATGTCTGTCTTCTGATGTAACCCGGAATGTTGCTCCAGTGCACGCAAGCAGTAAGAGGACTGTTTGGTGCACCTGGGACCGGGTTACGGGTAGTTGGAAGAGATGGGCGAGTCTAGCTAGCCACATACCTCACCTCTGGGAGTGGTTAAAATATAAAAAGGAGGCCGGTGTTTGGCACATGGTCTGTGTGTTTGGAGGGAGAACGCTTCCTGTGTGTTGTGGTCTCATGACTGAGCCAGTGAAAGGGATGCTATCCACAGCCTGTGTGCCCACACGACTGGCTAACCAGAGACTTTGCCTTAAGGACTTTTTACTTAGTTTTTGCATGAATTAAAGGCTGTTTGTATTCCTTTTGCCTGGTTGATGAAGTAATGAACCGACATGGACATTTAAAGGAAAATGCTTCTCGATGAA
This sequence comes from Phyllobates terribilis, assembly GCF_046119375.1. Taxonomy (NCBI): domain Eukaryota; kingdom Metazoa; phylum Chordata; class Amphibia; order Anura; family Dendrobatidae; genus Phyllobates; species Phyllobates terribilis. The sequence goes on from NW_027363502.1 coordinate 651,722, forward strand.
CACAAGTGAGTAGAAACCCCACAATTGGTGTTAGTAGTTTGGACAGCATTCCCAGCAGAAACGTGTGACCGCTAAAAGGAAGACTGCATGTTCAGGGTGAAGTCTGCCACAAGCCAGCAAGTGACAGCAGACAAAATGGAGGACCTGCTGAAACATTTGGTGCAGGCGCAGCAGGCACAACATCAGCAACACCAGCAATTAATGCAGTAGCAACAAATGGTGCAACAAGAGACCACTAAGTTGCTGATGCAGCAGATCCAGCTCCAGAAGCAGCAGCAACAGGATGAGTATCATCAACAGCAGCAGCAGTTCAAGTTACTTGCAGAGACGATCGGTGGCACGGCGACCGCAAAGACCAGGTCAGTGGACGATTTTTCTATCTGGAAGGCAGTAAGGAGAGCCCTACAGAAAATGACCCAGGGGATGACAGAGGCCTTCCTGACTGTATTTGAAAGGGTCACCGAGAGGGAGAAACTTCAGACAGAGCAGTGGGCAGAAGTGCTGGTGCCATACTTGATGGGGGAGTCCCAGAAGGCTTACTATGACTTAGCTCTGCAGGACGCCAAGGAATATGGAAAACTTAAAACCGAAATTCACCTGGGGGTGACGTTGACTGTCAGGGCACAGTGGGTCCACCGCTGAGAGTATTACCGGTACAAACCCCCTCGCTCCCAAATGTTTGACCTTTTGCACCTGGTCAAAAATGGCTGCAGCGGGAGTCCTCTACCCCTGCGCTGATGGTAAAGCGAGTGATGATGGATCGGTTTGTGCATTCCATGCCGAAGCCAGTAAAGACCTGTTTTGCCCAAGGTGATCCCCGGAATGTAGATGGACTGGTCGAGAGACAACAAGGGGTTGAGGGCTCCCTGGGAAGGCAGCCCACTCAATACAGGGGGCGGAGACCCAAAAGGGGGTGGGACGTCCCAGGTCCAAAGGGGCGGGGAAGGAAATGCTCAAAGTCCCTACGAGTGAAATTATTTACTGGAAGTGCAGCGGCCCAGGCCATATAGCTGCCCGTTGTCCCCTGACCCTCGAGCAGATGGACTGCAGTGTCTGGCCTGCAGTGTGAACTGTCACCCAACGAGGGGCCACAAGCATGTCCTATGAAGGTAAATGGTTGGCAGGTAACGGGACTGCTGGACTCCGGGAGTCTGGTGACACTTGTGAAGGCCACATTTCCTCTCCAACTGATCCCAGGAAAGAAGCATTCATAGTGATGCTAAAGACTTCCCCACGGCCAGAGTGGACAATGAAACGGGCCACGGTATTGAGTCCCACGAGGTCGCTGTTGTCCAAGACTTGTTGCACCCCATCATTATAGGCCGGGACTTTTGTTTGTTTTGGGATCTGTTGGGGAAGGGTTCTGGGCTCGCTTGCTTTGATAAGAAACCAGTTTGTTCACACACGTTGTGTTTTGCTGCGTATTTTGCAGCAGATTCTTATGAAAATTTTCAGCTGGGTCTAGCAGTACCAGCAAAGTCTATGAGAAACCAGAATTCTCTGTTCACACATGTTGCTTTTTGTTTGCTGCGTATTTTCTGCCTTGCTTGCGTAATTGGAAAATAGAACATGCCACTTCTTTCAGCGTTTCTGCGCAGAAAACGCACCTGAGTTTTTGCTGCGTATTTTAACCCATAGGAAGTAATGGCTGGTCAAAAATACGCAGCAAACACGCAACAAAATCCGCAGCAAATACGCATGTTTTTTACGCAACTGTTTTCCTGCCAGAGAAAAGTTAGCAGCAGATTTTCAGCAGAAAAAAACAACGTGTGTGAACATAGCATAAGTGGTATCACCACACCCAGAGTCAGACGGATTTCTCTTTTGTGTTCTTGTGGATGATGAGGCGATAGTGTCTCCTGAGTCAGACATTCCGGAGTTAGGGGTGACCAGTGAGAATTTTGGATATGCCCAACATAGGGACCTAACTATGAGGGAAGCCTTTAATAATGTCACGGTCATGAATGGGATTGCACAGGAGCCGGGGGCTGACACAAGACTTCTCTATTTAATGCTGAGTGGGGAGTTGTACCGTGTTACGAAAGTGAGGGAGGAGCTTGTGGAACAGTTATTGGTACAGGGCCCTACAGACTAAGGGTGTTGGACATGGCCATTGACATGTCTTGGGAGGACATCTGGGAGTGGAAAAATGCAGGAACGAATCATGCAGAAGCCTTATTGGCCTGGATTTCACCAGGAAATAGTAAAGTATTGCAGGTCCTGCCCTACATGCCAGATTATCCGCCCCCACCTCTCACTTTCGAAGTCGCCTCGTGCCTTTGCCCATCATTGAAGTGCCGTTCGAGAGAATTGCTATGGATTTGGTCTGTCCCCTCGATAAATCTACTTGTGGGCATCAATATATATTGGTCATCTTGGACTATGCCACCCGCTATCCTGAAGCGATCCCTCTGAGAAACTCCTCAGCTAAGAGTATAACTCGCGAGTTGGTCAATGTTTTCTCCCGGACAGGGTTACCAACAGAGATCCTGACCGACCAGGGAACACCCTTTTTGAGTAAGGTGATGAAGGAATTGCGTAAGGTCTTGCAAATCTCCCAACTGAAAACATCAGTATACCATCCTCAGACAGATGGCCTCGTGGAGAGGTTCAACAAAACTGTGCTGAGGAAGGTCATAGAAAAGGATGGCAGAGACTGGGATTGTCTCCTGTCGTATCCGTTGTTCTCTATCTGAGAGGTTCCACAGGCCTCTACTGGGTTCTCGCCATTTGAACTCCTGTATAGCAGACATCTGCGGGGTCTCCTGGATGTAGCAAAGGAAACCTGGAAAGCCAAGGTCACACCCCAGAGGAGCATCATCGAGCATGTAGCCCTGATAAAGGAGAGGATTGCGAAGGTGATGTCCATCATAAAATAACATCACCTCCGGGCACAAGAGGCTCAGGTCAGGGTCTACAACCGATCAGCCAGAGTGCGGCAGTTCATTCCTGGTGACAGAGTCCTTGTGTTAATTCCTACTGTTGAAAGTAAGTTCTTGGCCAAGTGGCAATAGCACTATGAGGTGGTGAAAAAGGTTTGTGAAGAGAATTATAAGATTCATCAACCAGGATGACGTAAGCCATACCAGATCTATCACGTGAATCTCATCAAACCGTGGCAAGACAGAGAGGCTGTTGAAGCTCCGAGCTTGTTGGCCAAACCAGAAGGCGAGGTTGGAGGAGTCGCAATAGCGGAGACACTAATGAAAGACCAAAAACAGCAGTGTCGGGAATTGCTACAGAAGAACAGGGATCTGTTCTCGAAATTTCCGGGATGCACAAAGGTTATAAAGCACGAGGTTCTGACGGAACCTCATGTGCGCGTGAACTTGAAGCCCTATCAGATTCCTGAGGCCTGACGAGAGTTGCTCTCCATAGAAGTGAGTCGTAAGCTGAAACTCAGGGTCATTGAGGAATCCAAGAGCAGTTGGTCGAGCCCAACTGTACTGGTCTCAAAACGAGATGGCGAATGGAGAATCTGCAATGACTATCGGTAGTTGAATGAGGTCTCTAAATTCGACCAATATACGATACAGCGTGTCTATGAGCTGATTTAGAGACTTGGGCCAGCAAGGTACATAACCGCCTTGGAGTTGATGAAGGAATATTGGCAGATCCCTATTTCACAGGGAGCCTAAAGAGAAGACTGAGTTATCTATGCCGGACAGATGCTTCCAATATGTTCGGATGCAGTTTGGACTGCAGGGAACACCTGACACCTTCCAGAGAGTCATGGATTGAATCCTTGCACCCCATAAGAAATACTTAATGATATACAGTTAGGTCCATATATATTTGGACAGAGACAACATTTTTCTAATTTTGGTTCTAGACATTACCACAATGAATTTTAAACAAAACAATTCAGATGCAGTTGAAGTTCACAGACTTTCAGCTTTCATTTGAGGGTATCCACATTAAAATTGGATGAAGGGTTTAGGAGTTTCAGATCCTTAACATGTGCCACCCTGTTTTTAAAGGGACCAAAATTAATTGGACAGATGAAATAATTGTAAATAAAATGTTCATTTCTAGTACTTGGTTGAAAACCTTTTGTTGGCAATGACTGCCTGAAGTCTTGAACTCATGGACATCACCAGATGCTGTGTTTCCTCCTTTTTGATGCTCTGCCAGGCCTTCACTGCGGTGGTTTTCAGTTGCTGTTTGTTTGTGGGCCTTTCTGTCTGAAGTTTAGTCTTTAACAAGTGAAATGCATGCTCAATTGGGTTGAGATCAGGTGACTGACTTGGCCATTCAAGAATATTCCACTTCTTTGCTTTAATAAACTCCTGGGTTGCTTTGGCTTTATGTTTTGGGTCATTGTCCATCTGTAGTCTGAAACGACGACCAATCAGTTTGGCTGCATTTGGTTGGATCTGAGCACACAGTATGGCTCTGAATACTTCAGAATTCATTCGGCTGCTTCTGTCCTGTGTCACATCATCAATAAACACTAGTGACCCAGTGCCACTGGCAGCCATGCATGCTCAAGCGATCACACTGCCTCCGCAGTGTTTTACAGATTATGTGGTATGCTTTGGATCATGAGCTATACCATGCCTTCGCCATACTTTTCTCTTTCCATCATTCTGGTAGAGATTGATCTTGGTTTAATTTGTCCAAAGAATGTTCTTCCACAACTGTGCTGGCTTTTCTAGATGTTTTTTAGAAAAGTCCAGTCTAGCCTTTTTATTCTTGATGCTTATGAGTGGCTTGCACCGTGCAGTGAACCCTCTGTATTTACTTTCATGCAGTCTTCTCTTTATGGTAGATTTGGATATTGATACGCCTACCTCCTAGAGAGTGTTGTTCACTTGGTTGGCTGTTGTGAAGGGGTTTCTCTTCACCATGGAGATTATTCTGCGATCATCCACCACTGTTGTCTTCCGTGGGCGCCCAGGTCTTTTTGCATTGATGAGTTCACCAGTGCTTTCTTTCTTTCTCAGGATGTACCAAACTGTAGATTTTGCCACTCCTAATATTGTAGCAATTTCTCGGATGTTTTTTTTTCCTGTTTTTGCAGCTTAAGGCTGTGTGCCCACGATGCGTTTTTCAAGCATTTACACTGCGCAATTTCCGCAGCGTAAACGCTTGGGAAACCTTCCCTCATGGTCACCAATGCAATTCCGCACTTTCAATGCCCATGCTGTGGATTTTTCCGCAGCGTTTATGCTGCGCTCAAAAATCCGCAGCATGTCCATTAATTTTGCGGAAGCGCTGCGTTTTCGCTGCCATTGACTTGCATTAGAAAGCATGAAAAACGCATCACTGCATCTGTACATGCGCATTCCATGCGTTCTAATGTGCGGATGGTACCCGGGTGTGGAGAAGAGGAGACTCTCCTCCGGACCCAGGTACCATAAAACTTGTAAAAAAAAAGAATAAAATAAAAAATAAAGATTATATTCACCTTCCGACGGCCCCCGGACTCCTTCCCTGTGCTAGCGAGCAGATCGCGAAGGGCAGTCATGTCACGGCAGATCCTTCAGTACAGTGTCCCGCGATGTGCCGGCAGCCAGCACATGAGCGCAGCAAGACACCAGGGGCCATCGGAAGGTAAGTAAAGATTTATTTTTTATTTTTAACATTCTTTACGGTCACACTATATACAGTCATATGAAAAAGTTTGGGCACCCCTATTAATCTTAAGCTTAATGTTTTATAAAAATTGGTGTTTTTGCAACAGCTATTTCAGTTTGATATATGTAATAACTGTTGGACACAGTAATGTTTCTGCCTTGAAATGAGATTTATTGTACTAACAGAAAATGTGCAATCTGTATTCAAACAAAATTTGACAGGTGCATAAATATGGGCACCTCACCAGAAAAGTGACATTAATATTTAGTAGATCCTCCTTTTGCAAAAATAACAGCCTCTAGTCGCTTCCTGTAGCTTTTAATGAGTTCCTGGATCCTGGATGAAGGTATTTTTGACCATTCCTCTTTACAAAACAATTCCAGTTCAGTTAAGTTTGATGGTCGCCGAGCATGGACAGCCCTCTTCAAATGATCCCACAGATGTTCAATGATATTCAGGTCTGGGGACTGGGATGGCCATTCCAGAACATTGTAATTGTTCCTCTGCATGAATGCCTGAGTAGATTTGGAGCGGTGTTTTGGATCATTGTCTTGCTGAAAGATCCATCCCCTGCGTAACTTCAACTTTATCACTGATTCTTGAACATTATTGTCAAGAATCTGCTGATACTGAGTGGAATCCATGCGTCCCTCAACTTTAACAAGATTCCCGGTGCCGGCATTGGCCACACAGCCCCAAAGCATGATGGAACCTCCACCAAATTTTACTGTGGGTAGCAAGTGTTTTTCTTGGAATGCTGTGTTTTTTTGCCACCATGCATAACGCCTTTTTGTATGACCAAACAACTCAATCTTGGTTTCATCAGTCCATAGGACCTTCTTCCAAAAAGAAATTGGCTTCTCCAAATGTGCTTTTGCATACCTCAGCCGACTCTGTTTGTGGCGTGCTTGCAGAAACGGCTACTTTCGCATCACTCTCCCATACAGCTTCTCCTTGTGCAAAGTGCGTTGTATAGTTGACCGATGCACAGTGACACCATCTGCAGCAAGTTGATGCTGCAGCTCTCTGGAGGTGGTCTGAGGATTGTCCTTGACTGATCTCACCATTCTTCTTCTCTGCCTTTCTGAAGTTTTTCTTGGCCTGCCACTTCTGGCCTTAACAAGAACTGTCCCTGTGTTCTTCCATTTCCTTACTATGTTCCTCACAGTGGAAACTGACAGGTTAAATCTCTGAGACAGCTTTTTGTATCCTTCCCCTGAACAACTATGTTGAATAATCTTTGTTTTCAGATCATTTGACAGTTGTTTTGAGGAGCCCATGATGGCACTCTTCAGTGGAGCTTCAAACAGGAGAACAACTTGCAAGTGGCCACTTTAAGTAGCTTTTCTCATGATTGCATACACCTGGCTATGAAGTTCAAAGCTCAATGAGGTTACAAAACCCAAAAAAGTGCTTTAGTAAGTCAGTAAAAAGTAGGTAGGAGTATTTAAAACAAGAAAATGATAAGGGTGCCCATACTTATGCACCTGTCAAATTTTGTTTGAATGCAGATTGCACATTTTCTGTTAGTACAATAAACCTCATTTCAAGGCAGAAACATTACTGTGTCCAACAGTTATTACATATATCAAACTGAAATAGCTGTTGCAAAAACACCAATTTTTAGAAAACATTAAGCTTAAGAATAATAGGGGTGCCCAAACTTTTTCATATGACTGTAAATCCATGCCGGTTGCATGGATTTATATAGTGTGACCTAGTTGTCAAGCACTTTCCAAGTGATGCTAAAATCACTTGGAAAGCGCTTGACACCCGCATGCGGAAATGCAAATGAACAACGCTTCATTTCCGCATGTCCCTGGCAGGAAAAACGCATGCACAATCTGCATGCGTTTTTTCTGCCAGGGAGATGCAGAAATGCTGCAGAAATTTTCTGCTTCATTTCTGCATCGTGGGCACATAGCCTAAGGATGGCTTGTTTCACCTGCATGGAGAGCTCCTTTGACCGCATGTTTACTTCACAGCAAAACCTTCCAAATGCAAGCTGCACACCTCAAATCAACTCCAGGCCTTTTATCTGCTTAATTGAAAATGACATAAGAAAGGGATTGCCCACACCTGTCCATGAAATAGCCTTGGAGTCAATTGTCCAATTACTTTTGGTCCTATTAAAAACAGGGTGGCACATGTTAAGGAGATGAAACTCCTAAACCCTTCATCCAATTTTAATGTGGATACCCTCAAATGAAAGCTGAAAGTCTGAACTTCAACTGCATCTGAATTGTTTTGTTTAAAATTCATTGTGGTAATGTCTAGAACCAAAATTAGAAAAATGTTGTCTCTGTCCAAATATATATGCACCTAACTGTACCTGGATGATATTGCAAACTGGACTGGAAAAGTCATCTGGAAAAGGTCCAGGTGGTGTTTGATGCTCGAAAGAAGGCGGGGTTGTCAATAAATCTGAAAAAATTGTGCCATGGGGAAAGTAGTAGTCAAATACCTGGGATATGTAGTGAGTAGAGGCGAGATCAAACCCCAAATCACTAAATTGGAACCAATCCAAGCTTGGCCGAAACCACTGTCGAGGAAGCAAGTTAGAACCTTTCTGGGAATCGTGCGATACTACAGGAGGTTCATCCCAAACTTCGTCATGATGGCCGCACCCCTGACTGATCTCATTAAGGGAACAAAATGAGCCATGGCCAAATGGACTGTAGAGGCGGAGACGGCCTTTCAAGAAATGAAAGTGGCTCTGTGTAGGCAACCGGTTCTGGTTGCCCCCAACTTCAAGAAAAAATTTATACTCCAAACAGAAACATCAGATGTCACATTAGGAGCAGTCCTTTCCCAGGAGATACACAGGGAGGTGCACCCTGTTCTCTACCTGAGTGGGAAGCTGTACTCATGCGAGAAAAATTATTCTATCATAGAGAAAGAGTGCTTGGCCATAAAGTGGGTGGTGGACACGTTACGGTACTATCGCACGAAAGTTTAGATTTGTATTCGACCATGCCCCACTCAGATGAATGAAGGGGAAAAAAAGGAAAAAACGCTAGGGTCACCCGCTGGTTTTTAGCCCTACAGGATTTCAACTTCCAGGTAGAACATAGAGCAGCGAAGCTATAGTTGTGCTCAAAAGTTTACATACCCCGGCAAAATTTTTGCTTACTTGGCCTTGTTTCAGAGAATATGAATGATAACAAAAAAACTTTTTCTCCACTCATGGTTATTGGTTGGGTGAAGCCACTTATTGTCAAACTACTGTGCTCTCTTTTTAAATCTTAATGACAACCAAAAACATCCAAATGACCCTGATCAAAAGTTCACATAACCCAGTTCTTAATACCGTGTATTGCCCCCCCCTACCATCAATGACAGCTTGAAGTCTTTTGTGGTAGTTGTGGATGAGATTCTTTATGTTCTCACATGGTAAAGCTGCCCATTCTTCTTGGCAAAAAGCCTCCAGTTCCTGTAAATTCCTGGGTTATCTAGCATGAACTGTGCGTTTCAGATCTCCCCAGAGAGGCTTAATGATATTGAGGTCAGGAGACTGAGATGGCCACTCCAGAATCTTCACTTTGTTCTGCAGTAGCCAATGACAGGTCGACTTGGCCTTGTGTTTTGGATCATTGTCATGTTGGAACGTCCAAGTACCTCCCATGCGCAGCTTCCGGGCTGATGAGTGCAAATTTGCCTCTAGTATTTTATGATAAGGTGCTGCATTCAACTTTCCTTCAACTTTTACCAAGTTTCCTGTGCCTTTGTAGCTCTCACATCCCCAAAACATCAGCTAGCTACCTCCATGCGTTACAGTAGGAATGGTGTTCCTTTCATCATAGGCCTTGTTGACCTATCTCCAAATGTAACGTTTATGGTTGTGGTCAAAGAGTTCAATTTTGGTCTCATCACTTCAAATTACCTTGGTCCAGAAGTTTTGAGGTTTGTCTCTTTGCTGTTTGGCGTATTGTAGGCGAGATACTTTATGGCATTTGCGCAGTAATGGATTTCTTCTGGTGACTCAACCCGGCAGTCCACTTTTCTTCAAGTGCCTCCTTATTGTACATCTTGAAACAGCCAAACCGCTAGTTTTCAGAGAGTGCTGAATTTCAGCTATTATTTGTGGGTTTTTCTTTGCATCCCGAACAATTTTCCTAGCAGTTGTGGCCGAAATTTTTGTTGGTCTACCTGACCGTGGCTTGGTTTTTACAAAGCCCCTGATTATCCATTTGTTAATCACAGTTTGAATGCTGCTGACTGGCATTATCAATTCCCTGGATATCTCTTTGTGTTCCTTTCCTGTGTTATACAGTTAACTACCGTTTCCCATAGATGCATTGACAATTCTTTTGCTTTCCCCATAACTCACAATCCACAAACGTCAGTGGCTGAATGAAAGATGCAAGAGTCTGTCTGGATCCCAGAAACTCACTCAGCTTTTATGCACACATACTGATTACAAGCAAACAGGTCACAGGTGAGGATGTTACCTTTAGTAGCCATTCAAACCCATTTGTGACAAATTCTGTGCATGTTAAAAGACCAAAATCACCAGGGTATGTGAACTTTTGATCAGGGTCATTTGGATGTTTTTGGTTGTTATTAAGATTTAAAAAGAGAAAACACAGTAGTTTGACAATAAATGGCTTCACCCAAACAATAACCATGAGTGGAGAAAAAGTTTTTTTGTTATCATTCATATTGTCTGAAACAAGGCCAAGAAAGCAAAAATTCTGCCGAGGTATGTAAACTTTTGAGCACAACTGTACATGGTAATGCCGATGCCCTCTCGAGAATCCCTTGTCAAGTAGTAGAAGGTGCCAAGCCCCACTGAAATAGGCAGAGGGGGGGGTATGTAAGGTAGCTAATGAACACATAGTTGATGGGAGGTATGTATCAAAGAGATGTCTGTCCTCTGTGACATAACCCAGAATGTTGCTCTAGTGCACATAAGCACTAATAAGACTGTTTGGCCCGGGTTACGGGTAGTTGGAGAGATGGGCGGGTCTAGCTAGCCACATACCTCACCTCTGGGTGTGGTTAAGCTATAAAATGGAGACCGTTGTTTGGCACATGGTCTGTGTGTTTGGAGGGAGTAGGCCTCTTGTGTATTGTGGTCTCCTGACTGAGCCAGAGAACGGGATGCTATCCAGCCTGTGTGCCCACACGACTGGCTAAGCAGAAACTTTGCCTTAAGGACTCTTTACTTTGTTTTTGCCTGAACTAAAGGATGTTTGTATTCCTTTGCTTTTGCCTGGTTTATGAAGTAATAAACTGACACGAACATTTAAAGGAAAATGCTTCCTGTTTGCCTCCTGACACACCCAAGTGAGTAAAAACCCCACACTCTATTTATGCATGTACATAAAGTTCTGTGAAAAAAGAACCCCATTCTATTTTGCCATCAAAACCGCTGAAAAAACGTTACCTGCGTTTTTTCAGCATTTTTTTCCCCACCCATTACTTCCTATGGGTGGAAAAACGCTAAAAGAAGTGACATGCTCTATTTTCCAAAACCCAACCAAGGCCCAAATTACGCAAAAAAAAGATGTGTGAATAGAGAATTCTGGTTTCTTATAGACTTTGCTGGTACTGCAAAATGCAGCTGAAAATTTGCATAAAAATCTGCAGCAAAAAACACTGAAAAACCCAACATGTGTCAACCTAGCCATACAGTACAGAGAAAAAAAGTAATAGAACTGCTTTTTCACACCTAAAAATGCAGCAAAAAGCCATCAAAATGTTCTCTGCACTCTGAATTGATTTCAATAAATATTTCAACTTACAAAGCAAGAAACAGCCCTCACATAGCTCTATGAACAGAAGAATAAAAATATAACAGGTCTTCAAAAATGGCATCACAAACCAAATCTTCATTTTTTTTTTACAAAAAGTAAAAATCTATGATAGTTTGGTACTGCTGTAATTGCAATGACCTGCAGAATCATGTTCACATGTCACTTTTACCACACAATCAATATCTTAAAAGCAAAACTCCAAAAAAAACAATGATGGAATTGTGTCTATTCATTACAGGTTTATATTGAACTGCTGGGAGCAGTGACACTTGAATATTCACGTCTGGCAACAAAAAAGCTACAATCAGCCCTGCCCCCATAGACATTAGATAGTCAACCGATTCAAGACCAAATTATAGGTTTAGCCAACTTCTATATGAGAATTAGAATTAAGTGACAACATACTGATTGCTGGGGATCCAACTGCTGAGCCCCCAAGCAATCAAGTCACAATATGATGTTGCTTTTCAGTTACAGTATGGTGGTGCTAAAGTCATGTTAGAAAAGTATTATTTTATAATTTACTAGCTATATGGCAGTATTCGTTACAGTTACATATTTAGTAATGTTATGGTGGCATATAATGGTACTGTTCAGTCAATACAGTTAAAGGGGTTGTCCACTACTTTGGCATTGATATACTGTCTTGGGTTTGCTGTGGGGTATTTTTGCATTCTGCGATATTTTAATTATAATATGAATTGAGGATTGACCATGAGAGTATAATGTTGTGGTCTTGTACAGTGCATTTCTTGTGTTTTTAATTGTTGATGCCCTACGGATGGGGCATCAATGTGAAAGTAGAGGACGACTTCTTTAAGGATTTCTGTCCTTGAATAAAAATTAAAATGTTGATTTTTTGGAGCAAAACAATAACTAAGCAGTGACTTGACGGGACTCTGTGTAACAAATCATATACTACATAGTTACAAGTCATATTTATGTATGAGCTAGCCAAGATGACCGTCTATAAAATGATGGTAATAATAGAGGATAAGGCTGTGTTCAACCGATAATATTCTGGTGCTCAGGAAAAAGATGTCCAATATATAATATACTATCCTGGAAGACAAGGAGATAATATGCAAAAAGAAGATCCTTTTATTCATTTGATCCAAAAGAAAAAATCCGACGATGGTTTCAATCATAACATGATTTTCATCAGGGATGAGGATCTATACAGAAACAATGTCATATTTTATAACATATAAACACATCATTTCATGATACAACGAGTAAACAGTAGCTTTCCTGAACACAATATATCTGAGGTATACGTTGTATATTTTTTCACTTAAACTCTTCTTATATACTATTTTCTTTTGCTTTATAAAACATATACATGTATGACAGCACTACAGTGTCTTTTCCTAACTGATTACTCGTTGTATCATCTTTGATATAATGTCCTTAAAACAAGTCAAAATGAGGCTCAGTATTGTGTGTGGCCTCCACGTGCCTGTATGACCTCCCTACAACGCCTAGGCATGGTCCGGATGAGGTTGCTGATGGTCTCCTGTGGGATCTCCTCCCAGACCTGGACTACAGCATCTGCCAACTCCTGGACAGTCTGTGGTGCAACGTGACATTGGTGGATGGAGCGAGACATGATGTTCCAGATGTGCTCAATCAGATTCAGGTCTGGGGAATGGGCGGGCCAGTCCATAGCTTCAATGCCTTCATCTTGCAGGAACTGCTGACACACTCAAGCCACATGAGGTCTGGCATTGTCCTGCATTAGATGGAACCCAGGGCCAACTGAACTAGCATATGGTCTCACAAGGGGTCTGAGGATCTCATCTTGGTACCTAATGGCAGTCAGGCTACTTCTGGCGAGCACATGGAGGGCTGTGCGGCCCTCAAAAGAAATGCCACCCCACATCATTACTGACCCACAGCCAAACCAGTCATGCTGAAGGATGTTGCAGGCAACAGATCTCTCTCCATGGCGTCTCCAGAATCTGTCACGTCTGTCACATGTGCTCAGTGTGAACCTGCTTTCATCTGTGAAGAGCACAGAGCGCCAGTGGCGACTTTGCCAATCCTGGTGTGCTCTGGCAAATGCAAAGCGTCCTGCACGGTGTTGGGCTGTGAGCACAACCCCCATCTGTGGACGTCGGGCCCTCATACCACCCTCATGGAGTCGGTTTCTAACCGTTTGTGCAGACACATGGACATCTGTGAACTGCTGGAGGTCATTTTGCAGAGCTCCTCCTGTTCCTCCTTGCACAAAGGAGGAGGTAACGGTCCTGCTGCTGGGTTGTTGCAATCCTATGGCTCCCTCCACATCTCCTGGTATCTGCTCCATGCTCTGGACACTGTGCTGACACACACAGCTACCCTTCTTGCCACAGCTCGCATTGATGTGCCATCCTGGATGAACTGCACTACCTGAGCAACTTCTGTGGGTTGTACTGTAGATACCGCCTCATGCTACGGTACCTCTAGGGATGAGAGCAATGGCAAAATGAAAAAGTGACCAAAACAACAGCCAAAAAGGATGAGAACAGAGAAATGGTCTGTGGTCACCACCTGCAGAACCACTCTTTTATAGGGAGTATCTTGCTAATTGCCTATTTCTACCAGTTGTCTGTTCCATTTGCACAACAGCAGGAGAAATTGATTCACAATCAGATCAGTGTTGCTTCATTACTGGACAGGTAGATTTCACAGAAGATTTATTGATTTGGAGTTACATTGTGTTGTTTAAGTGTTCCCTTTATTTTTTTGAGCAGTGTATATATACACATACATGTGCATCTCACTAAATTAGAATATCAAAAAGTAAATTTATTTCAGTTCTTCAATCCAAAAAGTGAAACTCATATTATGTAGAGTCATTACAAACAGAGTGACTTATTTGTGTTTATTTCTGTTAATGTTGATTATTATGGGTTAAAGCCAATGAAAACACGTAAGTAATTATCTCAGTAAATTAAAAGAATTAACAAAAAACACCTGCAAAGGCTTCCTAAGCGTTTAGGTCCCTTAAGGCCCCGTCACACTAAGCGATATCGCTAGCGAGATCGCTGCTGTGTCACGGTTTTGGTGACTCACCAGCGACCTCACCAGCGATGTCGCTATGTGTGACACTTTGCAACGATCAGGCCCCTGCTGTGAGGTCGCTGATCGTTGCAAAGTGTCCTGGACCATTTTTTGGTCGTTGGCCTCCCGCTGGCCAGCACACATCGCTGTGTGTGACCAGCGGGACCAACGATCTGGCTGGTAACCATGGTAAATATCGGGTTACTAGGGGCACGCGCGCACTCAGTAACCCGCTGTTTACCATAGATACCACTCTGCTACGTTGAGCGGAGGCTCCAGCGCACCGTAGCACAGTGGTATCCATGGTAAACAGCGGGTTACTAGGGGCACACGCGCACTTAGTAACCCGATATTTACCATAGTTACCAGCCTGCTCCTGCTTAAGCAGCAGGCTGGTAACGGGAGCAGGACATCGTGGAACGATTCTTTCCACGATATCGCTGCTCCCCTCATCGCTGGTGAGCCTGCCTGTTTGACAGCTCACCAGCGATGTATTAGCGATGCAGCAACGATCCCTGACAGGTCGTATCGTTGTCGGGATCGCTGCTGCATCGCTTAGTGTGACGGGGCCTTTAGTCTGTTTAAGTAGGCTCCACAATCATAGGGAAGACTGCTGACTTGAACGCAGAAGGCAGTCATTGACACACAGCAGAGGGCCCCAGCGTTCCAATTTTCATTTGGAAATCAAGGTCCCAGAGTCTGGAAGAAAAGTGAAGAGGCACACAATCCAAGCTGCTTGAGGTCTAGTGTGAAGTTTCCACAATCAGTGATGGTTTGGGGAGCCATGTCATCTGCTGGTGTAGGTCTACTGTGTTTTATCCAGACTGAAGTCAGCACAGCCATCTACCAGGAAATTAAGAGCACTTCATGCTTCACTTTTCTAACAAAATTTGGTAGAAGGAAATTTCATTCTCCAGCAGGACTTGGCACCTGTCCACACTGCCAAAAGTACCAATACCTGGTTTAAAAACAACAGTATCACTGTGCTTGATTGGCCAGTAAACTCGTCAGACCTTGTCAAGAGGAAGATGAGAGACACCAGAACCAACAATGCAGACGAGCTGAAGGCTGCTATCAAAGCATAGTGGGCTTCCATAACACCTCAGCAGTGCCACAGGCTGATCGCCTCCATGCCACGCCACAGTGATGCAGTAATTGATGCAAAAGGAGCCCCGACCAAGTATTGAGTGCATTTAGTGAACACACATTTCAGTAGGGAAACATTTCAGATTTTAAAAACATTTATCAAGCTGTTGTTATAAAGTATTCTAATTTACTGAGATAATGACTTTTGTGCTTTCATTGGCTGTAAGCCATAATCATCAGCATTAACAGAAATAAACACTTGAAATAGATCACTCTGTTCGTAATGACTCCATATAATATAGGAGTTTCACTTTTTGTATTGAAAGACTGAAATAAATTAATATTTTGATAATATTCTTATTTAGTGAGATGCACCTGTATATGCAGTATGGACCAAAAATTTGGACACACCTTCTCATTTAAAGATTTTTCTGTATTTTCTTGACTATGGAAATTGTACATTCACACTGAAGGCATCAAAACTATGAATTAACACATGTGGAATTATATACTTAACAAAAAAGTGTGAAACTACTGAAAATATGTCTTATATTCTAGGTTCTTCAAAGTAGCCACCTTTTGCTTTGATGACTGCTTTGCACAATCTTGGCATTCTCTTGATGAGCTTCAAGAGGTAGTCACCGGAAATGGTCTTCCAACAATCTTGAAGGAGTTCCCAGAGATGCTTAGCACTTGTTGGCCCTTTTGCCTTCACTCTGCGGTCCAGCTCACCCCAAACAATCTCGATTGGGTTCAGGTCTGGAGACTGTGGAGGCCAGGTCATCTGGCGTAGCACCCCATCACTCTCCTTCTTGGTCAAATAGCCCTTACACAGCCTGGAGGTGTGTTTGGGGTCATTGTCCTGTTGAAAAATAAATGATGGTCCAACTAAACGCAAACCGGATGGAATGGCATGCCGCTGCAAGATGCTGTGGTAGCCATGCTGGTTCAGTATGCCTTCAATTTTGAATAAATCCCCAACATTGTCACCAGCAAAGCACCCCTACACCATCACACCTCCTCCTCCATGCTTCACGGTGGGAACCAGGCATGTAGAGTCCATCTGTTCATCTTTTCTGCGTCACACAAAGACATGGTGGTTGGAACCAAAGATCTCAAATTTGGACTCATCAGACCAAAGCACAGATTTCCACTGGTCTAATGTCCATTCCTTGTGTTCTTTAGCCCAAACAAGTCTCTTCTGCTTGTGGCCTGTCCTTAGCAGTGGTTCCCTAGCAGCTATTTTACCATGAAGGCCTGCTGCACAAAGTCTCCTCTTAACAGTTGTTGAAGAGATGTGTCTGCTGGTAGAACTCTGTGTGGCATTGACCTGGTCTCTAATCTGAGCTGCTGTTAACCTGCGATTTCTGAGGCTGGTGACTCGGATAAACTTATCCTCAGAAGCAGAGGTGACTCTTGGTCTTCCTTTCCTGGGGCGGTCCTCATGTGAGCCAGTTTCTTTGTACCGCTTGATGGTTTTTGCAATTGCACTTGGGGACACTTTCAAAGTTTTCCCAATTTTTCGGACTGACTGACTTTCAATTCTTAAAGTAATGATGGCCACTCGTTTTTCTTTACTTAGAATTTGTATTATGGCAAGAAAAAAGCAGCTAACAGTCTACTCAGTAGGACTATCAGCTGTGTATCCACCAGACTTCTGCACAACACAACTGATGGTGCCAACCCCATTTATAAAGCAAGAAATCTCACATATTTTCAGTTGTTTCACACTTTTTTGTTAAGTATATAATTCCACATGTGTTAACTCATAGTTTTGATGCCTTCAGTGTAAATGTACAATTTTCATAGTCAAGAAAATACAGAAAAATCTTTAAATGAGAAGGTGTGTCCAAACTTTTGGTCTGTACTGTATATATACATATATATTATACATCCTCTTCTCCTTTTCTTCCCAGGCGTATTCAGGCACGAATGTCTGGGAAAACATGTAGCACAAAACATTTACAGCTTGCTACAAATTTACTACAAGTGTCTCTGAACACCTCCAGTGTTCTGGGCATTCACAGTTCTAAAAAACAATTAGTTAACAGGTGGCACGGCAGATGACATCCATTAAGATCCATGTACCACTGACTTTTATCATGCTAAAAAAATGGACTGCAGTAAAAAAAGAAGACAATTTAAGACATTATTGTCCCCATTTAAATGACATAATTTTGCATTCCAAGTAAATGGCCAAAATACAGTTCTCTCAGTCCTTAAGTTCTCAACCTGGGATCAGTTGATAACTGAGCTCCAACACTCCACAAGCCATCCATCCATCATCTCTTCTGCCACAGCCATAGGTCCTATCTCTCCAGTGTCCTTCCATCAACTCTCCCACTAAAACATGTCTTTTTCTCTACATCTCTGGGGTCAGCCACCTCCCAGCACAGAAGTGATCACCCTCCCACTCAAGCATTCACTGTAAGCCAAAAGCAATGAAGAATATTCTAGAAGCCTTCATTTGAGAAAATATGTAAGACCCCCTGTGATGACGGCTCCACTGTGTCTCAATCCACTAATGAGACCATTGGCTGTTGAAACAATGGACTCCTGTGATAAAGATGTCCTGAGATACAGATTAGTGGAATGCTGGACATTTTACAAGTGAATCTAGTGTACACACCGACAAGTTAGCAGAACTATATAAAACATGACAAGTAAATCACTAATAAAACACAATAATAATATTAACAAAAATGGTGGTCCGTTGCTGGAAAAGTATCATAGTCTTTAGAAAATGGGCAGCTCCTCACATTTATCATGCTAAAAAAATGGACTGCAGTAAAAAAAGAAGACAATTTAAGACATTCTCGTCCCTATTTAAATGACATAATTTTGCATTGAATATTTCCATTTTTATCATATCAAATGGATCCAAAAATGGAAATAACTACTGGACATGTGAACAGAGCCTTATACTACAATGTAACAATACCGGAATGATAGCCATATTTCTTGCTTACCTTGGCTGCACCTCCTCATCTTCATTATCTGTTACCGGCGTCTTCCAATGGACTGTTTTTTTTGCTTTTTCTTTTTGTTTATAGTTTCCTACAATTTATACAAAAACTGATTATAATTCTCATTCACCTTAAGATTTACACATGCAGAACCTATTACACACTATTGGGATAAAACAATTGGGACACATACACATTAATCCCAAAGGAGCTTTTATGATATTCCATTCTAAATGCATGGTCATTAATATGGAGTTGATCTCGTTTTGCAAATATTACAGCTCCCACGCATTTGGAAGGCATTTTAAAAAAAACTTTTTTTTTGTGTGCAATTTTTTATCTATTCATCCAGAAGAGAATTTATCAGGTTAGCGACTGATGTTGGACAAGAGGACCTGGCTTGTAATCTCTAGTTCAACCAAAATGTATCTGATAGAGTTGAGGTCAGTCAAGTTCTTCCACTCCAAACTCACCCAACCATGTCTGTTTTGGACTTTCATGAACTGACTTGTGACAACATGTTATTAGGGCTCACTTGCGAGAAAAACGGAAGAGTGCAATCCGATAAAAAATCGGATTGCACTCTGACCAATGTTAATCAATGGGTTACATCTAATTTGCGATTTTTTTTCTCAGCTGAAATCGAACTGAGAAAAAAAATCGCAGCATGCTGCATATTGCCGCGTATCTCGGACGAGACTCGCCAATGCAAGTCAATAGGTGCGAGAAAAAAAAACGGACGGCATGAGGACCATCTGTATGCCATCTGATTTTTACGGATACATTACCATTCTGTAGCACAGAACACTGTAAATGATCCTGTAAGTGATTGCAGAATAATAGCTGCAGAGAAAAAAAACGCATTGTATATAGATGCCATACGGATGCTAGGTGTGAAAAATCGCATAGCAGTCGCATGACACTCGCATGGCACTCGTCCGTTTCTTCGGTCTAGAATACGGACCTTTTTTTTCTCACATATGGGTATGAGGCCTTACAGAAACATGCTGAATTCAGGATGCTCTTTAAAATGAGTCAATCTTTCACAAATGTTTGAAGGGGCAGGCTGCATATTTAGGTGCTGGATTTTATATACCTGTGGCAATGGGACAAAAAGAAAAAACCCGAATTCAATGATTAAATTGTGAGTTTCAATCCTTGGCCTTAGGCCATAGCCCCACTATCCGTATTTGGCCACGGCCCCACTATCAGTATTTGGTCAGTATTCGGTCAGTATATTTTTTCAGGAGTGGGTGTCAAAACCAGGTGAAGAACAATCAAAGAAAAGGTATAATAGAAACAAAAGCACAAATTCTTCATTTATCACCCACTCCTGGTTTTGGCTCCAACTCCTGAGAAAAAATACTTATGATACCAAACACTACACTTCTGGGTATACTTCGGTGCACAAGTAGGACCTGGCACTGGCTTCTTCACATAGACTGAAATATTTTATTGTTCATAGAAATTCCAGATTCAAGACTTGTCGGTCATAAAGACCCTACCCTTCAGACAGGCAGAGTAGGGAGAGGTGCTGCTGAGCTAGGGAGAGAAATGATGGTTTATTTAGTTAGGAATTCCAAAGCAATATACGATGGAATCGTGGAGTCGGAGTTGGAGTGGGTGTCATGGAAATTGAGGAGTCGGAGTTGGAGTCGAAGGTTTGGTTTACCGACTCCACAGCCCTGCATTTTATACCGACTACAATTCCGACTCCACCAAAATGATCACCGACCTCGACTTTACAGCTCTGGACTTCCCCCTCTCTGATTCTAACCAGATTGGAGGCTCCCCTTGAATCCGACTTGGAGACTACCTTAGCTCCCACAACCTGGATGAACAAATCAGGAATCAGAGGAAGAGGGTATGGACCACGGATAGTAATTTGATTTAATGCCCGTAAATCTAAACAGGGATGTAGACAGTCATCTTTTTTCTTCACAAAGAAGAACCCTGCCGCCACGGACGAAGATGGGGGTCTGATATGTCCCTTCTCCAGACTTGCCGCAATGAAATCCTTCATGTTTGCCAAGTGAACAGACACAAGGTTTAACTAGCCTGGCAAAGTCAGCAACCACACTATGTGCTCTTGGTTATCCAACTTCAGACTACCAAGAGTTAATCGAGTCTCCTTTTGCTTAGGAATTGAAGGACAGGTCCCAACAAAATGTCCCTTTTTCCCACAAAAAAAATACGCCTTTTTTCTTGCAAATCTTCAGGGAGATGTATGATGCAGAGATACGCCCTAACTGCATGGGTTCCTCCACCTAGCCCAGTACTGGTACACCCCTAGACTGCTCCCCCTGCAGAGGTACACAACCCCGACCAGAAGGCCTCGGAGAAGGTGGTATCACTCGTCTATCCCAAAGGCATCTCTGAAGACGTATGGCCAACGGCATGGCAGCCTCCAAGGACTGAGGGGTTTCAGGTATCTTTCAACCTTTCAGAAAGCCCCTCACAAAATTGACTTCTAAGGGCTGAGTCATTCCATTTGGAATCCGTTGCCCATATACAGAATTCCGAATTGTACATTTACACTAACCGACTCAGCCAAGGCGACTCGGTCAGGGTCATCATAGATGAGGGACAGAGCCTCAAAAAAAACCTCCAAAGACTGGAGACAAACCAAGTCCTGGGGTAAAGAAAACGCCCACGACTGAGGATCTCCCTGCAGTAGAGAGATCACAATTCCAATCCGTTGCTCCTCATTTCAGGAGGAATAAGGACGAAGTTCAAAATACAATTTGCATGCCTCCTTGAATACAAAAAACTTGTCCCTACCTCCAGAATACCTGTCCGGGAGGGCAACCTTGGGTTCAGGCTGGGCAGGCCTACATGCAGAGACCCAACATTGGCAACCTGAAGCCACCTATGCTGCTGTTTAACATTACAGCGGAGGTCATTCACCTCCAGAAACAGAGAGCGTAACTGCTCTGCGAGCTCTGCAACTGAACCCAAACCAGGGGAGAAAGGAAAAAAAAAAGGCCCACGCCCAAAAACACACAGAGAAAAAAAGTGTCTTTTTTTTTTGTTTTTTTTTTCCTTTTCAAAATGTGCTTGGCCAGCGATAATGTCATGCAAAGTGTGGAAAGACTTAGTGCAACACAAAGGGAAGAGAAAAAGAGAGCCCAGACTCTAGGGAAAGGGGGGAGTGGAAACCTCCTAGTCTGGTCTAATGTCATCCCATCTCCCCTATCGACCCTATATTGGCTCTTCACCAATCGCCGCACGCGTACCTCGCTCTGTCCTTCCCTGGCGTTAGACTCAGGCTAGGGAAGGGAGGAGATGAGCAGTAGTCGATCCCCACAGAACACTAAAGGCAACAAGGGATGACAAACAGGGGAAATTGTTTAGCTTTAGACAACTCCAGACAAATGCGCACACGTACTCAGGCACCAGAGAGGAAGCAGTACTGCTCTTGCAAAAGCCTTCACAAGAAGTAAATGAATATTGCCAGTACCTCCCTATGATACACAGCAGGTATTTATACACCCAGAGCAGGGAGTTATTTAACAAGAGGAAGTTAGCCGCTAGGTCCTAGAGAGGCTGGGTGCCCACGTAGCGTTTTTCAAGCGTTTATGCTGCGGAATTTCCGCAGCATAAACGCTTGTTAAACGCTAGGTAATCCGCACCCCATGGTCCCCAATGGGATTCCGCATGTTCTATGCACATGATGCGGATTTTTCCGCAGCGTTTATGCTGCGTACAAAAATCCGCAGCATGTCATTTAATTTTGCGGAAGCGCAGCGGAACTCCCGCCATTGACTTGCATTGAGATGCATAGAAACCGCGACTGTACATTTGTACAAGCGGCTTCTATGCGTCTCTATGTGCGGATGGTACCCAGTTCTGGAGGAGAGAAGACTCTCCTCCAGACCTGGGTACCATTTTACCTGTAAAAAAAAGAATAAAATAACAAATAAAGTTAGGTTCACCTGTCCGGCGTCTTCTCTCTGAATGCCGGCATCGCTTGAGGACCTGCGGTGACGTCACAGTCATGTGACCGCAGGCCCTTCACCGCTCTGTCTCGCGATATGCCGGCAGCCGGGAACCAGACATGAACGAGCGCTGCAGCCACGCCGGGGCCTCGGGGGTGAGTATAGCTTTATTTGTTTTAATTTTTACGGTTCACACTGTATAAATCCATGCTGGTTGCAAGGATTTATACAGTGTGACCTAGTTGTCAAGCACTTTCCAAGTGATGCTATCGCCTGGAAAGCGCTTGTCAATCTGCATGCGGAAACGCATGTGAATCCGCATGTGGATCCGCATGTATTCTGCAGGAAAAACGCATGCACAATCTGCATGCGTTTTTTCTGCCAGGGAGATGCAGAAATGCTGCAGAAATTTTCTGCTTCATTTCTGCATCGTGGGCACATAGCCAGACAGTCTGTAAGATGTCTGTAATGCCAAAAGTAGAGATCTCCTGCAGCCAACTGCAGGGCGACTGTCTGCCACTTCTGACACACCCGTGACAATAAGAGACCCACTCCTTAATAATGGGAACAACAAAGCATAGCCGGCTGACGGCTGTCTAACAATAGTAAGGGCAAAGTGAAGGCCTTGTAAAAATAGGCTTTGCGACTTTCAGAGTACCTCCTTCATAAATGAAACAGGATTTGTCTTATCATGTCTTAAACACCATATGGCCAGATAAGGTAGTAAAATGTTAAAATCACATTTACTGATGTATGTATTTTTCATTGTTGAAAGCAATGCAAAAGTGCAAAAATGCATTAAAAACGCTATGTGTGAACATAGGCCAACGTTTGGTGGAGCATTTGTGTTTTTGCTTTACATACAAGTCATTACCCTGGAAAGAATGTTCCTTACCATTTTTTCAAGGAAAGTCCATTTTGGCTTAGTTTTTGTATGTTTTATTCTCAGTCAGTAAAAGTGGAGTAAAAATGTTAACAGCAGTGACCAGGGAGTCAATGCTTCCAGAGGTCTTCCCCATGCTGTTTCCATAACAATTCAGCACTGTTTCCACCGATTTGGCCAATTTTTCGGCCCCCTTCAGAACTCCGGGGGAACCGCCGGAAAAATGCTCGAGTTTCCCACTGAATAACATTGGGCTGCTTGTGTTGACCATCCGAGCATTACGATTTGCCTGACCTTAGCAACGAGCACCTGAGCATTTTAGTGTTCTCTCATCACTGATTAACGCCGTTCACTTAATGGTAATCTGTTGGTGATATGTTGACTCTGCTCTACAGGCCAGTTTACTTATGAGATTCCAAATTTACATAGATTTTTCATTTACTACTTAAAAATAAAACAAAAAACTTTACAATAACCCTTCAGAAACCTGTGGTTGTACTACATGGAGGGCCGATGGTCAACAGAACTGAGGACCACTATGTAGTAGTCAGTTAAATGTCACTGTCACACTTGACATTGGCACTAAAGAAGTTCAAACTAATGTGATCAACTGTGAAGCTAGGTATACACAGCATTTGTGTTCACTGGTAGGTGCATGCCCTCAAGAGGTATATGTCTGACATTGGCCACGGTCAGGATGAGTGTCAAGGCATCTATCCGCTATAGAAGCTGACTAAGGAAAACCTATATTACATAGTAAACCCTCCTTTGCTGTGGCATTCTGTGTAGGAAGGCACATCCCACTGCGCTTCCTTTACAATAAACAAATGGTATGCAGAAACTTTCTCCTCCATAATGAGCCTGAAAGAAGCCTTTTTTAGTCTCTTTCTTTTGAATAGGGGACTCTGGGAATGTTACAGCATGTCACGGAATGCAACAAGCCAAGTGAACAGACACAAGGTTTAACTAGCCTGGCAAAGTCAGCAACCACACTATGTGCTCTGCTAATGGTTCAAAGTAGGCCATCGCTGTCGAGATGTCCATCTGTTCTCAAAGCTAAAGGTTCCTCAGCATGAGGAAAAACTGAAAGTCAGAAAAATTGTTTTCCGTTCCATAAGGTTGATCCAGAGTCGGTATTCTGACCGAGACCAGAAACCATAAATGGTGTAAAAGCTGAACACCACATCCAGTTGTCAAAACCTGCCAGGACGGTTTGAAAGGATCACTGGCAATGTAAGTAGGGGGGAGATATGCATCACGCAGATTGCTATCTCCCGTAATGTGAAAACCATTTGACTCCAGCATGTTATTTGCTCAGAGGGGTTAATCGGCCATGACAGGGATGGATCTTTTTTGTGAGTGGCTGTTAGGCTATGTGCCCATGATGCAGAAATGCTCCGGATTTTTCCTGAGCGTTTCTGCATCTACCTGGCAGAAAAAAAACCATGCGGGTTTACATGCGTTTTTTCAGTCATGGACAAGCGTTTGTGAAGGGTTTTGATCATGCGATTTCGCATGCGGGTTGTCAAGAGCTTTCCAAGCGATTTTAGCATCACTTGGAAAGTGCTTGACAACTTTGTCACACTATATAAATCCAAGCAAACGGCATGGATTTTATAAAGAGTGACCAAGTTTGTTAAAATAAAGAATAAAAATGGTAAAAAAAAACAACAAAAAAACATATACTCACCTTCCGATGGTCCGGTCTCTACGGTGTCTCGTGGTGGTGTAAAAGGACCTTCCATGACGTAATTTAGTTATGCGACGGGTCACGCGACCACCGACGTCAGCGGTTATGTGACCCGTCACATGAATAAATGACGTCATGGAAGGTCCTTTTAGACCAACGTGAGCTGCCGAGGAGCCAGGACGCTATGGAGACCGGGGACAAATCAAAAGGTAAGTATAATGTATTTTTTTATTTTAAATTCTTTTTTTTTTTTTACAGGTACTATTGTACCCGAGTCTGGAGGAGAGTCTCCTCTTCGCCAGACCTGGGTGCCATCCGCACATTGAATCGTTTAATATCCACATGTGCACATGTAGTCATGCGGATATTAAGCGATTCAACGCAAGTCAATGGTGGTGAAATCGCCGCGATTCCGCAAAATAATTGGTAGTGCTGCGGACTTTTCCGCAATGATAACCGCAGCGGAAATTTCCGCAGCATGTGCACAGCACATGCGGATTATCATTTGGGAACATAGCAGATCTCCTACCAGGACCGGCTCCAGGTTTTTGTGGGCCCCGGGCGAAACAGTCTCAGTAGACGCCTTTAGCACATACCACGATTCATGAAGCACAGATACGGCGGAGAAATATAGGTACACAACACAGGTCCCAGGCTGCCCCCTCATCCTTAACAAATGGAAACATGCATGCACACACACAGTACGCAGACATGCACGCACACACACACAGTACGCAGACACGCACACACACAGTATGCAGACACGCACACATAGTACGCAGACACTCACGCACACACATAGTACGCAGACATGCAGGCACACACACAGTATGTAGACACGCACACAGACACACAGTACGCAGACATGCACGCACACACAGTACGCAGACATGCACGCACACACAGTACGCAGACACGCACACACAGTACGCAGACACGCACACACACACAGTACGCAGACACGCAGGCCCACACACAGTACGCAGACACGCACACACACAGTATGCAGACACGCACACATAGTACGCAGACACGCACACATAGTACGCAGACACGCACACACACACAGTACGCAGACACGCAGGCCCACACACAGTACGCAGACACGCACACACACAGTATGCAGACACGCACACATAGTACGCAGACACGCACACATAGTACGCAGACACGCACACACACACAGTACGCAGACACGCACACACACACAGTACGCAGACATGCACACACACAGTACGCAGACACGCACACACACACAGTACGCAAACACACACAGTACGCAGACACGCACACACACACAGTATGCAGACACGCACACACACAGTACACAGACACGCACTCACACACACAGTATGCAGACACGCACACACACAGTATGCAGACACGCACACATAGTACGCAGACACTTACGCACACACATAGTACGTAGACACGCACACAGTACGCAGACATGCACGCACACACAGTACGCAGACATGCACGCACACACAGTACGCAGACATGCACGCACACACAGTACGCAGACACGCACACACACACAGTACGCAGACACGCAGGCCCACACACAGTACGCAGACACGCAGGCCCACACACAGTACGCAGACACGCACACACACAGTATGCAGACACGCACACATAGTACGCAGACATGCACACATAGTACGCAGACACGCACACACACACAGTACGCAGACACGCACACACACACAGTACGCAGACATGCACACACACAGTACGCAGACACGCACACACACACAGTACGCAAACACACACAGTACGCAGACACGCACACACACACAGTATGCAGACACGCACACACACAGTACACAGACACGCACACACACAGTACGCAGACATGCACACACACACAATACGCAGACACGCACACACACAATACGCAGACACGCACACACACAATACGCAGACACGCACACACACACAATACGCAGAGACGCACACACACACAATACGCAGACACGCACACACACAATACGCAGACACGCACACACACAATACGCAGACACGCACACACACAGTACGCAGACATGCACACACACAAAAAGCAGACACGCACACACACACAATACGCAGACATGCACACAATACGCAGACATGCACACACAGTACACAGACATGCGCATGCACACGGTACACAGGCATGCACACACATACACACATGAACATGGTACACAGATATACACACACAATATACAGACACGCACAGATACACACACATACATATTTGAACACATTCTTAAAGACACATATAAAACAGACATAAATATATATACACATTCATACACACTGACATACACAGACATTCACATCATACATGCGCACACACATTAAAAATATTTTTTATATGGGGATTGGGGAAGCTCGCTTACCTGCCCCCTGGCCTGTGTCCCGTCCAGCTCCTCAGTCATGTGGCAGTGCAGGGCCTCAGGCATGTCACATGGCCCTGGGCCATCAGGGGGGCCCACTCGTTATCGGGGCCCGGGCTGCTTCCCCGGCATCTGTGCAGGGCCGCTTCCCCGGCATCTGTGCTGTTCAAGCCCTGCTCTGTTACATGCAGCAGCGTCTACTCACCACATCTCCACCCCAAGGGTTTGGTTCAGGAAATTTAATGCCCAGCCACTGATGTTTTTTTTCTCTCTCTGTGTGTGTAGAGGCCAGAGACCTCCAGGGAAGAGGTTATGTGCAACTGTGCAGGACTGTTGATTGTACCCTGAGGGGACAGATCCCAACAGGTATATGGACAGTGCTATAAGTTATGTTTTGTTTTCTCATATTGCCAGAAAGGCCACGTTTATGTTGATCTCTGCACTGGTTTATGTCGTGTTTGAATAAACCTGCAGAAGAAATGCTCCTTGGAGGGATGAAATTACAATAAATTGCAGGAAGGCCGAAGACCATTGCAATAATCTATCTGTAGCAGGACATAAAACTTGGTTTTTGTTTAAGTAATAGTAAAATGAAAGTGATAGTAAAATGTGGTGAGAATATAATTATGATAGAGAGGGTCCGTAGTGAACACATCACACCATAGATATTTTTCTTTGACTCTGTACTACAATATGTTTACCCACATGCTCACCTTCAAGTTACAAGTATGTCTTCAAGTTACAAGTACAAGTGCATCTCACTAAATTAGAATATCATCAAAAAGTTAATTCATTTCAGTTCTTCAATACAAAAAGTGAAACTGATATATTATATAGAGTCATTAAAAACAGAGTGATCTACTTCAAGTGTTTATTTCTGTTAATGTTGATGATTATGGCTTACAGCCAATGAAAACACAAAACTAATTTTCTCAGTAAAGTAAAATAATTAACAAAAAACACCTGCAAAGGCTTCCTAAGCGTTTAAAAAGATCAATTAATCTTTTTCAGTAGGCTCCACAATCATGGGAAAGACTGCTGACTTGACAGATGTCCAGAAGGCAGTCATTGACACAGTTCAGAAGGTTTTCATTTGGAAATCAAGGTTCCATAGTATGCTTCAATAGCCTGCAAATCAGGCCGCACTCCAAATATTTCTGGATCTACTGTATTTTTCAGACTATAAGACGCAATTTTTTCCTCCAAAATATTGGAGCAAAGTGGGGGTATGTCTTATAGTCCGATATACATAAATACTGTGGCTGTGGGTGGTGGGGGAAGCGACAGTGGCGGAATAGCGGTGCATAGGAGGCAGCAGCCACCTGCTGCAGCCTACACTGTGCCCACTACTAAAGAAAATGAATATTTACTGCTCCCCACGTCCATGGGCGTGGGGAGTAGTGAATATTAATTTTCCTTAATAACTGGCACACTGTGCCTGCAGCCCGGCTCCTGGTAAGTATGGCACCCTGTATGTATTGCCCCCCTCATCCCTGTATCTATGGCCCCTTTCATCCCTGTATTTATGTCCCCCTCATTCAGGTATGCTTGGCACCCCCTAATACCCGTCACGCTGCACAGAAAAAAAAAATAAACACTCATACTCACTTCCTCTCTCCTCCAGCGCTGTGTCACACTCTGTAATGGAATAGTCACTGCTCACCATGCCGGGACTGCGTGTATGGGGAGCAGTGACCATTCATTCTCCCTAATAGCGCACACACTTTAGCTGCTGCGCGGCTACCAGGATGAGGGGGCCATGCATACAAGGATGAGGGGGGCCATACATAGCGGGATGAGGGGAGCCATACATACAGGGATGAGGCATGAGAGGGGCCATACATACAGGGATGAGGCATGAGGGGGGCCATACATACAAGGATGAAGGGAGCCATACATACAGGGATGAAGGGGCCATACATACATGGATGTAGGGAGCCATACAAACCAGGATGAGGGGGGCTATACATACCAGGATGAGGGGGGACATACATATAGGGATGAAGAGTGCCATACAGATCAGGAAGAGGATGAAGGTGCCATACAATCCAGGATGGGTGTGAGGGGGGCCATACATAACAGGATGAAGAGTGCCATACTGTACATACCAGGAAGAGGGATGTGGGAGCCTTGCATACCAGGATGGGGGATTGGGGTGCCATACATATCAGGATGGGGATGAGGGCCACGTATAATAGGAGAGAGAAGGCCATATATACCAGGATGGGGGATATTAACAGAATTAGGGGACATTACACCTATAACAGTGTCAGAAGCAGACCCCCTCCCCCTTAACAGGGCATCATGACCACATTTTTTGCTTATATTTTTTTTCTCTTTTCCTCCTCTAAAAGCTAGGTGCATTTTATGATCCGGTGCGTCTTATAGTCCGAAAAATACGGTAATTTTAGTCTATGGTTCCATAGGTGTAGCTCAGCTACAGCTAAGGGAGTTAGCATTGCAATACCCCAAATTTTGCCCTTCACGTCAAAAGATCACTTAATTGATGCAGAAGGCAGATAAGTTTTTGTTAAGGGATATGTTACTAATACCACTGTCACACTCTGTAACCTTGAAGTACCAAACAAGGGCCAATCAGCATGGCTCATCAGAACATTAGAGACCCTGAATTCCTTCAAAGAGGGCATTCTCATACTAGGTATAGATCTTAACACCACTTTAAATCCACTCTTTGACTTTTCCACTGGTCTCTCCACTTCGTCATAAAGAGTCCTCAAAAGAATCCATTTATCTTTAAATTCCTTACAACTTATTGACATCTGGAGCCTCCTCAACCTCTATGAAAGATTATACTTTTTTCTCTAATCCACACTCCACATATCATAGACTCGACTACATCTTTCTTCAAAGCTTGTGTTTGTCCCTGATTAAATCTACCTCAATTGGTTTTATAACGCTATCTCATCATGAACCTGTATTCTTGGAATTGGCCATATCTTCACTTTACATGGAGGTTAAACAAATCTATGCTGGGTAATGAGGAAATTTTTACCAAAATATCCAAGGTTTTAGATTTCTACTTCCTTGAAAACTCAGGATCTGGCACCCCTCCCCCAGTGGTTTGGGAAGCAAATAAAGCTGTTATTCGAGGTTAATTGCTCGCGCTAAGTTCCCACCTAAAAAAGGTTAGAGAAAAAGAAGTTTCCTCCTTGCTCTATCAAAAAAAAACGCACCAAAGGAGCAGGTTTGGTTGATAATACAAAAGACATAAATTATTTTAACCCCTTTCTGACATTATACGTAATAATACGTCCGTGTGCTCTGGGCTTTATGGACCAGAGACGCATTATTACATCTTGGCAATCGCGTGGGCACAGAGGCTATGCGGGCGTGATCGCTGCCGGGTGTCAGCTGATTCTGACAAATGACAGCCAGCACTCAGTGCCAGTGTTGTCATGTCGACATTCGGGTCACCAGGCACTATCAAGATAGCTTGATCATGCACAGTACAGTCTGCAGCACTGACAGGTCATAAGGAATAGCAGTGATCCTGTACTGCTATACCTTATAACCAGGCCCAGCGTCAGCACCCAGGCAAGCACCGGGGCCCTGAGCAGACGGGGGGCCCACTCACCGTCGGGTATCCCGGCGTGCAGTCACAGCGCAGAGAGCAGGAAGAAGGCGACGCTGAGGAGTCCGGAGCAGAGCAGAGTAGCCGCAGCGAGGAGAGGTATTTGATTATTTTATTTTTTTATGTATGGAGGCATGGAGCATTATATGGGGCCCATACAAGGTGGGGCATTATATGGAACCCATACAGGATGGGGCATTATATGGGGGCCATACAACATGGGACATTATATGGAGCCCATACAGGATGAAGCATTATATGGGGCCCAGCCTGCGAGGAGCATTATATGGGGCCCTGACTGCGTGGGGCATTATGTGGGGCATTGTATGGCACCCAGCCTGCAAGGAGCATCCTATGGGACCCAGGGTGCATGGAGCATTATATGGGGCCCAGCCTGCATGGAGCATTATTTGGGGCCCAGCCTGCATGGAGCATTATATGGGGCTCAGCCTGCATGGTGCATTATTTGGGGCCCAGCCTGCATGGAGCACTATATGGGGGCCAGTATTCTGTATGGAGCGTTATATGGGGCCAGAATCCTGTATGGAGCATCATATGGGGCCAGTATTCTGAACGGAGCATTATATGGGGCCAGCATTCTGGATGGAGCATTATATTGGGGCCAGTATTCTGCATGGAGCATTATATTGGGGGCAGTATTCTGGATGGAGCATTATATTGGGGCCAGTATTCTGGATGGAGCATTATATTGGGGCCAGTATTCTGGATGGAGCATTGTATGGGGACAAGCCTGCATGGAGCATTAGCACTGTTGCTTTGCAGCACTGGGGTCCTGTGTTCAAATCCCACCAAGGACAACATCTGCAAGGAGTTTGTATGTTTTCCCCGTGTTTGCATTGATTTCTTCCCACACTCCAAAAACATACTGATAGGGAATATAGATTGTGAGCCCCAATGGGGATAGACTGGGAAACCGAAAGCTGTAGATCTCAGAAAGGAAACAGGTTTCTGTCAATTATCAAAGACAATTATTTGTCACAACTTGTGCAGGAACCAACTAGAGGGACGGCCCTTTTAGACTTAATATTAACTAACAGGCCAGACAGAATAACTGAGGTGCAGGTTGGGGGGCACCTGGGAAATAGTGACCACAACATTATACAATTCCACATGTGCTTCAGTAGGGTGCCCAGCAAGGGAGTCACAAAAACACTGAACTTCAGGAGGGCAAAGTTTGATCAGCTAAGAGATGTCCTTCACCTTATAGACTGGGATAGTATCTTCAGTAATAGGAGCACGGATAGAAAATGGGAAATTTTCAAAACAGTCCTACATAGTCACTGTAGAAGGTACATACCTTATGGGAATAAAAGGGCTAGGAATAGGAGGAAGCCAATGTGGCTAAATAAGGAAGTCAAGAGGGCAATGAAAAACAAAAAAAGGGCTTTCGGTAAACTTAAACAAGAAGGCAGCGAGGAAGCGCTAATAACTTATAGGGAAAAAAACAAAATCTGTAAGAAACAAATAAGAATAGCAAAAGAGGAGACAGAGAGACTAATTGCCAAAGAAAGTAAAACGAATCCCAAACTGTTCTTTAACTATATAAACAGTAAAAGGATTAAAACTGATGGAGTTGGCCCATTGAAAAATAACCTGGGTAAAATCATAGAGGGCAATGAGGGTAAAGCAAACCTACTCAATAGCTTCTTCTCCACTGTTTTCACAAAAGAAAACAATTTATCGGAGGAAATGCAAAGTAATAAAGTAAACCCTCCGCTAAATATCACCCACCTAACCCAGGAGGAAGTTCAGAAACGCCTAAATAATATCAAAATAGACAAGTCACCAGGCCCAGATGGCATACACCCCCGGGTACTAAAAGAATTAAGTAATGTGATAGACAGACCGCTGTATCTTATATTCAAGCACTCTTTATGGACAGGGACTGCCCCACTAGACTGGCGCCAAGCAAATGTGGTACCAATATTCAAAAAGGGGTCTAAAAGTGACCCAGGGAACTATAGACCAGTCAGCTTAACGTCTGTTGTGGGTAAATTGTTTGAAGGATTTCTTAGAGATGCTATTGTAGAATATCTTAATGATAATAACTGTCTAACTCCATATCAACATGGATTCATGAGAGATTGCTCCTGCCAAACAAACCTGATTGCCTTCTACGAGGAGGTGAGCTCACAGCTGGACCGGGGAGAGTCAGTGGATGTTGTATACCTTGACTTCTCCAAAGCGTTTGATACCGTGCCACACAAAAGGTTGGTATATAAAATGAGAATGCTTGGTCTGGGGGATAATGTGTGTAAGTGGGTAAATAGCTGGCTGAGTGATAGAAAGCAGAGGGTGGTTATCAATGGAGTAAGCTCAGGGTGTGTCAGGGTTACTAGTGGGGTGCCTCAAGGGTCTGTCTTGGGCCCTATATTATTTAATATATTTATTAATGATCTAGTGGAAGGGTTGCATAGTAAAATAGCAATATTTGCAGATGATACTAAACTTTGTAAAGTAGTTAACACAGATGAGGATAGGGCACAGCTACAGGAGGATTTAGATAAATTGGGGAGTTGGGCCAAAAAATGGCAAATGGGGTTCAATGCCGATAAATGTAAAGTCATGCACATGGGAAAGAAAAACAGCAGTCACCCATACATATTAAATGGGAAACCGTTGGGGAAATCTGACATGGAGAAGGACCTGGGCATCTTGGTTAATAGCAAATTAAATTGGAGTGCCCAGTGTCAGGCAGCAGCTGCGAAGGCAAATAGAGTCATGGCATGCATCAGAAGAGGAATAGGGGCTTATGATGAGAACATTGTTCTTCCTCTGTATAAAGCGCTGGTAAGGCCGCACTTAGAATATTGTGCACAGTTCTGGGCTCCGGTGCTCAGGAAAGACATATTGGAGCTAGAGAGGGTACAAAGGAGGGCGACTAAGGTAATAAAGGGAATGGAGGGACTAGAATACCCAGAGAGGTTGTCAAAATTAGGCCTATTTACGTTGGAAAAGAGAAGGCTTAGGGGAGACCTCATAAACATGTATAAATACATCAGGGGGCAGTACAGAGATCTCTCCCATGACCTGTTTATACCAAGGATGGTGACAAAGACGAGGGGGCACACTATGCGTCTGGAGGAAAGGAGGTTCCTGCACCAGCATAGAAGGGGATTCTTTACGGTCAGAGCCGTGAGACTCTGGAACTCTCTGGGAGAGGAAGTGGTGATGTCCAACTCACTTAATGAGTTCAAGAGAGGCTTGGACGCCTTTCTTGAGAACAATAAAATTACATCTTATGCTTAGTGATAGTTAATTAATCCAGATTGGTGTCGGGAAGTGAATTTTTTCCTCAATGATGTCAATTGGCCTATACCGCATGTTTTTTTTTTTTTTGTTTTGTTTTTTTTTTTTTTTTGCGTTCCCCTGGATCAACGCTGCGGAATAGCTGCAGTGCACAAGAAATAGGCTGAACTGGATGGACGCTTGTCTTTTTTCGGCCTTATAAACTATGTAACTATGTAACAGTGCCGATAATGTATGTAAAGCGCTGTGGAATTAATGGCACTATATAAGTGAGTAAAATAAATAAATAAAAATATGGGGCCCATCCTGCATGGAGCATTATATGGAGGCCAGAATCCTGTATGGAGCATTACATGGGGTCCATTATTCAGTATGGAGCAATATATTGAAAGTGCATTGAGCTGAAGGTTGGATTGCTACAAAAGAGGAAAAAAAAAAAAAACTTTTTAAATCTTCTTACTTAGCGACTGTGAACAGGCTGAGTGTGACCGGAGCGTAAGTGCAAACGGAAGAAAGTGTGTGACTTGTGATTCAGTGAAAAGGTATTTGGGAATCCTGCAGAAAATATCACTGTGAATTGCTGTGAGTTGCTGAATTGTGAACTGCTGAGTGATTTTCTACCGTTTAATTTTATTGGGCTTTTTAAAACCTATTTGCTCTCTACAGTTCTACAGTTTCTTATTTTACTACATGTGTGTTTAAGGGTTAACTACATTGCACTTAAATCCTGAGGTGTAGCTATACTCACAAGGGGTTCATTAAGGGTGAGGGGGTCATAATTATTGGTTTATAAAGGGCAGCTGGTTGGGGCATCCAGTCCTTTGGAAGTGCATTGAGCTGTAGGTTGGATTGCTGCTAAAGGGGGAAAAAAACTCTTTAAATCTTCTTCCTTAGCAAGTGTGAACGAGCTGAGTGTGACTGGAGCGCAAGTTCGAAAGGAAGTAAGTGTGTGACTTCTGATTCAGTGACTTTGGATTCACGGAGTTTGGAAGGGAGGAATTTAGACTGAATTGCTGTCTGTATTTTATTAATTCTTTACATTTCTTTTTACTTAACATTTCTGTCTAGTGCAATCCCCATTAGGAAATGAGCTCCATTATTGACAATGGTATCCAGTGTACATCTTGCCACATGTATGCAATCCTTGAACAGCCGGTCATGGGTGCATACTGCTGTGCGAGATGTGTGCATGCTGTGCGTTTGGAAGCCCAGGTACTAGATCTAAATGAGCAGCTGGCAACACTCCATTGACAATATGGAAAGGAGTCTGCTGCTCACTGAGCAGCTGCTCACTGGGGTAGATGTGGGGGAGGGTGGTAGTAGGTAGCTGCAGGACAGTGAGGCAGCTAGCTGGGTGGCAGTTAGAAGGGGGGGTAGAGGGAAGAATGCAAGGGAGGCTAGTCCTGATCTGGCACACTCCAATAAGTTTGCAAAGTTGGGAGATGAGGGGAGTGTCAGTACAGGGGTAGCACTGCAGCAGCAAGGCATGTCCTCAGAAAGTCGGAGGAGTGTCAGCTCCTGTAAGGGGGGAAATAGGAGAGCATGGCAGGCCAGGCAGGTGCTGGTAGTGGGGGACTCAATTATTAGGGGAAAAGATATGGCAATCTGTCACAAAGACAAGGATCGTCGAACAGTGCGCTGACTACCTAGCGCTCGAGTCCGGCACATCGCTGATCGGGTTGACAGATTGCTGGGAGGGGCTGGTGAGGACCCAGCGGTTATGGTGCACATTGGCACAAATGACAAAGTTAGAGGTAGGTGGAAGGGCCTTAAAGATGATTTCAGGGATTTAGGCTGCAAGCTTCAAGTAAGGACCTCCAAGCTGGTATTCTCTGAAATACTGCCTGTACCATGTGCCACGCCAGAGAGGCTATGGGAAATTAGGGACATAAATAAGTGGCTCAGGAATTGGTGTAGGAAGGAGGGGTTTGGGTTCCTAGAGAACTGGGCCAACTTCTCAGTTGGTTACAGGTTCCACGCTAGGGATGGGCTGCACCTTAATGGGGAGGGTGTAGCTGTGCTGGGGGAGAAAATGGCTAGAAGGTTGGAGGAGTGTTTAAACTAGGGATTGGGGGTGGTGGGGGGTATTCATTTTATAGGTGGGGAAGATAGTGCAGATAGTGACCTGGGCAGAAATAAAGAAACTGGAGGTGGGGTTAGAAAAGTCAATATAGTAAGAAGGAATAGAGGTATAGAGAGATACATAAAATGCATGTACACTAATGCAAGAAGCCTCACCAACAAAATGGAGGAATTAGAATACATTTTGTTGGAAAATAATTATGACATGGTGGGGATATCTGAGACATGGCTGGATGAGAGCCATGACTGGGCAGTTAATTTACAGGGTTATAGTCTGTTCAGAAATGACCGTACAAACAAGCGAGGGGGGGGGGGGGTGTTTATATGTAAAATCATCCTTAAAACCCATCTTGCGTGACAATATATATGAATCTAATGAAAATGTAGAGTCCCTGTGGGTGGAGATAAGGGGAGGGGGAAAAATAGTAAATTACTGATAGGGGTTTGTTATAAGTCTCCAAAAATAATGGAAGCAACAGAGAATATCCTCATAAAGCAAATAGATGAAGCAGCGACTCAAGGAGAAGTCATTATTATGGGGGACTTTAACTACCCGGAAATACATTGGGAAACACAAACCTGTAGTTCAAGCAAAGGTAATAGGTTTCTGACAACTATGAGAGACAATTACCTTTCATAACTGGTTCAGGACTCAACAAGAAGGGGGGCACTGCTAGACCTAATATTAACCAACAGGCCAGACCGCATATTAAATATACGAGCTGGGGGTCACTTGGGTAATAGTGTTAACAAAATAATAAGTTTTCATGTATCCTTTAATAAAATGTGTAGTAGAAGGGTTACAAGGACAGTAAACTTCAGGAAGGCAAATTTCCAAAGGTTGAGAGAGGTTCTTAGTGCAATAAACTGGGACGATATCCTGAGACATAAAACTACACAAAGCAAATAGGAGACATTTATTAGCATCCTGAATAGGACCTGTGCACAATATATACCCTATGGGAATAAACATGCAAGAAATAGGAGGAAACCACTATGGCTAAATAGAGCTGTAAGGGGCACAATAAGTGACAAAAGAAAGCATTTAGAAAACTAAAGCAAGTAGGTAGTGATGAGGCATTAAATAAATACAGA
Source organism: Phyllobates terribilis (assembly GCF_046119375.1). Taxonomy (NCBI): domain Eukaryota; kingdom Metazoa; phylum Chordata; class Amphibia; order Anura; family Dendrobatidae; genus Phyllobates; species Phyllobates terribilis. The sequence continues at coordinate 689,092 of NW_027363502.1, forward strand.
AAATAAAATAAATTCTGTAAAAACCAAATCAAGGCACTAAAGTTTGAGACAAAGAGACTCATTGCCAGAGAAAGTAAAAATAATCCCAAAATATTCTTTAACTACATAAATAGTAAGAAACTAAAACATGATAGTGTTGGCCCCCTTAAAAATACTATGGGTGAAATGTTGGATGAGGAAAAAGCCAATATGCTAAACGATTTTTTTTCAACAGTATTTACACAAGAAAATCACATGACAGAAAACATGATTAGTGATAACAAAAATTCTTCATTAAATGTCACTTGTTTAACCCAGCAGGAAGTATGGCGGCATCTAAAAATCACTAAAGTTGACAAATCCCCGGGCCCGGATGGGATACACCCGTGAGTACTGCAGGAATTAAGTAAAGTCATAGATGAACATTATTTTTAATATTTAAAGATTCCATAATAACAGGGTCTGTAGCACAGGACTGGCGTATAGCAAATGTGGTGCCAATATTCAAAAAGGGGACAAAAACCGAACTTGGAAATTATAGCTCAGTAAGCTTAACCTCTACTGTGGGTAAAATCCTGGAGAGTTTTCTAAGAGATGCTATACTAGAGTATCTGAAGAAGAATAACCTCATGACCCAATATCAACATGGGTTTACGAGGGACCGTTCCTGTCAAGCTAATTTGATCAGCTTTTATGAGGAGGCAAGTTCTGGACTGGACCAAGGAAATGCAGTGGATGTTGTGTATATGGACTTTTCAAAAGCTTTTGATACAGTTCCACACAAAAGGTTGATACATAAAATGAGAACAATGGAGATAGCGGAAAATATATGTAAGTGGGTTCAGAACTGGCTCAGTGATAGGAAACAAAGGGTGGTTATTGATGGAACACACTCAGACTGGGTCACAGTTAACACTGGGGTACAACAGGGGTCAGTATTGGGCCCGCTTCTTTTTAACATATTTATTAATGACCTTGTAGGGGTATACAGAGTAGTATTTCAATATTTGCAGACATTGGAGCTCCCCCACAAATGACCCCATTTTGGAAACTAGACCCCCCAAGGCACCTATCTAGATGCATAGTGAGCACTTGAAACCCCCAGGTGCTTCACAAATTGATTCGTAAAAATGAAAAAGTGAAAAAAAAAACACTTTTTCATTTTTATGAATCAATTTGTGAAGCACCTAGGGGTTCCAAGTGCTCACTATGCATCTAGATAGGTGCCTTGGGGGGTCTAGTTTCCAAAATGGGGTCACTTGTGGGGGAGCTCCAATGTTTGGGCACACAGGGACTCTCTAAATGCAACATGGTATCCGCTAACAAATTGAATGGAAAATCGGCTCAAATTGTTAGCGGACACCACATTGCGTTTGGAGAGCCCCTCTGTGCCCAAACTTTGGAGTTCCCCCACAAGTGACCCCATTTTGGAAACTAGACCCCCCAAGGCACCTATCTAGATTCATAGTGAGCACTTGGAACCCCAGGTGCTTCACAAATTGATTCATAAAAATGAAAAAGTGTTTTTTTTTTCACTTTTTCATTATTACGAATCAATTTGTGAAGCACCTGGGGGTTCCAAGTGCTCACTATGCATCTAGAAAGGTGCCTTGGGGGGTCTAGTTTCCAAAATGGGGTCACTTGTGGGGGAGCTCCAAAGTTTGGGCACAGAGGGGCTCTCCAAACGCAATGTGGTGTCCGCTAACAATTTGAGCCGATTTTCCATTCAATTTGTTAGCGGATACCATGTTACATTTAGAGAGTCCCTGCGTGCCCAAACATTGGAGCTCCCCCACAAGTGACCCCATTTTGGAAACTAGACCCCTCAAGGCACCTATCTAGATTCATAGTGAGCACTTGGAACCCCAGGTGCTTCACAAATTGATTCATAAAAATGAAAAAGTGTTTTTTTTTTTCACTTTTTCATTTTTACGAATCAATTTGTGAAGCACCTGGGGGTTTCAAGTGCTCACTATGCATCTAGATAGGTGCCTTGGGGGGTCTAGTTTCCAAAATGGGGTCATTTGTGGGGGAGCTCCAATGTTTGGGCACACAGGGGCTCTCCAAACGCAACATGGCGTCCGCTAACAATTTGAGCCGATTTTCCATTCAATTTGTTAGTGGACACCATGTCGCGTTTGGAGAGCCCGTGATGTGCCTAAACAGTAGAGCTCCCCCACAAGTGTCCCCATTTTGGAAACTATACCCCTCAAGGATTTTATTAAGGTGTATAGTGAACATTTTGAACCCAGAGGTACGGCACAGAATTTGTTTACATTAGGTCATCATATTGAATAAGTTGTCATTATTCTTGAGCGCAAGTGCTCGCTACTTGAGTTTGCATCGGGTACTCAGGTATGCACCATGTACAGCGTGTGCTCGAGTGACATGCTCGAGTCCCTGCTCCGCATGTTTCACGGTTATTAGACACCCAAAAAAAAAACATGCGGGGATCGCTCGTGCATGGCAGGCAATCCCCGTAAAGCTTTTTGGCCGCGAAGCATATGGGGCAGAGACTCGAGCATGTCACTCAAATACCCACGATACTCAATGCATACCAGAGCACCCGATGCAAACTCAAGTAGCGAGAACTTGCTCTCAACACTAGTCGCCATATCGTCATCTTTTTTTCTTACTTTTGAAAAAAATCCCAACCCCAGCCCTAACCCTAGCACAACCCTAGCCCCAGCACAACCCTAGCCCCAGCACAACCCTAGCCCCAGCACAACCCTAGCCCCAAACCCAGCCCTAACCCTAGCCCAATCCTAACCCAAGAGTTTATTTTTGACGCCGTTCCTTGTGCGGTATAAGTGATTAGGCGACTTTATTCTTCGGGTCGGTGTGATTACAGCAATGCCAGAATCATATGGGGTTTTTATGACTGACAGCTGTCACACACTAAAAGATGCATTTTTTGTAAAATCTAGTTTTTGCATCGCCATATTTTGAGAGCTATAATTTTTCCAGATTTTGGCAGACAGTCATGTGACGGCTCGTTTTTTGCGGGATGACTTGACGTTGTTATTGGTGCCATTTTCAGGCACGTGACATTTTTTGATCGCTTTCTATTCCGATTTTTGGGAGGCAGAATAAACAAAAACCAACAATTCAGGAATTGTTTTTTTTTTTTTTTTTATTCTGTTCCGCGTGTGGTAAAATTGATGAGGTAGCTTTATTCTTCGGGTCAGTACGTTTACAGCGGTACCACATTTGTATCATTTTTCTATGTTTTGGCGCTTATACACAATAAAAGCTATTTTATAGAAAAAAATATTTTTTAGTATCGCTTTATTCTGAGAGCTATAACTTTTTTATTTTTCGGCTGATGGAGATGTATGGTGGCTTGTTTTTTGCGGGACGAGATGACGTTTTCAGCGGTATCATTTTTATTTATATGCGTCTTTTTGATCGCGTGTTATTCCATTTTTTGTTTGGCGGTATGGTGATAAAGCATTGTTTTTTGCTTCGTTTTTTCTTTTTTTTTTTTACCGTGTTCACTGAAGGGGTTAACTAGTGGAACAGTTTTATAGGTCAGGTTGTTCCGGACGCGGCGATACCAAATATGTGTACTTTTATTGTTTTTTTTTATAATAATATTTATTGATGGGTACATTATATTTTTATTTTTGGTGTATTATTTTTTTTATTTTTTTATAATATTTTTGCACATTTTTATTTTATTTTTTTTCCACTTTCACACAGTTTATACACTTTATTACTTTGTCCCACTCTGGGACTTTCACTTTTTTTTTCTGATCGCCTGCATGGCACAGGAATGGAGCACCATCCCTATGCCATGAAGGCTGTCAGAAGTGCACAGTGTGAAGATTGCTTGGAGATGCACTGCGCATGTCCAAGCAATCTTCCTGCTCTCTGGTGACCCGGATGTTGTCATGACGACATCGGGTCGTCATGGCAACACCCGGGAAGCCGCTGCAGACTGCGCTGGAAGCCGGAAGAGGAGGTGAGTATCGCCGATCACCTCCCCTTGCCCCCGCAATGCCGCGATCGACTTCGATCGCAGCATCGCGGGGGTTAATGTGCTGGGAGCGGTGCAGGACCGCTCCCTGCACATAGTACCGGGTGTCAGCTGTGACAATCAGCTGACACCAGGCGGCGATCGCGCCCGCACAGCCTGTGTGTGCGCGCGATCGCGATGACGTACTAATACGGGTCTGGCTCTTAAGTCCCAGGGCACAGACGCGTATTAGTACGTCAGATGTTATTAAGGGGTTAATATATTTAGCTTCTAATAATTTGCACTCTTCGCCAAGCCTCTGCTCCCCAATAGAAGATTCCCTTTTAATGTATGAAATCGTTGATTTAACGCATCCCCTAATATATGCTTTAAGTGTGTCCCATACTATCAATCTGTCAGGGAAGTCCCCATGACCTGCTATAAATACTTCCCCTTGATCTGGTATCCTATCATGTTCTCAAATAAGAGACAACCAAAACGGATGTATGCGAAACCTCTTGGGTCTGTTAGGACCCCCCAAATGAAAAGATGCTATCAGTGGAGCATGGTCCGACACCGTTCTAGGGGAATATTCAATTTTACTTAAATCCGAAAATGCAGTACTGTTTCCAAATATATGATCCATTCTAGATAAACATCGAACAGCAGGTGTGTAGCAGGAAAATTCTCTCTTGAGTGGGTGCTGCTGCCTCTACAAATCAATCCAACCCACCTCCGTTATGAAAGTATGTAAAGTAGCGGTGTCTTGACTATCAGACCTAGTGTTGGCAGGGCTCATTTTATCCAAGTGTGTATTAAGAATCATATTGAAGTCTCCCATACATAACATTTTAGCATCTCGGTACTGTGATACAAAAATCACTGCCTGTTGGAGTACATCCATTTTGGCTGGTGGTGGGTTGTATATGTTGAGTCTCTTTTGACAGTTTGAACTGACTATCCCACTGACTTATGCACAATGGTAACTACACCTCTAGAATAAGAAGTATGTGTAGCGTGTTTGTCCCACTTTATCCAGGGTTTGTTTATTCTGGACACAGTGTCCGGGGTTAAATGGGTTTCCTGAAGGCATATTATTTGCGCTTGAGATTTACGTATCTGGGAGAATACAATATTCCCTTTCTTGGCATTCCCTAATCCACTAATGTTCCATGAGAGAATTTTAAGTGACGCCATAAAGGTTCCATTTAAAACATTTTTTTTAAACATTCTATATTTAAGTAAATAGAACAGAAACAAATGACATCAGTGCAACATATGGAATTATAGACTAGGAAATTGAGATATCATAACAATATCAATAAAAAGACAATAGTATCTCAATGGAACAAATCAAGGCACGTGAAACAATATATAACAAGACAAATACAAAACTAAAGCTAGTATACCTAGACAACAAGAGACCTAAGCTAGGAAAATGAATAATATCTGAATAAAGTATCAGAAAAGAATTAATACAAGGGAGCATAATGTATGAGAGACATCACATACCAAAACAAAGTTATGTGTGTTGCGGCGCGTTGGCAAGATTAATAAACAACCTGAATGAGGTAGGAGATAAACAGTAATGGGAAGGAGAAGGAGGTGCTCAAGATATGACAGAATAAGTAGTTGTTATTTTTAACCCACAAAACCGCTAAACCGGCCAGGTAGGTTTCCAGGGAAAGCAAACCTCACGAAAATAGGAATGCTGGGAAGTCTCCCAACTAGTGAGCTCCTCCAACCGCCTAATCATGTCAACCTTATTCAACCACTCAACGTAAATGGGGGGTGTAACCTGCAATCAGTGCAGAGGGATCAGGTATTTCGCCGCCCCGAACAGTAGAGGGAGCAGATCATGTCTTGTAGGTTTAAAATTTTGAGACGGGAAGGATAGTAAGACTTCTTTCGGAGACAAGGGACCCCTTATCATACCTAGGTCTTTCAACGTCTCCTCTATTTTAACCCAAAAAGGTCTAATATTAGGGCAGTACCAAAATATATGGGACATGTTTCCCACCCCTGCTTTACATCTCCAGCAAAGGTTAGAGTCAGACGATCCATAATGGCATAATAGTTCTGGCGTTCTATACCACCGTATTAATATTTTGTATGAATTCTCTTGCAAAGAAATGCACCTGGAGAATCCGTGAGAATTAGTAAGAATGGATTCGACTTCTTCATCCGCCAAAGAGATGTTAAGTTCCTTTTCCCAAGAGTATATAAAGGAAGGTTTTTGGAAGGACTGAGGCAGGATCATATGGTTATATATCTTCGATATTCCTTTAGGAAAAGGGAACGAGAGTTTACATAGCATGTCCACCCATGAACCTCCTCCCGCACCAGGGAATTTAGATTTAAACATCGAAAGAATGTGGGTGACATGTTTATGCTGTAAGAAATTAATGGGGCGCGTGGAGGAATTAACCGGCCATGAATCCAGCAATGGGATTTTATTGGTCAGGAACTCTTTGATTGAACAGTTCGGCAAATCCAACCAAAGATTATAGGGATCTGAATAATTTGGGTCTAGAAAGTACGGAATGGTAGAAATAGGGGCCTGAGCTGAGGGAAGTATGCTCTTTTTTAGATCTTTATCTAAGTCGCGTTTAATCTTAAGGGAAGTGGTAATAGTAATATCACTTATGGCCTCGGAAGTGCGGACAATATTTGCCCATATGTATTTGTGTGGATTATTACCCAGGAGTAGAAGATCAATGTCTGAGGCTTCCACTCTCTTGGATGCACTGGCTAATTTGAGCCATCTATTTAAGTGGATTGCTTAATAATAGTTTAGGACACTAGGAATGCCAATACCCCCTTTATGATTAGGTAGGGTTAGGATTTTATGAGGAAGTCTAGGTTTTTTATACTTCCAAATGTATTGGGATAGGATCTGTTTTATTGAGGAAAAGAAGGCTAAAGGAAAATTTATAGCTGATGTATGAAAAAGAAAGTAAGAAAAGATGAAAGATATCTAAAGATAGGCCATGCGTACGGGGGGCCATCCATAGGAAGTTATCTCATCAATCATGTGCCAGCTGTAAGGTGCTTTGATGGCGCATTTCGCGCGTGTATACTACACCTGTTTGCAAAAGGGACTTCCGGGTGGTGCGCAATGGAACGCATGTGTGGAACGCATGCGGACCATATGGAGCGCAACCTCAAAAAGGTCCATCCCCACTTCCTAAACCATGAACCTGGAGGACATGGCATACATATCAAGGAATGACAAGGGAGAATGGGAGGGGAATGGGGAAGGAAGGAGGGAAGAAGAAAAGAAAAGAATAAACCAAATGTAAAGACAGAAAATAGATGCTGTAGGAGCATCGATTACCATAAAGTGAAATGTGAAAGTGTGTGTGTGTGTGTGTGTGTGTGTGGGGGGGGGGGGGGGGGGGGGGGGTGGGGGGGGGTGAAAACGAAAGTAAAAGTGTAAACTAAAAAAGAAAAATCATATATGAATGAAAATATGTATTTGTTGAATGTGAAGTGTATAAATAACGAAAATAATGTATGTATAGTGAAAAAGCAAAGAATAAGTGAAAATTAATAAAACAAATATATGTAAACTAGATGGTGGCCCGATTCTAACGCATCGGATATTCTAGAATATGTATGCGGCCGACCGGGCGCAATTAGCAGAGCGGTGTTTAAATTTGGCGCCAAAATCGCTGATTGGTCGCGTTTGGCAACCGCGACCAATCAGCAAAGCGGTGTTTAAATTTGGCGGCAATATCGGAGATTGGTCGCGGGCGGCGGCCGCGACCAATCGGCGAACCGTGTTAGTGAGAACTGGAGAGCGTGTTTAAATTTGGCACGAAAATCGCTGATTACTCGCGACCAATCAGCAGAGCGGTTTTTAAATTTGGCTCCAATACTGCTGATTGGTCGCGGCCGCCGACTGCGACCAATCAGCAGAGCGATGCAGAGCGTTGTTTAAAGTTGGCGCCAAAATCGCTGATTGGTCGTGGATGGCGGCCGCGACCAATCAGCAGAGCGGTGTTTAAATTTGGCACCAATCTCGCTGATTGGTCGTGGCTGGCGGCCGCAACCAATCAGCAAAGCGGTGTTTAAATTTTGGGCCAAAATCGCTGATTGGTCGCGGGCGGCGGTCGCGACCAATCGGCGAACCGTGTTAGTGAGGACTGGAGAGCGTGTTTAAATTTGGCACCAAAATCGCTGATTAGTCGCGACCGCGACCAATCAGCAGAGTGAGGTTTAAATTTGGCGCCAATACTGCTGACTGGTCAAGGCCGACAACCGCGACCAATCAGCAGAGCGGTGTTTAAATTTTGCGCCAATACTGCTGATTGATCTCGGCCAGCGACCGCGATCAACCAGCAGAGCGTTGATTAAATTTGTCGCCAATCTCTTTGATTGGTCGCGGCCGGTGGTTGCGACCAATCAGCAGAGTGAGGTTTAAATTTGGCGCCAATACTGCTGACTGGTCAAGGCCGACAACCGCGACCAATCAGCAGAGCGGTGTTTAAATTTTGCGCCAATACTGCTGATTGATCTCGGCCAGCGACCGCGACCAATCAGCAGAGCGTTGTTTAAATTTAGCGCCAATCTTGCTGATTGGACGCGTCCGGCATCCGCGACCAATCAGCAGAGCGATGTTTAAATTTGGCGACAAAATCGCTGATTAGTCGCGGCTGACGGCCGCGACCAATCAGCAGAGCGGTGTTTAACTTTAGCGCCAAGATCACTGATTGGTCGCGCTCTCCGCACGCGACCAATCAGCGAATCGTATTGGTGAGGAGCGGGGAGCGGAATTGTATTAGTGAGGACCGGGGAGCGCCGCTGCCTGTGCGGGTACATCCGCTAGGAGAACCCGGGACATGAACGGGCGCTCGGAGCAGAAGCATCCCGACCCGCAGCGCCGCTCCCTGGTCCTCCCTTCACACCCTAGCCGCTGATGTCCCCACAGTATCTGCATGGTGTTACAAAGGTCCGGACATTTGTGTAAAAAATCGCTGATTGGTCGCTGGCGCTGCCCGCGACCAATCACCGATTTGGGCGCCAAATTTAAACATCGGCCGCGACCAATCACCGATCTTGGCTCCACATTTAAACACCGCTGTGCTGATTGGTCGCCGACGTAGGGCGCGACCAATCACCGATTTTGGCGCCACATTTAAATAGCGTCCGCGACCAATCAGCACAGCGGTGTTTAAATGTGGAGCCAAGATCGGTGATTGGTCGCGGCCGATATTTGAATGTGGCGCCCAAATCGGTGATTGGTCGCGGGCAGCGTCCGCGACCAATCAGCACCGTAGTGTTTAACTTTTGCGGCAAGATCCGTGATTGGTCGTGGGCCAAGACCGCGACCAATCACCGATTTGTGCGGCACTTTTAAATAGCGGCAGCGACCAATTGGATGTCAGCGCCGCTCCCCGATCCTCCCTTCACACCCTAGCCGCATGGATGTCAGCGGCGCTGCCTGTGCGGATACTTCCGCTGCGAGAACCCGGGACATGAGCGGGCGCTCGGAGCAGAAGTATCCCGACCCGCAGCGCCGCTCCCCGGTCCTCCCTTCACACCCTAGCCGCTGATGTTCCCACAGTATCCGCATGGTGTTACAAATGTCCGGACATTTGTATTAAAAATCGGTGATTGGTCGCCCACGACCAATCACCGATTTGGGCGCCAAATTTAAATATCGGCCGCGACCAATCACCGATCTTGGCTCCACATATAAACACCGCTGTTCTGATTGGTCGCGGCCGATATTTAAATTTGGCGCCCAAATCGGTGATTGGTCGCGGGCAGCGCCCGCGACCAATCAGCGATTTTTAACACAAATGTCCGGACCTTTGTAACACCATTCGGATACTGTGGGGAGATCAGCGGCTAGGGTGTGAAGGGAGGACAGGGGAGCGGCGCTGCGGGTCCGGATATTTCTGCTGCGAGCGCCCGCTCATGTCCCGGGTTCTCGGAGCGGAAGTACCCGCACAGGCAGCGCCGCTGACATCCAATTGGTCGCGGCCGCTATTTAAATCTGCCGCACAAATCGGTGATTGGTCGCTGTCTTGGCCCGCGACCAATCACTGATTTTGTCGCCAAAGTTAAACACTATTGTGCTGATTGGTCGCGGACGCTGACAGCGACCAATCACCGATTTGGGCGGCAAATTTAAATATCGGCCCCGACCAATCACCGATCTTGGCTCCACATTTAAACACCGCTGTGCTGATTGGTCGCGGCCGATATTTAAATTTGGCGCCCAAATCGGTGATTGGTCGCGGGCAGGGCCGGCGACCAATCAGCACAGCGGTGTTTAAGTTTTGCGCTAAGATCAGTGATTGGTCGGGTCCGAAGACTGCGACCAATCATCGAATCGTCTTGGTGAGGACCGGGGAGCGCCGCTGCCTGTGCGGCTACTTACGCTGCGAGAACCCGGGACATAGTGGGCGCTGGCAGCAGAAGTATCCCGACCTGCAGCGCCGCTCGTCGGTCCTCCCTTCCGCATGGAGGTCAGAGGCGCCAGCGGTCCTTCCGCTGCTACCGGCCGGGAGATGAGCGCCTCGCGCCGCTCATCTCCCGGCTGCATCTCCGTCCCGCAGATGGGTCCGGCGGTCGGGTTCGTTCTGCTAGTACCGGCCGGGAGATGAGCGCCTCACGCCGGTCATCTCCCGGCTGCATCGCCGCTGAGCTCCGTCCCGCAAATGAGCCGCTAACGGCCGCCATCTTTTTTCAGAAATCCCGCGGCGCTGATTGGCCGCTGGCGGACCAATGAGAGAAGCGGGATTTCCTGGACAGACAGACACACAGACAGACAGACAGACGGGATAAGACGATTATATATATAGATAAGTGTTAATATGTCTATAGTCAAAGAGAGGCTAAGTGTAACAATTAGAAACATTTAATTGTGCTAGTATTTTATGCCACGCAATCACGGAGAATAAGGGGAGAAGCCTACCCTTCTATCAGTGTCAACCATCATATACAAAAAACATGTTCTTCCCAAATGGGGACCCCGCAACTCACTCCTGAGATCAAATAATGACATGTTAGATATATATCACTTGTTAAAAAGACAGCACCGTCCAATTTTATAGTCCATATTCATCATTGATGGATAATTCCAATCCAAATATTTCTTACTTAATTTGTCCATTGCCATAAATTTCCGTGGACAATGCCACGAATTTCAAAAATATTCAATATGTTTCAGGTTCACTTGTTAAAGGGACACAGCGCCATCTACAATTATAGTCCATGCATACAAATATATGTAAATAAGTGTTAAGATGTCTATGGTAATGGATGGTAATCGATGCTCCTACAGCATCTATTTTCTGTCTTTACATTTGGTTTATTCTTTTCTTCTTCCCTCCTTCCTTCCCCATTCCCCTCCCATTTTCCCTTGTCATTCCTTGATATGTATGCCATGTCCTACAGGTTCATGGTTTAGGAAGTGGGGATGGACCTTTATGAGGTTGCGCTCCATGTGGTCCACATGCGTTCCACTGCTCTGCACAGCTAGGCTTTACTCCACGGGTCCGGTTCCTATATAGTGGCGTGCGGCCCATGGGAGCTGTGAACACGCGCATGTGACATCACCTACTGACTTCCAGGGATGCGCTACATGTGGACCGCGTGAGTTCCACACATGCGTTCCACTGCGCACCACCCGGAAGTCCCTTTTGCAAACTGGTGTAGTATACACGTGCACGATGCGCCATCAAGGCACCTTACAACTTGCACATGATTGATGGGATAACTTCCTATGGACGGCCCCCCGGACGCCTGGCCTATCATTAGATATCTTTTATCTTTTCTTACTTTCTTTTTCATACATCAGTCAATGCAATTGGCTACATGGCTCTATATATACTCAAGCCGCTCAGTGGATAGACACACCCCTGGAAGAAGCTTAACAGCGAAACGGCGTAGGGGTTCTGAGAGGTAAATGCTGTCAATATGGTCAGTTTGTAGCAATTTTTAATAGGTATATTGACTACTCCATGGCACTTTGCATAGTTGTAAGCAGTTGTTTACTCTCCAACTAATGGAATGAGATAATGCAGACAATTTTTTCTAAATATAAGCACTTAGCACTTTATGATCATAGATGTAAATGTCTGCCTCCCTACCATTTAATTTAATTAGGGTATTGCATAATTTGCACTTTGTCAAATCTGTTTACATCTGTCTATAATACCGGTTCAAATATACATCAAGTGAATAAGGTGGTTTAGTTTTCTGCTATACAATCATGATGAATGTGACATGACCAAGCTATATATTGCATCTCTCTTTTCTGGATGTCCCCTGTCATTTTTAAAAAAGTGTTTTGTTTTTCTGTTTTTTTTAATATGGATAATGAATAAAAAATATTGATTTTTAATTGAAATTAGAGTCTGTGTTATCCTGGTGGGTTTGAAACAAATAACCACATAGGATTAAGTGTATAGTAATATTTTCCCAGTGTCTAGTGTTGCTTAGAATTTCTTGGACTATGTGAATAATTATGTTTGCTGTTTTCAAACAGATTGGTCCATTCAAAATACTTAAAATGGATTTAAAAGCCAGAATGAATGCCTGGCAAACTAAGGCTTCAGATCTATTCAAACAGGGAACATCCAGTGTATGGTGGAATAAAACATCCTTAGAGAATTATTATACCAAAAGAATCATCCCACGTGGCTTACGTATACAAGTGTACCCATCTTTTGATCTAAAAGACGAGACTTTGAGCAATAAATGGATTAAGGCCGCAACTTTATGCTCGCTGGATTTCATCCAGATCATCATTGAAACAAATACTAAAACCCTTGGTGACTTGGATGATGAGTTGGAGGCATTGGAGAAAACTATTCACAAGGAGATTACAGGGGAAAATTTTGAAAAACTTATGACTGATATAAATAAATGGGAAGGAGATATCAGTCAGATAAAATGTAAGAAATACCAACGAGATCTAACTGATTTTGAGAACAATAAAGTATTTCGCTGGCAGATTAAAAAACATAAAAACGTCACTAAAGTCTTCAATCAAGGTCAGTCTTATGAAAGTCCTTATCAGTCACAGACGGATGAATTTTTCATCCTCTAGTGATATTGATAGCACCAGTAGTAGGGGCTTTCATATGGACAAGGGCAAAAGACAGGAACGAAGATTTCAGGATATGTTTGCTAAGGCTGCTGGAACCAAAAAGGGAGAGAACCGCTTACGGGTAATTAACTTGTCTTCACATGTTCTATCTGAAATTCAACTCAGAGTTCTTGAAAGAGGTTTGACGTTTTCTCCTCTTCGTATTTAGACACATTCTCGGTGGTGAGAGATGTACATCTCCTTGCTATAAAGCTAGTTTTTAAAAAATTGCATAACAAGGCCGACCATCAGAGTATGTTTTCCACCGTGGAAGAAAGGGAAGCACTTCAGATTTTGGAATCATTGGATGATGAAAATAAACTTACAAAGGTTGGTAACATTCCTTCGAACCTTTTTCACAAATACAAAAAGTTCCCCCCTCTAAGTACATGCCCAGCGGTCGATGTTTTCACCAAACTAGTTACTAATGACATTCAATCTCTTCCAAGCTGTCCCCCTGTAAGTCAAACATTAATAAACAGGAGAGAGCAGCGGTAAAAGAATTACAATCCCTTCCCTACGTGGTATATAAACCAGCAGATAAGGGGGGAAATCTGGTGGTGCGGCCCACCTGTTTATACGAAAAACAAGCCCACCATCTTGCTATAAAAAAACTGGTATATAATCCGACCCCTACCTTCCACAATGAATTAATTTTCATCATGGAGAAGGCTTTGGAGAAGGGTATTATTACCAAAAAAATGTTAGATACAATTAATAACTTTCATCCAAAACTTCCCACATTGTATCTCATTCCAAAGGTCCACAAAAAGCACACTGACCCCCCCCCCCGGTAGACCCATTGTTTCAGGCAATGGGGGATTATGTGAGGTAATTTCCGACGTCATTGATTATTTTTTGAAACCTATCGTATCCACCCTACCATCATTCATCCAGGACACCAATGTGGCTCTCCAAAGATTAAACCACCTTTATATTCCAGACCAAGCCATCATGGTAACGGCAGATGTGGAAGCCTTGTATACTTGTATAAAACATGAAGATGGCTTGAGAGCGGCATCTTGGTATCTGAGATCTACCGATTTGGATTCAGAGCTAGTTGACTTAATATTGATCCTCCTGGAATATGTCCTCAAGCATAATGTATTTATTTTTCATAAAAAATTTTTATTTACAACTACAGGGCACAGCGATGGGGGTCTCTTGTGCCCCATCCTAAGCCAATTTGTTTTTAGGAGCTTGGGAGAGGGACATATTCCAGGGGGAATCAATTCCTGGCATTGATTTGGTGCAAGGGTGGATGCGATATATCGATGACTTATGGTTTATGTGGGAGGGGTCAGTGGGGGATTTGGATATTCTGATGAAAGCTCTCAATAATAATAATAATTTTAACATTAAATTGACATATCATTATGGTAGAGAGCTAGACTTCTTGGATCTCAAAATCCACATTTCTAGTGAAGGACGTGTCATTACGGATATATATCGCAAGTCTACGGCCACTAACTCACTGCTACATGCAGAATTGTCTCATTTGCCCTCCACCATTAGGGGAATCCCTATTGGTCAGTTGAACAACAAGCCACTAATCTCGCTCAACGCTTTTAAACTGTACCACAATTGGTCCCCTAAAGGCCTTAAGGCATTTGCCATAGGTCAGATAGTCCTAGGTCTAAGGGGTGGAGATCTTGGAAAAGCCTTAGGTTAGTTAGAAAGTCGTTGGATTTTTCAATTGGGGACCTTGAATCCACAGGGTTTAAATGAAGCTACGGGTTTTAGTTTTTTCTTGTAATTTATTCTTATTTCTTCCCCCATTTTTTCGAGTTGGTAGGTTTCATGTTTTTTCTGGGTGGCTATTTTTTATGTTTTTATCTTATGGTATTTTAATACCTTTTTAACCCCTTAACAACATTTGCCGTACTAATACGCGTCTGTGCCCTGGGACTTAAGAGCCAGACCCGTATTAGTACGTCATGGCGATTACGCACGCACACAGGCTGTGCGGGCGCGATCGCCGCCGGGTGTCAGCTGATTGTCACAGCTGACACCCGGTACTATGTGCAGGGAGCGGTCCTGCACCGCTCCCAGCACATTAACCCCCGCGATGCTGCGATCGAAGTCGATCGAAGTCGATCGCGGCATTGCGGGGGCAAGGGGAGGTGATCGCCGATACTCACCTCCTCTTCCGGCTTCCAGCGCAGTCTGCAAAGGCTTCCCGGGTGTTGCCATGACGACCCGATGTCGTCATGACAACATCCGGGTCACCAGACAGCAGGAAGATTGCTTGGACATGCGCAGTGCATCTCCAAGCAATCTTCACACTGTGCATTTCTGACAGCTTGCATGGCATAGGGATGGTGCTGCATTCCTGTGCCATGCAGGCGATCAGAGAAAAAAAAGTGAAAGTCCCAGAGTGGGACAAAGTAATAAAGTGTATAAACTGTGTGAAAGTGGGAAAAAAAAAAATTGCAAAAATATAAAAAAAAAATAAAAAAAAATAATCCACCAAAAATAAAAATATAATGTACCCATCAATAAATATTATTATAAAAAACAAAAACAAAAACAATAAAAGTACACATATTTGGTATCGCCGCGTCCGGAACAACCTGACCTATAAAACTGTCCCACTAGTTAACCCCTTCAGTGAACACGGTAAAAAAAAAAAAACGAAGCAAAAAACAATGCTTTATCACCATACCGCCAAACAAAAAGTGGAATAACACGCGATCAAAAAGACGCATATAAATAAAAATGATACCGCTGAAAACGTCATCTCGTCCCGCAAAAAACAAGCCGCCATACAGCTCCATCAGCCGAAAAATAAAAAAGTTATAGCTCTCAGAATAAAGAGATGCTAAAAAATATTTTTTTCTATAAAATAGCTTTTATTGTGTATAAGCGCCAAAACATAGAAAATGATACAAATGTGGTACCGCTGTAAACGTACTGACCCGAAGAATAAAGCTACCTCATCAATTTTACCACACGCGGAACAGAATTTAAAAAAAAAAAAAAAATCCCTGAATTGTTGGTTTTTGTTTATTCTGCCTCCCAAAAATCGGAATAGAAAGCGATCAAAAAATGTCACGTGCCTGAAAATGGCACCAATAACAACGTCAAGTCATCCCGCAAAAAACGAGCCGTCACATGACTGTCTGCCAAAATCTGGAAAAATGATAGCTCTCAAAATATGGCGATGCAAAAACTAGATTTTACAAAAAATGCGTCTTTTAGTGTGTGACAGCTGTCAGTCGTAAAAACCCCATATGATTCTGGCATTGCTGTAATCACACCGACCCGAAGAATAAAGTCGTCTAATCACTTATACCGCACAAGGAACAGCGTCAAAAATAAACTCTTGGGTTAGGATTGGGCTAGGGTTAGGTTTGGGGCTAGGGCTGTGCTGGGGCTAGGGTTGTGCTGGGGCTAGGGTTGTGCTGGGGCTAGGGTTGTGCTGGGGCTAGGGTTGTGCTGGGGCTAGGGTTGTGCTGGGGCTAGGGTTGTGCTGGGGCTAGGGTTGTGCTAGGGCTAGGGTTGTGCTAGGGTTAGGGCTGGGGTTGGGATTTTTTTCAAAAGTAAGAAAAAAAGATGACGATATGGCGACTAGTGTTGAGAGCAAGTGCTCGCTATTTGAGTTTGCATCGGGTGCTCTGGTATGCATTGAGTATCGTGGGTATTTGAGTGACATGCTCGAGTCTCTGCCCCATATGCTTCGCGGCCAAAAAACTTTACGGGGATTGCCTGCCATGCACGAGCGATCCCCGCATGTTTTTTTTGGGGTGTCTAATAACCGTGAAACATGCGGAGCAGGGACTCGAGCATGTCACTCGAGCACACGCTGCACATGGTGCATACCTGAGTACCCGATGCAAACTCAAGTAGCGAGCACTTGCGCTCAAGAATAATGACAACTTATTCAATATGATGACCTAATGTAAACAAATTTTGTGCCATACCTCTAGGTTCAAAATGTTCACTATACACCTTAATAAAATCCTTGAGGGGTATAGTTTCCAAAATGGGGCACTTGTGGGGGAGCTCCACTGTTTAGGCACATCACGGGCTCTCCAAACGCGACATGGTGTCCGCTAACAAATTGAATGGAAAATCGGCTCAAATTGTTAGCGGACGCCATGTTGCGTTTGGAGAGCCCCTGTGTGCCCAAACATTGGAGCTCCCCCACAAGTGACCCCATTTTGGAAACTAGACCCCCCAAGGCACCTATCTAGGTGCATAGTGAGCACTTGGAACCTCCAGGTGCTTCACAAATTGATTCGTAAAAATGAAAAAGTGAAAAAAAAAACACTTTTTCATTTTTATGAATCAATTTGTGAAGCACCTGGGGTTCCAAGTGCTCACTATGAATCTAGGTAGGTGCCTTGGGGGGTCTAGTTTCCAAAATGGGGTCACTTGTGGGGGAGCTCCAATGTTTGGGCACACAAGGACTCTCCAAATGCAACATGATATCCGCTAACAGATTGTGGGCTCAAATTGTTAGCGGACACCATGTTGCGTTTGGAAAGCCCCTGTGTGCCCAAACTTTGGAGCTCCCCCACAATTGACCCCATTTTGGAAACTAGACCCCCCAAGGCACCTATCTAGATGCATAGTGAGCACTTGGAACCCCCAGGTGCTTCACAAATTGATTCGTAAAAATGAAAAAGTGAAAAAAAAACACTTTTTCATTTTTATGAATCAATTTGGGAAACACCTGGGGTTCCAAGTGCTCACTATGAATCTAGATAGGTGCCTTGGGGGGTCTAGTTTCCAAAATGGGGTCACTTGTGGGGGAGCTCCAATGTTTGGGCACACAGGGACTCTCCAAATGCAACATGATATCCGCTAACAAATTGTCGGCTCAATTTGTTAGCGGATATCATGTTGCATTTGGAGAGTCCCTGTGTGCCCAAACATTGGAGTTCCCCCACAAGTGACCCCATTTTGGAAACTACACCCCCCAAGGCACCTATCTAGATTCATAGTGAGCACTTGGAACCCCAGGTGCTTCTCAAATTGATTCATAAAAATGAAAAAGTGTTTTTTTTTTTCACTTTTTCATTTTTACAAATCAATTTGTGAAGCACCTGGGGGTTCCAAGTGCTCACTATGCATCTAGAAAGGTGCCTTGGGGGGTATAATTTCCAAAATGGGGTCACTTGTGGGGGAGCTCCAAAGTTTGGGCACAGAGGGGCTCTCCAAACGCACCGTGGTGTCCGCTAACAATTTGAGCCGATTTTCCATTCAATTTGTTAGCGGATATCATGTTGCATTTGGAGAGTCCCTGTGTGCCCAAACATTGGAGCTCCCCCACAAGTGACCCCATTTTGGAAACTAGACCCCCCAAGGCACCTATCTAGATGCATAGTGAGCACTTGGAACCCCAGGTGCTTCACAAATTGATTCATAAAATTGAAAAAGTGTTTTTTTTTTCACTTTTTCATTTTTATGAATCAATTTGTGAAGCACCTGGGGGTTCCAAGTGCTCACTATGCATCTAGAAAGGTGCCTTGGGGGGTCTAGTTTCCAAAATGGGGTCACTTGTGGGGGAGCACCAAAGTTTGGGCACAGAGGGGCTCTCCAAACGCAATGTGGTGTCCGCTAACAATTTGAGCCGATTTTGCATTCAATTTGTTAGCGGATACCATGTTGCATTTAGAGAGTCCCTGTGTGCCCAAACATTGGAGCTCCCCCACAAGTGACCCCATTTTGGAAACTAGACCCCCCAAGGCACCTATCTAGATGCATAGTGAGCACTTGGAACCCCTAGGTGCTTCACAAATTGATTCGTAAAAATGAAAAAGTGTTTTTTTTTTCACTTTTTCATTTATACGAATCAATTTGTGAAGCACCTGGGGGTTCCAAGTGCTCACTATGCATCTATAAAGGTGCCTTGGGGGGTCTAGTTTCCAAAATGGGGTCACTTGTGGGGGAGCTCCAAAGTTTGGGCACACAGGGGCTCTTCAAACACAACATGGCGTCCGCTAATTATTCAAGCAAATTTTACAATCAAAAAGTCAAATGGCGCTCCTTCCCTTCCGAGCCCTGCCGTGCGCCCAAACAGTGTTTTTTCCCCAAATATTGGGTATCTGCGTGCCCAGGGGAAATTGCACAACACATTTTGGCGTCCATTTTTTCTTGCTACCCCTGTGAAAATAAAAAAAATTGGGTCTAAAGTAACATTTTTGTGAAAAAAGTTAAATGTTCATTTTTTTCTTCCACATTCAAAAAATTCCTGTGAAGCACCTGAAGGGTTAATAAAGTTCTTGAATGTGGCTTTGAGCACCTTGAGGGGTGCAGTTTTTAGAATGGTGTCACTTTTGGGTATTTTCTGTCATAAAGACCTCTCCAAGTGACTTCAAATGTGATGTGGTCCCTAAAAAAATGGTTTTGTAAATTTTGTTGGAAAAATGAGAAATCGCTGGTCAACTTTTTACCCTTATAGCTCCCTAACAAAAAAAAATTTTGGTTCCAAAATTGTGCTGATGTAAAGTAGACATGTGGGAAATGTTATTTATTAACTCTTTTGTGTGACATATCGCTCTGATTTCAGGGCTTAAAAATTCAAATTTTGAAAATTGCAAAATTTTCAAAATTTTCGCCAAATTTCCGTTTTTTTCACAAATAAACGCAAGTGATATCGAAGTAATTTTTCCACAATCATGAAGTACAATATGTCACGAAAAAACAGTCTCAGAATCAGGGGGATCCGTTGAAGCGTTCCAGAGTAATTACCTCATAAAGTGACAGTGGTCAGAATTGTAAAAATTGGCCCGGTCATTAACGTGCAAACCACCCGCGGGGCTTAAGGGGTTAACTTTTCCCTTTTTTTCATTCTGACCATTTTTCCTGGCGTCTGCGAGGCCGTTTATAGGGTAGCCGAGAATTATGCTGTAATCAGCTTTTAAATAGATCTTAGGTCCAATTTCCCTTCCCTTGTTCCCTTTTTTCCCTCCCCCCCCCCTTCTCATTTTTCATTTTTGTGTATCATGGGTACTGTGAAGGATGAGTAGTCCTCTTTACAAACCATTATGTACTTCTAATTGATTGATTTGTGTTTTTTATCCCAGATCAAAGACTTACTTATATCCACTACTTACCTGCTGCCTTGGCTACTTGGGGTGGAGTCTGATGACCTGGTTGACTCCTCCTTCCGAAGGGGATCGTGTTCCTAGAGCCTTCTGTGGAGATCCATGATAATGGACAATTAGAATCAAGAAACATTAGTTTGGAACCATCTACCAATGATATGCATGGACTATAATTATAGATGGCGCTGTGTCCCTTTAACAAGTGAATCTGAAACATATTGAATAATTTTGAAATTCGTGGCATTGTCCACGGAAATTTATGGCAATGGACAAATTAAGTAAGAAATATTTGGATTTTAATTATCCATCAATGATGAACATGGACTATAAAATTGGACGGTGCTGTCTTTTTAACAAGTGATATATATCCAACATGTCAATATATGATCTCAGGAGTGAGTTGGGGGGTCCCCAATTGGGAAGAACATGTTTTTTGTATATGACGGTTGACACTGATAGAAGGGCAGGCTTCTCCCCTTATTCTCCGTGATTGCGTGGCATAAAATCCTAGCACAATTAAATGTTTCTAATTGTTACACTTAGCCTCTCTTTGACTATAGACATATTAACACTTATTTACATATATTTGTTTTATTAATTTTCACTTATTCTTTGCTTTTTCACTATACATACATTATTTTCGTTATTTATACACTTTACATTCAACAAATACATATTTTCATTCATACATGATTTTTCTTTTTTAATTTACACTTTTACTTTCTTTTTCAACCCCCCCCCCATCCCCCTTCACATTTCACTTTATGGTAATCGATGCTCCTACAGCATCTATTTTCTGTCTTTACATTTGGTTTATTCTTTTCTTTTCTTCTTCCCTCCTTCCTTCCCCATTCCCCTCCCATTTTCCCTTGTCATTCCTTGATATGTATGCCATGTCCTACAGGTTCATGGTTTAGGAAGTGGGGATGGACCATTTTGAGGTTGCGCTCCATGTGGTCCGCATGCGTTTCACACATGCGTTCCACTGCTCTGCACAGCTAGGCTTTACTCCACGGGTCCGGTTCCTGTATAGTGGCGTGCGGCCCATGGGAGCTGTGCGCACACGCGTGTGACATCACCTATTGACTTCCGGGGATGCGCTACATGTGGACCGCGTGCGTTCCACACATGCGTTCCACTGCGTACCACCCGGAAGTCCCTTTTGCAAACAGGTGTAGTATACACATGTGCGATGAGCCATCAAAGCACCTTACAGCTGGCACATGATTGATGGGATAACTCCCTATGGACGGCTCCCCCGGACGCCTGGCCTATCATTAGATATCTTTGATCTTTTCTTACTTTCTTACCAATTTTTAATAGGTATATTGACTACTCCATGGCACTTTGCATAGTTGTAAGCAGTTGTTTACGGTCCAACTAATGCAATGAAATAATGCAGACTATTTTTTCTAAATATAAGCACTTAGCACTTTATGATCATAGATGTAAATGTCTGACTCCCTACCATTTAATTTAATTAGGGTATTGCATAATTTGCACTTTGTCAAATCTGTTTACATCTGTCTATAATACCGGTTCAAATATGCATCAAGTGAATAAGGTGGTTTAGTTTTCTGCTATACAATCATGATGAATGTGATATGACCAAGCTATATATTGCATCTCTCTTTTCTGGATGTCCCCTGTCATTTTTTTTTAAAAAAAAATTGTTTTTCTGATTTTTTATATGGATAATGAATAAAAAATATTGATTTTTAATTAGAATTTCTTGGACTAGGTGAATAAATATCAGCTAATATCTACGGATTTTAACCAAGATTATAACATTATAAACACTTGAATTACAATTCATACTAAATTCGATTACAATATGGGTCAATTTGGGTCTATGCCTTGGATTTCATCTGGATTGTAATACAATTTTCCATCTTGGACTATTACCATAGAATTACAATCCATCTTCAAGAACCAGATTATAAAAAGATCATAATCCTTTTTTTTTTCATCTTCCAATTGAAACAATCTTCAATATTTGCATTAGGTCAGCGAACTTCTATTCATACTTCACTCTGACTGAATGGAAACTTAAATCAAACTCCTTCCCCCCAGGTCGATGGAGAACATCTTGATCCCCGGCAAGTGTCCACATATATCATTAAGCTACTTTTAATGTACTATATGTGTCTTACTAATTTTTCTCTCTTTCTTTTTTCAGCAATTAATTCATAAGGAATAAGCTATAATTTTAACAAGTGTAAGTTACATGTAAAATTGAAAGACAGCTTTTTGTACACTTGCCTCTCTTTTCCATATTTTCAAAAGGAATTACCTTTTACTTCCCCTTCCTTCCCCCTAGCTTTCCTACCTCCCCTACTCTCCGCCAACCTTTAGGCTTATATTGTGTGTGCATTTCTCCCTTTAAAATGTTTTAAAATACCAATAAACATAATTGAACAAGAAAAAAGCCTTTACTTACAAAAATTGTAAGGTATTTTGAGTTTCCCAAAAGACATGTGGGAGTCTCCTCAAATGTGTGGAGGAAGGCGATGTGGTCAGATGAGGCCAAAATTGAACTTTCTTGCCACCAAAGTAAACGCTATGTCTGGTGCCAAACCAACACAACTCATCACCCCAAGAACACTATCCCCACAGTGAAACATGGTGGTGTTAGCATCATACTATGGGGATGTTTTTCGACAGCAGGGATAGGGGAAATTGTTCAAGTCCAGGAAAAGATGGATCCAGCGAAATACATGGATATTTTCTGAGCAAAACCTGTTTCAGTCTGTCAGTGATTTGAGACTGGGACAGTGGTTCACCTTCCAAAAAGACAATGATCCAAAGCATACTGCTAAAGCAACACTCGAGTGATTTAAGGGAAAAAGTGTAAGGCTGTGTGCCCACGATGCGTTTTTTTTAAGCGTTTCCGCAGCGGCAAAAACGCTGCAGAAACGCATGGTAGAAGGCCAGCCATGGTCCCCAATGATAATTCGCATGTGCTCTGCACATGCTGTGGAAATTTCCGCTGCGGGTTATCATTGCGGAAAAAAACGCAGCACTACCAATTATTTTTTTTGCCGCCGTTGACTTGCATTGAAACGCACGGATTACGCATCACTGCATCTGTACATGCGGAATCCAAGCGTTTCAATGTGCGGATGGTACCCGGGTGTGGAGGACAGGAGACTCTCCTCCGGACCAGGGTACCATAGAACCTGTAAAAAAAAAGACTAAAATAAAAAATAAATATTATATTTACCTTCTGACGGCCCCCGCTGCGCTCATCCTCCCATGCCGGCAGTTCGCTATGGACTGAAGAACCTGCGCTGACGTCATAGTCATGTGATGGCAGGTCCTTCAGTGCAGTGTACCGCGAGCTGCCGGCAAGGGAGAACGGAGCGAAGCAAGACTTCGGGGGCCATCGGAAGGTAAGTATAGATTAATTTTTTTATTTTTAAACATTCTTTAAGGTCACACTATATAACACACATGGATTTATATAGTGTGACCAAGTTGTCAATCACTTTCCAAGTGATGCTAAAATCGCTTGAAAAGAACTTGTCAATCCGCATGCAGAAATGCATGTGAAGAACGCTTCACATCCGCATGTCCCTGGCAGGAAAAACGCATGTACAATCCGCATGAGTTTTTTCTGCCAGGGAGATGCAGAAACGCTCAGGAAAAATCCGGAGCATTTCTGCAACATGGGCACATAGCCTAAATGTTTTCTAGTGATAAAGCCCAGACTGTAATCCAATTGAGAATCTGTAGTCAGACTTGAAGATTGCTGTTCACCAGAGGAAATCATCTAACTTGAAGGAGATGGAGCAGTTTGGCCTTGAAGAATGGCCAAAAATCCCAGTGGCAAGAGGTAGAAAGCTCATAGAGACTTACCCAAAATTACCTTCAGCTGTAATTGCTGCGAAAGGAGCTTCTACTAAGTACTGACTTTAGATGGGTGAATAGTTATGCGCATTGAAGTTTTCAGGTATTTTGTCCTATTTGTTGTTTGCTTCACAACAAAAATAAAACCAAATGTTCAGAGCTGTAGGCATGTTCTTTACATGATCTCATGCAAAGCCTTTAAAAAACAATTAAATTCCAGGTTGTAAGGTAGAAAAACACAAAAACTGCGAAGGGGGTGAACACTTTTGCAAGCCACTGTATATCGGATTTTTATGGTTGGCTGCTGTCACACACTAAAAAAGTGTTCCCCAACTCCAATTTTTGCAAATTTATTAAAAAAGAAAAACTGAAATATCACATGGTCATAAGTGTTCAGACCCTTTGCTCAGACACTCTTATTTAAGTCACATGCTGTCCATTTCCTTGTGATCCTCCTTGAGATGGTTCTACTCCTTCATTGGATTCCAGCTGTGTTTAATTAAACTGATAGGACTTGATTTGGAAAGGTACACACAAGATCTTACAGCTCAAAGTACATGTCAGACCAAATGAGAATCCTGAGCTCAAAGAAACTGCCCAAGGAGCTCAGAGACAGAATTGAGGCAAGCATAGATCTGGCCAAGATTACAAAAGAATGTCTGCATTACTCAAGGTTCCTAAGAGCACAGTGGCCTCCATAATCCTTAAATGGAAGAAGTTTGAGACCACCAGAAGTCTTCCTAGACCTGGCCATCCAGCCAAACTGAGCAATCGTGGGAGAAGAGCCTTGGTGAGAGAGATAAAGAGGAACCCCAAGATCACTGTGGCTGAGCTTCAGAGATGCAGTAGGGAGATGGGAGAAAGTTCCACAAAGTCAACTATCATTGCAGCCCTCCACCAGTCACGTCTTTATGGCAGAATGGCCCGACGGAAACCTCTGCTCAGTGCAAGACATATTAAAGCCCGCATAAAGTTTGCTCAAAAACACATGAAGGACTCCTAGACTATGAGAAATAAGATTCTCTGGTCTGATGAGACAAAGATAGAACTTTTTGGTGGTAATTCTAAGTGGTATGTGTGCAGAAAACCAGGCACTACTCATCACCTGCCCAATACAATCCCAACTGTGAAACATGGTGGTGGCAGCATCATGCTATGGGGGTGTTTTTCAGCTGCAGGGACAGGATGATTGGTTGCAATTGAAGGAAACATGAATGCGGCCAAGTACAGAGATATTGTGGATGAAAACCTCTTCCAGAATGCTCTGTACCTAAGACTTGGCTGAAGGTTCACCTTCCAACAACACAATGGCCCTAAGCACACAGCTAAAATAACAAATGAGAGGCTTCAGAACAAATCTGTGACCATTCTTGACTGGCCGAGCCAGAGCCCTGACCTAAACCCAATTGAGCATCTCTGGAGAGACCTGAAAATGGCTGTCCACTAACGTTCACCATCCAACCTGACGGAACTGGAGAGGATCTGCAAGGAAGAATGGCAGAGGATCCCCAAATCCAGGTGTGAAAAACTTGTTGCATCATTCCCAAGAAGACTCATGGCTGTACCAGCTCAAAAGGGTCTTTCTACTCAATACTGAGCAAAGGGTCTGAATACTTATGACCATGTGATATTTCAGTTTTTCTTTTTTAATAAATTTGCAAACATTTCTGCATTTCTGTTTATGTTCAGTCAAGATGGGGTGCAGAGTGTACTTTAATGAGAAAAAAATGAACTTTTTAGAATTTACCAAATGGCTACAATGAAACAAAGAGTGAAAAATTTAAAGGGGTCTGAATACTTTCTGTACCCACTGTACCTTTAATAAAACCTATAAAAATTTTGGAATAAAATATAAAGTCACATATTTCATTATACCATCTGAATTTTCGTAAAATGTCTTACCTCTATAATAGGTGCGGTCAGAAGGTCCGCTTGCACTGCAGATTTAAAAAAAAAAAAAACACATTACTACATGCTTGTAAGAAATAATAACTACAATAAAAAAGCTTCTTTCCTTGAAGGGAATTTGTCATGTGAAAAAACGAAATTAGCCTGCACATATGGGGATAATCTCTATGTTAATACTATTCTGAACCCGCCCACACTTAATCCCCTGCTGTTGGGAGGAAATGAACTTTATTTCTCCCAGCATCCATTGGGTTTCCATCTCGGGAGTGGCACAGGTGTAGGTTCAGTCACCACTCTGTGTATAGTGAGCCGTGGCGGTAACCACATCACTGGCACTGACTGAAAGCAGCTCAGCATTACTCAGTGCCGGGGATGCGGTTACAGCTGCCCTCTCTATACACAGAGCGGTGACTGAACCACGCCGGCACCATCCCGGTGACTGAACCCAGAACACTACCGGGAGGAATAAAGTTCATTTCCTCCTGAGAGCGGGGGTCTAAGTGCAGTGCAGGTTCAGGATGCTATTACTCTGCAGATTAACCCCATATCTGCAGATAAATAGCTTTTTTTCACGTCACAGGTTCCCTTTAAGGAGCAAAAAAAATATATTACATCAGGGGAGAACCTAGAAACACCAAGGTGCATTCTGATCATAGGGAAAACAACCACAAACCAATGTTCAAGAAGAAGCAAATAGAGGACAATATATCCGCATGCATTTAGCCGTGTGAGATGCCACCAGTAGCAGTGCAGGAAGGATTGTCAAATTTGGTGACAGATCCACTTTAACCATTCACATGCACAGACATGAACTAAGGAAATTTTACATGTAGAACTTTACGATATATGAAAAAAAGAGGATAGTCCCTTGCGTAATAAGTTACAAAGTGAAGAAAAAGTAACAGCATCGAAGGGGTTCCCTATAAAGGGATGCTCATGTACAGTACCAATAAAAAGTTTAACAACAACAGTTCACGCAATAATTTTCATTCATTTTATTGGAATGTGCTAATAGGTCCCTTCATAGGTCCCTCACGAACGATGACGTTACTCAGTTACTGATGTCATCGCTCGTGAGACATGACCAGGAGTGATCTGTGAAGTGTCGTTCTCAGAATGACGCACCAAAGGTTGCTGTACAGAATCGCGAGACGTCGTGGGAACCCCAATGGTTTACATCACAGCAGCAGGAATTATTATTAATAATAAATTGGTGAATGAGGGAATGTTTCTTGTTTTCATTTAGTTAACTCTCTTTTTATGTCTTTCAGGTTCCCATTTTTGGACTACTTCTAATTGGCTGGATTACGTCGGATCTTCATGTTGATGTTTTTGCTTTTTAATAAATTGGCGAGCAAGGTGTGTGGGAGTGTTTTTTAAAATAAACGATTTTTTACTGTGGTTTTTTTTATGACTACTGGATTGGTAATGGGGGTGTCTGATAGACAACTCTCCATTAATAACCCTTAGGCTTGTTGCTCACTGACATTACAAAGCTGACATCCACCCCATAAACTATTACCCCAATTGCCACCGCACCAGGGCAATCGAGAAGAGTCGGCAAAGTGCCCAAATTGGCGCATCTCATGGATGCGTCAATTCTGGGGCGGCTGAGAGCTTTAATTTTTGGGCTGGGAAAGGGCCAATATCCATGGATCTTCCAAGCTTGATAATGTAAGCCCTGTCTCCTTTACCTAGGCTGGGTATCAAAAGTAGGGGGGACCCCGCGTCATTTTTTAAAATTATTTATGACATACATGTGTTTTTGGGTGCGTTGGCGAGGAGTAAATGCACTTTAACCCCTTTCTGACATTGTCAGTAATAGTACGTCCCTGCGCCCTGGTACTTATGGACCAGGTACCTACGATTACGCACAATGTGATCGCGCCCGCACAGAGGCTGTGCATTTCCGGGGCAAGCAGAGTTAAGAGCGCCCCTCTAACCTTGAATACCATGACAACATCTGGGTCACCAGGCATCAGGAAGATGGATAGAGCGTGTGCAATGCACGATTTATCTAACTTGTGCCAGTGCAGGGCTGACAGACTTCATAGCACAAGGATGCTACTGCATCCCTATGCTTTAAAGGCAATCAGGCTGCAAAAAATGAAAGTCCCCTAGTGCGACAAAGTGTAAAAGTGAAAAACAGTATCAGAAAGTGAAAAAAAATAGTAAAAATATAAAAAAAAAAAAGAATAAATCCAAAAAAAATTAAAATATTCTGTACCCATAAATAAATATTATTATGAAAAAAAAACAACTATTAGAAGAACACATATTTGGCATTGCGGTGCCCGGAAAGACCTGTCCTATAAAACTAAAAAACTAAAAATAAAATATAAAAAACTAATCAAAAAACTATGCTTTATCATCATACCGCCAAACAAAAAAAAGTGATTAAAAAGACGAATGTGGGGGCGTGGCCTGGCTATGGAGGAGTGAAGTTGCAGGGTTGTTTGCTCCCGTCCCTGGCCCAGCTTCGGGGCATGCCTACCACATCAAATCGAGCCAAAATACTGCCAATGCCGGCAAAAAAGAAACGGAACATAACACAGACCAGTGTGAGTACCCAGCGGGCATCTCCAACGAACATTACACGCTATCTGAGAAGCACTGCACCTGCTTCCCCTGCACAAGCGGGATCTAAGATGGCGTCGGCGGGCCCTGCACAGCGCTCCTCGGCTCCTGCATCGGAGGCTCTGAGCCCACGTGGTAAACGCTCCCCATCAAGATCAACAGACCGGACGATACCTCTCAGGCGTGGGAGAACACAGGAGGCCTCACCGTCGCAGCTACGGAGGACCCCCCCCAGTCCAAGATGGCGGACCCTGGTTTCGCGCCTCCGGGATTCAGGTGCGTGGTGGGGGATAGCTCCGTGCTCCAACCCTCGGACACTTCAGACTCGGCAGAGCTTACCTCTGCTGCGGGTCCGGACTTACAGAGACCCCAATGGTCCACTGATGACCAGAGATCCCCTGAGAGAGGCTCCTTTCCCACATTATTACGCTCTCCCTCTCCTGGCTGCTCAGAGGAGAGCCAACAGGATGATTTATCTCAGCATGAGGCAGTGTGGAGAGATCTCAAAGCTCGAATACGAGCTATCCCAACCAGGGAGGACATGGAGTCCTATTTGTCCAGACTGGAGTCCTCCTACAGAGCTGAAACTGCTGCCATTAGAGGGGACATGCAAGAGTTAACAGAAAAAGTGTCTGCTGCTGAGTCACACACAGCATCCATCGCCCAACAAGTTAAATCCCATGAACAAACTTTGTCCTCCCACTCATACCAACTGGAATATCTAACAGATTTGATAGACGATATTGAGAACAGAGAAAGGAGCAATAATATTAGGATTAGAGGACTTCCAGAGACAATTGAGCACAATAAATTGGATGAGACACTGCGCCATTTGTTCAACTCTATTCTGGGTCGGCCCTTAGAGAGTGAGTTGGAGTTAGACAGGGCCCATAGATCCCTGGGTCCCAGACCCTCTGACATGTCAAAACATCGAGATGTGATTTGCCGGGTTCATAAATACAAAATCAAAGAAAGCATCTTAATAAAGGCCAGAAAAATAGATTCTATTCTATATCAAGATCATCCTGTACAACTCATGTCTGATTTATCACGTCACTCACTTCAGAAGAGGAGGACATTAAGACCTCTATTAGAGGTTTTAAGACAGCAGAACATATTATATTCTTGGGGTTTCCCTTTCCGCCTACAAGTCCGCCATTCTGGGGTTTTACATGTGGTACGCTGCCCTGGAGACATCCCGGCTTTTGTTAAGGGCTTGGGGATCCCCCTCGTATCTATATCATCAGAGGACTGGCCAAGTCTCCCGGGAGGCCCCAAGTCGGATCTCAATCCACAATCACAAAAAGTGACAAGAAACAAAGCCAGAGAAGAATCTAGAAGAGAGATCAATAGGAAACACGTTTCGCATCCCCCAGATTGAAACATCTCTCACAAAAAGGACCTGTGGTCAATTCTCTAGCCCTCAGTGCTAGTCAAGCTGGTGAAAGACATTAGAATGTTATGTTCCTCTAAAATGTTGGTGAAAGACATTAGAATGTTATATTCCTCTAAAATGTTCTCAACGTAGAATATAGTTGATATTTTGAATACCTCACATATGTGACTGGATATCAGTGACAAAACTAATTGTACTGTGTCAATGGTATTCAGTTCTTGGGAGGTACAGATATTATCTCATAAGGTTATGTGATATATTGATTTGAGATTTAATATAGTGATAAGCAGATGTTAATCTATGTCAGTTTTTGGCTGCCTTTATATCAAAGTTTTAGTACAAAAGGTTTGGCCTGTTGTTTGGGCTTGGGGGGGACGGCTCCTCGGTAGAAAGCCCATTCTCTCAAGGGGTTTACACACTGCTGGCAGGTGTAAAATAGACTCATCTCCCCTCATCAGATTGTTTTCTTTATTCTAATTTTATTTTTGTTCCCCTTTCCTCTTTCTCGTCCCTTTCTTTATATTTCCGTCTTCCATCTTACCCCACCCCCTTCCTCACCCTTGGTAATCATGTCATCTATTAAAGTAGGTTCATTGAATGTAAGAGGCTTTAATGTCCCACAGAAACGTTCTGAAATTTTATACTCTATGCACAAACAAAAAGTTCAGGTTCTTATGTTACAAGAGACGCATTTTAAAATGGGGCATGTGCCTGTTCTTGGTGATAGGTATTATTCTCGATGGTTTCACAGCACTAATCCGGATTCACGCTCTAAGGGTGTATCCATAGCCATACACAAATCGTTGGCTTACACTTTCATGGATTCCCTCATTGATGATAAAGGCAGATATGTGTTTTTAAAACTTAAAATAGCGGAATCAATATATACAATAGCAAATTGGTACCTCCCTAACAAAGATCAGATCCCCACGTGTAGGTCCTTTCTAACATCCCTCTCTGAATTTGCAGAAGGTATTCTGATTGCAGGTGGAGACTTTAACTTCACATGGAATCCCGCGCTAGATTCATCCTCAGGAAGGGGTGTTGTCCCTTCGAGAAGGCTCCGATCACTGAAGCGGGCCATCCACGCCCTCAGATTGACAGACGTTTGGCGAATCTTGAATCCTCAGGGTAAGGATTACACATATTTTTCTCCTGCGCATGGTTCATATAGTCGCATTGATTTCTTCCTGTTGAGTCATCACGCTCTTTCTTTAAACCCATCTGCCACAATAGGCGACATGTTGTGGTCTGATCATGCTCCAATTTTTCTATCCCTATCTATTCCTTCCTCTGTCCGACGCTCGTGGACATGGAAAATGAATGATCACCTTCTCAAGGATAGTATCTGTATGACAGAATTAAAAGATTCTGTTGATTCTTTTATGCAAATTCACAAAACAGATCAGACCTCAACTCCTCTGCAATGGGAAACTCTAAAATGTGTCATGAGAGGCGTGTTGATTAAACATGGTTCAAGACTCAAAAAAGAAAGAACACAGAGGGTGAATGACCTGTTGAGACAGATACACATATTGGAGACATCGCACAAACATACATTGTCACCTAATACACTTGCAGAACTATCAAAAAAAAGGAATGATCTTAAGATCTTGCTTGAGCAAAAGTATCTAAGACACAGGGAGCAAACTAAAAGTTTTTTTTATGAATCGTCGGATAAATGTGGACGGGCACTCTCAAGATTGCTTCATCCTCGTTCTGTGGCAACATACGTTCCATATATCAAGAAACAGAATGGGGAGGATGCCCATAACCCTACAGAAATTATCGAGATATTTCGCTCATACTATGAGAAGTTATAGAATATTAAAGGGCAATATTCTGATCTCTCTCCCAGTGACTTAACTGCCCGAATTAAAGAGTATATACAGGATACTTCTTTACCATCTTTAGATAGCCAGGTCTCTGGGGAACTGGAAAAAGACATCACGGAGGAGGAGGTCAATCTTGCTATTCAATCTACACCATCTGGTAAAAGTCCTGGCCCAGACGGATTTACCCCAGCATTCTATAAGTCCCTTAAAACTCAATTATCCCCTATTATGCATAAAACATTTAACTCACTAAATGATAAGACGTGCTTCGTCCCCCAATCATTGGAAGCCCATATTAGTATCCTTCCTAAACAGGGTAAAGATCTTACAAACACGGCTAATTATAGACCCATATCATTAATAAACGTAGACATTAAAATACTCTCCAAAATTCTAGCAGAAAGACTGGCCCCATTGTTACCCTCCCTTATAAACACAGATCAAGTAGGATTTATTCAGGGCCGAGAGGCAAGAGATAACACCATTAAGACTATGTTGCTAATCTCCAAAGCTAAAAGCAATTCCTACCTATGGGCCTTTTATCTGTTGATGCAGAGAAGGCCTTTGAAAGGGTTCATTGGCAATTTATGAAGGAAGCACAAAGCCAAATAGGCATTGGATCACAATTTTTACAGTTGATTTTCTCCTTGTATTCAGGTCCTACTGCCAGAGTTAGGGTTAATGGAACCCTGTCCTCACCCTTTAAGATACAAAATGGGACTAGACAGGGGTGCCCTCTGTCCCCCCTTCTGTACGTGATAGTGATGGAACACCTGGCCAACGCTATAAGGAAAAATAGTAGTATTCAAGGGGTTAAAATAGGTACAAGGACTTATAAGACAGCATTATATGCAGATGATCTCCTCCTCTATGTATCTCAACCTCAGACATCTCTTCCTTCATTAATGAAGGAGTTTGACAGATTTGGGTTCCTGAGTAATTTCAAAGTTAATTACTCAAAATCGGAGGCATTAAACGTGTCATTGCCACAGAGAGAGGTTAGACAGGTGATGGACAACTTCCCTTTTAAGTGGAAATCAGAGGCGATAAAATACCTGGGAGTGCTCGTTTCTTCTGATTCATCAAAAATGTATGCGCTAAACTACCAGTCTCTCTTGGACCGTACATGTAAAGATTTACTAAATTACAGTAAACTGAGAATGTCCTGGTTTGGCAAAATGAATGCCGTAAAAATGGATATACTTCCCCGTTTTTTATAGATTTTTCAAACTGTCCCTATCTCTCCCCCATGCAGCTTTTTCAGCAGATTACGTACAGTATTAACTAGGTTTGTGTGGGGTAAAGGTAGACCTAGGATAAGTATGCAGACTTTAAACCGCCCTAAAGCAGCTGGTGGAGCTGGATTTCCGAATTTTAAAACATACTTTCAAGCCTCTGCTTTGGGTCGCCTTCTAGACTGGCACTATAATTCTTTGACAAAGCAATGGGTCACTGTTGAGCAGGAGGGAGTAGTTGTTCCTTTGAAGCACCTTCCTTGGCTCTTCGCCTCAGATGTTTCCTCAATTGGAGGTTTATCTGAATTGACTAGGGGTACAAAAAAAATTTGGCATGCAATTATGAAAAAACACTTTTCCTCTAGTACAATCAGCCCTCTTATGCCATTATTCTCCAATCCCTCCTTCCCTCCTGGATATTTGAGGGATTCTTTCATGGGATGGAGAGCTAGGGAGGATGTTCGCCTTCTGCAGATATTCGAAAATGGTAGATTTCCGTCATTCAATACAATACAAGACAGGTATCCGTCTAGAAAACTCCAGTGGTTGGAATATCTACAGTTACAATCGTTTTTATCGTCTAGGGGGACAGTGCCCCTGTTCCAGTGTACACCATCTTCCTTTGAGAGACTGTTTTTGCAGGAATCTCCTCCCAATCATGTAATATCCATGCTTTATAATTGTCTGATAGGGGTAAATATCTCAGGAAAGCTTAATTTTCAACATAAGTGGGAACAGGAATTGGGACATATCATACCCTCGTCAGACTGGGAAAAAAGTTTCTTGTTTACACACAAAATGTCAGGTGCAAATTATGCGCAGGAGAAAAATTTCAAAATTATGGCAAGATGGTACCGGTATCCTGTGAAACTCCACTCCATGTTTCCGGCAACTTCAGACATGTGTTGGCGATGTGGAGTGGAAAAGGGATCTATGCTCCACATCTGGTGGGAATGTAGTCGGATCAAACCTCTGTGGGATAAAATATTCTCCAACTATAACCTAATTACTGGAAATAGGGTTGAGAACTGCCCTGAGATAGCCCTACTTTCCATTCTGCCTTCATCGATTAGATCCCAAAAAAAAGATATTTTAAGATTTTGTTTAACAGCAGCTCGTGCGGTGATTCCACGTTATTGGAGGTCACCTCAAATCCCCCCAATCTCAGAGTGGTACAATGAAATGGCTAATATCTGCAGAATGGAGGAGCTTTCTGCTGATTTCAATGATTGTGCGGATAAATTCATGAAGATCTGGAGCGTTTGGATCTTGTTTCAAGACTCGTCGGAGTTCCACGGGCTATTTGGGTAAAAACTGATGAATAGGCGAATTGGATCCGGATTGGTGCTGGAGATGATTAGTGAAATTAAAATGGAACCTTAGCTCAGACTCCCCTGCCCCGTTCCCATTCCTTAAACCCTTCTCTCCTTTCCTATCTTCACTTTCTTATTACTTCTTCTCCTGCTCCCCCCCCTCCCCCTTTTTTTTTTTTTTCTTTTCTCCCGTTTTGGTAGTGTTGATATTTGATATATGTTCTTGGTTCCATTGTTGGAACAGATAAAAGTAAGCTTATACTGCTGGATAAAGGTGCTTCAGTCTTATAAGAAAAATAGTACATATGTGAATATACAATGTTCTGACCGTCGAGACTGAGCACTGGCTTCTACTGATGTTGATTTTGTATGTTTATGTCTTTTCTTATTTCAATAAAAAGAGATTATACTAAAAAGACGAATGTAAATAAAAA
This sequence comes from Phyllobates terribilis, assembly GCF_046119375.1. Classification (NCBI taxonomy): domain Eukaryota; kingdom Metazoa; phylum Chordata; class Amphibia; order Anura; family Dendrobatidae; genus Phyllobates; species Phyllobates terribilis. Next base: position 723,737 of record NW_027363502.1, read on the forward strand.
TAGTACCACTGAAAATGTCATCTTGTCCTGCAAAAAAATAAGCTGCCATACAGCTCCATCAGCCAAAAAATCTCGGGTATACAAAGAGAATTGCAGATGCTCGAGTGACATGCTCGAGTTTAAACCCCATATGTTTTGCGGCTGTTATACAGACAAAAAAAACTTGCAGGGATTGCCTGCCATGCACGAGCGATCCCCGCATGTTTTTCTTTTGGGTGTCTAACAACCGTGAAACATGAGGGGCGGGGGACTCGAGCATGTCACTCGTGCACCCGCAATACATGGTGCTTACCCGATGCAAACTCAAGTAGCAAGCACATGCGCTCAATACTAATGACAACTTATTCAATATGATGACCTAATGGGTATCAAATTCTGTGTCGTACCTCTGGGTTCAAAATGTTCACTATAACCCTTGATAAAATCCTTGAGGGGTCTAGTTTCTAAAATAGGGTCATTTGTGGGGGGTTTCCACTGTTTAGGCGCATCAGCGGCTCTCCAAACGTGACATGGCATACGCTCTCGATTCCAGCCAATTTTGCGTTCAAAAAGTCACACCGTGCTCCTTCCCTTCTGAACCCTACCGTGCGCTTAAACAGTGTATTTTCCCCATATATGGGGTATCGCTGTACTCAGGAGAAATTGCACAACAGTTTTTGGGGTCCATTTTCTCCTCTTACCCTTGTGAAAATAAAAACATTTGGGGCTAAAACATCATTTTTGTGGAAAAAGTGATTTTTTCATTTTCCTAAAAAGTGATTTCTTTATTTTTAAGAGTGCTCATCACGCATCAAGAGAAGTTCCTTGAGGGGTCTAGTTTCCAAAATGGGGTCACTTGTGGGGGGTTTCCACTGTTTAGGCACATCAGTGACTCTCCAAACCCGACATGGCATCCCCAAATTATTCAAGCAAATTTTACATTCAAAAAGTCAAATGGCGCTCCTTCCCTTCTGAGCCCTGCCGTGTGCCCAAACAGTGGTTTCCCCCCACATATGGGGTAACGGCTTCTTCAGGAGAAATGCACAACAAATGTAGTGGTTCATTTTTTCCTGTTGAAAACCCTTGTGAATGAAAATAAGAAAATTTGAGTCTAATATAACATTTTTGTGAAAAAAGAAAGGTAAAAATGTTCATTGTTTTCTTCCACATTCCAAAAAATCCTGTGAAGCACCTGGAAGGTTAATAAACTACTTGAATGTGGTTTTGAGCACCTTGAAGGTTGCAGTTTTTAGAATGGTGTCACTTTTGGGTATTTTCTGTCATTAAGGGCCCTCAAAGTCGCTGGTCAATTTTTAACCCATTTTAACCCATTTTTAAAAAATGTTGGTTCCAAAATTGTGCTGATGTAAAGTAGACATGTGGGAAATGTTATTTAGTGGGTGTGTCCAGATGAGGAGCTGAGCGGCCGCACATAGACCCAGCTCCGAGCTTCCACCGTCGAATAGCGGCTCACAGCGCAAAAAAAAGTAGAGGACTACCTTAATATCGTGCAGCACAAGCTCCGGTACACTTTGGGCGGCGATGGGGCGCACCACAAAGAGCAGAGATGTGGCACAGGGCAGGATCTCAGTCTTTGTGCCGACACCCTGTAAAATCCAAGATGGCTGCCGTAGAACTCATCATGCAGCCAGAGTCGGTGCAGAACGCTCCATGAGGTCTGATCCTCTGCTATCGGGTCAGACCTCACCTAATAAAGAGCGGTTATAGTCCGAGACCAGCACAGGAACATCACCCCCTGACAGAGGACCCATGTGGATCGCCATCCTGCAGCCCAGAGACCTCCAGACACCAAACAGCAAGTATCAAATGCACCTGACACATGGCACAGCTCTGCCCCCATTACAGAGACCACACTGAAGTCCCTTTTAGAGGATCTTAAACAGGGCATACACAGTGATATTACCTCCACCTTCACTGCATTACAGAAAGACATTGTGCACATTGGAGATAGAAAAGCACATATTAAGGAGAAGTTGGAGGAGTTCACTACTGCTCACAATAATCTGGTCGACGCTAATAATGAGGCAGATGAGGAGATTAATGCACGGAGATTAAAGTTGGTGGATATGGAGAACCGCTTCAGACGCAACAATCTACATTTTAGAGGGATACCGGAGAGTATTGCTGCAGACGCACTGAAGGAGTTCCTAACGGACTTTTTTACTGAATTAATCCTTGAAAAGTATCAGCGGAACCTTCTAATAGACAGGGCGCACAGGATCCCCAAACCCAAAAGTGCCCCCACCTCTGCACCCAGAGATGTAATTGCCCGGCTTCACTTTTTCCACTTTAAAGAAGCCATAACCAAAGACGCGGCGGGAAATCCAGAGCTTCCGGACAGGTTCAGGAGCATCATGATGTTCACTGATCTGTCTGCTGCCACCCTGAACAGGAGGTGCGAGTTTTCTACAGCGACCAAAATCCTGCAAGACAACGAGATCGTGTACAAGTGGGGCTACCCTGGAAGCTGATCATGACTAAGAAAGGAGTCACACATGTCCTGACATCTCCTCGGCAGGGAATGACTCTGATGCAGAAGTGGTCGCTGGCGACTGTGGCAGAAGGGACAAGTTCTCTAATAAAGAAGACGAAACCGCCGATGTTGAGGAAGGAGTGGATCTGAACAAGCAGCAAGCTTACTTTCCTAACCGTTGTACCCTCAATTTAGTTGCTCTGCCTAGATCTTTTATTATTTTTTTTTGAGCAGATCATACAACTATTTTTTCCAATACTCTGCGGTAGCACGAGAAAAATATTTTTTCATTCTCACTTCCCCTTGTTGTATACTGGATAGCACGGCATGTCCAGTAGGTTCACTTAGAACCGGACTCTATTCTTGGAACTGTTATAGTTATTTATATCTTTTGAGATTTGTATTTTGTTATTTCCCCATTCTTCCCTAACTGTCTAGTGGTGACATATAGATTTTCTCCGTATTTTGTATATGGTACTTCACATTTCCAATATCAATGTGAAAGGGTTAAATAGTCTGTTTAACCCCTTAATGACCTTGCGATTTTCCGTTTTAATTTTTTGCTCCCCTTCTTCCAAGAGCCATAACTTTTATATTTTTCGCTCAATATGGTCATGTGAGGGCTTATTTTTTGCGGGACAAGTTGTACTTTTGAACGACATCACTGGTTCTTACCATATCATGTACTAGAAAACGGGAAAAAAATTCCAAGTGCGGTGAAATAGCAAAACAAAATGTTTTTTTTTTTTACCACATTCACTGAATACTAAAACTGACCTGCTATTATTATTCTCTGTGTTATTACGAGTTCGTAGATACCACACTTGTATAGGTTCTTTTTATTTAAGTGGTGAAAAAAAAATCCAAAGTTTCCTTATAGAAAAAAGCCACGCCATTTCCGAGACCCTGGGCATCTCCATTTTTCGGAATCTAGGGCCAGGTGATGGCTTATTTTTTGCGCGTCGAGCTGACGTTTTTATTGATACTATTTTGGGTTAGATCGGCTTTGCTGCATACAGGAGATGAGCAGATCGCCTATATGCAGCAGAATTGTTCACTTGCTATGAGCATCAACCACTGGCCGGCGGCGCTCATAGCAATCAGGACATGACAACCACTGGGGTCTGCTGCAGACCGCGGGTTGTCATGCCAACCCATCGGTGACCCGCGATCATGTGATGGGAACACCGATGGGCGGGGCTAATGCCAAGATTGACAGCGACATTTAACTGGTTAACAGCTGGGGGTGGATCGCGATTCCACCCGCGGCTGTTGCGAGCACATGTCAGTTGTATAAATCACTGGTTCAGTGCAGGCTGAGCGCCGGGGCCCGTGTTGAACCGGGTATGATGACCTGGGGCGAACTAGTATGCCCCAGGTCATAAAGGGGTTAAAAGATCTCTACTATGGAGAGAGGCCCGACTGTGTGTTCAAGAAACTCACTTAAACAGTGTTGACGTACACAGGTTGCAGAACAGAAACTTCCCAATGTGTTTCACTCTCACGCAATTGGTAAAAAAGGGGAGTAGTAATAGTGATAAAAAACACCATCGCCTTCCAATTGATCAACAGCATTGTAGACAATGAAGGCAGATACATCATCTTAGTATGCAGAAGAAATAACAAAATTTACACGATCGCCTCCAAATATGCCCCTAATTCCAAGCAGATTTCATTTGTTAAGGAAACTTTAGCGGTAATAACAGATGCAAAAAAAAGAGCCCTGCTGGTGCGCAGGGATTTTAATATCACCCCATGCCAGGCATAGACAAATCTGTACATCCTCAAAAAAAGAAAAAGCTCGTTCTCTTTCTCAGACTCTCTTGGCGTAAGAACTCTACGATGTTTGGCGAGTTTTGCACACCTCCGTACGTGATTACACGTTCTATTCACATTCACACAAGGGCTACTCAAGAATCGACCTAATTCTTACAGATAAATGGTTATTACATGACATCCAAAAGCCACGATAGGTAACATCACATGGTCAGACCATGCCCATCTCGTAACACATTAAAGAGGGATACAACTACACGACATACTCCCCATGGAGAGTAAATAATTACCTAATCGCAACACATAAAATTAGGCCCCAACTGCAGGAGACCTTGAAAGAATATTTTATAATTAATAATACACTCAACGTGTCCGCATCAACAGTATGGTATGCTCATGAGGCTTATATTAGAGGAAAACTAATTCAAATAGCATCCCAAAACAAAAAAGAAAGAATATGCCAAATAGAGGAAATCAACCAAAACAAAGCCTCACTAGAAGAAATGCATAAAAACAGCCCCGTAAACACAACTCTCCAAAAATTACAAAAATTAAGATACGATTTATATCAATTGCTCCAACATAAATACGGGCATAACCTACGGAAAAGCAAAGCTAAATACTATTGGCAGGGAAACAGAGCAGGTAAAATACAAGCGACTAAAGTCAAAGCTAAAATGACCAAACAAAGAGATTGCCAATACCTTCGCAAATTATTACTCAACCCTCTACAATTTACAAAAAAAACAATACAATACCACAACCTAATGCCCAACTGATCAATCAATTTTTAGAAAGTATAAAGCTACCCAAAATATCAGAAGATAAAATATATTAAACCAACCAATATCCCAATTAGAAATAAAATGTTATGATCTGCAACATGTACTAAGGAAAGATAGGGGAAAGCTGTCCCTACATTAAGACTAAGCTGAATCCCTATGATGTAGCAGGCTGCCTGTTCCTAGCGAACAGACCCGCCTTAGTACTCGGCTAGTCTGAACGAAGACCTATAGCATTAAGGTCCCTAAAAGAACTAAGGACTAGGACAAAAAATGGGACACCTCCTAAACAGAGAAGTTGCTGCAGAACACAAAAAGACAAACTGACAAAAGGTACAAGAGGTACCAGAAGGACCAAGTGAACTGACAGAGAAGGGCACCAAAGCACCAGGCTAGAGAAACAGTCAAACACTGAAGTCCAGCACAGCCAGAAGGGCGGAGCTGGAATATAAAGGCAAATGGTCACGTGACCGCAAAACACAAGATGGAAAAAACAAACAGGAGGGTTCTAACAGTACCCCCTCTTTTATGAGGATCCTCCGGATCCTCCAGATTCTCCAGGCCCAGGCCTATCCGGAAACCTCCTGTGGAAAAGCTTTAACAAGCCTAAGAGCAGAGACATCATCCGTCCTTACCCAGGAGTTATCTTCGGGACCAAAACCCTTCCAGGAGACAAGATACTGTAATCTCCCTCTATGCCATCTAGAATTCAAGATACGAGAAATTTCATATTCGCCGTCTTCCACCAAAGGAGGAACTGTGACAGTGACGGCCCTATCAGATACATCAGCCTTTTTCAAACATCATTTTTATTTGTTTTTTTCAACAGAACAAATCATAGAAAGACATATAAAACAAATAAATCAAAGCCAGGGTGCACATAATAAGGAACCTGTACACAGATCATCCACAATGAATAATCAATAAGTTCCGGTTAGCTGGCTTAACAAATAGACATCTAAACTAAGTATTAGCAAGTTACAGTCATCTACAGTCAATGGAATTAATTAAATAATGATAAATTGTGATGATTATCTCCCCTGTGTTAAATAATTAATAGTGGATATTCATTTTATTCTCAAATTTTGAGTTTTATACACTGCACAAGGATTGCATCAGCCATCGTGTCTAGTTGACATGCGCTATTTGTGTGTGTATTTTTAGTTCACTACCATATGTAGAACAGGTGTGCCATACGACTGGCTATAAAAGCCCATGGTACAGAAAGGGGGGCTCTCTTGCTCTTCCCACCCCACAAGACACAGAATCTTCATGCTGAGAAGTATCTGACATGTAGGCCTGGACACGTGCTGGACAAAGACATGATTTACCAGCCAGGATCCAAGGAAAGATGGGTGAATCTCAACAATTAAGCTAATTATGGACAAATGGACAATTACTTTATAACTAATTATTGTATGTACCTGCTGCAATCTGATTCTTTTTAATGGACAATCCAAGAATAAATAGATACATTTTTTTATAAGAATATCGTGATATTGATACTTTGAGAAGTCCTCAGTAGAGAAAATAATACAGAAAGAAGTATTATTTTACACCCTGCTTTAGTTAACACGTAAGAGTCCTAGGTTATTATTTAGATCCTCCAGAATATACCATTCTGTAGAAGTAAATGGTTTGACAATTTTATTCTTTTCAGACAGAGAACAGCATGTTATAATAAACTGCTTCCATTTTGATAGAAATTTGCCAGCTTGCTGTTCTTTGTTACAAAGGGTATCTAATTGCTCTACTCGCATAAAATGTTTCATTTGGATTATTAGCTCTGCTATAGGGGGAATGATAGGATCCAGCCAATGTTTAAGTAACTCTTTTTGCCAGGAAGAATAGAGCATGAAGTAGTTTTGGGGGGCCTTTTGATTTTTGGTCAGGATTTTCTGGGTTATTCCAATGATGTAGTATGGCTACATATGGAGAGAGAGTGTATCCTGGGCCCCATATAGTCTTTATCACATCTGAGACTTGATTCCAGTATACTGTTGAATCAGGGCAGGACCATAGGCCGTGCATAAGATCAGAGTATGGGTGATGACATTTAGGGCATGCAATCATCCTATTTGACAAAGGATCTTTTTTCGGTATATTAAAAGCGTAAATGGCCCCGTGTATTATTTTATTCTGAGTCTCTCTCCATGATTCGTTTATAATGTATTTTCTAAATATATTCCAGCCTAATCTGATCTTAGTAGGGATTTCAACGTCATCAAGTTGCTGCTTCCAATATTTAAAGAAAATGTCAGGGTGTAGAAGTGTATTACTGCAGTTAAATTAAAGGGGTAAGCATAGTCTGATTCCAAAGAGTAATCAGAGTATGTATGTCTTTTGTGGAGCCAGTGAATTATGTAGCAAAAAAGGCAAGCAAGGTTGTAATTCCTGATACTTGGAAAATTGATGCCTCCATCATCCTTGGATGACATAAGTTTGTCAAGGCTAATCCTAGAACGTTTTCCTCTCCATATAAAATGACGGAAGGCCCTATTAAGTGTGATTACGTCAGAGTGTTTCAGCAGTAATGGCAGAGTTTGGAGTTGATATATAATTTTAGAAGTACTTATCATCTTAACGAGATGCGCCCTACCTAAAAAAGACAAGGGCAAATCCTGCCACGATTTCAATTGATCAGTAATTTTTTTGATGGGGGGGGGGTAATTTAATGTATATAAAGAAGATGGCAACCGGCCTATTTTTATGCCCAAATACACTGTGTTCCAAATTATTATGCAAATAATATTTTCTCAGATTTTCCAAAATTACCTATATGAATTGCAGTCATTGTAATTTTCCAGTCAAATAACTATTAGAGTACAATTGAAAGGTTTTTGTACAAACTGCCTATGATAACAGTATATTTTTTAAAAAATAAAACACTCAAACTGCACTCAAAATGCATGTTCCAAATTATTATGCACAGCAGAGTTTTCAACCTTTTCATTTTAATAAAGAACAAAAAAATGGTCATTTTTGAAATTATAAGCATTAGCAGGTTATTACAAACTGAAATCAAACCGTTTTCAACTCAAAACTTTATTCTAGGTGATGTTACATTTGCACATAGGACCCTTTGTCCGAAAGGAGCTTCTGAACTCTCTCGTCCATTGAATTTGTCAGGTTTTGGATGGTTTCTGGGAAAAAACTTATGGTGTGGCCCCCATGCTCCCCTGACCTCAACCCCATTGAGAACCTCATCATCAAAAGGAGTGTCTATGATGGCGGGAGGCAGTTCACATCTAAGCAACAGCTCTGGGAGGGTATTCTGTCCTCATGCAAAACAATTGAAGCAGAAACCATCCAAAACCTGACAAATTCAATGGACGAGAGAGTTCAGAAGCTCCTTTCGAACAAAGGGTCCTATGTGCAAATGTAACATCACCTAGAATAAAGTTTTGAGGTGAAAACGGTTTGATTTCAGTTTGTAATAACCTGCTAATGCTTATAATTGCAAAAATGACCATTTTTTGTTCTTTATTAAAATGAAAAGGTTGAAAACTCTGCTGTGCATAATAATTTGGAACATGCATTTTGAGTGCAGTTTGAGTTTTTTATTTTTTTAAAAATATACTGTTATCATAGGCAGTTTATACAAAAACCTTTCAATTGTACTCTAATAGTTATTTGACTGGAAAATTACAATGACTGCAATTCATATAGGTAATTTGGGAAAATCTGAGAAAATAATATTTGCATAATAATTTGGAACACAGTGTAGGTGATATGGGATGTAGCTATATTAATATCATAGAAAGATTTTTTTGGGTAGAGTTTCATACCCTTTTCAGTTAATGGTAGCAATTCACATTTTTTAGTGTTTATTTTGAATCCAGAATATGAGCCAAACTTTTTAAGTAGATCCAACACCAGAGGTAAATGTAGAAAGGGATCTGACATGAACAAAATGATGTCGTCTGCAAAAAAAGTCGCCTGAATTGATTTTTTGTTAAATTAGATGCCTGAAAAAGTTTTAGGGTCTGACAAAATACGGACTAAGGGTTCTAGTGCCAGATTAAAAAGTAAGGGGGATAAAGGACACCCTTGTCTCGTTCCCTTTTCAAGAGGGAAGGGAGAGGATAAAAAACCCGGGTTATGCACCTGGGCTTTTGGAGAAGTGTATAAATTACGAATGTCATTAAAAAAGGGGCCTGACAATGACATCTTCG